>NC_135141.1:25204951-25834481 GCF_051014445.1 Colletes latitarsis | reverse complement strand
GGGGCTCTGTGTCTCTCAGCCCTCGGGATCGCGTTCCCAGCGATCATCGAGATCTGCGTGCTGTGGCCGGACAGAGAGCTGGGTCCTTGCATGATCATGCTGGTGAAGAACATCTGTCTGATCGTGTTCGGTCTGCTCGGTCTCGTGGTCGGCACCTACGTCAGCATCGTCGACATAATAAACTCCTTCAAGTGAAGCCGACGATTGGGGATGGAACAACTCGAGGAAAGCAAAGAGATAATGAGAGGAAAAGAGAGAGAAAGAGAGAGAGGGAAAACAAATTGGGAACACTCGTTCGCGTAGGGGAGGCGCACCGCAGCTTCTCTCAGTTTAGCTTACAAGAGCGGCGCCTTAGGTAGACAGTGCCTCGTAAACGCAGTGGCAGAAAGTATTTTAGGGAAACGCGACCAGCCAGAGAGCATTCGGGATAAAACGCTTTAACCCCCCCTTCCTACTCCTACTCCGCGTATCACCGCCATTGTAGCACACCGTAGGACGAGTTCGTAGATTTTTAAGCGATTAGGCGAGAGGAGTAGTGCGTGTGTTGGGCAGACGCTTCGGAGCAGTGGTTTCCAAACTCGTTGGGATAACATCAGGCTTAAAGATATTGTTTATAGTTATTATTGTGATACACGTATCGTGTCCACGTCTTGTCAGTTTAAAAAGAGGGACTTGACTTTGGAAAACACTGCCTCAGAGGACTTTGTGTCTCTGGCGAAGGACGGGTGGTGGCGTAGAATAAGAGAAACGTGTACAATTTGGTCGAATTTTACTTGTAATCAACCGATAGCAAGGTACTAATTGCAAGGACGAACAGTATTATAAAGAGTCCAAAGCCAACGACCGCACAGAGGAGCGTCCTTGAACACGATGCCCAGATGCATGACTGATCTCTAGCTCAATTTAGTCGCGCTGTCTGCAAAGTATTAGAATAAGAACTAACGTGCACGACTCGAAGTCCGTGGACTTTGGTCCGCTAGATCCTCCATTGAAAGTATCTTAGGTAACTCGTTCGTGAAATAGGTCTTATTATATAAGCAAATTACCCTGTCGAGGTCACTGGTCAAGGCCATTTTGTAATCTCGAATCTCGTTCGAGCAGAGATCATCGTAAATGTGCAGACACATTTTTATACGCTCTTTCGAAGCAACGAAAAGATATGGAGTGGAGGGGAATCCCTTCTGGTGACCTTGACAGGTAAATTTATTCTGCCTTGACTAAAATACCGTAGACGGTTGGATAGATAACTTAGATCGACTTAAGAACCTTCGAAAGAACGTTAGATACATTTTTAAACCGCTTTAATTCGTAATAGACGTTTGTATAAATTTACATCGTCGTCCTTACGATTAGTACAATATTTTGCGAAATTTTGTAATCGTCGTCGCCTCCCATTGACTCGTCTGTTCGCCAGACGTTGATTTCCTAAATTTAAGCAACTCGTTACTCGAAGAATATTGATTAATCTTGGCACGAAGGCAATAAAAACGAACGCAATCAGACATTTTTAAGCATCGAATATCCAACTAGTGATTACACAGTGTGTAATATTAATACGAGTGACGGGTCGAACGATGCCCAGCACTGGACTCGCAGCGCACTAGAAAAAGAAACGAAAATAATATAAAAGACAAATCGTCGATTATATCTCGCGACAAACGAAACCTGTGATCGAAGATTTTATACAGGAACGATACGATGCATTTCTATTGAATTGTTGAACGAGTTACAGATGTATACGGACGTTAATTGTTCTCCAGCTTCCGGTAGGATGTTCGAAGTCGTTCAGGGGCGAAATTCCAAATGTAAAATGTCAACGCCTGCACCATTAAAAAAATCATTTATTTATGATGAGAAGGAATCGAACCAGATAAAAATCAATGCTATTTACAATGTCGTTGCTTCTGAAGAAAAATCGAGCCCAGAAGATAAAAATAAAACGAATTATGATTTCGTTGCCCCTGAAGAGGAATCGAACGATCGCCAATTGTGTTCTCCAAACATCCAAGCCAAACGAATTGTTGTTTATTGCATTCGCTCGGGGGAAGAGTTCTCGAGGATCGATGTTTCCTCTTAACGTCCGAATCTCGTCGCAATCGTGCACCACGATGAAAGAAACCATCGTCACGAACGAGGAGTATAGTCTATACGCAGACAAACGTCCAAGCAATACACGTAGATCATTGTTATGCCTTATTTTTTATTCGAGAAGCTTGCACAACGACTCTCGCCGCTGCAAGCGGAGCAAGGTAAACCAAAGAAAGTTCAAGCGACACCGTGAATACGAATCATCGTTACTTTGTACCGTCACTGCCTGGAACTCGCTCGGATCATTGCGCAAAAATATAACACAAGAGACAAAAACGTAAAACGATCGCGATCTCGCATCGAATTGCATCGCACAAATCATCCTCACAAATTTTCGTTCGTCGTCGGGACGCTCACCGATTCGAATACACGAATTTCCTTCGATTTTCGACGGTTCGTCGTGGACAATGTCGCGTCAGTTCATTAAAATTATATAAAAATATTTTGCAAACGACTGCTTCGAGGAATCGTTAAATTTTCTTGCCGCCATTTATGCTTCATTTATAATTTCGTTGTCTTTAAAGAAGAGTGTAGCAAAGATTCACAAGATTCTTCTTCGGAAAAGTATTTGAAAATTTTAGTGTTTCTAAAAAGAATAAACAATTTCGAAAACCACGATAGTTGGACGATGTTAATAAATTGTGATTCCGAGTGAATTGCAGCGATTGACGAAGTGTCGAGAGATTGCAATAGCGACATTGTTCATCGAAACAATTGAAAAGTAAACGATCACGAGAAGAAAATGACGAAAGAAGGGATGAATTTATTGTTCGAAAATCGAAGTTCGTACTTACGATGATCGAATGCATTAGATTATTGGTGATAACGGTTTCGCGTCCACGGCATTCCTTATTTCCGACTGTATCGATTTATTCAGAAACAATCGTCGAGTTTTGTACGTTTCTAAACGGTTTTTTCTTAAGAGATCCGCATTTTGTGTGTATGTTTTAAATCCGAATTCCTTGTTTTTTGTCATTATATGTCTGATATAATAAACTCTCTATTCTTACCTGCGCCGTCTGATCAATCTCGGGCGTTTCTCCTTCGGCCAGGATGACCCTAATTCCGGTGAAAGCTCTTTTAACTATCTATTCCATGAATTTCTTTTTATTTTCCAAAAAAAAAACTACGTCCTGACTGTTTATAAATCCCATCAATTAATTAGCACTCAAACTAAACTAATTAATGGTGGAATCTGCAGGGACATTAAACTTAGTATATTTTAGTAAATGCTACTTGAATGTCTTCCAAACGAAAAGATCGACGAAGATGGCGGTAGGGTAAAGCAATAATTCTACGGTGGATTCTTTTTTATATAATGTATTGTAATTTTCGCTAATTCGTACGATTCCTAGTAAATGCTTCGTCAGACTTAGCTGGGCTATTATTTCTCTGTAAATCGGATTGCAACGCTACGGTGTGCGATTCGACGTCGACCCTTTCCGAAACAAATTTAATCACGATCCAACGATCCCGTTTTCGTAAATTTTTTTAAGTGATTACTCGACACGAAGATTAAAATCTCCTCGATAATTTCCATTAACCTAGATTCAATTTACATTTTCGATTTTATTAATCTTAATTTCATTTTTCGATTCGGAGAGGGTCAATGAAGTTGCCTTTAAACATTGCAAAAACTTCGATTCATGGATCGATCGAATCGATCCGCTGTCAACAACAATCTTTCGGGACAGAAATAAGGTACGAACGTGCGTCGGTGTTTAAATATATGCTTTTTTTTTTGTTTTTATACGTGTAAACCGAACGATACATCGTTTAATATTAAATCGAACCGCGGTACTCTTTAGGCTCCAATGTCCAAAACGCGCACTTTGGTACATCGAAAAATTATAATAAATAAATAATAATGCTACGAACAATGATTGCGTAGCGGTAGTGACCAAATAAATTCAAATAAATCACAGAAGAGACGGTACGCCGCAATAATCCGACAATATCAAAGAATGATAATAAAAATCAACGCAAAGCTGTCCTTTGCACCGAAATAAATATGATCCATAGAGATAATACACGCAATTACAATCGTAAATTGATCGATAACTTTCTACACGCATTCACAATCCTGACCATCATCGTTCTCTGACTTACGCTACGATATTCCAGTGATTCTATCGACTTAAATATATTGTATAAACGCAAGTAACGCTTGTCACACGAAAAATAAATAAAATGATTCACGAACCGAGTATCGCCAGATACAAAATGCGAAAATATTCGAGATTAAAGTCAAGACTTACATAGAGCGTACCGTGATTTTTTCCGCCATCTTGGAGAACTTTATCTAGAAGTCCAGAGTCCAACCATTGAATTTATTACTTTACGCAGTTCCTTAATATTTTACTAGTTTTTCGCCTCTGTCGAGTAAATTTTTCCCTTCAAAACATTAACGTTTCCTTCTCCTTTGAACCTCTAGATTAAGCTCTCGCAGTTTAGCGTAAAAACCACGGGACTAACAGGGACCAGAGATATTTAGTTCTTAAAAACTTCTCTCAGAGGGTTCCAGAACAGACGGAATCGAAAAGAAACCGAAAAAAAACTAGCCGAAGAATGTACTGTAGTGTTCTTCAGGTGCTTCGAGCCACGACCAAGGGAAAAACGATTGGTTGACGCAGGGATCAGCTACGCCGGCGGGGCTGAGACCAGAGTCAGGTAAAACCGGGATCGAACGATCGAACAAAGTCACGTTTACTTTATTCGGATCGTTCTCTTTTCGAACCAGTCGATCCCCGACCCTGGCCGGAGGTGCTAGTTGCAACACCAACGGAAAAATCGGTTTCGGATTACGCGTGGTCACCACTGAAGTAACTACTCTGCATCATGAACAGTTTATCGATGGGGTTGTGAATCGCAGCGTGCAAACTCTGCGACAAAGATGGCGCCTCGTGCGACGTAGGCCCGTGGTGCGAGTGGGAACCACCCTGATGGCTTCCGTCCTGTCCACCGCCGCCCTCGCTCTCTCCTATGTCGAAACCAGCCTCCGTCCCGTCCAACGACAAATCGCTGCTGCAAAAACTCTCCCCCGAATGGCCAGGATACGCGTCTGAAATCCAAGAACAGACTAGTCAGTGAACGAACACTAAGTATCCATTAAACTGTGTCTAACATTACACTGGATGTTTGCCTGATAAAATGAACATTGCGTTCGACGCTTTTTTACTTTCAGAATGAAGAGGAAGAGGTATTGTAAACAAGAGAAATGTAGAGAAATATTTCTTTTAATAAGTTTTAAGACCCCCTCCATCCTGAATCTAACTGGATAGAAGTAATTTCTGGTGAGCTCTCAATTTGTATTGTTATGTGGGAAGATTAAATTCCTGGCATAGTTAATTGTCCACCATAGAATTTCATTTCAAGAAAGTTGCAAAGATTCGAATATTTGACTCTGGATCCGCCATCGTATCGCTTTCTGATTCCTTCTCCGACGAGCGATTTAAAATGGCCGTTTTTCGAGCGTCGTCCAGTCTCTGGCGAGACGTGAAACTCGACGAATTCGCGTGTTAAATGAATGTCTACGGTGAGAAGAGACTTACCGTCGGGCGAGTACGGGTTATTGGGGTTGAGCGGTTGGGTGGCTGAGGGGAAGCTAGAAGATTCCCCGTCGCGCATGTTCATGGCGTTCAAGTAATGACCTGCGAACGAGATCAGACGATTGGCATTGTACCAAGTGACATTTTACCAAAGCCCCATTAACCAGTCTTCGCGAAACGCGAGGATTCGGATTAATTGTACCACATCAATCAGAACGGAAAGAAGGGTGAGAAGTAAGTAATGGTCCTTTGTTTCTCGTTTAAAAGTAACTTTGTTCCCGCGAACGGACTCGAAGTACAAGCAATTTAAGTTCACCGGTGATTCCCCGACGCGCGCCATCTGTATCCCAGTCAGCTGACCGCTCGTCACCGCGCATGAGCGCTGCAGTTCCCGCTCGTTTAGGTTAGAGTCACAAACGACGCTCGTGTGACTCCAGTAAAGTTGCTTGTATCTCGGTAACCGGGCGTCCGATCGAAAAACGGAAAAGGACATTTCGATTCGTATCGACGTCCCTCGTTCTCGCGCGTGCACAAAAAGCAAGCTTACTGTGGTCGCTGTGAGGACTCTCCGTTCGTCGTTCCTCCTTCGGCTCCTTGTCGGATCCAGGCTCTGTTTTCGCCTTCCTCTGCAGCTTCTTCATCTTCGCCCGTTGATTTTGGAACCAGACCTGCACCACCCGCACGCTGAGACCGGTGTCCTTCGCCAGGGCTTCGCGCACCTTCCTGCACGGCTTCGGGGAGATCTCGAACGAGGCTTTGAACTGACGCCTCTGGGCGGACGTGAGGATCGTTCGCGGTCGCTTTGGGCCCCTACGGCCGTCACGGGGCCGGTTTTCGTCCAGTAAGTCGTCATCTGTGAAACAATTACCCCGTTAAGCTTCTCCCGAACTCGTCAACTTCCGTCGAGCGCGCCAAACGAGATCCCTAGGCCTTTCGCGATGATAATTGGCTTAGGAACTTTCTTTTTAGGTTTTATTCCTGGACTCCTTAATAGTTAGGTGTGGATCAGGTTCACGAAATATTACAGAAAGTGCCGGAAAAGAGAAGGGTTTCCAAGGTGAGAGTGATTATCAAACGTTAACGTTGATTTACTATAGTTCACGCAACCGTCGATCCAAGAAATCTTGTTGAGAGAACGCTAGACAGGAAGTCGTGACTAACAAACTGCTCCTCTATCGTTTTCGCGCTTAACTTCGTTCGAAACGAGTCCGGAAACCGGCGAACTTTGAAACGAAAGAAATTCTTTTATTCGCGAACTGTAATACCGCGTTTTTTGCTTTCGTTCGTACAGATTGGCGTATCCTTGTTCGAAGAGCCGCGAACCCGAGGAATCGTTTCTAATTACGCTTGGTTTAAGTGTAGTTACCTTGAAAAGAGACAGCCTCGATTCGAAATTCCTGTAGGCTTTTACTTTGGATGTCTTTAGATTGTAGTAGTACAACCTGCGAACAATGCAACAAGGTATGTACAATTCGTAATTCTTTCGTCGATTTTTCGCGATTACGTTCGTTCGTGTCCGTTCAACGATTTGGATCGATATCAACGAACGCGTCGCGGATCAAGCGAACGAACGAAAACATCGTAAAACCCACGATTCGATCGTGGATCTCGCAAGTTTTCTTCGCAATTTTTCTTTCGATAGATCGCCAATCTCGATTCTCGAAAAATCAATGATAAAACGAATCGCGATAGCCGAGCAGTTTGCTGTCAAAGTTCTACCTGGAGGTTTGCAAATTCTCGTCGAGCATGCGTCGCATTACGACGATTGATCGAAGTCCAGGGGTAAACAATTACGAATTTCGGGTCCCTAGAAACCCTCGGAAACGTGTAAAAGACTTTCGTCGCCAGTCAGGTCGAGAATCGGCCTTTGTACTCGCTTGGAATTGACATTTTTCGAATTTTTTTAGGACCGCGGTTGGGGGATGATCGTGAGGCACCGACCTTGGGGACTGTTCAGGTACAGTTCGTGCTCGTAGTCCCGTCTGCAGATCGGTTGTCCCTGCCTGAGGAAGTACTGGGTACCAGGAGGCAACGGTTGTCCGCACATGCAACACGCGAAACACTCGACGTGAAAGACCAGGCCTGGCGAGCGTAGAACGAAGTCGGAGCAGCTGATCTTCTCCATGCATCGCGCACATTTCACGCCGAAGATCCTCTCGTAGTCGGTGCGACAGTAGAGCTTCAGCTCGCGAACGAAGCACGAGTGGATCAGCGGGGCCGCGCAGGCCGTGCAGGACACGCACTCCTCGTGGTAGTTCCTGCCGGCGACTTGCATCATGTATTTGTCGGCTATGGTGCGGCCACAGCCGGCGCAGATCGTCTCCAGGAGGCCGGACTCCGTCTTCACTGACACCGACGGCTCTGAAATCAGTCGGTGCACCGTTTTCTAGCTTGAACGCCCTCGAATGGCTCCTTTCCCCCTCAACACTGACCGTAGCTTCAGTTTACCATATCTAGAGACGTTCCTGACGTTTATTCTAATCTTAACATGACAAATATTCGATAATCCTACTCCAAAATTCTACCTGCAATGGGGTTCTTCCGGTCACCGATGACCACCGGGTCAATCTGTCAACCCCTTAGCTCCTTATTTTTATAAGAAATTATTCTTTCTAGATGTGGCAACAAAACTGAGAATGATAAAAATCACTATAAGAAGGACAATGACCACGCTGTCCACATAAACGCTGAAGAAATGAATAGAAGACGACGGGTAAGGTTGCTAATATTATTATTGTTTATTTAGTCCATATACAAGGGATGGTATTACGAAGACAATGTATACGTTTTAATCACATGTATATTTGTGTCACAGGCGTAGGCGTCAAAGAATTACTCTACTGTATTATTTACCCTACATCGGAAGATTTGAGTAATGTCCTTCATATTTTTTTAGTCCGCGAAAGCGTTGAAGTGTAGGTTCGATCGCGAAACGTCCCACAGGGAAGGAAATAAATGCGCGCGGAGTTATTCTGAACGATATGGCAGTCAGGCTGAGAAATGTGATAACGTTCCGGAGCAAAGCAATATTGCGAGGCCCATGAAATTTATATTCCGTCGCTTATCGATTGTCGATAGTGATAAAGCGATGTTACGATTGAGCGCAGTACGATAAGTTTCTATTTGCACGGGCACAGCGACAGCTATTTCCCGTTTAATCGTTTCCAAACATAGAGCTTGCTCCTCCTGTTATTTATCTCAATTACGATGTACCGACAAAGTTGAAACACGCGTTGTTCCGTTGCGTTAAGCGTTGAATCAACAATTCTCTCCTCGTGCGATCAGAAATGAAACTTGTTCCTCGTTTCTGGATCTTACGACTCGGATAAAGAAGTCCAACTATTCCGCATCTAACTCCGATAGATTCAGGAGTCAGAACATAGTCGATCTTCATATTTCCTTGCCAGTTCTCGCTGAACATAGTGCGAGTCTAGCATTCTAGCATCGATGTTTCTAAAACGGGGGCCACCCCGGAAACAAATAACCGATGAAAATTGACGCGTACCTGCGTTATTGTTGTCGTTCGCCGGTCGAAACCTGATCTGCCGCGCGGAGGAGCCCATCGTCGGTGGTTCCGTGTCGCCCTGGCGGCCCAGAGTACCCGGTAACGGAGGGTAGAATTCCAACATGGTTCCCAA
Source organism: Colletes latitarsis (assembly GCF_051014445.1). Taxonomy (NCBI): domain Eukaryota; kingdom Metazoa; phylum Arthropoda; class Insecta; order Hymenoptera; family Colletidae; genus Colletes; species Colletes latitarsis. Next base: position 25,825,207 of record NC_135141.1, on the reverse strand, counting down.
TATCCTCGTCGAACGAAACCCCCACCACCACTTTTCCGTCGCACTCTTAAGAAATCCCCGAAGAACGAAACTCGAACGACGATATCCTCCTCGTGTCACTTATTATCAACGAACCCCTAAATCCACCGTGTCCCGTCGATCGTCCTCGAGGAATCGGTATCATCCACCGTCCACGAGAAACCACCAGCGTCCGCGGCACAATAACTTGCTCTCGATGATTTTTTACATTAGCACCCTGGGGGGGCCACGTATCGCGGGGGGCAAGCGACGAACTAACCCTCTCCGGTTCTTCGGTGCCGCGACAGGTTTCAAGAGAAGGTCCTACGGACGTCTCGAGGCGTCCCGACGGACGTCCAACTCTGACGAGACCTAAACAACCGACCGTTTCTCATCCTGACCGTACACCGTTCGCTGTTCCTTCCTGCGGGGGTGTTGTCGAGCAGGTGGGGCAGGTTTTCTCTCCGACAGCCGATGGTAGTTACACGGTGAGACGCGTATCGTGCTCTATTGCGACGATGACAGCTCGTACGCGTGTCAGCGGCCCGGACTCCGAAGCTTTTTTGACGCCAGCCACCGCATCGACAGCGAACATCAACCCCCCACCTCCTGCTGGATAGTCGACGCCGTCCACACCTCCGGGAGCAAGGCGTCGCGAGATAGACGACCGATCGACGAGGGTGAACGGAGGCGGTCGCTTCACCCCCTTGGCGAGGGTGATCGGGACGCGGCGAGGGATTGGCGGCGTCGGGATACGCCCTTGGAAACAACGGGCCTGGCGGGGGACGCGAAAGCGTCGCGGTGCTCAACCGATCGCGCTCTACGAGCGTCGGGGAGATCAATATCTCGCGACCATCGCCAGTGACGTACTTTGGGCTTCGGGATTCCTTGGGATTTTAGACGTTCGCCAATTTTGGGTCTGAACCATCGGGGGGTGGAATTTGTCAAAGGTTTTTTGGACGCTCGAGGGACTCTTGGGAGTCGAGAATAGGCAGGTGTAGACAGGGTGGTCGGCGGAGACGGATTGTCAATGTTTCAGTTGAGGTTTGTTGATGAAATGCTGGAAGGGTAATTAATAATTAGTATGTTAGGTTGATACTATTTTACTAGTATGTGAAATTCGACTTGGGGTTTTGTAAATGATAGTTAGCTTAAAACAATTGTCAGAGCCAGTTTAAAGGGTCATAGTCTTAGTCCTATATTAATTGCATTTCCCTGGTAAACGATGCGAAAGTATTCATTTACATATGTAAATAGAAAATCACTGTCTAAACCTAGGATGATCGCGAGTATGTACGACAACCCTGCACACTTTGTCAGATCTTATCAGGTGTGAATTAAGTGGATTTGTACGATAGCGCCCAGGGGACGTCTTTTTGTGTTTAACGGAAGGGGTCCCATTTTACTGGTCACAAAAGAGAAGCTAATAACACCTGGATCTGTACGATTCGTTCCTTTGGGGTGAAATTTTGGGAAGGGTTGTTGACCAAGCATCGTGAATATTGAGTATGATTTGTAGACACTCTTCGAGGGTAAATTGGGGTGATAGATTTTACTCTGATTTGATTGATATATGTAAAATATTGTTATAAAGAAAATTGAAAAATCAGGTCAGCGATCGTGTTTGGTTCGGACAGGACGGAGCCACGGTTATTCGCGATTTCACTTTCGCCTGGATTTAATCTGCAAAGCCCGACGCGGTTGCTCCCGCGAGGCCAATCAAGGCTGCGAATAGCCAGAAGACAGACGGACTTCGAAAAATTGACATATTGAGTGCATCGATGTTTGCTGGTTCATTGTCTGCGCAGAAATCATATTTGGCAAACAAAAAGCTGAGGGCTTCTTTGTCTCTGCGCTTCGATCGGGACGCGTAAACCCCCGTACAAAGTACTTCGAAGTCGATATGAAATCTGGCACCGGATGGAAAAGTTTGTTTTACGATATCCGCGACAAGTATTTGTCAAATAACGCACTGCGCTCGCCAATATGATTTTTCAAACTCTTTGCGATCTATTATACTTCACTCGCTATAAATCGCTGCATACGTATCGTATAAATCATCGCCACTATTTTATTCGCAAACGTTTCAACCCGGAACACGTAGAGTAAGTCGATATAAAGTTAAAAATTGATAGAGTTTATTCGAAAATTTTTAGATGTCGAGGAAGGATTCGATCCAAAAGAGGGATGCTAGGACGATTTCATCCCCCCTGAAAAACAGAAGACTCCTTCGAGAGGGAATATTCCATTCAAAGGCGGTGACGGGAAAAGGGAAAAGTGTGTTCGGAAACGGGGACACCTCGCGAGAAAGTGGAACTCGTCTCGAAGCAATATCGTTGGGAGCGGAGGTTGCGGGGGTGGTATCCGTGTATTTTGTCGCGAAAGTCGAGGCGCGTCGCGAGTATTTGGCCGTTTGTCGGCCGGCGTAAATACGCGACAATGCCGTCCTTTGTGAGGCTCGTCTATCAGCGATGTTTGCCAAATAAAAGCCTATATGGGGGGGGGCTCTTTGTCTCTGTCTGCCTCGCGGCGCGCGGACGATCCGTGCCAACCCCCCTCCCAAACCACCCTCCACCCCCAATGATACGCCTAGTTGCCTATGAAACTCTGGTATGCCCCTTCAGTGCTCGTACAAAGGGGCATCAAGTTGGCGGTAATGGTGATGCAAAGTATTTCAGGGTGGAACACGTGCGGACGCCGAGGGGTGCCCGGTGCCCTCGGACGCGGTAAATCGGGGCCGACAGCGAGCATACGTTCCTAGGGGTGGGGGAGGACTGTTTGCGGGCTGAATTTGCTGGAAACTATTAGCCGTCTTCGGGAAATCGGTGAAACTGGATGGATTGCCTTTTCTATCTTTCTTTGCTGGGCTGCAAACAACCGAGGGGCGTAGAAAACAATTCATACGAATCTAATTCCTTGGGGGAGGGTGGGGGGAGAAGAACCTGACCTTGGATTACTCGCAAAACTCAAATTCTCCGAATTGCTTCTTCGGTAATTCCAAAAAACAACTGATTGTGCCGAGATTGTTAGCAGAGTTGATAGATTGGAGAGTGTAATTGAAACTTGTATCACTCAACGAGATTAGAAAATATCCTCGACCCACTGTGCTAATTAGATACGCCCGTCGGAAGATTTTAGACCGCGTTAGGTATCGGGGGTTGACGAATAATAAATTTGCCTATTTATAGGATACCCGGAGGAAGATCCGCAGCGCGTATTAGGATGCAGAGACACCCCCTCAGTGCGTGACCAAAGGGTGTTTAGAGGCCCGCAAGCAGGGAGATGCATCTTTCTCCCTTCCAGTCGCGAAACATCGCTGGAACCGTATCGGCATAATTACACGGACGGTGTTAGTGTCACACATCCCGAACAATGCAACGAACGGGACCGTCGTGATGGGGTAGATGCACCTGCAAGGAACCATATTTCACCCGGCGTTCGAGCGACTTTTGTGCCTTTATGCGCCGTGAAATCGCGAGGGTCACCGGGGTTTCCCTAATTTCTATTATGCACCGGATAAGACCGTGTTGGATATCGACCACTCGAATTGCAGGGGATGCTCGATTTTTCCATCGTGCCCTTTCTCCCTCTCGCTGGAGACACTGCTCGAGTGCAACGCGTCGATTTTTCTGAAAAATAGAGGCGGTGGAAAAATTGACATTTTCCAGGTAATGGAAAGCACCCTTAAAATTTATTTTAAATAATTAAGTATGTCGTAATGAAAGCGTTAGGAGTTAATTGTTATCCGTAATTCTACCGTTTATAGACATTTTAAAACAACTAACTGATTCTCCCTTATTAAATATAGCTGTCCCCCATTTATTTGGCAACTTGTCTCCGTGTTCCATCCCCCGGAGAACTTTTTACAAGTTTTCCGCACGTGGTTCTCCGCGCACCCTTTGGTCACGCACAAAGGGGTGTCTCTGCATCATAATACGCGCCTTCTTGAATTCAGTTGCGGCACAGAGATTCACGGAAGGGTGGTCCGCATTTAAAATTACCGTCATTGATTATAAATTATTCGAGCTGCACAACTTGATTAGGGGTACCTACGTTGCAGTAGAGGGTTTCGCATTTTTTCCTAGCAAAACGGTTTTGTTATTGCTATCGGGAGATCCGTATTAGTGGCTTGGAATAAAATTGTTTATAAAGAGTCTCGTTTGAAAGTCTCTAGGGGGTTGCCATTATCAATCGGATGGTCCAATTGTCGAAGGCAAGCCATATCAATGGCGCGTGTCCTCGAGTCTTGTTTCGCCCTTCTCACGGTCTTAACGGCATTCTTGACGTCGGCCCTAGATAAAATGTAATAACGCGTCCTCTTCAGCCTGGCGCGCACGAATCCATCTTTCGTTAACGAGGGTGGAGGCTCACGATTGCGTTCCAGGAATGCGTGATGACTACTTTGTCAGGAATGCGCCGTGGCGCCCATACGCGAAACGAGAGCGTCGGGACGCCCCGTTGGGAGTTGCCAACCTCGCTATCAACCGTCTTCCAGTCAAGGATTCTAATCTCACACTTCTTAAAAATCAATTCTTTTTCCCCCCCAGAGTTCTACAATCTTAAATCTACTCCTTGCATTTGGATGCAAATAACTCTGTAAATTACACTATTTTTAATATCCTGTTGATGAAGGAAACACTAAGAATACAGTCATACAGTATTTGAATTAATACTTAACATTGTGCAATATCTACCATAGTTAATTCTGTTTTAATTCAAACGCAAGACACGGAACACACAGATTAAAAATTGTATTAACGTCGGATTAAAAATTGTTCGAAGGTTTTCTACACGGTGTGCGAGGCAGCAGACGTTCGTGACTTTCGGGGTAAACCATCCCCGCCCCGGTCTTCTGATCCCGCTGCTCTTCGTCGCTCGATAAAGGACACGCCGTGGAAACGAGCTCGAGAGAGCAACAGCGACGATTTCGATTCACTTCGATACCTTTCTTTCGTTTCGAGGCCTCGTGTTTCCCGGGGAATTCTTTGAAGAACGAGGCTCTGGGTAACGTTACTGATGCAGAAATTCGAGCGCGCTTAAAATCCTTTCCGGTGGTCCTCGCGAGGGATTCAGACGATGATCGCGCTGGCTGCAATAAAGACAGAGGAATCCGAACGCGTAAAACTCTTTCCCAGATAAAAACATTTCCAAACGTACGCGTTCGATGAGAAAAAGATTCTGAAGTGAGTGGAGTTTTTGTGAAAAAAAGTATTTTCTCGAACGCGATCGTCGTCCATTATCTACCTTCGTCAATTAATATTTTTAGCAACGTTTTTTGTATACAATACGAACATTTTTCATTAAATAGCGTTCGAATTGATGCATCGTATGCACTCGTTTCGAAATTATGATCGTTTGAAGTTAACGATTTCCAATTTTTCGCTGCGTGCGCATTCCAATTTTATTTATTCTTTGTAGTAACGTTTTCATTACATTTCGTGTAAATAACTGTGCTTTATACCAATTAAAACTTCGGATGCTAGACATACGCAACATTTGACAATTTTCAATCGCGCTCTTTTATGAGTTCCAAAATCAAAGAATCCACCGAATAATTTGCCAAAAAAAAAAAAAAAGAAACTAGCATTTAATTATTCATGTTCCTTATGAATATATATTCTCATCTCTTTGGTAGTCAAATCGTACTCGGCGCGAAATCTTTTCCGCTTTCCTTCGTTCTTTTCTCCGGAGATTTTAAGCGTCGCTCCTTTCCTAAAATCTCCATCTTGCACCTGCAATATTTCGTCTCCCATAACTTATTCATTGCAAGCTGCAAATTATACGATTTAAATATTTCCCTCGAAAACGGTCAACAGTTCAGTGAAATTACATGTAAACAAATACTAAAACTGAAAAACAGATTATAACGATACACAAGCTATACCTTATAGAATGCTCTCTACAAAATTTCCTGCACTTGCAAAGGACACAATTCCTCGTAAGATACATCCTACAAGTGCTCTCGAATTTATAAAATATTCCGTCCCAAAATGAAATACATCACGCAAGTGCTTTGCATTCGCAAAATACACATCTTCATCGAGTACCGTGCACCAACAGAGCGCACTATAATACTCTCGTAGTCGGTTTCGCGTTTCCCGCATCGCCGAGTACCATTATACGTTCGTCGCCGCCGCCCCCTGGCGTTTCCGTAGTCACGAACAAAGCTTGCAGCAATAAAAAAAAAAAAGAAAAAAAAGAAAGAAAGTAAACAAAAACCGAGGGACATCCAGTCGACGTTTCGACGGCGACTGGACTTACGATATAGCCACTCGGCAAACAATGAATCCCCCCCCGTCCATCCTCTCCAGCCACCCCTAACCAGCCCTTCCGCAGCGTTTCTCCGTCGTTGTTTCATCCCTCCGCCCCCCACCTTCAGCCCCACGCCCACCAGCCCTTTATTTCCCCGCGAGGAGATTTTGATTCGCGCGCGATTGGAATTTACCCGCTCCCCCCCCTAGCCCCGACCCGACTTCCGGGGGCCGAAAAATAGATCTCTCGGTGCGCGGCCGGGCGAAGGTGAGCGTTAGATCGCGATTAACAGCGAATTCGTAACTTCAAAGAACGATTTTCCGCGCGCTTGAACAGGCTCGGCCGCACGCGCCGCCACGTGGCCCTCGTGCGACCTTACACGATTGCCAAAAACGGTCGCAGGAACAACTTGTCGGCGTCACGGGATACCCTGGATGATCCTCGATCCCTCGCTGAGTCTCTCGAATCGCTGATCTCCGATCCCACCCAATCGTTCGCGATCATCTTCCTCGAGCGTCAGGTTCGAGGGGAATAGAAACTCTGATTTTTAGATTATTATTAATATATTTTTTCGATTTGTTTTAGGAGAAGTCGCTGTGAAGGTGGGATCTTTGAGTCGAACGATAGATATGTGGCGAGCTTTGCTGGCGGAGGAAGTGAGAGAGATCATAGGAAGACAGAAAAGGAAAGGAGAGCATTTCATCCCGGACCTGGTAGTGGACCCATCACTAAAACAATCCTAGCAGGCCCTATCTTAGACGACGGGACATTGGGTAGTCTGTCGAGGAGTGAAGAACTGTTTCCCAGGTCCGACCCTTGTTTTCCAAACGCGCAGCGCGAGCAATTTCAGGAAACCCCGGTCACTTTGCAAATAGTTGCTCTCGTTTGCAAAGGCCACGAAGATTTCATAGCGATCGTTCTTCCTATTCAGCGAACAGGGGTCCATGAATGTATCGTATTGACAGAGGTCACGTGTCGCTGGCGCATCACGTGCGCTCCTACGCCCATGGGAAACTGAGATGCAGATCCGGGTGAGATCGGTCCGACAAAAGTCAAACTCGCCGGGAGCAATTGCAAACAGTTTCCAATCCCTGTCGATTGATATTTGCGACGCGCTCTTAAAACGATCGACGTCCATTCCTCCCACGATCCATTTAAAACTCATTTAAACATCAAACTTGTTTCTTTCGCTATTGCGCTATTTGTGCAGAGAATTTCGATAGGTTTTAGTTTTGGAAAATATGGAGAAATAAATAAAAATTATTAGTAGATGTTTTAAATTCCTTTTTATTCGAAATCGTTGAGGAATATAGCAAATGTGTCCAACATAATTGCCATGGTTTGTTCTTTCAGGGAAAAAGGGACATCGAGAAAAGAATAACGCGTTCGACGAATCGAGTCGTTATTGTAGTCCCGGTCGAATAAAATCAAGCGTGCACAGCCATCGGCATTTTCAAAGGCAACGTTCGAACACCCCCAGCAACGAATAAATATTGTTCTTTGGCAAAATCACACGGGCACACGACCGATTCATATCCGGGATGACGGGTACCGGCACATACACTCGACGGTATGCTTTTGTTTCAATTGTTTTTCGTTTTATCGATGTAACGTTTCTTCGACCACGCACGGTAAACCAGCAACTAAACGCCGCCGATGAAAAATTAATTTCCGGTCATATTCGCCACGCCGTCCAGCAAACGATTTTCCAATTTACAATTCTGCCATTTGCGCACTGAACAAAGTACTGCAAATTGTTTCCCCCGAATCCTATTGTCTTTATTTATTTATTTTTTTAAATCCTCCGTAAACGACTAGAGAGAAAAATTCCTCTTCGATTATTTTATGTAGAGGATGAAACTATTCTGTGATTATGGATTTGAATGGGTCTTTTCAAACTAAGTATTTATTTTTTTATAGTAGAAACTCATGTTTTTAAGCAGATTCGAAAGATACATATGTGGGGATCGCCTCCTGTACTTGCCACCAGATGGACCGTTCCTCTCGCAAACGCTCGACCGATCTTCTGTTGATACAGGGTGTTCGGCCACCCCTGGGAAAAATTTTAATAGAGGATTCTAGAGGCCAAAATAAGACGAAAATCAAGAATACCAATTTGTTGATAGAGGTTTCGTTAAAAAGTTATTAACAATTAAATTCAATAATTTCAAATCGTTCTGGAAAAATTATTTTCGGTTGCGGGGGTCAATTACAATCATTTTTGGTGAATACACATACTTCCTAAATCCTATCCACTTTCGAGAAAAAAATTCGAGTAAGTGCTGTAAGTTTTGGGTGAAAAAAAAAGACTTTCGAATCGTCTTGGAAAAATTATTTTTAGTTCCAGGGGTCAATTGCAAGCATTTTTGGTCAACAGACATACCCCTGAAATCCTACTCAGTTTCGAGAAAAAAATTCCTTACCGAAAATCTAATTTCTGGCCAGAAATGTCTGCCCGAATTTTCATGCGAATCTTTAAAACGTCATAACTTCTGAACGGATTGGACGATTTTAATGTTTAAAAAAGCAAACTACGCGTATTTTGATGGAGAATATGTACAAATCGCAAAAATGCCCGAAAAGTTGGTCCTTGACCCCGCAAAATGAGAAAAACCCCATAAAAATGGTCCAATTTTCAAACAGTCATAACTCCTACAATTGTGAATATATTTCAATGAAACTTTTTTCTGACATAGAGCTCATGGGTACCTACAGAAAAGTATTAGACAACTTTTCTGTAGGGCGTCAAACAAAAATACTAAAAATGAAAAATGAATTTTTAAGAAAAATCGACAAGGGTAGAGGTGCCTAAATTTTTCGACGAAAAAAAAAATTTCAAATCATTCTGGAAAAATTATTTTCGGTTGCGGGGGTCAATTACAAACATTTTTGGTGAATAGACATACCCCCGAATTTCTATCCACATTCGAGAAAAAAATTCCAATAGGTGCTGAAAGTTTCGGCGAAAAAAAAATTTTTCAAATCGTTCTGGAAAAATTATTTTCAGTTAGAGGGGTCAATTACAATCATTTTTGGTGAATAGACATACCCTCGAAATCTTGCGCATTTCCGAGAAAAAAATTAGCAAAGCCTTCATCGACAAATTGGTATTCTTAATTTTCGTCTTATTTTGGCCTCTAAAATCCCCCATTAAAATTTTTCCCAGGGGTGGCCTAACACCCTGTATATAGGATTGTTTTACACATAATAATACCCTAAGATGAAGCAATTCTTATTCCTTTAACCACTGTTTTAGATCATCGCGAGGGAAGTGTAACTTTCGAACGATTCGATCGCGGATTCCGTCGCAAGAAAGCGGGCACCGCGCAATATGCGAGAGTCTCGTAACGAAAAGTCGCCTGGAAAGTGTGTCTACAGGACTCCAGGTCTAGCGAAAGGAGCCAATTCGAGGGAAGCTATAGGTCGGGTCCGATCCTCATGTGTGAAAATCAAATATCGACGCCGCCCTTCGGCAAGGAACTTTATTCATAAATCGCAAGCGGCGAACGGCGCCGGTGTTTGCCGTGCCCAGATATTAACTGTATCTATGCAGTGCCCACTGGGCTCGGGATATTATGACCGTTCTCGGGGCATAATTAGTAATCCCTGGCACGTGACGGGCACGTGACTGCGGCTCGCACGGCGTACACCTTCGACCAGAAGGGCGGTTTCGCTGGTAGCTGGACCGAGGAGGGGGGGATGATGGTCGAATAGGAGACTCCTGGGTCGCGTGCGTGTTCGAATAGACCGGTTCATAAATATATCGACGGTTCCATTCAATTAAGCCTGTCGTCGGTGGAAAAATTTCACCCCCGCCCCACGTGTCTCAGGAATCTCTTGGAGATTTTAAACGCGTAGTTTCGATACGAAAGGGAGATCCCTCGATCAGAATTTGCTATCATTTCTTTCTAGAGAATTTCACATTACGCGCTATATGGGTCGCTTAAATTGTTCCGTATTTTTATTAATTTCAGTATACATAGCGATTTTCTGCCCTTCTTTGATTCGATAGTTCCTCGTATAGAATTATTTCACAAGTCACTCTGTTTAATCCAAGTTTGTCAACGTCTTTTACATGTATACCAAAGGGTTTCTCCCGTAGATAAATATGCATCGGATAGTTAAGAAGTATACAGAATTTATCTCATCGAAAAGCATTTAAAATTGTTGAAGATACAGTTGTTTGGTTGAAACCACTTTCATTTTCTCATAATCGACTTGGGATAACAGTTCACAAAAACTCTGTATTTGAAATTTACCATCGAGAGGGACGGAGCATCCATCGAGCTTGAAAACGGAACCACCCTACGCGAACGATCTGTCATAAAAAAAAAGTTCACGCGGCGGTTTTCCCGAGGACTCGACGATAAATTGGCCAGACCCCGTAGGATCAACAGGCTTCGGGAAAGGAACTCCGACAAATTGCAAACGATTCGCGTCGCGTTGTTTGTCTCTGGACCGCGGCCGAGTACGTGGCACCCGGGACGCGAGAATTTTTACGAGCGGTTACCCGCGCGAAACGTTTCGTCAGGAATATTCCCACCGTGGAGGGTGGCCGGGAACGGTCATTAATTATTTATGTGCGGCAAGACGTAACGATCGCGACGCGTGTCGGGGCTTTTAGAGGCTCGGGCGACGGTTCCGCCGATGGTCGCCACCTTTGCACCTTCTGATCACCGTCGAGGAACGTTGTCGACGACTTTATTACCGTTTGGGCCATTTCCACGCCCGCTCTAATGGCCCACCGTCCCTCACCGATCGATTTTTGCGGACCACACTCGGTTTCTAGATTTTTTTTTTCACGAAATACTCGCAAAAATTAACTGTTGAACGTATAGCGTTTCTTTAAGATTAATTTGATGTTAATTAGTTGGTTTCAAAGTCGTGGGCGAGCAAACAGGCTCTACGTTTATTTTAATCTTTACGTAAACGACTCTTTGCCGTTTGCCACCCGTTTAAAATAAATGCCACAGTTATCGATATTCGATACAAATGGATCGCTGGATACAAATGGCCTTTTAGAAAGGTCATCCCTTTGAGGATAGCGATGACAAAGTTACGAGAATCGTGTATGAATTTTTCGAATATTGTACGCGATCACGTTTCATAGGGTACGATTTAATTAACAGCGACCACGGTTTTGATATCTCGGATTCACTGGCACCGTGAACGATAACAATGTATGGACAGCTTTCTGTTCTCAGGAGATGAAAAACTCTGACGATTATTCGTTATCGGTTTCAAAACATTAACATATGCTCCCGTAGCCTCGGGATTAACGAACCGTTCTGAAGTCTGTTAAAGAGTCCAGTATATTATTGTTAACAAACTAGAAAAATTAAAAAAAAAAATACAGAAACAAATAGAGAAACTCTTGTAACAAAGTTAAAAAACTTTGTAATTGATTTTCTCTGTTTTTCTTTCTCAATTTAATTAATGCAAAAATATCTAACTGTTTAGAATCTTACTGTTCATGGAACTGGGTCCGTTGCTCTACTGTAAAGATTTGCAACGAATCAGGTTCGCGAAAAAAGAATGAGGAAAGGTTGTGGGAGGGTTGAAAATGGCGCCGGGAGAAAACAGGCCGAGTCTCTGCGTATCGAGCGGCTCTAGCCTGGTACAAGGGATCAACATGAGCTTAACGGCAGGCGCCAATATACCTAGCCACCCCTCACCCCCGCATACCGACCAAGCCGTCAAGCTGTGGTATTAAACGGGGCATGCGTGAGGTCCACGGTGGTTGGTCACGTGTACGTTTCCAACAGCCCTCGTCCTCCGCCGCCCCCGCGTAGGGGTTGTGCGTACATTCTTACGATTTCTAAGGAAGTGTTGCCTTCGTGCAACGACGCCGAGACAATTAAATTAAATACGAGACCGGGGGAACCGGAGGGTCGACGGTGTCCTTGCCCAGGAGACTCGCAGAGGGCGCAATTTTTTATTTTTAAATTCTACACTTTCTGTTTAACCCCTACTTTCGGATTATTTTGTAACCACGTATGATTTATATATTTATACATTCCTATGATAGCTTTGAGCTTTTATTAATACATATAGTATAGTTTGGTTGTTAAAACTTACCTGACTTTTGTCTTTATACTTATTTTCGTAAGTTTGTTAAAATTTGTGAATTCTATCTAAATTTACTTCGAAGGGGCTAATACATCGAACGGTTCTATCCGCGACATTTTGTTTTCTGAACGAGGAACGCCGCGAAAACTTCGTCCCGATCGAGTCATGAATATTCCGAGGCGGATTCGCAGTAATATTGAAATCGGGGGATGATAAAAAAAATTCCTTCGGTGAGCGCGTCGTCGATCTATTTGCAATCCTTTCAAGAAAATGAATCAATCCGAAGAAGGATATTTCAAACAATCCGTCCCGGTCTCGTTCCTCGATTAATTCTCCATTTTACGAAAAGCTCGATTTTTTTCGCCGTCTCGCTGGAATTCCAATTATTCGGGGCATTCTTTCGCAATTAATATTTCGTGTTTAATGGCTCGAATTCCTGGCCCTCTGTAATGTGAAATTTTCAATGTGCTACGAAAATTGCTGTTAATGGGTCATCGAACAAAATATCTACAAATTGCGAAAAAAAATAATAAAAAAAACTGTTACTCGACATTTTTAAATTCTCGTCCCGGAACTTAATTAATACTTTCGTGCACAGAATTTATTGATTTAATTTTTATTTTATCGTTTTTCAGTGTATCTTGCGATTATAAAATCGTGGTACGATCGAAGAATGGAAAATATCGCGACGCGAGGACGTCAGCGATGGCAGAAACGTTTCCGCGGTGAGTTCCCTTTCGATCCTTGGACTCTAGTCTGTGCTGTAGCATTGTATAAAGCGCAAGCCTCGTCCTGTAGTAGGAGTCTCCCTGCTCCTCCTCACCGCACTATTGACGGGAGTTTTAATAAAAGTACCCCCACCAGGAAGGCTAAACGTCGCAGTGGAAGGACCCGGTGAACGCCGAGCCAAGAAGATATTGGGTAAAGCAAAGATCGTAAGGACACTTACAGACATCGGGCCCTGACGAAATTTCAGAGATTGAGACCGTCGCCGCCTAGCGAAGTAATCGTAATTTTCACCATAAAAGTAACGCCTGTAAAACGCAAAGATCTACCAGGCGAAAATGCCCCGATTTCCATCTTATTTTTTTCTTATTACGCTCGATCCTCTTATAACACAATATTCCGCGACATTTAATTTAAAGATTTTAGTCTATCGTTACGTCGAGGCATTGGAACAATATGGATGCCATTTTCTATTCGTTTCGCGAATCAAATTTGTGTTACCACGCCGTATACCGCCATTGTAATACAAAGCTACGTAATCTAATACAATATTAATGTATATTTTCGCAGTGTATTTACCTCGACTTGCGTCAGCCATGTTGGAACCGAATTAATAAGTTCAGGGAACCGCCGTGCGGTTAAAAATAACAAGAAAGCCACTGAAATCGCAACGTCCCAATATCATCCAAGATTCTCAAGATTTTCGAAGACTCGAATGGTAATTTCTCTGCACTGTGGAATAGTTTGAAAACGTTCGAGTAAGTATCGAAGCGTCGCGAACGATCCTTCGAGATCGATACATCCGGCGTCGGGGCTAAAGTGGCCCCGACCGTTCGATCACGAGCGAGCGGGTATTGCTCAACGATCTGCGAGCGCAAATAGAAGTAACAGAGGGATTAAAACAGTTTGTGGTCAAACACAGAAGGTCCCGCGCGTTGAATGGTAGAAACGGTGGATCTCTCGCGCCACGAGCATTGTACGAGGATCGACGGGAACAGGACTAGTCTTTCTATGGGATCGTCGATGCGTCATAATGGCCTGGGAGTGTATTCAAAGGGTGATTTGCCACCTTATATTCCGCGGCATCGAACCGTGATCCAGAGATTCACGGATCGGAGGCGTTGCGTCGATTAATTTCCTACTCGAAGATCCTGGAGGACAATCTGCTCCCGCGTACGTCGATCGATCCTTCGAATCATAGTTGGTCAAAATTCATTGTCGAGAAACATAATTTTTTAGATCCAAGTGTGAGTTACTTTTTAACCTACGGTGGACGAAGTTTCTATAAGAAATCGTTTCATTTTTATTATAAACGAAACTTGCACAGGAACGAGCTATTATAATATCAGATTGAAATTGTATTTTTGTAAGGAATTAATTTCAGCGCTTGATATGTAATCGTATTTTATCAAACGCGCTACTTTTGCGTTTCCATCAAACGCAATACCGTGCATACGAATCCACCGCGAACCGTTTCCACCGAACAGAAAGACACACTTAATCGGGAATGGCCCGACCAGCTCGTAATCGTTGCAACAAAGGATGAATTTCCGCGGAGCGACGGACAGTCCGGCGAACCTGTTCGAGGCGAAAAACAAACCGAAACACCTGTGATTAGTTTGCAGACACCGGCGAAACGACACGCTTAATCGATAGTTAAGTAAACACCGAGGACTCCGATCCGTAATAGCGTGTCAAATCTACGAGGGTAATCGGCGTAGCCTGTCAGCTGTGTCCACAATGACACTTTTCAGCTTCGACTTTTAAAGACCCCGAAGCGTTCGATTCGCTCGCCCAGATCGCGATCTTCGATCAACTTTAGCGCCTCTGGCTTTTGGAATCAAAAAGGACCCACTTAAGACACCATGGATTTAAAGATCACCAAAAGTCGACGTACAATTTTCTCCGCCATTTTATTTCACTTTGGACGAGCGCACCGTCGGCTAACTAAAGATTCGTTGCGAACTTTTAACTAATTTTGTATCGTTTTCCCCGTTGTCTTAGGGATAAATAATTATTTCGTATTCCTAAAAATCATATGAAACATTTTTGTATTCTGTTGTGATCCAAAGCTGGCCAATTTCTATTATACTTCTTTCCCCCAAAAATATAAACAGGAGAAAATTGTCAGTCTTCCTACGGTGCTAATAATCGGCTTTTTTTTTAAATTAGCAATTAATTCGTGATTAAAGGAGGAAAAATCGGTCGTTCAATAATCTGTGTTCGTTGGAGGGTTGAGAGCCCCGGGGAAATATTTTCAGGGCGCATGTCAGTCGTTCGGGGGTGGAATATCAAGCGTCGCGAGGGCGGAGCCGACGGCTACCCGCATGGCTTCGTCCTCCGTCGTTCCTCGAACAATAACCTTTAACCTTATCTTACTTAGGCGTTAACTTCGGTCCGAACTTCCAGATGCAGGTAAAGTTCATTCGACTTTAATGTCTCGCGCGGATTAACAACCCAACCCCGTGGTATTTATTCGTCGCGGCGGTCGCGGAAATATGGGACACCCTCGGGATTCCACCGACCGAGAACTACGTTCCGCCCCTCCGGAACCGGTGCTCCAAGTTTCGTAAAGGTCAACAGTGTTGCAATCAGCCGCGTATTGTCCACTGGGCGAACTGGCGCGGAAACACAGGTGGACGATACGAAACGGCTCGATATTAAGATAAAATAGTGCAGTATACGGGGGCGTGGAAACCATAGAATTCTCCAAATAAGAGATGTAGAACTTTCGATCATTGTAGCCGCCATATTTATTATTCGATCGTCAAAGTTACGTGACGTTTGTATTCAAATTATTAAAATTTATTGCCGAAATTTTGGTTTCGAACAACGGGGTAGGTGTAAAAATTTCAAATCGTTCTAAAAAAATTATTTTTAGTTAAAGGGGTCAATTACAAACATTTTTGGTGAATAGACATACCCCCGAATTTCTATCCACGTTCGAGAAAAAAATTCCAATAGGTGCTGAAAGTTTCGGTGAAAAAAAATTTTTCAAATTGTTCTGGAAAAATTATTTTTGATTGCGGGGATCAATTACAATCATTTTTGGTGAATAGACATACCCCCGAAATCCTAACCAGTTTCGAGAAAAAAATTCCTTACCGAAAATATAATTTCTGGCCAGAAATGTCTGCCCGAATTTTCATGCGAATCTTTAAAACATCATAACTCTTGAACGGATTGACGGATTTTAATGTTTAAAAAAGCAAACTACGCGTATTTTGATGGAGAATATGTACAAATCGCAAAAATATTCGAAAAGTTGGTCCTTGACTCCGCAAAATGAGAAAAACCCCATAAAAATGGTCCAATTTTCAAACACCTATAACTCCTACAATTGTGAATATATTTCAGTGAAACTTTTTTCTTAAGTAGAGCTCATAGGTACCTACAAAAAAGTATTAGACAACTTTTCTGTAGGACGTCAAACAAAATTACTAGAAATGAAAAACGAATTCTTAAGAAAAATCGACGGGGGGTAGGTGCCTAAATTTTTCGACGAAAAAAAAACTTTTCAAATCGTTCTGGAAAAATTATTTTCGGTTGCGGGGGTCAATTACAATCATTTTTAGTCAATAGACATACCTCCGAAATCCTACGCAGTTTCGAGAAAAAAATTCTTTACCGAAAATATAACGTGCGACCAGAAATGTTTCTATAATTTCATTTTCTGTCTCGCTTCTTGTGTTGATTTCTGTAACCTGTTAGTAATGTTGCGAGTGTTAGTGAATTCAAAGTCTCTGTTAGTGGATTTCGGACTCTGAAAGTGTAAAGTTCATATAAACATGCCATGGAACTCCCTCCATTTATATGTATCCGACGGGGGATAAAGGAGTCCGCTTGATCCATCTTCTATTCCTCAGTACTCCTATTATCTGAGCTGTTACTAGTTTCCAGACCCAATGTCTTTTCTAATTGAGTTCTTTTTTTCAGCTTCCAAAATACTTGGTTCTTTTACACGTTCTCTCAAACCGAAAGATCCAAAATCAAGGGAGGAACAGGACCTTCTAAGTTTTTCAAGTTTACAAACACCGAGCGAACAGGATTACCCGGGTTTCGACGGCGACCCAGGGCTACCGGTAAACCGATCACAGTCCGCGTAATGTGATTTAAACGTCACCCTAACGAGATCAGTTCGCCCCCGAGCGTCGTTGCAAGGGTGCAAACGATTAATCCGTGACTTTTCGTTCCCGATCGAAGCCGCCCGGGAGATCCTTGGCTACGACAGAAACGAGACGAGGGTCCCAGCTGTCGGCGGGGCAGCGGCTGCACGTACAATATCGCCGTGGCTTTTGGGGGATCCAAGATGACGATCCTTCCGTCGCTCTACGGGAGGGTAACCTACTGGCGTCAGCTTGCGAGGGAAGAAACAAACGGCTGACCCCGCTGCCGCGCCGGACTAGAACTGGAAAAACTGTCTCTTGGCCCGGATTATTGGTGTATCAGCGATACGTTGAATTATTGGAGGAACCGTATCGAGCATTACGAGCTGACACCGGAGCACTCCGTTTTGCAAATTACGCCCGCGCGATTCACTTGCCTCTGTAACGCTCCCCCTGGCAGATCGAATAGGGTCTCGTTAGTAGGCCAAACGGTGAATAACGTGTGGACGCGCGATATTGTCGATTAGAGGGCACGGTTGTGGAGAGAGGAAGCTGCTCGAGGAATGCAACAGAATTCTCGATAAGAGTGAGAAGCAGCCAGAGAGAGAGCGAGATACAATTAAAGCGAGGATAACTAGGTTATCGAGACACCGGCTGCACTTTGATCTATACTGCCAGGATCTAGGCAACAATTGTTCTCGCTGACCCTTCGATAGATGGGCGTACAAACGCAGAGGGTTATGGCGAGCTTTACTGATGGAGGAAGTGAGAAAGATCGTAGATCCCGGAGGCCCTGCTAGTGGACCCATCTCTAAAATAATCCTTGCAGGCCCGTCTTTGGACGACAGGATATTGGATAATCGGTCGAGCACTTGCGAGAAAGTTAAGAGCGTAGCCCTCTGGTGACGCCATAGGATGATATCGAATGATAATAGAATCTCCACACCGAGTTGGATCACATTCTTTTTATTTTCATTTACGAATCTTACTCCTAGATTTACATAAAATATAATTAATCGATACAACTGCGCATAGTATATCTCGTAATGCCAAGAAAAATATATCGCACGCATGCTACATCTTTGACGGTTCGACGGGGGCGCGAACACGGCGACTGCAGAGCCTACGGAACAATGGTTCGTAACACATTTTTAGGGGTAACTGGGAGGGGGAAATGCATCTCCGCGCGATAAGCTCTCTTCCTCCGACAAAGGGCAGGGTCACATTCGTTAATCGCTTCGCAACTAACAAAGGAGATCGTTAACTCTCAATTTACAGAACTCGACGGACTTTAAGATCCCATACTCGAAGTTACAGAACTCGTTAATATTTCTTAACGTCTTACGGTGAATTTTATTGACGCAACGATACGAGTATATATTCTAATTAAAAAAAAAACTACCATCCGTTGCGAAACGTCGAAACGATTCCCTTTCTTCTACGAGCTTCGTGAAAGACAATTTCGAGCATTCGCGATCTCGCTCGAATTATAGATCGTCGCACGTATTCTCTTATATTAAATTAAAAATATATATACTCTCCGTGCCGAAACTAAATTCGTGGACAATTCTCGCGACGATACGAAAGTCTTTCGTTTGTAACAAATATATATATATATGTGTACGATACCGAAGTGCCAGATAGAATGCACTTGGACAGAGTTCGAAACGAACAGGAAACTTTTATTTTTATTTTCGATCCTGTACTTGTACTTTTTCCTTAAAATACTACTCGTAGTGCTTTTACGAAGAAGCTTTTTTAAAATCGGGGCATTCTTTGTGGCAACTCGCAGCACGTATCCTCTGTTTAAGAAAACCTCGCAAAACCGGTGCAAAATGTTTTTAGTCTTATCAAAGACGTCGTCGCTGATCCAAAAAAAGTCGAAAACCAGCGTTTCTCGTCCATAGAAAACCATTTAACCACGATTTAACTCGTTTCGATAAATGCATCAAGTACACGTGTTCTGGAAACGAACGATAGGAGGTCGTTAGAGATTAGAAACGGGCAACATTCTTATCTAAACATTAATTTTCAGATTGATAAATAAAAGTATTTTATCTTCGTCGAGTCAAAATTAAAAACTTGAATCATAGAATGGAATGCTTCGCGAAAAATAAATAAAAATTTAACCGTTCGATCGAATAAACGTAAGAAATAAATTTATTATCTATTTGAACAAAATTGTACCCATCTCCGTTGGAGATCACTGCGCGCAACTGCGACAAGAATAAAACGTCGGAACGAAAGTTTTTCTCTTCGACGACCCTTCGTCTCAAATCGATCAACAGGGCACGAGAAAAATATCTGTCGCGTTTTCACGGACGAATCTACGCAATCCAAGTCGTAAGTCGAAGATTACAAAATTCAAAACGGCCCCCAAAAAATTTTTAAAGTTTTGTACCCACCTAAAACTACCATGAATTTAAAGTTACTCGTTCACAACGATCTCTTCGATAGTTGATCTACAATTTTTGTTCGCCATTTTATTCCAATACTCGATAGGTATTAGTATAAAAATTGTTTTAAATCCCAGACGCGTGGACTCGTCGGTGAAAATCGCGTTTCTACACTCTGTACAGCTTCCCTCGAATTTGGAAGCCTCCTCGGACACTCGTCTCCATAAAAAATATATGTATATGTATATTTATACAGCTACCGAGTTATTTACACGCGTATGAGAATAAGTTAATTGCGTTATAGAAATACATGTGTACTAAGTAACGGTGTCTATGCAAGAATATATCTCTAGGATAGGTTCACGCTTCTTTCGGGAGTCGTTGCTCGCGATCAGCGTGCTATCAAACCGATACACAATTAAGTTAATACGTGACAAATATTTTATAAATATACTACGCGTTTAGAAATTGCGTTGAATCGTCGACTATTAGGTACTCGCCCGATGGCATAAAAAAATACAAGAAATCGGACCGATTTTCTTTTCTCTTTCTTTTTGGCGAACGTAGATAAATACCTGGATCCAGGGTAAGCAGGGATAGTTCACCAACGAGATTTTTATCTTCGTTTCGATTTTCGGACGCAAAACCAAACTTCCTCTTTGGGTTAATATCGTTACAAAGCTCGACAATCTCAAAGGACAATGCTTCTCTTTGACGCTTTGTACAAACACGCAATATTTACCCTTTAGAAAATTCACGAACAAGGCTTTCACGGCCTAGGTTCTTAAATTAAATTCTTACCGTAGCCGTAACAAGGACAGCAAGAAAAGCGACAAATACAAAATGATGCATTCTTGTTAACGTATAAGGTATTGCAAAAGTAATCATTTATTTTTAAACGAGTGCATCTTGTGTTATTGTTCCTTATCCTCTTAAAGCAGAGGGTTAGACCTAGATTGCAGAGGATTGGATTAAGTAGAACATTAAATCTGCATTAAATCTACGCTAAGTCTGGATTAGATCCGAGTTAGAGTTGTACTATGCTACTCTACTTTGAAAATTGTTAATCATTCTACAGTTTACCTTTTGATCGCACTTTTTCTTTTGCGTAAGGTAATAAACAATGGGGACACGATTATTTTTGCATCACCATATACATACTAAAAATTCTAAAAATTCTTTCCTGAGTTTCGCTGAATACAAAGCTGCACACAAATGTTAAAATATTAATTCATTCGAGAGTAGTTTCAGAAAGCACTTGATCAAAAACACTAGTGCATTAGAATGAGTCAACGCGGGTCTAAAAATAAGAAATACTTCTTCACTTACGTTATTAATATATATGTTTTCGACGACGAGCTACCCTTGAAACACAAAAGATATTAAAAAATTTTAAACAACGACTTGAGGAATAACTAAAAAGTGTATTGTGTTTAACAAAGATATAGAAGATATCGCTTGATCGTTCAAAACAAAAGCCTGAAAAAGAATAAAGTTTCCTGCTTCAATCAAGAAAAAGACACACACACACACAAACTGCAGAAAATTTATAGATCCAAGATTCATCGATTACTCACGCTCAACAATTCTTTTCGTCGTTAGAAAGTTATTTTATCAATTACTGCAAGCAATACTTTACTATACGAGCATCGCCCAAAGCCCGATGAAGGAAACAATGGCTACAGAATTCGCCAAGTTCACAAATATTCATCTCGAGTTCTCTGTACCTAGTTACGGCTGCGTTCAACGAAACTATCATTTACAATTCGTCGCTGGAGTCGCCGTACTAATATCCTTAGGAACTTTCGTTATCCAGTCAAATCATCTTCTCCGAAAATATCATTCGATAAGGCAAACGACAATTTTCTCGCAACCACGCCAGAAACTTTCTCTCGATTAACGAACTGTAGCCGACTTCATCGACTCGAGAGACTTCAAAGCTCCTAAGAGTGTTCACAAAAATCGATTCTGTGAGAAGGACTGCATTTTACGCAGTTTCACATATGAGAAAAGCGTGTTAGCGACCTATGTAACAAGGCGCTAAATAGAGACGCATTAGACAGAGCCAGTTTTTGGCAAAGACTTAAGCTTCAGTTCGCGGCGTTGCTCATGGTATTCCTGAAAACATGGCACAATGCAGAGATTGATCTGGCATTCCGGACAGTGGTACTTCGTTTTCCTTCGGAGTATCCTGTTGTGGGCGTCTATCGTGTTCCAGCAATGATTGCAGCCCAAGGCGGGACCTGGACGCAACACGGGACAGTGGCCCAGACGCTGGTCTCCCGTGCTTTCTCTGGCTTCCCTGCTCGTCGTCTACAACAGATTAACGAATAAATGAATGGATAGTTCTATAGATAAGAAAGACATTTTGGTCCATTTGCTGAAGATAAATTGCCAACAGATTGGATTCGTCTAACAAGAACTACCAACGATTGCATAGAGTAATACAGTCTGATTGAAAGATTATAAAATACAAGAATTGTGTAACGCATTAATATAGCCCTTTTATCTTCAGCCGGAGCAAATCAACAGCTATGGGTTTGCCACTGGTCTTCTTACTTGAGGCGACGAAGAGCTGCGTCTGAGCTCAGTAGTTTTCACTCTGAGCTCGGGCGCAAGGGCACCGGTGGTCTCGGTGGTGGCTGACCCGGATTCCTCCGCGATATCTTCTTCAGTTTTGATGAGAGGCGCCGGTTCGACGACGATCGACGGACTGGTCGTTCTGCCAGGGAATTCTGGGTTCGAGTGCTGCCTGTGGATCAAGTAGTTGCCACTGGTAGACTGTTGCTGACTAGACAAGAGCGGGTGAGAGTGTTGCTTCGTCAAGTAGGCAGGTTGAGGCACGGTCAACAGGTTCGTCGAAGTGGTCACCGTTAACAAACTTGGCTGGTTCACCAGAATCGGCTGTGGTTGCGGTGGCGACGCGATTCGCGACTCTTCCCAGCTTCTGGACGTCTGGGGTAGATTCAGCGTCGGCGTCGCGACGTGTATGGGCAACGGGACGATGTGAGGTGAGGACATCTCGCTGTCCGGAGACAGGTGATTCGGTTCCTTCTTCACGCGTGGCTGACGGGTCAGGAGTCTGCACCTTTTGGTACCTATTGTTTGCCTGCATACGGCTGAAAAAAACAAGCAGAGTCAAATAGAAGTTTTTTATTTTGGGTTGTTGCAGGGTGCAAAGGTTTATTTAAATAAAACGTTACTCCTTATCTGTATGAAAATGGGCTCAACATTGGTCATAGATATCCTTTTGAGGTGGGACATGAAAGTGGAAGGAGTCTGACTGTTCAGGAAAAATTTCTTTTGATGGCATATTGGCATTGACAACACACTGACAAATATGTGAGTATTACTGTGTGATTTATGCACAGAATTTACAACGTTCTGTTTATATGCTGGCACATAATTGTTTACACCTTGCTACCCCATATATTTCACCAACGCGTGTCGTTTTTAAATAAAACTTTATTTTCATTGTCAAAATTGCTACATAAATAAAGATCTAAAAAGACGGATATCATACGTGAACAAAGTCCTGTCACGGCCGGAAACAACTTGAATTATAGCACTTCCTTCACGTTGCTTTTATTAAAGACGTTATACAGAACACTGACACAGTAAACTCGACTTCTTCGCATATAAAATTCGTACCGATTAAACTAGTATCCTCTCGTTCGTCCCGGCGACAGTTCATAGGGGCGAGAGGCGTTAAGTTTAAGAGTGTATACATTACGATCAACATTTTTAACATCCTATAATTATCTATTATTTTGTACAGATGTAAATGGAAGCACACCCAATGTATGCTTTTCATTAAAATAATCGTTCGATTATTTTGTTGATAATATACATCGACTGTCTCTTAGTAAATAAAGTCTATTTAGTATTATCGTAGCTTTCGTTAATAAAAATTTAAAGAGCTCGCGTGCTTCGGACCTGAACCTAACGATACAATATAATTATAAATATTTATAATTTAATTTGTCGGAATAAGAACAGGAAGACAAAAATAAATTGTCATTCTTCGTCGGAAATTTATTAAGTACGAATAAAAAAAAAAAAAATAAAATACGACCTCATCGTGTCTATTTTAAATGCAATTACATAAAACATGCAACACAACTAAATAATACTTATTTGCACGGTTATAAAATTAAGATTGGAAGAGTATGTTTTAATGATCAATGATATTTACATTGTTATTAAAATTCAATGCGCTTAGTTTAGTGCTAAACATGATACATCTCTTTTAATTAATTCTAGCATCGTAGTTGTCTATAAACTTCGCGTTTTCACGTTTTCTTCGCGCTATTTTTGTCACTTTACCTACACAAACGAACAAAATAATTCTAGCCTTAAAAACCACCATCGTGGATACTTAAAAATCAAACTCTATCGAAGTGAATCGAAATTCCTGATTTATAAAAAATAAAAAAAAAAAAATCTCGATAATCGAGCGATAAGTTGTCGTATCGTAAAACAGTTTCTCAATACATGCATTACTTTTTTATGTTTTCACGAGTTAATAATACAGCCATACATCTAACAAATCAACGTATAAACTAGGAAAACAATTATTCCGTCGTATTGCACTGTACGAAGCACGTTGCTTCTTAATGCGTAAATACAAAAATATATTTGTACAAATCATATACCGTTACTTACGGTACACACTTAAGCGATCAAAAGTGATGCGGATTAAAAATTAATAAAAAAAATTATTTCGTTCTTTTAAAAATTCTTTGAAAAACAAAATCTCAAACAATTTTAATACTACAATTATTCATAAATACCGAAAGACAATTCGAGCATATCGTACGCTTCAAAACGATTTTCATTATACTGGAAACCAAAGTTCCACGCTTCTCTTGCTTAACAAGAACCAGCGTATTTGAATTTCACGCTATACCCTGTAACCTGTTATATCTACGTTCAGGGTGAAGCCGGACATGCACAACTTCAAAAGACTATTCAGCGATACAGATTCATATAAACATGCGGAGGAAAGAATCAAACTCGAAATTTAAATCCGAGACAATAAATTAAGATTTGTTAAAATACACGTGTAATCCGGATTTAAAAAACAAACCACTCGAGACTCGACTCCTTTAACCATGTTTTATGGTTACGTATCTTTACTTAAAAGTCTACGTTTACATAAATAAATTAAATCTACCGCGTAAAGCAATTTAATCTGTATCAAATCCGACTCCGAAGTTGTGCTGTATTTTACGATCGCACCCTGTATAGTAAAATGTTTCAAGCGGCGTAGAATCATTTTACGAAATTTTGAACGACCGCGATGTCTGCAAACGATATATTATGTAACTTACAGAAACTTATCGTACGCGTTACAAAAATTCACGCACAAACTCGAATAAAGTTTCACGTGAATCTACTACCGTAGCAACAATTAATCGTAATACATGTATTGACGACGAATCGCTTGTGTTTGAAGTTTTTGTTCGTAGACAAGTAGTTAGATCCGTAGGATGTGTTAGCTGTGTGCAAGTACACATGATATATTCTTTTGACTAATAATTTCGCATCGCTACTTTATTCACTATATACACGAGTTATGCGTCGACGTTGGTATATAGCTAAAGTTGGTCGAGCAAAATAGTTTCACTATTTACCGCGGCGTTTCGTGAACGTAAAGAGTCGATATATTGCACCAACTTTAAATATATGATATAGGGCGATAAAAACGTTAAAAAAAAAAAAGTAGTTCACCTGTACATCTATCCGAAATCAGAAACGAGCAAATATATGCGTAAAGCATACGGTTGCCCCTGCTGTATCACATCGCGCAATTTAGACTTTAAACAATACGTTTCAACAAAAGGAACCTCTTTCAAAGCTTGTTTTATCGTCCACCGGACAACGCGGCCAACTCAAATATATCGTTGACGTACAGTCCGGAGCTCACTGATTTAGTTGATATATTCGGATTCCCTATTTGATAATTGTTCGTGAACAAGTAATTAAATTGTCGAAGGGAAAGCATCTATCAATCTACAATTCTTTCTTTGATCGAAAGAAAAATTTGTTTCCCTCGTCGGTAGAAGATCGTAGAAAGATTCGTTACCTATCGTCGTTACCAATAACGAAGCGAAGAGTTCCGAGCATTGGCAAGGAACGACATCTTCAGTTACGCCACGTGTATTCTAATATAAAAAAATCTTTGCAGCGTATAAAGTATGTACCGATGTTCGTCTCTTTAACAGAGATTCAAAATTACTCCAAGCTTCTCGTAGGCAGGGACTTGTACCGGTATGTGAAATACAGAAATATCAGTATGACGTCATACAGCTATATAAAAATACCGATATATTTACTTACACCTACCGGTAATTTTTGTCGGTGTTCTCTATTCCATTACAAATCTCAACCCAGACCTAAAACCAATACTATTTTCTTATAGTGATTACACGTTGCTAGTCGACGATGGAAAATATATTCTAAAACGTTTCCATGTTCAGTTTATCGTATAATAGAATGGAAATAGCAGACTCGGTAGCAAAGGAAGATCAGTCCTCGAGTTTGGTGACAGAATTTCGCTTCGGTTTTCGGTATAGGTTTCTTGGCATAATACCGGTACTAAAGTCCTTGCTTATAGGTACGTACGAACTAGGCTAAAGATATCTAAAAAACTGTGTTTCACTGCGTTTGACACTTTACGATTCCCCGTCCCCTGTTTCTCTTCTCTCATTATTATCAATGAGTATCACCGACAAATTTTAATACTTCTCAAGCTCGTCTATACAAGTAACGACGGTCGGCGCGTCGTGGCCGGTTCACATCGCGTTGTAATTAACGCCGTGTAAATTGATCGGCATCGTGGTGCTCGGTAAGGCGTAGTCCGTGTGCCTGCTGTCGATGTAACCGCTCAACATCGTGTGTGGGCTGTGAGTGGTCAGCATGGTGTGCGTGCTGTGGGTATTGTGTGCACTGTGCGGAGTGGTGGGAGGTCCCATTGGTGTGGGACTCTGTGAGTTAACGGGCTGGGCCGATGGAGCTGGCGGCGGCGAGGAGTTCACCTCTTGTTTGACCCTCGACTTCAAGCTGGGTCGGTTGTTCGGGTAACCACGCTTTTTATATTCCAACCACAGCGTTCGGTTGTTCACGCCGAACATCCTTGCCGCTTTACAGAACCCGATACCACCGTAACGTACAGCGTCCAGCGCTCTGATAAAGTTCTCATCCGCTTGCGGATTCGTCGATCGTTTCCTCTTAATTGCAGTCTGCGGACTGGCGCACGGGCTCTGGCAGTTACTAGGGCACTGTGTCGACGGTGAAGGGCCGCTCGACGATGCGTGCTGCAACGTCCCGTGGGAGGAGTTCGGGTAATTCGTCAGGGCGCAACTGGAACCAGTCGTGCTGGTACCAGAGTACTGATCGCTGATGGTCGAGGAAGCTGTTATTTCGGGCGTGGTAAAAGCTGATGACGCTTGGATCGACAGATTCGTTTGACACGAGGACAGAGCGAAACGTGGATATGTGTGCTCCATAATAGTCCATTGCAATCCTGTGGAACAGACCGGTTTATCTTTGGTCAGAGCACAGGAATTAGTTCGACCGGCTATACGTTTTTATTAAATGCAACGATAAATACTAATTAAGTGTGTCGGATATGTATGAGATGTGATTTTGAAAAAGTAGTACTTTTGTAAACTAAATGTAAACGATAGTTTGAGAAAAGAGAACGTTATATGTGGCTTAGCGAAATGGAATCAAATGTTTGCGTAGTTTATTAAGATCGCGACATCCGGAAATATGGAGCATATTAGCATGATCGTGTTCGTATAATAATTTATAAACGTAAACGAATTGCTCGTAGAATCGTATTGTAGAATAATAAAGGTAATTATCTGGTTTGAATGGAACTTGATGCTTTATGCTACTGTGTGTGAAAAAAAAACGATGCTAAGCTGTAAGCAGAAAAGAATGGAAAAAATATTTGTAAAAGTCTATGAAAATAGGTGGTATACATATGGAAATATTAATAGAACTTGTGGCATGGCACAGATACATTTTAAAGCACATTGTCATTGATTTCAAATATTGGAAAAGTGTATGACTTTGTTAAATTAAAGGACAGAGCAAGGCACACATACACACTCAACAATGTTAAAGGCCCAATTTTACTGTCCTCTAAAGAACATTATACATTGTGTGCTATGTATCTGTGTACCATGGTGAATTTTATGAATGAGACTAGCCTTGAAATATTGCATAACTAATTTTTATTTTTCCTCAACTTTCGCTCTATTTTCATGTCAAACGTCTGTTGATTTTCCTTGTGCAGTACATTTAAACGCATCTGTGCCAGCATATAATGTGTGTAAGTTTTGTTTATCAACATGCAGTTTCAATACCCACCACACTTGGTACAAATTGTACTTAACTACCAATTTACCAAGATATTTACGTGAAAGATATAGTAATCATGCATGTATAAAATCAAGTTATTGCCGTTCGTGTACAGTAGCAAATAGGGTTTCAAAATACGTTTGGATCATATAAAATCAGTGTTCACAGCTCAAGTAGTATTCTATCATAGAACTGTTAACGCTCCATCGCTAAAAGTAATATAGAAATATATTATAATTTCCGACAGATATACGTAAACTGTGGATTTGTAATAATCTATAATTTTACTTTTAGTGTTGCAAGCACAATATTAAAGTAACTATAAAAGTGTTATTAAGCTTTACTTCTGAAACAATTCTTGCACAATTTACATGCTACATTTTAGTATTAATTGTTTAGAATATTCTTGCAAAGTTTTTTATTCGATAATATAAAAGATGTTGTCTGTACTTCAATTGTTATGTACCATAAAAGTCATGCAGCATAAAAAGAAAGAGGCAGTAACTTTAAATGTAAACAACTATCCCGTTTATGTACACTGAATTTATTCAGAGGTATAAAACGTCCTTTAAAAATCATTTTACGATATGTCGTTAAACGTTTCATCGTTCTTCTATAATATTATATTATACAAACCGGTACCAAACTTTCGAAAATTATTTCAGATTAACTGCACGCATTATTAACAATTACTTACCTTGATGTGCAGGTGGTTGCGAAGACACTGAACTCTGCGCCACGTTACCGCCCGTTTGTTGGCTCACATCTTGTATTGAGCCGTCGCTCTGTGCCGGTGTTGTCGCCGAACTGTTCTCCATATTGCTCATCTAAAATAAATTGCACCATCAATATTTTCATTTTGCACCTCTTTATGCATAGAAATGAAAATTTTGATGTAACAAAATCGCGCATACAATTGATATTTGATCTTCGTCGATGCTGCCTTGGGATTCGGTACTCGTGTTCACGGGTCTCCTAAGATTTTCACCACCATCTTGCGAAACTATTAATGGTTCTGGTTTTACAATATTGGTAGCAACTAAAGTGATTTCATTAATTTCTTCTGGTTTATCGCCAGATCCAGATGTCGATCCTGTGGATGATTTCCTTAATCTTTTTCTGCGAAAGGATGGTGATAACGGAGATGGGCTGGGTGAACAAGATTCACCACGATCCCCTCCCCCAGGTTCGCTGCTACTACTTGGCCACTTGGTCAGAGAAGCAGTATGCATTTCTGCTAGTCCTTTTATCTTTAAACTTTCCGCAGTCTATGCAAGCGAACAAAGAAAGCATATTAATTATACATTGTTTAATAATGAAATGACAAAAAGAGAACATTTTTATATACCTTTATGATTGATGGCAACTGATCCTGTGATATGTTTACTTCACCGTAATACATAAAGTCAACCATGATTTTTAGATCGGAGAATTTTACATCCTTCAATATGACAATTGGATGTTGACAGGGATTGACAGTAAACAACGACTGGAAGTATGTACTGCATGCAGACAATACAACTTTGTGTGCTTGAAGGTGTCTGCCTTCTGCAGCCAATGTCACATCTACCAGAGTCTCATTGTTCAACAAATTTGAGAAAACCGAAATGAAGTTCGGTTGATGATTGTTCCACCGCAAGCAAAATTGTTGCATTGACATTTTGGCAGACTGTCAAATTACTACCAAACAGGGTAAGTGTACCTGTGAAACCATTGACAGCTTAGTTTTTTATTTTTCTGTCATTATAGCAAAATGGAGGAGGCGCGAAACGTGTTCGAATGTACTTTCTACGATTTGTAAATAAAAAGAAAATCGAGAACGTGTTGTCGTAAAAAAGAAAAATAACGTAACAATGGCTCGTGACAAATACGACTGTCGACGCTATCAAATGATCGTGCCAGCGAATGTAAACATTAAACTATCGCCGGAATGACTTTCCAGTTGCGATTCACAGAGCTGTTAAATCGTACCTTACGCAAATTGTTTAACTACTGCTGTTGGTCCGATTTGCCAAAACGCGTACGAGATATTACTCGTCGACGTCCAAAACTTCCATTCAATTGGCAAGTTCGCCTCGCGGACGGACGGAAGCTGTCATTCTCATAAAACACGCGAACCGCCAGTCGAATCATTGAACCGGATCGTACGCGGTTTCAAAGACACGTAGAATAAAAGAAACAACGCTCCACAATACGGTTACAATCGTTTGGCGCACAACAAATATAGACTTGCCACTGAAACGATCACGAAAAAAAGAGAGGCGAGTAAAATTGCTCACTTCGTTCCGACGTGGTTTCCTCGGGATAAAGCACTGTCAATAGGGACCAGTCCGGTTGACACCACGGTGCTTAAAAATTCGTCGATTTGGTATTTTCTTTTTATTTAGAAAAACAGAGCTCGGTTCGCGCTGCCATGGATTCGACGAAATTTTCCACAACAGACTGAGCGATGACGCTTGTGTAATTCACAAATGACGTCATAGGCGAAATATTATGAGGCTAGAATGGCGCGCGGCAAACCTCACCGAAAATCGTGCCGTCGTGTGTTTTGACGTATCGCGACAAATTTCTCGTGCAATCGACAAATACAAGATCTTATCAACGTGCGTTCTTAGAAAATCTAACTTGATCAATATAGCGGCCGACCAATAGTGACATCTGGCGAGGATCTGTCAATCACGACGTTAAGCCACAGACGAGATATAAAATAGAAGTTGCATATAATGTTTCTTCCTATCGCACAGATTAGGCAACTGCTGTACAGAGGATTGCACTGTTATCTGAGGTAGAATGTCCAAGTTTATCGAGAAACAGTGTTGTATTAACACTTGTTGAATTTGCAATCTGCCAAATTCGATCTTGCAAGTTCCTTCAGCAGTTACTATCATTATTATTACTACTGCCATCGCAACTACAGCTGCAATTTCTAAATCAATTTATCAAAAATATCAATGTCATACATTGCGTTCATAATTTGTCGTTTAATAAATTTAATAAAAGAGTCCATTGGTTTTAGGTATGCGTCGATGCAATTCTGTAAATATCCCTAGTTCTACAAAGTTGTGGGGTGCAATACTGTACAGTCCTCCAATCAACATACGCCCAGAGGTGCCAGAAGTGCAGCGAAGGTACTCTCTCACACTATGCCAGATCACGCGTACGTGAGCTCGTAAAGTTTCGGAAAGTCGACAAAGGCAAACTGACGCATGCCCTCAATCACAGACGAGGTATACGAATAGACCTTACACCTTATGGACTTTCGTGGCCCAATCTGACTGCCATACCGACCTGAAAATTCGGGGGTGATTTCAGTGTCCTCTTCTCATGGATAGTGGTCAGTTGAAAAACTATTCACTGAATTAGTATTGATGGACAGCAGCTGTAGTGTGTACGTAAATACATGCGAGTTGACTATGAGGAAGGGATTGAAATTCATTTCTAAATCTGTTGGTAATGTTGCGAGTAATACGAAAATGGTTATGGGGGTCTAGAGCCCCAGAAAAATGGGCCGAAAAAATACATTAGGTGAAAGGTCTACTTGTATACCTCGTCTGTAGTATAACGATTACTACTGACTTCTGCCAACCTCTGTTGGCCTCTACAGGCCTCTGGTAACTCCTGCAAACCACTGCTGAGCACTGACAATTACTGACATGATATGTATATATTAAAGCTTTGTATAATGTAAATCTATGGCAATAAATGATATAATTTCAAAGAATTCTATGTGTTCTCATCATTTTTACCTTTCTTTTCCTCTCCCCATTATTCTCTTAGCTATAAGATACATGCCACCTCTTCGCAAGGCCGCCAGCATTTTGGAAATGTTCCGGGCACTTTGGAAATCCGGATGGCAAAACGCCCAATTTTGTCATGGGATAGTTCGTTATTTTCAACGATAGATGGCGCTTATTTTTCTACCTCAAACCCTCTGGTGCTAAAACCCCCAAGTTTGTCGTGGAATAGTCCGTTCCCTTCAACGCTAGATGGCGCTTATTTACCGACCTCAGGCCCTCTGGTGCTAAAACGCCCAAGTTTGTTGAGAAATCCATCTAGCGTGGATGATACGAACTATTCCACGACAAACTTGGGCGTTTTAGCACCAGAGGGCCTGAGGTCGATAAAAAAAGCGCCATCTAGCGTTGAAGGGAACGAACTATTCCACGACAAACTTGGGCGTTTTAGCACCAGAGGGTTTGAGGTGGAAAAATAAACGCCATCTATCGTTGAAAATAATGAACTATTTCACAACAAATTAGGCGGTTCTCTCGACTCCTACGAGGCGATTCGAAATTACTTCGGGTAGCTTTGGAGAATCGAGAAAGAGAGCATGTATCAGTTTGCCTTTGTCGACTTTCCGAAACTCCACGGGCTCACGTACACGCAGAGTGCCAGATTCAGCACCCGGTGACCTACTACCTCACAGATCACGCGTACATGAGCTCGTAGAGTTTCGGAAAGTTGACAAAGGCAAACTGACACACATTTGCCTCCTCGCTCTTAACAACTGAAATCCAACCTCCCGTCTACGTCATACGATTCGAAATCTCGACTGACCAGGTATTTTGACTTGCCTTTCCTAGAGTTCATTACTGAACTCTGCAAATTACTCCTGGCTTCTATTTGCCTCTGATGACATTTGATGACCAGTGCTAACAAAAGTACAGAACTCTCGACAACTTTTGACACCATACAGCGACTGTTACTGACTGCTCCTGATTACTGCTTGCCTCTGCTGGACTCTGCTGACCATGGCTTATATTTCTGACAACCTATAACAATTACTACTGACTTCTGCCAGCCTCTGTTGGTCTTTGCTGATCTCTGTCAATGTGTGCTTGTTTCTGCTGAACTTTCCTGGCCTCTGCCGAACGCTACTGACCACTGCAGGTATTTCTGATAATGTATAATGATTAATACTTACTACTGCATGCCCCTACAAGTCTCTGCTTGCCTTTGCAGGTTTCTGCTTGCCTGTGCATGCCTTTGCTGGCCTCTGCTGACCACAGCTGACCACCCCTAATGCTTCCGACAACGTATAACGATTACTACTTGTTACTGCTTGCCCCTGCTGGACTCTACTTGCCTCTGCAGGTTTCTGCTTGCCTATGCATGCCTTTGCTGGCCTCTGCTGACCACAACTGACCACCCCTAATGCTTCCGACAACGTATAACGATTACTACTTGTTACTGCTTGCCCCTGCTGGACTCTGCCAGCATCTCCCGACCTAAGCTGGCCTCTGCCAACATCTCCCGACGTCAGCTGACCATCGCTGACCACTGCTGACCGTTGCTGACAACTTGTGACATGATGTAATATAATATAATATGTTCATATGTATTAAAGTGTTGTATAATGTAAATCTATGGCAATAAATGATATAATTTCAAAGAATTCTATGTGTTCTCATCATTTTTACCCGTCTTTTCCTATCGAAATCATTCCCTTAGTTATAAGACACTCCGAATCTTTTAAAATTTTCAAAGTTCCCCGGAAAGATTTCAAATTTCCCGCCGCCAGGAATTTTTGCGAATTCCTGGAACTTACCGGCGTCCCTGAAACTTCTCGGAATCCCTGAAATTTCCAAGAAGCTTCAGGAACCGGCAAAAATTCCGGCCTGAATTTTTCGGCAAAAATTTTAAAGAGCTGTTACGTAATATTACGTAATATTACGTAACATTACGTAACATTACATAATTTTTCCCGAAAAACTCCGGCTGCGAGAAATTTTGTAGAGCTATTACGTAATATTACGTAATATTATATAATGTTACGTAATATTACGTAATTTTTGCCGAAAAATTCCGGCCGCGAAAAATTTTCAAGAGCTATTACGTAATGTTACGTAATATTACGTAACGGCTTTTTAAAATTTTTGCCGAAAGATTCAGGCCGGAATTTTTGCCGCTGCCTGAAACTTCTTGGAAATTTCAGGGATTCCGAGAAGTTTCAGGGACGCCGGTAAGTTTCAGGGATCCGAGAATTGTCAGGAAATCTTAGAAATGACGTTATTTCTATTTGGAGAGGGAAAGAGGGGTAAAAAATGATGAGAACACATAGAATTCTTTGAAATTATATCATTTATTGCCATAGATTTACATTATACAACACTTTAATACATATGAACATATTATATTATATTACATCATGTCACAAGTTGTCAGCAACGGTCAGCAGTGGTCAGCGATGGTCAGCTGACGTCGGGAGATGTTGGCAGAGGCCAGCTTAGGTCGGGAGATGCTGGCAGAGTCCAGCAGGGGCAAGCAGTAACAAGTAGTAATCGTTATACGTTGTCGGAAGCATTAGGGGTGGTCAGCTGTGGTCAGCAGAGGCCAGCAAAGGCATGCACAGGCAAGCAGAAACCTGCAGAGACAAGTAGAGTCCAGCAGGGGCAAGCAGTAACAAGTAGTAATCGTTATACGTTGTCGGAAGCATCAGGGGTGGTCAGCTGTGGTCAGCAGAGGCTAGCAGAGTCCAGCAGGGGCAGACAGTAGCAAGTTGTAATCGTTATACGTTGTCGAAAGCATCAGGGGTAGTCAGCTGTGGTCAGCAGAGTCCAGCGGAGACAGGCAGAAGTCAGTAACAATCGTTATACGTTGTCAGAAATATAAGTGGTGGTCAGCAGAGGCCAGCAGAGGCTGGGAGAGGCTAACAGTAGCCAGTCGTAATCGTTATACGTTGTCAGAAGTAACAGGAGTGGTCAGCAGCGGTCAGTAGAGGCCAGCGGAGGCTGGCAGACGTCAGTAGTAATCGTTGTACGTTGCCAGAAATATAAGCGGTGGTCAGCAGCGGTCAGCAGAGGCTAGGAGAGACTAACAGTAGCCAGTCGTAATCGTTATACGTTGTCAGAAATTCCGGAAGTGGTCAGCAGCGGTCAGCAGAGGCCAGTGAAGACCTGTTGACGTGAGGTCGGATATTAGTTGTTCAAGAGCGAGAAAGGAAGTGTGAGCCTTTCTCTCTCGATTCTCACGAGGCGGTCCGAAATTACTTCGGGCAACTTCGGATAATCGAGAAAGAGGGCATGCGTCATTTTGCCTTTGTTGGGTTTCCAAAACTCCACGAACTCACGTACGCGTAATGTGACATAGTGTGAGAGAGCACCTTCGGTGCCTCTCTGGCATCTCTGCGTATGCGTGATCTGGCATAGGGTGACTAGTGCACCGGGTGCTGAATCTGGCATCTGTGCATACGCCTTTAGCATTTGAATGTAGTGACGTAAACGGAAAAACAGTATATACGATATAAATCAAATAGTTCAGAATTACAAAAGTAAACTTTGTGTTTTTATCCATGTTTTATTAAAGAAAATAAGTATTGTTTGTGACAATAATACAATGTATATTACATGCCTATCGGTTTCTGTTGAAATTGTACATTTAGTATCAAAGTTAAAGTGAGTTTGATAATTACAAGTTCGACGATGCTTTTAGAGCAACAAAGGCTACATAGTTCTCGAGAGCTTTTAATAAATTTTATAATAAAGAAAACTGTCGGACATTTTATAATAGTTTTTGGTTAAGAAAGCTTGACATTCTGATATGATTTCATATTATATATGTTTGAATTACATTTTTTCCTTCGTTAATTAGCGTGAATTATTTATATTTTTTTTTTCAAGAATGTCGAATCTTTCAACAAATGATAGAATCATGTTGAATAGTATGGATCAAAACTATACAAACACACGTCCAAAATTTCAACCAATACGCGTAAAAGAGTTGTTACATTTTTGTGACAGTGATGATGATGAAAGCGAAGACAAACCAGAAGATGATTCCAGTAGTGAATCAGATTCTGACGATGTACAACCTTTACCTGAAGATAGTATCGTTGAAGATGATTACAATAATGCATCACCTTTAATCAGCACAAAATGTAATGATGACTTAATTCCATCTTGTGAAGTTTCACAGATTAACATTCCTTCGAAACTCGAAGAACCAACTTTAGCTGACAATATCATTAAGTGTACAACAAATAGTGTAACTACCAATGTGCATGTTTCTATACACAGTAATTATAACGATGTAGATTTATGTGATAATGTATTAAAAAGTTCTGGAAAAGACAATTTTGAAGTCAATGATGACATTAGTATGTCACAGCAATCTTCAAAATTTAAGGAGCATGATCATAACACAAAATGTGAAAGAAACATAAAGTCTGAACAAGTAAATAATGTGCAATTAAATTGTGAAAATACTTGTACCCAAGAGAAAGATTCTCAAAATGAGTACAAAAATAAGCATATCTCTAATGAAGAGATTAAAAGACAATCGAGCGAAGAGCAACCTTATAAAAGTGATTTTCAATCCGTAGATCAACATAATTATTGTAAAACGAGTAACAATGAATTTCCATCTCTTGTGTTTCCATCTCAACATTTTGGAAATGTATTACAATCTGGTAGCTGTAATCAACAAAATACAAATATAAAAGTAGATACATTAGAGCCAAAGCCAATCATAAATGAAGAGAAAGTACGTTATGAAAATATTTCATCAAATATTGAGTCATTACAACCCCCAATTGAACAATTGGTATTTCAAACTCCTTTGAAACATGTACCATCTACTTCTTTACGACCAGAGCCATGTTTCTCACGTAGAAATATTACTCAAACACCACAGAATAAAATAGATATATTGAAGAATCATGGATTAACTCCAGCTACAGCGTCAACTCACTGGTCTCAAAATAATATAAAACGAACACCACTGCAAAATAGTAGTTTTAAGGATGTTATTCAAACCCCCAAAAATTCTGTTTATTTTACACCTAATGTAGCAAGACACGAAACTCAAAGGTATATAGTACAAATATGTGTATATTTATTATAATTTTTCATTGAAATGAATATTTTATTGCAGGTATTTAAACACAGAGAGCAAAATGAGACAACCTTTGGCAGATACAGGAAGTTCTACACACAATAATGTTTCAAAAAAGAGTTTGTTACAAGGCTCTCAACTTTCCAAAGTAAACGAAGAAACGCCTAACACTCAAAATAAATTATCTAATAAAAATGTAAGTACTACTGCAAGTATAGCTAAACATATATTTAAAGCATCAGAAAATGCTGTACAATTGGAATCGGGCATTAATGAACGATTGAAGGAAAATGATAATCCAAATATAGTGGATGTGTTGGTGGATAAAGGGACAACAGAACAGAATAAAATAGCAAATAATGAACGGATAACTCATTCTGACAAAAATAGCAAAGAAACTTCGAAAGCAGTATGTAATAATTTGCAAAATCGATACGAGATGGATAGTAATCAAAGCCAGCCACAAAAGCCAAAAACAGCTGTAGATAATGCATCAAATGTACAATTTTCAATGCCATCTAACATTTCCAAATCAAGACCTACTAAGACACTTTTTGTAAAAGGAAAGGAGTATTTGATTTTGGGCATACTTGGTCAAGGTATGAGTGGAGAAGTTTTAAGAGTACAAGACTTATCCTCTCTTGAATTATGTGCCATTAAGTGTGTCTATCTTAACCGTATGGATAAGGACTCTGCACAAGGTTGCTTAGAGGAAATTTCCATGCTACACAAATTACAAGCACCATGCGTTATTAAGATGTTCGATTAGTAAGAAATTATTTTGTAAATGTATATTTCATACATATACATGTGCTGGCATTTACATTCAAGTTTTTTGCCTTAGTGAAATTAAGTACCCAATGGTCTTTGTGGTGATGGAAGTGGGAGATACTGATCTCAGTCGTCTTTTAAAAAGTATGACACAGGAGAAGCAAATTTCTTTTGCAATGATTCTCTATTACTGGACAGAAATGTTGACAGCTGTTAAACATATACACGATAATGGTAAACATCTTAATACACAAAAGTCATTAGCGAATCATGATAGACAAGTGTAATCCGTATGTAACTAATTTTGTTTTACGTATATTTCTAGGAGTAATTCATTCGGATTTGAAACCTGCAAATTTTTTATTAGTACGAGGAAGATTAAAACTTATAGATTTTGGAATTGCTTCTAGTATGAATGGTGATATGACATCTGTCATAAAAAACTGTCCAATTGGAACATTAAATTATATCAGTCCAGAAGCATTGATGGACGTTGGTGGAAATTCAGATTCTCCTACACAAAATGTCAAATATAAGGTATAAAAAATAGTTTGTGCAAATTTGAAAGAGATTGCGATATATAAAGTATTAAAAAAAATATGTTTATCATAGATTACTTTCAAGTCGGATGTCTGGTCATTGGGATGCATTTTGTATAGTTTAGTGTATGGTCATACACCGTTTCATCATATCCGTTCACAATGGGCCAAAGTGAATGCGATAACGAATCCAAAACCGAATATTCATTTCCCCGCAACTTTGTCGTCAAGAGAGGGTGATAATAAAGTTGTACCACCACCGCCAATTTTAATCGATGTGATGCGTAGGTGCCTTCAGCATGACCCAAAGACACGGCCAACAGTGGCAGAACTTTTGCTAATAGAATACGTACCTACCAAGCAAGAACGCATGCTAACATCAACTCCCAATATTCCGGCAAATATTTTAGTGAAAATAAAACGTGCGTTAAACGAGACTGAATGGCGGCAATTAATACAGGTTTGTAAATTTAAATCATTAAACTACATTTGTCTGTTTTACATAATACATTATCATACAAAGAATAATTTTTTTGTACAAAATTTTGTTCATTCGACATATAGTATTTAAAAGTGAAATTACTCAAACTATTAAAAATGACAACGTGTAATTATTTTAATGTTCCAGGCTTTGGAAAATATACAATAGGCATAATGCTATCCGGATTAAGCACTTCTATTTATGTACATAAATTATTTTATACATAACAATCGACAATAATATGTAAGGTGCTTATTTAATTGTATTATAGTAAAATGCGGGATTATTTAAATACTGGTTTAAAATATAAGTTTGTATCATGGTACTACTGAATTGTAGAATCCATTTATGCTTACCTGTATAATATTCATCGAGTAGATATATTGCATTACAAACGAGACACGGGTGATCTATTAAATTAAATAACTTTCATTTTATTATCACACATTCATGCATACAAATGACTTCATTTAACAGAACTAATAGTAGTATTCACGAGTAGCTATTGTACTAGATAACTGCACGATTGGATATCTAAAAATACATATCTACATGTTGCTCGTGAAACAATGTATTCCGAATCAATTCCTTTACAATTACTTTTAGACTTTAAATAATACAAAAGTATGCAATATCTTCGTACTACACTTTTTTTAACGTATAAAACAAACGCAGATATTTCTTTATCTTTTTCTTTGCGTTATTTTGTTCATTGAAAGTACAGTGTTCTTTTTGATACCGATGCATATTGCACAATATACATATATAATGCATAACCTTAATATCGATCGTCAGTGCATTGTCGTTAGTTGCCAATACTGCAATAATCTTTCTCCCTTTGGCAAAGCTATAGAATTGGGCCTTTCGAATGTTAACATTATATCTTTCACCTTATTTTTTAATTCACGATCGAATAAATGTCCTCCCGTGCGTTCTAAAGCTGATGCCATGTCATACTCGACAGAGGGTAAAGGTTCACGAATAAAACGCGCGGCGCTAGCGATACTCGGAACGATGTGCCACTGCAATGCTTTGATTTCCCAGAGACTACTAAGAAGAGCGTTGCTCAGCAATGGATCTCGTTCTTCCATCAAAAACGGGTCTCCAGCACCGTTACTTTCTTCCGTTGAAATTTCTCCTTCTTGCGGATGATCGATGAGACGTTTTAAGCCAGGATGCCTAAGCAGAAGATTTCCAACAAAAAGTAAAATAATGAAAATATCCTCGGGTGGCGCAACAAGAGTTAAGCGCGCGAGTCGTTTTGCGAAAGCAGCAACTAACGCTTCCGGTAAGTGCCTAAAACGTAATAGAAACACATGGTAATTGGTTACGTTATTTATGAACAGACAGTTTATGATATTGTAAATACTTACGTTGAACTGAGGAAAAGATCGGACAAATAAAATAAACGAGCTTTATACTTCGTATGAAAGATTTCTGGCTCAAACATAGAATAAAGTTTGGTAAAGATATTGGGATATTCCAGGTTGTGTTTGGTAACTAGTAAAAATACACCTTGTAATGCGAGTAAGCCAATGGGCCCATCCGCATCCAAGGAATCCATAAGAAAATCTGTTAGTAGAACAGGTTTTTCTAAATGTGGCATTACACATTCTAAAAGAACTATCAATAATTGTTTGTGTAACTGTGGCGTTAATTCCCAATACATAACACAAACCCAGACTTTATTTAATGCACGTCTGGCCCCTGCTTGATCCCATACGAAATTTTTAATATCTAATAAAAAGAATACGAACATATAAAAAACTATAATGATTGAAATATAAAGAATACAAAATATTTCTTTTCTTTTTACCTTGTTGTGGTCCACATAATAAATTTTTATTTTCAGACATCTCATGTTCTGAAAGACAAATTATGTGTATTACATATCAGATTAAATAGTAAATTATTTAAGTTACAACAGTTGGAGTTTTTAAATGTATACCTTCAGATTCTTTTGGTAATGGCAATTTGTGTATAAGCTCGAGTAAATTTTTTATATAAATTTCATGTGGTTGCCTTTTTGGAGTAAGAGAGGGAAGACATTTCCAGGCATAGAAAAGAGCATCAGGATACTCTGTGATTTCTTGAAATCTAGATATTAAACTAGCATTGTCTTTCTCCGGTGAAAGTAAACTCATCAAAATAGGTTTCAACCGATGAAG
Organism: Colletes latitarsis; assembly: GCF_051014445.1. Lineage (NCBI taxonomy): Eukaryota > Metazoa > Arthropoda > Insecta > Hymenoptera > Colletidae > Colletes > Colletes latitarsis. The sequence goes on along the minus strand of NC_135141.1, from coordinate 25,784,497 downwards.
TGGAAAACAATACCCTAAATTACCAATTGGCTCCAAGGGATTTTTTCCTTCCTCTGCCATGAGTTTTATGGCGGTAGTGAGTGCTTGCAATTGAACAGCAGGTCGATATTTCTCTATAGATACAAGCATTTTCTCCCATATTTCTTCATAACAGTTTCTCAACCAGTTGATGTACCTAGCTTCTGGAGTCGGTTCTGTTTCATAAATTTGTTGAAATAGCTATTTTATATTGTTAAATATTTATAAAATTAAAACGTTACATTCTTCATCTTCGCGCATGAACTTTGTGCCCAGGCAAATATTTTTCACAAAATATAAGCGTGTAAAATGTTTAGAATACAATATCAGTCAAAAGATTCATGGAAGCATGCATGTTGTCAAACAAGATTAAAGTATCAAAACGTTCAAGCATACCTGAAATTGTAAGCGTTATTGTTCGTTCAAGATACATGTCACCCCTCCTTAAAACTTCGACGAATATCGTTTCTATCGTAAGTAAGCAGGACGTAGTGGATTCCTGATAGAGGGTGATCAGGAATTTGATTAAACGGCATAACCTCGAAAAGTTGATATATTTGTCGATTTCAAATGATTTTAGAGCTCGCACTTACATCCCATTGGGCTATTATGTCTACTAAATTATTCGCGTGTTTCCTTGAAGCCAGAAATTCCTGTGCCTTTTGTCTTAATAGTTTTGAAGACATCTTCTGGCTGGAAGAAGCGCCGGGAAGATCTGCTGCGTCCGCCATCGCCGTGCACGGAGAATTCGGTAATGGCAGAAGATAGTTGTTAGAAGACACCGTAAACGTATTCTCTCGTACTTTTATTTCAACTTGTAATTACCGTATATTTCTTAACTCTGAAATATTTTAAAATTCAAAACGCGAAAATTGTGTTCTAATTCTTATCGGTTGTGAAAGAAATTGATAACGTGTATTACTGCTGCTATTATTCGTATCATTTTCCTCGTTTGGTTAACGTTTTGAATATTGTAAGATTGGTCGTCGATATATTCAAACACGTATCATTCATAGTTCCTTTACCATCAAATTTCCAATTAACGTGCGCACTTTTTCCACAAGAGAGCAGTCGAAAATTAATTTTTCAGCAACTTTAATATAACGATACGCTGTAAGTAAATATTTCACGTTATTACTGTACTCGTAAATAAATAGTATTAGGTGTATTTGAGAACCATTTTAATGAACTATGGTATGACATGTGACTGAAAGCATCATTTTCAAACCGATAAATGTTTGCGCAGTATTTATTGATATTAATGAATCATAACCTATAACCTTGATAGTATTTTCTGTGTTAAAACATTGAATTCACATGCGTAATTATAAATCAAATATTGCCTCTAAATATCATTTTATATCTTATCGTTAAGTATAAGGATATTTTATTGATGTAAATTTATCATATAAAAATAATTGGAAACGAAAAAATACATTGAATTCTAAAAGTATAAGTTATATTTTACTATGATGTTATTTTAAATAGACTTTTATTTTTGATATTTAGTTGAAAAAAAATGCTAGAAATAACATGCAATGACCGTCTTGGGAAAAAAGTTAGGGTTAAATGTAATCCAGATGACACGATAGGTGATTTAAAGAAATTAATAGCTGCTCAAACAGGAACACATTGGGAAAAGATTGTTTTAAAGAAATGGTATACCATTTTTAAAGATCACATAAAACTACAAGATTGTATCCTTTAAGATTAAGTGTAATTTTATATTGTCACACAGTGTCAAATAATTTTTAATATATTTTTCTTAACTTAATGATTTAGATGAAATTCATGATGGCATGAATTTAGAACTTTACTATCAGTAATTAATTAATTAATCGTTAATGTTATATGAATTTATGTTAGATATAAATACAATAATAACATTCACTGTAACTTTTATATTTCATGATTTTATATCTTACATACTCCCTAAATATACAATGTATATAATAACTATACAATAAATAAACATAGATAGCAATGGCAAAAATAATCCTATTTTGTATTGTTGCTGTTAACAAATGTTCCTACTGTAAAGCTTGCTATTTATAATTGTTACTTAATAACTAAATATTGCTATATCTTTATAAACTCACTCTCCACAAATATAGCCTTTTCCTCACAGTAAAATATAAGATTTGACATTAGCACTTTGTACCTAAATTTTTTAAGTATTTAACAATAGATGTGAAAACGGAAACAATTTACTTATGCATTTTTTTTGTTAAAACTTATTTATATCACTTTAAGTTTATCACTAGTTTAATGTAGCAATGCTACATTAAACAGTATGCGAGTATTATATATAACAAAAAACATGATTATTGAACTTATTTGTTATCGAGCTCTGAACCTTTTAAAATTAGTGTGGCCTCTTGGACAATTTTTCTGTTTTATTTATTGAACTTTCAGGCTTCTTTGTAACCCTACCCCTGTTGCTTAAGAAGTCTCTTATGTGTTGCACTATCAAGTCTATTGCCACTGCAACAAAACAAAATATCAGTAAATGGTTAAAGATTGCTTGTTTGATGACAGGAAATTTAATTTCTTTATTAATGTTTTATTTTACAATATAAACAAATGAAATATCAAAACATACAATTCAAACCATAATTTTCTTGTACAGTAATGACATATTTTTACTAGGATTGAAATGATTTGAGCATCTGTAAAACAAAAAAACTGCATAAAGAGATTAGGGGATAACACAATTGAATAGTGTTAAAACATCCTGTGTCTAAATTCAGCAAGTCGTCGACATTTCAATTTAATTCTTTAGGGCTAAGAAAGCTCTGATATGAACCTTTTTCATAGGCAACTTGCTAAATTTAGATGTCACATCCATTTGGAAGCCATGAATACTAATAGAAATTCCGGCCGCGAAAGTCTTGAATCTCTGTTAAAAACACTCACTTAAATTAAAAATATTACATTTTAAAGAATTATGCTAATGTTATATTGTTCGTACTTGTTTAAATCATTTTATATCAAATTTTAATTCGTGTCTACATGGATGCAGAAAGCGTTAAATTGATTGGAGTAAGTGTATAAAAAGTCCAAGCTTTTAATGCATGCATAACTGCATATATATATGTGAGTAATACTTTGATCTTTTTAGTATGTTAGTTTATACATAAAATCGAATAATTATGTAAAATCGATTTTACAATATTTAGACAAGGTACTTTGTATAATCATGCAATACACCCATATTTTAGGAGCAGCGTAAAATTAATTTTACCCTATGTACGTGACTTATGGATGCACACTTATTAAAAGCAATGTTCTCTGTTTCTTAGTATAAATGTAATACAAATACAATTCTGTAAGTATAGAAGTGACATATTAAATACTTAAAAAAAAAGGATTCAAAGTTACTGCAAATTTGATTATAGATAAATGTATGATATATATAAAAATGTTGTGCTTATAAATGAGGAAATTATGTTTAGATCATCTGCTGAGCGAGTCGAATGAAGTCGAAGTACGCATATGTTGGTAGATGTATGGATGCTGCCCGGATGAGTTTTCAGCCTTTCTCAAACGCAAAATGTCCCAGATGTGGTGCACTATAAGGTCTATAGCCACTGCAAACATACAACAACCAAACCATGTACGTTTTCTTAAATGACCTTAATTTTCACACTAACTTAAAAGACAGCTTGTTTTGTCAGCCCTTACATACCAGGCAGCACCCATGAATAGCTATACAAACATATACAAATGCAAAGAACAAAAATTTAAGCTGCCTTACTATATCAGACCTGCACCTAACTTATAGTCAATTAGTATCTTTTAACATCATAAAAGGTTAGCATTAAGCTTTAAAATTAAAACAAATATTATTATTACAACTATAATATCACAGTTAACTTTTATATTTCATAAATTAGGTGCAGACTGGATGAAAATGAATTGAAATGATGATATAATGCAAATTTACATACATGAATAAGTTAATAATTCTGGTTACATGTTTAATTAAAATATATATAATACCATATGCTTAAAAGCATAATCTTGCATACAATCTTATATATTGCTATAATGCAACAATTTACCTGTATTATCTGCACCTCTTGGTATAATTACATCAGCAAACTTCTTTGTAGGAAGGCAAAACTCTTCAAATGCAGGTTTTACAAAATTCATGTACTGATTCAATACATAATCCAAGTCTCTTCCTCTTTCATTTATATCTCTTGGAACTATGTAATTGAAAATATTCATTTAATAATGTATGATTATGCCAGTTATATATAATTTTATTAATAATTAAGAGCAACAAGTATTTTTGCATAACTTTACCCCTTCTAGCTAATCTAGTATCTGAATCTGTATCTACAAACAATTTCATATGAAATAACTCTCGTATCTTAGGAAAATAAAATACTAAAATCCCTTCGAATAAAACCACATCTGCAGGGTAGATTGTTGTAGTCTGATCTTTTATTCTAAAATCCAAAAGAACCATTAAAATACTGCAACTCTTTGGTAGTTGGTGCTATTTTAAAATAGACATACAAGCTGTTTGTTCTGTAATCATAGCTTGGTATTTCACATTTTACACCAGCTAGTATATCTTGTAATGTCTGAAGTATCATATCATTATCAAATGCGTCAGGGTGATCAAAATTGTATTGACCTTTCTCTGCTTCCAATTTCTCAGATGGTGATAAGTCTCTATAGAAACTATCTTGTGATATGCAAACTACTTGTCGCTGCATGTGATCCATGTCAACTTGTCCTAGTTTTTCCATTATACGTTTGCAAACAGTCGACTGACACAACAAAAAAAAAAATAATTTTATCAATCTTTTTAACGAACAATGAATAAAAAAAATATTTTTTTTATTACGAAGTCCTTATAAAGGTTAAATCATATAAAAATATGTAAAGTGACAAGTAAAACTGACCAGATCGTTGCGAAGATATAAATACGTATGTTACTCACTTTCCCGCTAGCTGTACCTCCCGAAACTCCGATTAAAAACGGTGTTTTATTTTCCAAACCGTTCAGTTTCCCATTAATACCGAAAGACATTTTTCGCGGAGTAATGATATTCATTGACATATCTGCCGTCGTGATAAACTTGTTTGTACGTTTTACAATTGAATCAGTTTCGAAGTTGGTGTTAAAGGAACTGTTCCTATATGAACAAACAGCCTCAACAGAGATGTATTGCTAAAAATGGAGACACAATTTGCAATTGTTGACCACGCGCGCGCATTACGTTGTAGTGTGATCAGATGGGACAAGCTTGACGGCAACGATCCATGGAATTCGTAAAGTCTGCTACTTAACAGGCAGCATAAATTACACTACGTAATGCGGTCACATGCTGCGTACGTTAAGTACCGGCGCGTTTACACGATATGATTTTTGGACCAAATCGGTCATTTTTACCGAGCATATTTATATCTTTCTATGTTTCGTCACATGTACAGCTTTTGCATATGAATTACGACATTCTATATATGTGTGTACATGATAAAATTACAAAACGATTCACAGAGCCGCGTACTCTTCCTATCAATGTTACTTTGCAAGGTCGATTGGAGGTGGTTGATTTTGCAAACAATGAATGTAAATACGAAACAAAATCTTAATTGTGCCTCGTGCCACAATAAATCATATAAAGTATGACATAAATTATTTAATTTATGCTGAATTAATTTTCATTGATAAAAATATTAATGTAAGATATTTAACAAAAGTTATTTATACATTTTCAGGATACTTTAAAAGCATTATTTAGTTTACAAAGCAATCATCAATATATGAAATTGGCAACAGAATCTAATAAGCTGGATGATGTAAGAAAATCTCTGTTTCGGTAATAATTTTTTTTATATTTCATTGAAAAACTAGTATATACTTTGAATATAAATGTAACTTCATTTATATTGCTTTTATAGATCTGGTATTACACTCGAAAAATTAGATACTTTGTCTGTCATACATGTAGCAGGTACTAAAGGAAAGGGTTCTGTTTGTGCATATACAGAAGCTATTTTACGTGAACATGGTTTTAGGACAGGATTCTTTAGTTCTCCACATTTAGTTACAGTTAGAGAACGTATTAGAATAAATGGAGAACCAATAAGTGAATCACACTTTACACAGTACTTCTGGAGGGTGTATAATAAGCTAGAGAAGACAAAAGAACATGAATCAGATATGCCCATGTATTTTAAGTTTTTAACGATTCTAATGTTTTATATATTTTTGGATGTAAATGTTGATGTTGCTATAATTGAAGTTGGAATTGGAGGGTTATGGGATTGTACAAATATTGTAAAAAATCCTGTATGTGTAGGTATAACTAGTTTAGCATTGGATCATACCAGTATATTAGGTAATACCATAGAGGACATAGCTTTCCAAAAATCTGGGATTTTTAAACCAAAATCCATTGCATTTTCTGTTCCACAACTTCCAGAAGCTATGCATGTGTTAGAGAAAAGAGCAGTTGAAAATCATTGTACATTACGCGTTATCCCTTCCTTAGAAGAATATACATGGGAAAATATATCACCCATGTTACAAATAACAAACAATGTTCAAAAACAAAATGCATCTTTGGCTATTCAAATGGCTACTACATGGATAACCTCTAAAAGCAATAAATGTATACCTATAACATCTAATACCATAAATGATAATAATCTTTATAAATGTAAGGAATATATTCAAAGAAATAGTTTGATACAAGAAACACAGCCGTCAGAGATTGTGTCTATGGATAAAATTGCAATAGGTTTATGTGCTTGTAAATGGCCAGGTAGAATGCAAATTTTAAAATGTAGTATGGCTGATTTTTTCTTAGATGGTGCACATACGATCGAAAGTATGAAATGCTGCATTGATTGGTTTAACAATGTAAGCAACAGTAGAAGCGAAGGAAACAAAATTTTAATTTTTAATACCAGCTTAAATCGAAATCCGACTAAACTATTGACACTTTTAAAGCCATTACCCTTTCGTAAAGCGTATTTTGTACCAAATTTTGCAGGAATTGAAACAGTAGACGACGAAATGAATAGTTTTTTAATAGATAAAGAAAAACTCAAATGTGTAAATAATTCTAAAGAATGGGAAGCAGATTCAGTGGTTGTAAATAGTGTATTTGAATGTCTGGAAAAAATAAAAAAAGATTCTACGGAAAACGTTAATTGTAACGAGAAATTTCAAATTCTAGTTACAGGATCATTATATTTAGTAGGTGCAGTTCTTTCTATATTAGACCCGAATTTGACAATGAGTACAAAATTTTAATACCTATTTTTAAGAGTAGTGTTCTATATGGAATATTTGATAATAATAGTGGTATTGTATATTACAGAAGTATAAATAATAAAAATATTTTGTATAAACAGTACAATTATATATTTAGTAATCATAATAACAATAACTATATCAATTCGTAATATATTAATGAAATATTGCATTGTTATCTTGATGATAATGGTAAAATACTCATAATATTTTGTCTTAAGAATATTTTTTGTACTTTAGAATAAATACATTTTTCATAAAATTATGTATGATTGTAGAGTTATAATAATTTGTACAAATGAATGTGTGAGTGTTATGTACGGTCACATATCGTAAGACACGCAAAATATGTTATCTTAAAGTAAGGGTGAGTAAAGGGTCTAAAATATTTTTGGATGGTAATTTAGTTCTGACTCTGCTTCCGTGTCTGATAGACTCAACGAACCACCATTTCTGCGCCGTAGATGATTTTCGTCAGGACTCTGCAATAGATAAATGTAAAGCGTTTTACACAGTAGTTTTAGAAGTATGGTAAAACGCATTGCATAAAAGTATTTAAAACCAGTTTGTACTAGTTTAATTTTTTAGTAAATTCCATACGATTCTATACTTTATTATTTAATAGGAACATAGATTAGTACCTGATCTAGAATATCGGCAGTGGGTTCTGAGGCATAACCTACTTCTTGTGCATCTTCCTCTAGATCTGCCTCATATTCTTCTAATTCATCTGTATCAGAATCAATGTCCAGATCTGTATATCGACTTCCTCTAGAAACTTTGCACACCATCTGAGCTAAATCTGTAAACGTGTAAGAAGATACAGATTGCTGATTTGACGCCTGATGTTTTGCTCGCAACGCTCGTGCATTTTCTCTATCAGCATTAAATCGTGGAAGAACTCCTGCTTTTGATTGTCCTTCGAAATAAGTCTTTCCTGTACATGCGAATGGAATAACTTATGTACATATATAAAATTCTCAATTTCTACATATACAGATAATAGTTACCATGTTGATACCCAACATCTTTAATCTCATCAAAATTAGTAAATTGAAGAGTTTTATATTTATCTATCGGTGGCCTGATATATTCACAATAATCAGAGCTTTTCACTTCTTCCAGTTGTCGCACGCAACTCACGTATGCTAATCTTGATTGTATATCAGGCAAATTTGGTACTTTAACAGGTGTTGCGAAAGGATTCCATCGTTTCCACAACAACCACCAACCGGACAGAGAATCTCCGTAATTTGTTAAATCTGTATCATCCTGTGACCCGACGTCAATGGCCAAAATATGGTGTGCTCCTTGCCTCAACATTTCGTCAGCTTCAACAAATTGTGAATGTACATGATGAGAACTAATTATGACAGGGTATATACTATTTGTATAAAGTGTCAAACAATACAGGTTTTAAGGTACCTGGCACGTTATTAACATAACACCCATCGACCAAAAGATGCCCGTCAAGAGGATCGCAAATAGGAGGAAAGACCCCCGCAATGGTCATACTGGCTCGAATGTATCTCCATAGCAAACCTGAGTTCACTTAGCTATTCAGAATTTGACAAATGCATCTTTCATCAACGGGAGTGAGCTTTTATATTGTTTTCAAATTACATTATTTTTGTTTGTTAAATTGTTTCAGTACTTAGGCGAATGATAAAGGAATCGAACAGACTCTGCTCGTTCATTGACGTAAACTTGTGCAATGTCCAGGTAATTTTATAAAATCAAAGAGAATTTATAGGCGTTTTCTTTCGAGAATTTACGTGCGTTCAACTTAATACACTGTACGCCAATCAGACGATATTACGAGATTTTCAGCCTATCGCTTGATCGACGGTTTCACTATGTTGTGGGATTCCGCTATAGCTTTATGTATGCATGTTTTCAATGTTTATAAGCACTTGTTCTGCCAATAAAAAAAGAAGTGAAAGTGGATTTATACGTACTCACTGTCAAGTATTCCTACATCTTGAACAGCGCTTTTTTTATACATGCCACAAATATTAGATATTATATATGTAAATATTCAAAATAAATTTAATAAGATATTCGATTTTTTCTTTTTTTATACACAGTGGCAAACATTTAGCAAAAATATAGTATACTTTCTTCTAAACATGTACTATATATATACCAGCAGTGTTTAAATTTTTTTTCTAAACGCACTCTTTTTAATGTTACGCTTAAATTACCTGGAAGGTTATTGACGTACCCGCCGTCGAGCAGGAGATGGCCATCAACTGGGTCACACATGGGTGGCATATAACCAGACAAAGACATCGAAGCCCGAATGTACCGCCACAGCGATCCTAAACACGACGAATTAAGCTTTTTAATGTATATTTATGCATTCTTTCTTTACTTCCTATATTCGTTTATAAATTGTATGATGTACGTTATATCAAATAGCACTGGCTTCAAACTGCCTTGTTACCACCATTTAATATAGAAACTATATAGGAAGGTTTTCGTTTATAAATCTAACTTCATGTAAAACAAATAATGTTTGCCTTGACGGCAAATGCTACAAAACGGAGAGTACGTCAACAATGATTACTTAGAAAGCTCACTCCCGCTGTTCAAGCTTATTTCTACGTAATGATCTACGATAAATGCGTGTTTAAATTTAGAAACAAACTTTTAGATCATAAGCATATCTATAGGACCTACGAATTTTACCAAAACAGCGAGAGAGTTTCCAGTTAAAGCTGAACATTTTGAATTGTTTTAAACACATTTGATCAAAGAAAGCTGGAAACTATCAATGCTTTAAGGAATGGGAAACTTTCTTTCTTCGAATACAGACCGTGTGTGTGTGTACGCATACAAGAATCAGTGATGTCTGTAGTTATCGTAAAATATGGTAACCATAGGTCTTCTATATATGTATCACCAAACGTTGCTTGAATCGTTTTATTAAAATCTTTTCCAGAGAACATGGATGTCACCGGATACGTCAGGTCCATTATCTGTCTCCACCATTGTGTCATTTTCTGTTAAAAAGATGTTCCTTAATATAGATAGAGAAAATATTGGTAAAAAACGTTAATTTTATAGTAGTTACCTTAGACCATTCACGAGCTTTCTGAGTCGTCGTCGTAATATTCTTTTCCATGCAATATAATGCACCCATAAATGCTCCAATACTGACACCACCGACCATGTCTATAGGTATTCCGGCTTCAATGATTGCTTTGAGCATTCCTACGTGAGCTGCACCTCTAGCACCACCACCTCCAAGCACAAGTCCAACCGATGTTCCGGTTATCCACCGAGCGAGTCTACTAAAATCACTATGAACATTTGGCTCTGACATGAGAACCTTGGAATATAATTCATTCTGGAAAGTAAGTTTCCCAAAATTATTCGTTATTTTATACAATAGAAATATGAATTATGATGTGTCGCGCCTTACAATTCTATATTGAGACCTTCTTGTAAACATTCGTTTAGGACATAGAATATGATGATGACTAGAAATCCAAGATCTCATATTCAACCACTGCACCGTATTCGTAGGCCGTTGCCCGCTCTGTTCTTTGTGTAAAAGTACTAATTCTTTTTGCGTTCTCATTACTAAACGCTCGATTTCGCGTTCGGTTCTACCTATAGAAGGAGGCCTATCTCCCAAACCCACAATAAAAATACAGTCAGCTTGTCGAACGCATCGTTGAGTCCACAATGTGTATGTTGGATCGCACTGGTACAATGAAATTCGATGTTGATCTTCTTGTTGTGCAAGCCACGAAGTTAAACGATATTCATTTGCGGGTTCCATGATAGTGCTACCTAGTGTCTATTGATAAAAAAAAAAAATGCATGTACAATTTCATTGTTCGCAGTGGAATTAAGAAAACGATGGATTTTGCTTGCTTACTTTTCGGACAACGTCTGAAGTAAGGCGTAAGCAAGGCCCGATAGCACATAACGAATGATAAAGTTCGTACGTAAATGCAGTCAATGGTACATCATCGGATACTGGGACTATAGCAACAGTTGAAAAATTTACTTGAGCCGGTCTTGTATCGACTGTCGCAGCAGCTCGTCTGTGAATGTATGTACGTACAAAAACTAAATTTTATAAATACAATTAGTAACGAATACGTAGTAACGCATTAGAAACGTATTTCAGATGCATACCGTTTATCACTGCTACCATTCTTTGTACGTGGTTGTTGCCAAGTTCCAAGGATACGATGTCCAAGTAAATTTATAAGTCTCGTAACTACTATTGGGAAACGAAGTTTGATTACGTTAAATAATCCTTCGGGAAGTTTTGCCAGTTCAGAGTCTCGTACTGCCATTACTGTCGTTGATCGTGGAGTTTGTGTGACCATTTCTACGATACCTACTAGGTCTCCTTTTCCGTATTCCGCAACGAGTTCTTTTTTTCCGTTTTTATACGTAATTACCGATCGAAGGCGACCACTTAATACAATAAATGTCGAGTCCGATTCATCGCCTTGTCTGTACACTGCTCTTCCGCTTTCAAGAAATAGCCAGTCGAGAGCAAAATCAACCTTTTGATGAACATGAAAAACAACAAATTTATATTGATTGGCAGTTGAAATAGACAGCAAAATGTTTATACCTGTCTAACAAAAGGACTAAGTCTTCGAACAACCGAGTGAGCTACGTGCAATACAACAGTAGGCTGTTCTCTCATAATGGCAAAGAATGTCGATTTACTAAGAAGCGCTATACGACTAGGATGTTTTGCTCTGATGGTATAAAAAGAAGGTTCTCCAGTCAATACAGCCAATCCTCCAACAATTTCACCTTGATGAGCACTAAACATGTGAACTTCTTGGCCTACATCTCTGCCTTCTGGAACGCGCTGACTAACAGTTAGTAAACCAGATACGATATAGACGAGAGCAACATCCTGAAAAATGTAAGTACAACATTGATATATGGAAATATAAACGTTTTCTATAATAGAACAGATTATATCTCAAATATGGCAAAAGATAAAAAAGAAACTGCAGAAGTTAAATTTGAGATATAATCCGTCCCATTTGCGCAATTCGCCCTTTATAACGCAATATTATGTCAATTTCAACCTTATGAGATTCTTCCTTCATTAAATAAGTTCCAGCAGGTACTTCTCTAATTTGCACCTTGCCATCTTTGAGTATTGATTCGTCTTCTAAACCAAGTTCTCTAACAAATGCTTCTGTAGCTATTTGAACAAGATGTGCTTCGTCTAGTTGCTGCTGAATTGGTTCTGTAGTAGTTGATCGTTTTTTGCTCGGATGAGAACTGCCTGTATGTACAACGTCTGGTTGTGATCCCTGTTGTGATTCGTGGTATAATTGTTGCGGTGTTACGGGCGAAGAATTTGGCCAATGAGAATCACATTCTGGTACCATATTCGCTATATTCTGATCCGATTGCGGACTTAAATTTTGATTTTTCCAATCAAGATTAGTCTTTGGCCGTCGATTTATAACAATAGGTACAGAGTGAGGACTATTCAACGTAGAAATATCGCGCTGTAGCATTTCACTTCCATCGTGTTGCTCCGACGAAGTAGATGCTGGCGGAAAGCATTGATTTTCTGTATTTTGTGTCATGAAATTTTCCTTGGTTCTCGATCTAACCGGCGATCCAGAAAATGGACTCTGTTTCTTTTTATGTGTTCCTTGATTAACTAATTCAGCAGATAATCCAAGATATTGGTGTAAAGCAGTAAAGGTGACTCTTTGGAGGCGAACCATAATGACCTGGATAACTCGAACGAATGCATCGGGATGATCTTGAAAAACCTATAGATATGAAAATATGAGTATTATATCAGAGATCCTAAATATTAGTTCTGTTTAAATTCACATCATATAATTAAATCAGACCTCTTGAAATGCGCTCATTGGTAACTTGACTACTATAGAATCCTCCATAGTTCTAGCAGATACAGTTTTATAGGTACTTGTATGCCCAGTAAGTACATCTGTGAAGCTAAGAAGACTAGTTACCGATTCCCCTGTTTTTACTAGCTTTAACGATATTTGGGAACCATCTGGTCCTGTAATATAAACATTGACCAAGCCTTGTTGGACAATAAATAAATTTTCATCCGGATCTCCAATTTTAAATAAACTACTTCCAGCTGGTAAGCTCATAATTTCTGTATGCTTGCATAATTTCAAGAATACAGGCTTTTCAAAATGACCAAATACTCGAATGCTTTGCAACATGTACAAAGCATCTGGTGGTACTCTATCTCCAGGACCTAGATCTTCTTCCAAATATTCAGCAGGTGGTTCCAAAACCTGCCAAAATAGAAAAGCATAATGTAAGAAATACACAATACAAATAAATATATTTAAAAAAATTCAAATTCAAATTCAAATACTTTTAACTGTTGTGGAGCTGAATCTTTTTTAAGTTGTAATAGTCTTCTTGCAAATCGCATAACAGCCTTTCGTTTCTTTCCTTGTCCAGTTGCATGTACTTGCCCACCAATGGATTTTACTTTGCGTAACATTTTTCTCCCATAAAAGAGTACCTTGTCCCTTTTTCTGAATCTTGGTTTGCCTGTACCCACTCCGACAAATTCTTTCACTTCTGGGAGAAATTCTTTGTTCTTCCATTTTCGTAGAACAATTATACACACAACAAGTAAAATCAAAAGAATCAATGCCACAATAACAAACAAAGTCTTTGACATTTGATACTCTGTGAATAATTTGCCAATCCATGTTGAAAAGATATATGATCCAAAATTATCATTGTATCTATTAAATAATTCCACTACCTAGAAGCAATAACAGTAATTTAGTATTCGGTAATAAATTTTCTATAATGCTGTCAACGTTGGAATCTATTATTGCAAAAACACACTTATACAGATACGATTCTGTATTTTAATGAATAGATAGAATGTACATATAAGAAACATATATGCGTATAAAAAAGAAATACATATGAAATACAATAAATATAACCTCCATAGTGGGTATTCATTTCTTCCATTAGCTTGTAGCAGGATTTTAAATGAAGATCGCGTCACGAATGCATAAGTAAAGAATGACGACAATGCAAGCCAGATAAGTTGAAATAAAGAGCTCGTTTTGATGTAAAAAATCAGTTATCTACACTCAACTTATAACCTTTGATACTTCGGTCGAGTCACCCAGCGCCATTTTAGTCGTACTTACATGTAATTCCAAAGCAATTGCTCCATTTTTACAAATAGAGATTAGACAGTTTCTAAATATTTCGAAAGTAGAAAATATTCCGTGCATTGCGTTATTCATTATATATATAAATCATCGAGTTACGTTATTCATTCTATATATAAATCATCAAGTTACAATATAGGAAGTTATAATATACTCTTTATTTTCTCAGATAAAGTATGGCAAATGTACTAAGTATTAATTTAAAAATAGACAAGAAATTGCTATTAATTTTGACGGTATTTTTTTTAGAAAATATGTGACGTTATAGAAACTTGGCATTTTGTTTCTGTTAAAATATACATTTTCATGTTTTCCTATGAATAAATGTTATATCTATTAATGTAACGATTATTCATTCGTTCTAAAATGTTATCATAATATACTCTCTTGTTATTGATATAGAATAATTATTAGATATAGAAAAATCCGCTGGATTTATGGAAATTTCGGGCAGTGCATGGTTCAAATAGTTGGCGCTTAATGTATGCGTTTATTTGACCAATGGCATGATGCGTCCCCCACCTCGATGCGCACTTATACCCAAGAAAGTCGATAGAGCGCGCTACGGCAGAATTCCGGGCGGTTTTCGGTAGACAGTTGGGTCCGGCCAGTCAGTGGTTACGGGCCGACATGTTGGAGATGTTTCAGTGATCGGTGAGCGCGGTGGATCTGACGCGTGATTTTTCATGCGTTTTTATCGCGTGTCCGTTATAAGAGGTGTTTCTCGATCGCGACGCTACATGTGAAGTGTCGAGAGTGTGACAAGCCTGCTGCTCGTGCCTGGTTTACCCGGCCCAGCAAACATGAGCTGGGGTACAGAACTCTGGGTAAGTCCGTACTACTCGTTTCTCTGTCTAACTATCTGTCTTCGTTTCTCCTTCTCGTTCTCTTACGAATGTACACGCACACGAACACGCCGGGCAGCTTAGGCGTGTATCGTCGAACATCATCGTCGAACCACTGCTCCGTTGTTTTCGCCAACGCGTAACAACGATATCCTCCGAAAACCAGTTCACGGTGGCAAACCACTCACGGGAGTTTTGCCTTTGCGGTTGCTAGCCGCGGGCGACGTTCTTCTCTCCTTTGGTGTATCCCCTCTCCTTCCATCGTATCCAACTCGGGTGTACGTGTACTCATCGCTGTGTGCTCCTTCGCCTGCTTCCTTTCTCATGAAATCTTGGACGAATACCGGCTGTACGGTGTGACAGTGACTTGTCATCTTGCCGTGACGCAAACTCGCCACTATCGATGCGATCGTCTATCGTTCTTATATTCTTCGTTCTTTGCGATCCGTTTGTACGTTGCTTCGTTCGGTTGCATCAAACAATAATGTGGGGTGTAACTTACCTGCCTGCACGGCTTACCAAATTTCTGGGTTTCACGTTTTGGTCCCGCTTTATTCTCTCGCGAAGATACAAGCGCGGTATAGTTGCGCGTGAACTTGTAGTGATTTTAGCAGGTGTATCTCTGTTATCGGACGAAATTTCTTTCCATCGATGTTCCGTTCGATTCGCTGGACAAAATGTCGTATCCACGGTTAGAGATTCTCCAGGATTCGTTTCTTCGAATACGGTTACTTCTTTTTTTTTTTTATCATCGATTCGATTCTACGAGGCAGTTATTTGTATTTGCTACGTCTCTTACGAACGTATTCACGCGCATCTACGTCTATACAGGATCGGAATCATGCCGCTCAACATCGTCATCTTCCTTACTTTCTGTTCTCTATAAATAATTCATTCGCGCGTTCCGAGCGGTCGTTTCTTTTCCAACGGTCTCTTTCCCTCGTACAGATTCAGCGGGTCGACGAATTTCTCGACATTCGATCTTTCCGCAGCCTTGACTCTTCGGGCTGCCTGTGGGCGTCTGTAAGTGTTCGTCCGAATAGTCCAACGCGTACGGCGAACGCCTATGCGCGTTTGGTGAGCATGGATCAGAAACACGATGGAAATTATTTCGCGTAAGACGCACGCCAAGTGTTCGCCACGTTATCGGCTAAAATATCGAGAAGATAGCATCTTCGATAAAGTCACGATTCGCGCGGTAAACGATTTGGATACGTTTAGGGACGTTTCAGGATACAAGAAATTTTATTGAATATTTTCAGATGTAGCCACACGATAGTTGGGTAGCTTTTACACGCTTTAAAGATTTACAAGTTCGATTGTACGGCGATTGGACGGTAATTACCGTGCGATTACACGTAATTGTATCGCGTAAAATGTAATCTGATTACATTTTGTCCAACTAGGTACGTCTAAAAATATAAACCATGTTCGAGCCATGAAAATATTACGCGTGCGCACCGGTGCACGTTACCTTATTACTAGTTTTACAATGTTCTCGTTTACGAGGGCATAATACGAATCGTTTTTAGCAACCGTTTGATGAACGGTTTAGTTCGATTGCGGTTTTAGGATGCGCGTATGGATACAATTATGAACGATTTCGGGTAGAAATGTTAAGGTTAAATCGGCTCGGACGATAGGAAATTGGATTCGATTCCGACTGTCGTCGTGTGTTACGATTGATTGATGTTCCACTCGTGTTCCTCTGTAAATCACGATACAGGACGCGTTCGTGTTTAACCGCTAACGGCTGCTTGCGAGCATATGTACACGTACGATACGGGCGTGCCTCGCCATGCTCTTGACAGAGAAAGGGAGACCAACCGAGAGAGAGTGTTGCTTGGGGAATTTCTGTGTGAAATGTCGTTGAGCGTAACATAAAGATTCGTCGTATCTTTGTTTATTTTTTTCGTCTCTTTCATTTAACCCTTACATCGACGACAAAGTAGAGGCGCTGCTATCGATAACAAAGATTCGTCGTATTTTTGTTTATTTTTTCGTCTCTTTCGTTTAACCCTTACATCGACGACAGAGTAGAGGCGCTGCTATCGATTATCGATAAGTAATCGATGTCTTACTGATATTTAACGATACATCGCTGTAAAATCGAATTACGGTGTCCCTCGAAACACACTTGGATTGTAATTTTAAGGCTCTCGCTTCTCTTCGGATCTGTATTAACCAGAAACGATAATACAAGGGTTAATGATAATATTTAGTTTTAATTTTAATGCATATATCGTTAGAAGTACCCTGCTTCTCCTCTGTACTTTGAATTACATTCTCTCGCCGGTATGACGTAAGAATCCACGATTCGACTCCCTCCATCTCGGTTTTTGTATTGATTCTACGAGCCCACCAATGTTGTAGAAAGGAACCATTCTGTTTCTCTTTTTCTCTATCATCTATTTAAGCGTTTCTCAAACCGGGGTCCGGGGACCTCCGGCCAAGTTCGATGGAAATCGCGCAGGATATTGGAAATACAAACGCGAGCTTAACGTCGTATGCTAACCGATGATTTCACGGGTCGACATTCCTGACTCGTGTCTCAGACGGTGTAGTAGGCTCAGGTGCGTTTCTTTCTTCGACGCAGAAGTGCCTAAAAAGGGTACAAGCGCGTCACAAACGATGCAACCGTACTCGAACCACGGTTATCCGTAATCGATACTGACGCGAATAAAAGATTCTCTAACGTTCTAAGATATATTAATTCATTGCCTTACGATAGACCTTAATAATTATTATAAATAAATCTAACATGGTAAACTTTTATCAAGTTTCTTGATTTATTTCTGTATATTTAAATATTTTGTTAAACGTAGCTCGTGAAAGTTGAGTTCGCAGAGACGAGACATTTTCACCAAAGGGGTGAAACGTTGCGACAGCCTCGGGGGTCTCCTGGCGAACCGTGGTGCTCGAGGCAAAATTTTTAAGCGGTCAAGTGGCGCGAAACCTTTATGGACAGTTTGTCGGTCAGCTAATAAATTGAGCGTAAACCGTGTTAACAGCGTGGAACGTAAAACTTGACCGATTAAATTTCACACTTGCGTCTTCCAACCGTGCGAAAACCGTTCGAAAACGATACGTTTCTTTCTATCGAAGGGTAGTTTCAGAAACTACTTGAAAAGATACGTAACTGTACCCAGTTAAGAACAACAAACGCAAAAACTTATTGTCGCCTGTTCAATACCTCGAGTTTGACATAGAAGAACATACAGGGCGCAGTGTTTACGTTTCTCCGGATATAAGCAAAGTCTTTTAGTAAACTTTATACATATATGTTGGCAGCTGTTGAAGAGACTATGTACCTGGTAACAGGATTAGGTAGTATACGAGCTAGTTTTTATATAAATAAGCATTCTTAAAATAGAAAATTTATTCGTTATTCGGTGTAGAAAATTGATTTTCATTCGTTGTACGTTATTCATCGTTTGAACAAAGGTTCGACCGACTCTCATAACCGAATACGTATGGTGGTTACTCGTGTACGTTCCTCCAGTTTCAATTGTACCGCGAAGCATCAGATCGCGGAGATCGATGGGCGTAAAAGGAGATACGATTCGTTTAGATAAGCCATTCATAAGCTCGTGTACGGGGTAGAAAGTTCTCAATGGATTACTCATAAATCTCCGTTAACGGGAGGCCCATAATAGTGAAAGCGGAATTCATCGAAACGGGTGATTCAATTTAAATCGTCCGCACGAAATTATACGAGGGAAGCACTCGCGCTTAATGACTTATTTATGGTATATAATTGCCAAAGAAACAAGCGTATCGTTTCTCGTCGTGTTGCCGCGAATCTGACGCATTATGTCGTTCTTATCTGTCTGTCCTTTATTATTCCTGTAATCATTTACTCTTATCGCCCCGCTCGACGGATAAGCTTTATTACCCGAGATTTTTTCTCGTAATTTCTCTTGATAAACGAATACCTCCGTCAAGTTTACTTCAAGAGAGCCGAGTTCGTTAACATCGTTCGTCGCCAAGACGCATTTTGTAGGCGATTTTTTTGTTGGTCCAACGCTGATCGCAAACGATACACAGGTCGTCCACGATCACGCGATCAGAGTGCACGATAACAGGGTAATGCGTTCAAGTTAAATGATGAACGCAGCGTCTGGCGTCTGGCTTTGATTTTGCGTGGCGTTTAAAAATATCGCGGGACGTGTTCTTTCGAAAATTCAACGTTAAGGCCTACCGCTGGGCCAAACAGATAATAACCACGGTCGTATAAAAAAGAAAAATCATCGAATTTCTGTCCTCGCGACGCTACATACCAGCGTGACAAAAGTTTGCAAGCGCAAAGTTGCTGGAGTCTCGAAGCTTCGTGGCGTTTTACCCGGTACAATGGAATTCATGAATTCAAAATTCGAAACGGCGTTGTTCGCGGTTCCCACGTCCCCCATGGACGACCGGTAGCTAGCCTCGGGGATAGCCGAAGAATGATGTTTGCATGATTACACGCTTTGCCTCTCGCCCCGTGTCCATGAATTCTCGCGATACGCGAGTATTCGAGAAATCGTTTCCAACACGCTGTTTACCTTAATTGCATTCTATTATTCGAACTTTATTAACTCGCCAGACCGCGTGGACGCGCGTCAATCGAGCGCGAGGAAAATGGCGAGGGGGTCGTAGACGCAACAATTCGTTCTGCGAGTCGTGCTTCGAGCCGCAGCAGCGATCGGCTAATTTTTTACCCACACTTTATTCAACGAGAATAGGTTAGCATCTGTCTTTATCCATTGACCGTGAATATATACATACGCGTTTGATCTGTTCTCGTTAAACCAGATGTAGCACAACACGTCGAACAAAAGATAAATAATCGAAAAGTTTCTCGCGAGGGAAATTGAAAAATGTTTTACCGCGGTTTTCTTCAGAGGAGCCGCGTAGTTCTAATTTCTACCACCGAATCTGGCGACGCCTCGGTCGCGAGACTTCAGGGCTACCGAAGTCTCCTCGACTCGTCGGTTTTCTGCTCGTTATTCGTGGCACCGGTTCTCCTCCATAGAATTTCGACTTAATATCGAGGAGTTCGGCGTCGGGCAGAGGGAAGCTGGCGAAACTGCCTCGCGGAGGTCGCGGAGGACCCTCTGCAAGGTGGGGAACCGCTCGGTATCGCGCAAGCAAAAGAAAAATCTCCGGGATTCTGGCGCGACTGCTCGCTCGCTCCTCCTTCTTCTTTCCTTAACCAGCGTGTCCCTTTTGCAGCCGGTTTTCGCCGTGACGATGCCTATATACCGAGAGTGCATTTTTTCGCGGCACGACACGCGTGTCGAGGTCGCGGGCGAGACGCCGACCGCAGAAACTTGGACTCGAAGTTCCTTTTTTATTCCCAAAAGTTGAAAAACGTCTCCCTGGGGGATCCTACTCTTTGGAAATATCATTTTATAACGCGTCAACGCCAAGTTTTCATGGCTAGCGACGTCCTCGATATTTCGACGAATTCCTCAAATTCTATAGCTTCCAACTAGGGGGCCCCCTCTCGGAGCCAGCGAAACGTGAAAGACGACGTTTAAAAAACGATACGAGCCGAGGTGCTGGTGTCGAATTTTCGGAGCGATGTTTTCTTGACGAGTACTAGTTATTTTGTATGTATTTTCTTTACTGTCGCCTTCCCTTTTCACCGATTCCGCTGGCAACTTCAATAAACATTCCGAAGCTCGTTTCCAAACATACGTAGTACAATATAGCTTGGATCGTTGCACGGTGGTTAAGAATCACTGTTGCAGGGTCGTTAAATTTAAACGAGGCAGTTTGAATTTGTAGTTGCGACGAACGTTGATTTTGACAGTCGTTGACAGTTCCAGCGACACGAGCGTCGAAGAATCTATGCACTGAAATAATATGTCCTAGATACCTTAGTTTTCGAGTTATGGTAATCAGATTCTCGCGAGTTCGGTGCTGCCCCGAAAGTGGCTAAATGTTCGCGTACCATTTTGCTGAAACGATCAACATGCATTTCATGTATATGGTCGTGCCAACGGAACACGAGGCACGTCGGTCGTACCAGGAACACTTTCCGCAACGTAGAATTTCTTCCATTCATAGACTACTTCGAGAAAGTGGTACGTTTAAGGTGCATGCATTCTTGACCAAGTTGTTGCTACCATGTTTCCGTCCCGTTGATATTCGAGGAGATATTCTCGTCCAGAAGGTCAATTTCTTTTCAATGCCTTTTTCGGGAATTTTAAAGGGGTTAAAGCGTCCGATACTCCCGGTGGCTCTTCCAAGCAGTGCCAAGAATACCTGGATCCAGTCGATGCCGTGCATTCGAAGTACCATTCCCTCGAGTACCATTTGTAGTGTGTGACCCCTTTTCACGTTTGCAATTTCACACGTCGAATAACTCTCCGTACGAAGCCCGTACCGCTCGGACTGCCGAGTTGCGTTTATCCTGGCATGGTGAATGTGAATTTTTTGTTCCCGCTAGTCGGACAACCACGGTTGAACCTCCAGTTAATTAACTTCGACGCGATCGAACCGAAGCGAAAAATTTCATTCATCATATTCCGTTCTCCCGTTTCAGAGAGCTTCTGTTAAAAGCCACGCTCGCAACTCTGTGAATACTTCGGATTGGTCTCCGACCAGAGGGGACCATCGTACCACCCGAATAAGGTGAAATAAAATTTTTATCGATCTTCGAGCAGCGGCGTACCCAGAAATTTAGCAACGGGGAGACCGCGAATTAAAATAATTTTAAGCGTACCCTTGAAAAGGATTCGACCGAATTTGTCCTTTACGACCTCTCTGGGTGCGCCACTGAGACGAAGCACGATTTACATGGAAAATTTCGAACGCTATTCGATGCGTTTTATCCGCGTATACGATGCGCGACGATTGTTCGATAAATGCGAATGCAGAGCGGCGTGTCTCGTCGCGGAACGCTGCTTTCGATCCTGACCGACATCGACGAACAAATTTTTCGGTTCTCGGGCAAACTCCTTGTCCGAATATTCGCTGTCTCCCTCTCCTCCGCGGAGGCATGTATTTTTGCACGAGCGTACACGGACGCCAAGTACGTTTCTCGCGCGTGAACGAGAGGGAAAGAGAGTGCTCGCGAACTTGCCCCACCCACGCATTGCACCAAATCTCTATAAATACCATACAGGCGAGAGTACGTTTACGCGCGCCGAGCGGCGAGCGACTGAGGGTAAGAGAGGGAAGGTTGTTGTCCGTGGGTGTCAGGAGTCGCTAAAAACGATACTTTTCACTCTTTCTCCGCCCAACGAATCGAATAACCATATCCTATTAAGGGGTTATTCCAATCTACACGTTCAATTCTTACGCCTCTTTTTGTTATTACTTTAAAACGAGAAGCTTCGAGATCCTTGTTTCACGGTGATTTGCAGAAGTGAGCCGAGTTTGTCTTGCTTATCGACGTCGAGGAATTTTAACGCGCGTTTTTTTTTTAGTTCCATCGTTCGAGGCACTCTAAATCGTTTGAATTTCTTCGAGATTTGAGTATCCTGTACTCGACTCGCTAATGTATATTTAACGCACAGACGAGCACTTAATTGCCCAGCTAATCTATTTTGTAGCGGGACGCGCAAAGCCTTACAACGCCGCCCAACGAGTCCGCTAGAATCTCGTGATCGGCTTCCAGGTGATTACGAAAATCGGTAACGAGTTCGAGATTTTCCTTACAGCGAAGTTTCGAGAGATAGTCGGTTCTTGGAACGACAAATTTTTTCAAACCGACCATGCACGATAGAGCGATTCTCAAATAAAATTTCCCAAGTATAGAAACGAGAACAACCCTGGTCGTGCGTTCCATTTGTCGTCGTAAGTCGTGTAAAGTCTAGCATCGAAGTAGTTCGCGAGTTAATTTATGCGAGCCCGCGTTCGCCACAGACAGCTCGACTTCAGGAATCAATAACCCGGCTTGTAAATGAAATTCTACGCTGAAGAGGGTCGCGTTTTTCTCATTAGGCCGCGAGGGGAGCCGAGAGTCGACCGAGATTCTCATTTTCTGGTACTCGAGACACCTAACTGATACCTTGCTAAGAAGCGAATCGGTTAATTTACCAGCGACCTGCACCGCTACTCGATTTCGTCGACGAGGGCACGAAGAGTCGGCAATCACGGGCGTGATTACATGCACTTTTGTCGTGGCGGATGTAATCGGATTACAGATGTTTGCAATACCATTCGTGGCTTTATCGACGAAGATATCGAACGAGGGATTTGTCGTTCGATGCGTTTCCGTAGGTAAAACATTTTTCACGCGTATCCAATCGAGGGGGGCAGGGGGGAACGTCCGTAGATGTCGATTAAAGCTGACGCGCATTACGCGTCGGTCCGACGTCTCGTACGGTCTCGTTCGCGGATCGATACGTGTAAAGGCAGACCGTGGCGGAGCTCGCTTCTTTGCTTCGCTAAGAAACACAGACGGATTATTGTGCCGGTTATTACGTCCTAACGAGTATCCGAATGCGGCAGACCGTTTCCTCGAACAGTCGCGGAATCGATAGCGACAAAATCCTCGATTATCGATTCGATCGGTCCCCTCGAGAACATTACGGAAACCGATCGAAGTTCTCGACTCTTTTTCGCCGATCTCGTAATTGGCGTATCGATTTCTAATCGACGATTCGACACCGTTCTCTCGCAGCAACGGCGAGACGGGGCTTCGGTTTTTCGCTGCCTCGGGGTATATACGTGTACACCTCGACGGTTTCTTTAACGCCAGATTTACGGACGTTGGTCCCACAGATTTTTATCGAATTTGCCCTGTACTCGACGCGTTACACCCAGGTACAGCGTTGGTTCCAATTTGAGATATATTCTTTAACAACGGTTTCGCGTCGAATTCTGACCGACGTAAAACTTATCGGTCCGGTGGCGAACGTGTTCAGCTTCGAAGTTACGGTACACTGAGATTACGCGTTCCAGCAAGTCATGTAGGCAATCAATTTCGAAACGGCGGGGCACGGATCCGCTCGATCTTCGTACGCGAATCTCGCCATTTGCCGCGCGTACGAGGACTTCGGTGGCGTAGGAGGACGGGAGGGAGGAGAAATTTAACGAAAAATGGATGTCACCGGTGACGATCGACGAAACCTCGAGGATACGCGTGTCGTTGGTGTGATGTCACTACGGCGGGCAGCAGCGGCGCTTATGGTCGTGCCCGTTATACGGGCAGGATTCGCCGACCGTTCGATTCCTTTCCTGCTCGCTCGGCCACGCGGTTTTGTAGCTCATGTTCGCCTCGTTATGCATGCACGTAACGTGCTCTTGCGTAAGGAGTCAAATGTACGATTTTTGTTTGCGACGCAGTACGGGCGCTAGGTAGACGAGTGAAAATGCTTGTTACGCGTTTTACTTCAGGTTTTTACAGTGGTCTTACCCCTTAGTACGGTTCGACGCGTGAAGTTTCTAATTTCAGCGGACAATTATAGCGCGTTATCGCGACTTCTCGAACGACAGTAATAACCGTAGCCTCTGGCCAGCGAGATAAGCCCGCGAACGCGTCGGTTAATGGTGTTTAATAAACATCGATCTGTAACCAGAGGTGATTGATTATTCGTATATCGATATACGGTTATGCAAACGTATTTAGTCGGGGCATTTGCATAAGAAGCTATCTAAATATTTGCTCGAGCGTACTCGAAATGAAATTGTTGTTCGAACGAGAGTTAAAGCGTTACAGTATCTTGCATAGTCGTTAACCTTTGACCCTTTCGGATCTGACGTTAATCTTGTCCTCGTAAACAATTTGAAAAAAGACTCGAAAACAAAATGTTCCACTGATATTATTTACAGTTGGCACGTGTACTTGTCCTCCGGTATCAAACGGAATGACCGACGGTGCTTTGTCCGATGAAAAGAACAGTGCGTTAATGAGAATAGAGTCCACGCTCGCCCGGGACGTTATCAGCGCACATCCTCCGTCGATATCGGGGCGCAGATACGTACATACATAGTTCTCCGTGGCCTCTTCCGCATGACAAATCGGTCCGTGATTCACGCCAGTTTTAATTAAGACGAGAGAATGAAACGACGAAAAACAAGATGAATCAGTGGTTCGCGCGCGTGATCATATCGACTCGAGATAACGAGAGCCTCGACCCCATGCCAGCGGCGAAGTTGTTCCGTGGGGGAGAGAAGAAGGTTTTTGAGGGTTCTCGACGAGGGTTTCAACAACACCGGGGATTTCGTCCACTCGACCGGAAAAAAATACTTAACGACGAATACGCGGCAAACATTTCGTTTTGCGTCACTCGAACCGCGACAAAAGAGCCTCCTGGTCCCTTTATTCGGACTTTGATTCGTCGTGGAAAAGCAACGAATTTTGCGTTGTTTATTTTTAGTTTGCGGTGTGGAAACTCGTGAGAATCGTAGGAGGGCAGAAAAGGAAAGGAGGGGGCGTGTTTCGTCCGGTCTGCTAGTGGACTCATCATTAAGCCTTTCTAGCAGGCCCTGCCTTCGACTACTGAGATATTGGGAAGTCGTTCGAGGAGTGTATATACAGAATGTTCGGCCACCCTTGGGAAAAATTTTAATGGGAGATTCTAGAAGTCAAAATAAGACGAAAATCAAGAATACTAATTTGTTGATGGAGGCTTCGTTAAAAAGTTATTAACGTTTAAAGTTTCGCCCGTACTGAATTTTTTTCTAGAAAGTGACTAGGATTTCAAGGGTAGGTCTATTCACCGAAAATTATTGTAATTGACCCCTGTAACTAAATATAATTTTTTCAGAATGATTTGAAATTTTTTAATTTAATTTTTTAATAATTTTTTAATGAAGCTTTAGTCAAGAAATTGATGTTCTTGATTTTCTCAGGAGTGGTCGAACACCTTGTATAGCAACCGAGGAGTCGGTCGAGCGCTTGTGAGAGCGCTACAAGTTTCCATTCGTGTCGACTGACGTTCATATATTTCGATGAATTATGCCTTTGTACTCGAATTTACCTTATCACCTGTAACGTCCAACTAATCAGCGGTTTTAAAAAGTGAAACGCAATAGATAATTCCATCAGTTGTTGGAATTATTATCTTGTCGAGTCCTTCCGGTATTATTCCGTAACGCGTCTTTTTAAGTACCGATTCCGAATCGATTAAAATACGAGCAACGCACGTTTACGATCGAAATGGCTATCTGGATACGAGGAGGATGTCCACTCGACAACAATGCCGGCCGAAGCTGGATAACAGAGAGACAAGGGGAAAAAAAAGTGAACGAGCATGAATGACAGCGCGAATGAACGATCGTTGGAGTTATCTGGAGAGGGAGAAAAAACAGTGTGAAGGTCTGCGAAGTCGTTGACCGCGACCGACGATAATAACGAAATGTTCCGGTGATTCCGTGCTAATTAATTTGCGTTGCTTGGTCGCGATTGTACGCGTATACCGGAGTTAGCCAAGCCTCGCGTCGCGTTTGTATCTGGAGGAAAAGCAAAACGTGTCGCTGACACTATTGTCGGCGAACGAAGAAGAACTCTTAACCTCCTCCTCCGACAGGGGGTCGGGGGGCCCCCGCTAGCCCTCGTCGGCGCGACGGCCAGCCTTTTTCTTCAAGAACAATTGGGCGCGCTTCTCTTCCGCTTCTTCGAATCCCTTTCCGTCTTTCTCGCAAGTGTAGGTCGCGCGACACGGGAACATCGACGTTTCCCCATTGTCGACGCACGCGAACGACATATTGTAAAACAGGATTATTCTACTTGCTTTACGCGCCGCCGTTGAAATTGAACATTATCTTCAGATTAAACAGTGACTGGATTTGGTTTAGTTGCTGTTTTAATTATATTTTAAAACATATGCAATTATAAGCCTTTTCACCACGACAAGGTAGATAGTCCAATATATTTTGCTCATCAAGTAGTATACATTCCATTTTAAATATATTCATTTGTTAATAACAATTTGCTATTAATTTTAAAATGTTATTCACACATGCAATGAACTTAATTCAAGATATTTTTTACAAGAGATCCACATAAACAGCCTTTCTTGATCCTGGGTATTCCTCCTTAACTATCTACGTGAAAATACATATAATATTATATTATTAACATCTTTTCAATAATTTTGACCTCTAGAATCTCCCATTAAAATTTTTCCCAAAGGTGGCCGAACACCCTGTATATGCAGACGGAAGGTCGGTCGAGTGCTTGCGAGAGGAACGGTCCCTCTGGCGGCGAGTACGGGAAGCGATGGTCCCCGCAAACGTTACTCGTCGCCGTAAACGCGTAAGCAATTCCCCATCCTGATGTCATTAGTGGAAACAACCGCACGCGGTGTTTAGAAACAGTCTCGCCTTTGGTTTCGGTTCGATCAGTTAAGAATCGAAGTTCAGTCGGCGTATTCGAGTTTCACCGAATGGCGACTCGTAATGCGCGCCGGGGAACGCGAGAATACCGGTCGTTGTTTGTGTGCAGTGGCACACAACGCCGCCACGCAGAGGATATTACTTGTAATGATCAATAAAGTTCCGACGTTCCGTGGTCGTTTCTCTGTGAAACGTTTACGCCGTTCTCGGTGGTTCGCCTCGTCGGAACGCCTATAAATAAACTACTTCGTATACCGCTCATTATGCGTATTGCCGATACCCCCACGTCCGCGGCCAGATAATCGGGAAGTCGCGGGCACGTCTTCGTCAGAATAATTTTCAAGTACAGATAGACGCGCTTCGTTGGCACGATTATCGGTTCGACCCATTTTCCCGCGAATCGAACCGACCGGCCGCCACGCCGACGAACGTATTTACTCGATCGCGTACACGAGCATCGTAGCGGACATTTTGCACGCTCGGTGATTACGCGACTCACCTTAGTCAACGACGGTGAATGGGCTTGGTCCGTGGGATGCGCAAGGTCTTCGACCTTAACCGCGCGGAGGAAAATATTAGCGAACTATCGCGACGATTAATTGCGTCTGTCCTTCCGTCGTCGTCCGATAACGAGCAATGGAGTTTGCGCGGCAACGATCGTCGGCGGGCGTGCTACGTCACGAACCGTATCGTTCACCCGGACTACCTTCGCAAGGAAAGTCGTTCGAGAATACAGGTTTCTGTTATTCGATCGGCCTTTGTGGATTTTCTAACGAGTAAACTGCGAATGGTCGTGCAAATGCATGCTCTCGTAGAAAACGGATAGGAAAGCGGTCGTTTGTTTCCTAATTCGAGGCCATTTTATCGTCGGGGGTACGAATGTCGCGTAAATATTGTTTGCAAACACGATATACGTCCATCGGTGAATCATACGTTGGCGGTAACCGCACACTGGCGGATTGAATTTTTTAACTAGGCACCGACGCGTGAAAATTCTAAACAAATCGCTAGCCATTCTTCCAATTACAATTCGGTATTCGAGTCTCGTTATGAATCATATTCAACGACGACGGACGATAATAGACATCGGACGACGCGGCGAGTATCTCGACGTTCGAGATGAATTGCGATTGGGGGGCCCTTTGTTCGTTAATTCGTCCCTGTACGCGTCACTCGTCTCCGACCACGTGACGGGGTTTACGCGTTACTACGTTTGCATACGCGGCGCGATAGCGTGTCCCGATCTGGGACAACATTCCTGAGAATTTGCGGGTATTCTTAAAGCCCTATCGTGCCGGATCTATTCCTCCGCTTTGCTCGCGACGCGTGCCACGATACGATCAACCGCCGCTTTTGGAGCGGGTCTCGCGTTCTCCAATCCGCGAGCGAATATGGCGATTTCAGTAAAAAGAAATATGCCGTGCACGGCGTATACTACACTCGGAGCGAAAGCATCTGGCCGTTCAAGGTCATCGAGAAGCTAATCCCCTTCCACTATTGCAACGGCGCTTCGTGTAACTCGATACGTTCCGCGACAAAAAGGTAAGCGCGTTGTGTAACAAAATTGAATTCGTGTTTGTGTTACTATAAATGAAAAAGATATTAAAACCCACCGATAAATCGCTAGAACGTAACGCAGGGTTAATTGGGAATTCAAGGGTGGGCTATAAATCATCGACGGCAGCGAGTGATTCGTTTTCGATAGCGCCCACGCTCTCGGTGGACGCGGACGATTTATGACGTCTATTAAAAGCTTGAGAGCGAGGATCTGTTCGTGTTGAAAAAACGCGCGAAAAATCTGGTTCGATCAGTCCTTGATTCAGAGTCACGTGGTTTCCCCTTTCTATTTTTCCCCGGTGCAGCGTGTTTTCGTCGTCAAGGGAACCCGCGCGACGCTAAATAGGCGACTATGACAAACTAGCGGTAACAGCTAGAAGACACCACGCGCGACATTTATTACATTCAACCGCGTCTTTGTACCGTGGTAACGGCAGACAACGGGTAGGGTTGACGTGTTTGCCTCCCGGGAGGCGACATTACACAGCGCTGCCTCGGTTCTCTTTTGTCGGGAATGAAAACACAAGATTTAACGAACGGTCGAAGAAACGATGGTCTCGATATATTTGTTTTGTAAAAAATGTCAAGATGTAGCGGCGGTTATAGGATTAGGCAATAAAAACGACGCATGTACCTTTTAGGTTATGTTTTAACATTGCTCGAATCGTTGCATACATGGTACTACTATTCGACTGTTATACAAAAAGACGGTGTACATGTTTGCCAACGAGGAAAAAAGAAATATTTCCAACACGTGCATGTTCGCCAACATGGGAATGAGAAACATTTCCAACACAAGATTACTATACTAACCTGCGCGATGCAGCAGCCGTTTCTCGAGTCGTAAGAAAAATATGGCGTCCAAAGATTACGCGGGAAAGTCGTCGACCGTTAGTCGTAACGTGAGAGAATGACTTGTCTCTTGAGAGGTTAAACGCGCTATTTTCGAGGGACGTTCGAATGAATCTTGAAGAGAAGTGCATCTTCTCGGAGGATTATTCCCGTAGGGGTTGCGTTAAAGGCAAGGCGGCGCATTCCGAGCGTTTCTGTCGCACAAC
Organism: Colletes latitarsis; assembly: GCF_051014445.1. NCBI lineage: Eukaryota > Metazoa > Arthropoda > Insecta > Hymenoptera > Colletidae > Colletes > Colletes latitarsis. The sequence continues at coordinate 25,754,265 of NC_135141.1, read as the reverse complement.
AGCCTTGCACCGTGTATCCGTCAACGGTTCTCGCGACTGCACTGGCAATTAGTCTTTCTTATGCTCGTCCTTTTTCCTATGCACGTTCAGTTATGCACCACCTCGAGTACACGTTGAGTGCACCCGTATGCGCCGCACGGGCCACCGGCGCTAGACGCGCACGTACGCTCGCCCCGTCGGTTCAACGTTTCGTCTGCTTATTAAGTGCAGCCACCGTGCTCTCGTGTTTCACTGGATACTCGTCGGCACGCACACACGAATGCCCATACTCAAACAGACGCATCGGCGTGCGGGGCATCGTATCCATGCCACTCCGTGCGAAACGTAAGTTGCGTCTGATCGTCTCCGCGTATCATATCGTCGATCGAAAAATTTGCATACGTCTAACAAGGGAACGTTCGTGCGAAGTTTCACTATTAATAACGAACATTTTATTTCCTCTGTTAAGGTCGACTACGGCCGTAGTAGAGGATGACGACTCCTATTAATGAACTTTACGATCCAAACACTAAGAAAATTTGGAGGTTAGGTTTGTTACGCATTCTAGAAATAGAGGTCCTTTAAGACTCCTGTTAACGCTTTACCGACCGGTATTAATCGGCTTTTTACCATCGACGCTTACCATCGCAGTCGGAAATGCGTAAGATGGTCAATTGCTAACGGTCGGTAAAGGGTTAACAGTATGCAATACTGGAATAATACCGGTATTTATTTTGGTACACGGCGATGGACCTTGAAAATTGGCCGGTTGCTATCCATACCAGTTCTTGGAACTCGCTTCTTGCTTGATCAAGTATGTTTATGTTATTAAATCTACTGTGAGATATTGATGTGTTATGCTCTGGGAAAAAAGCGCAGGATTTCCTGGGAGACCTAACCTTAGTTTCGGATCCGAACGTTGGCCAATATAACCAAGGCATCGCTCTAGCTTTACTGAAACAATACCGATATCTGTAAGCATATAACGTCGGTAAAGAGTACTTGAAAAAAATTCGACATTGCGAAACTTGTTTTGTTAAGGATTGGAGAAGATAAAATTAATTTCCGAAAGTCCTAAAAACTCCACCGATAGGCGGGCGGTGTTTGATCGAAAATATTAATCTTTGGTATCTTGTCTCGTCATTACTGTACGAAACACGTAACGTGGCAAATGCGGTACACACCTGCGATGAAATATTTAAGTTTTACGACGAGCCACGCCCTATTTATATAACGCACGATCGCCAGGTGTCAATATTTAACGAACGTTCGGCCGATGACTTTTTACTGTGTCAAAATACCGTTCCCGATCGTCCATTGGTTACTCGTATCCAGGCAGATAACCGAGTGCCGCCTATTATTGCCTGTCGCGCAGATAAACGAACGATAACGGCGATCGTTTTTGTTACTTGGAGTTCGCGACTCGCTTCGTCTCATCGCGCAACAAATTTCTCTTTCTGTTACTCGCGGTGTCTGGTCCGTTCGTCACCCTATCCGTTTCCCTTTCCCTCTCGTTGCCACTCCTGGTTCTCTCTGTTTCTCTTTGATGTCGCGTGAGTGTACAGTGGAAATGCAGGATCGATAGGGGTGGCGGAGGGTACGTAAAAACCACCCCAGCGCGATTTCGTGACTCATAATACACACTTGTCCGAGTCCGCAGGCTTTCGTTTCTCGCTCGCGTGTCTCTTGTTACCAAACTATTTTTACAACGTTCTTTTCCCGTTCGCTTCCCGCGATAGTGTTATTCACAGCCGGGTCTATCGATTTTCCACTCCGTCTTCCTCGGTTTTCCACGACGAACGAACACTTTTCCTCCGCCGTGCTCTCTCGTCGAATTAATTAGCGCCGGTTCATTCTTGGAGACCGTAATTATCGTTCGTGTTTTTTTCTTTTTCAGTGCCATTGACACACACGATGGTTCCGTTGTTTCGCCGAGCAATTGTGCGTCACTAAACACAATTGATTGACATTCTATTGACGTTCGATGATTACTAAACTATGGATTTTATGCATTTATGCAGACGTGAAAAACTTATGCTAAACGCGTGCGAAATATATGTGCTTACGTAAACTGCGTTACTAATTGTGGCGTCGCCTTCTATGATTGCCACCAGAGGGGTCGCGTTCTCACAAGCGCTCGACCGACCCCTGCGTTGCTATACAGAGTGGTCGAACAACCCCTGGGAAAAATTTTAATACAGGATTCTAGAGGCCAAAATAAGACGAAAATCAAGAATACCAATTTGTTGATGGAGGCTTCGTTAAAAAGTTATTAACAATTAAATTCAAAAATTTCAAATCGTTCTGGAACAATTATTTTCGGTTGCAGGGGTCAATTGCAAGCATTTTTGGTCAACAGACATACCCCCGAAATCCTACTCAGTTTCGAGAAAAAAATTCCTTACCGAAAATATAATTTCTGGCCGGAAATGTCTGCCCGAATTTTCATGCGAATCTTTAAAACGTCATAACTTTTGAACGGATTGGACGATTTTAATGTTTAAAAAAGCAAACTACGCGTATTTTGGTGGAGAATATGTATAAATCGCAAAAATATTCGAAACATTGGTCCTTGACCCCGCAAAATGAGAAAAACCCCATAAAAATGGTCCAATTTTCAAACAACCATAACTCCTACAATTGTGAATATATTTCAATGAAACTTTTTTCTGAAGTAGAGCTCATGGGTACCTACAAAAAAGTATTAGACAACTTTTCTGTAGGGCGTCAAACAAAATTATTAAAAATGAAAAAGGAATTTTTAAGGAAAATCGACAGGGGGTAGGTGCCTAAATTTTTCGACGAAAAAAAAAATTTTTAATTAATTCTGAAAAAATTATTTTCGGTTGCGGGGGTCAATTACAATCATTTTTGGTGAATAGACATACCCCCGTAATCCTACCCACTTTCTAGAAAAAAATTCGTAAATGTGTGAAATTTTTTGACGGAAAAAAAAAATTTCAAATCGTTCTAAAAAAATTATTTTCGATTGCAGGGGTCAATTACAAGCATTTTTGGTCAACAGACATACCCCCGAAATCTTGCGCATTTTCGAGAAAAAAATTCAGTACGGTCGGAACTTTAAACGTTAATAACTGTTTAACGAAGCCTTCATCAACAAATTGGTATTCTTGATTTTCGTCTTATTTTGGCCTCTAGAATCCCCCATTAAAATTTTTCCCAGGGGTGGCCCAACACCCTGTATATACACTCCTCGAACGACTTCCCAATATCCCAGTCGTCTAAGGCAGGTCCTGCTAGAAAGCCTTACTGATGAGTCCACTAACAGGCCCGAACGAAACGCGTCCCCTTCTTTCCTTTTCTGTCCTACGATTCTCATGAGCAGACCACACTAATATTAATATATTAATTTATTAAATGTATTCTTGGCACGTTTTTAACATTATACGCCATTAGATTCGCTCTACGTGCTTCGTCGAATGCGAACAAGAATATCAAAAAGTAAACCGTGTCGTCCTTATCTTAAGGGAGGGTAACCCAACCGAGAATTTAATTCTAAGGGCAGTCGTCATAGAACTCGGTTTTAAATTCCAACGCTAATCTTGGAAGACTTGAAATCCTTTGAGGCATCGAAGCGCTCGAGTTTCAAACGTCCATCGAGGAAGGAGTCTGACGATGGTAAAAGAGAGAAGAAAAGTAGCAGATATCAAGGGCAGGTGTCCCGACAAAGATACCTGCTGGTCGCGTGCATAATGGAAGGCCCGGACTTATCTCCGGGGACGAACCAACCAACCTGTATAGTCCGTGCAGGCAAGGTTAGGTCGACGTGCAAGTGCACCTCTTTGAAAAAGGTCGGGCAGGGTGAGTCATAGGGGCGGCGGTGCGTTTTCCATCTATCGACCTGCGGCACAGAAAACGTAGGATTGGTCTGAGGGGGAAACTCGCTCAGACCGATTCACCGGGCCGGTCTGTTGGCTGGAAATCGATTCCAGATAATGGACTGTAATTTCATTCGCGTCCTACCGACTGATAATCGAATAGGTCTGGCTATAGTGACGAAGCTTTTCGATCATTGAATCGGTCTAGACTGCTGCGAATACGCAGCCCCGGTGTCGCGTTTCCGTTAGGGGACAGTTTGCTTCTCACATGCTGCGTCAATATCTGATTCGAAAAACTGATTACACGGGAAGAAACAGGCAACTGTGTAACAAATGGACAACAATAGTGTTTTAAGAAAGTATCACGAGGCCTTTATAGGAACTGTGGATTTCTTAGCTGCTCGATTTTCCACAGTCTCCTTCGAACCGTTTCACGTAATATCCGTGTTTTCTACGATAACCGGCATGCGTTGCTGGGATAATTAGACTGTCGATAGTCGGGCGGCGCGAAAATAAAATCCGTTGTCCATTCGCGATAGATCGCGCGCGGTTCGAGCGGGAAAAAAAGAGTTAAAATGATAGGTTTTCCTGTTCCGTGCGTTCGAAAGTCCCGGAGTTGGACTATCACCTGTGCTACCAGTTCTCCGTTATTTAGTCGCAAATTGCTCGCGCCACGATAGGACTCTGGCGTGCAGTTATCACAGTGAGAAAGTCACGACCATCGCGATCGGGGAAGAATGTTTCCCTGGATCGGGTCCGGCGTCGTGGAACTTCGATATCTAATTTAAACGAGTATCGATATACGTACGGGATCGTATCGCCTCACGTATATCGTTATTCGTGACGGGTATCATGTTTTACATCGTGCGTAGCGCACGATTATTTTCCATTCGCGACTGGGGAAACGAGGTTGACGCGAATCGGTATCGCTAAATCTCTTACGAAAGAACATTGTAATCTTGGCTTCTGAATACGGCGCACCGGGGTGTGCATCATCGATCAACGGCTATAGCATCATCGGTTCTATTACTCATCCCCGTGAAACGGCTTACGAATAGTATCCTACTTTCTTGCAACGAACGTCGTACGTTTCTGCTGCACTCTCTTTGAACAGTTTGTTAATATAATTTAAGATTGAATTGAACAATCATTAGAGTCTAAAATTATCCTTGCAACATATTGTAAATGAATTTATTTTTGTTAAATTCACTAAGCGATAATGTTTGACTATGTAAAAGCCACATCTGTAGTTCCTTACATATTACATGTTTGTACCAAAGGGTTTAATCCCGTTAATAAATGAATAATAATAATAATGATGATTGGCTGAATGGGTAGTCGAGGCTGAAGCGCAACCAAAATAGAAATTTCATCCGAATATAGATTTTGTGGATCAAAACGATCGTATAAAACGGGTCAACGCGATTTTACTCGACGCGTTGGCCGCCATGTTGAAATATTGTTTACAATGGAAGCACCCTAATGCTCGTGAAACAGATTTCGAGGTTTATTTGGATAATAGTATTTCATGCTTGATTGTTTTTAAGTCACGCGACAAGGCGAACGATCATTAAATGCAATTAAGAAAGCTCGAAACGTACAATTTGGTGACTCGGTGCATTTCTAGTCGACGTTTCCCGTATTTACAACGAAAGTTAATTACTCGAATGCATTCGAGAGGTCAGCACGCCGCGCGGGAGATACATCCTGGACGCGTGACGTCGATGCGTCACGAGATCTCGATCTTTTTTCGTACCTAAGGTGGACCTCCGGAAAGGAAAGACTAGGATCGAACGAGACACACGCATCTGCTGGTCCCCCGTCTCACAGTCGGTGCGTGGCCCTTGAATGGCTACTTGCTAGAAATGAAAGTAACGCGTTTCGAATGCCAGCATAGGCGACTCGATCGGCTGCACGCCTCTGCTGTCTCTCTCTACCCCTGTTTCCCCTCTCTCTGCCACTCTCTTTCTTCGAACACGATCCGAGTAAACGCTGGAACGGAGCTCGATTTGTCCTTAAGCCGCGGCTAGCGTAAATGTTGAAAGACAGGATCGTCCTTGAACGATAAAGCTTACATTCCATGACTCCGCTGCGGGCGAGTGTGTCGTTATTCCATAGTTCCCAGAACCATGGGAATTCTCACTACCTCGTCGCTACCGTTGTCTGTCTAGAATATTCCAAAAAGTTTACGGAAAATGTGGTGGTATACCGGGGTAATTGGACGTCCGTTGGCATGAATGAATCATGTTTTCGATTAACCAGTTCACGTCTACATAGGGATTTTCAAAGGATTAGTGGATAGAAATAAAGGTATGCGTTTTTAGAGGTTAGGTTAATCAGTGGTGAAAATTTTGACTGGAATGCGGGGGTTGATCGATAAGTAAGGTTTCCCAGACGGTCATCGGGCGAGTAACGAGGGTAAAAACGAATTCTAACCAGCGTTCGGTAACCTCGAGTGTTTCGTCTAAACGTGCTAACTTTCAATTTCCTGTACGGCTTCGTTGCATAATAGTGTAATTTATCATTAGTTCGACTTCCGAGTTGCGTACCAAGCAACGATCTTTGATAGAATTTTTAGACAAATCAACGTTCTCCAACGAATGCACGATTTAGGATCGCGTATTTATTATAGTTTATTGCTTTGATCTACTTAACATGCACTCTATAGGCGAGTCACGATCGATAGCGTTGTTGTTTTCTTACCGATAACATCGTTATCGACCGTTATCGATCTAGCCAATATCCTTCATGACGTTGGCGCTAATACCAACACCAGATTTACAGATAACGGTCGCATTACATTTTTATGGAAATCTGTTACATCGACAGTTAAACTAAATTGGATCACCGTTGCGACTCCCGACTCATGGAACAATGGGAGCTACGAAACTTGGCAGATTAAGGTTAGGTTTGTGTTATTAATCACTCTCGATTGATTCAATTTTCCACACTTTGGCACAGCGATATCGAACACGGCAAACAGAATATACGTGGTTTTCACCAGTCATTTAGAAGCATCCTGTGTAACGTACTCCATTCACGGGGAGTCGGCCGATATCTGAATGGGAAATTGGCCGGCAGAAGAAAGAGCAAGTCGAGGCTGACGGCGTGCAACAGCGTTTTGCGATTCATAAGGCCGATAAACGGCGGGGCCTATGGTCTATCTGGCCTCTAGTCTCTGCACTATTGCAGGCAAGCGAGCACGTTGCGGCAACGCAACACCCAGAGTCCAGTTTCACTTTTCGTGGCGAGCCGCTAAACGGTCAGAAATCTTTCTACCGGCCCGTTACAGCCTTGCGAAATCCACTCATTGTCCCGGGTAGGACGGCCAGCGTACGTGTGCCAATAGATTCTCTCAGTCGACGACTCCGGTCGTCTCTGGCGATCGAAAAAAATTGCCTGTCTCGTTCTCTCTTGGCAGATACGCCTTCTTGTCCCGCTCGAGAGAAATTTCACGAAATGGTTCGCCACCGCGGCCTGTCGCGATCGAAATTTATTCGCGGCTGCGAACGAAACGGAAATAAGCGTGTTACGATCTGAAAACGTAAAAGGTTTACCCGTCGTTCAATTTGTCCGTTTTGTTTTCGTTGCAGGACCAGTTCGAGAATCTATCCCTGCACACGCAAAAAGGGATAGAGTTCCTCGAAAGGTATGGCCACTTTATTCGCGACCGATGCGCCATCGAGGTGGAGTACGCCGCGAAGCTCAGGTAAGAAGCGTCTCGAACCGGAGGTTTTCATTATCAATCGGATCACCTGTCGCGACGCGTGCATAGATCACCGGCGAGTATTTATCGTCGCGGTCGCGTCGGGCACGCTCTAGCCTTGACGTCGCTTTTTCTTTTGTTCATAAATTAACAAAGGGCGGAGTATCCGAGGTTAACGATTTCAATGGGACATCCTGTATAATGAGCGTGTCTCACGCACCCCATGAGTTCACGGACGCAAGATGTAGCCGGAGTAATATTGTATTAAAGGGCCCCCTTGTTTGTCTCGTGAATGCCGTCTACTGTTGCACACTTTTGTTCTAACGGGTGTCCCGAAAGCATGTTATTCCTACGTCGATACTACCGCGCGTGGTAAATCTTTAAAAATAATTTTTTTTTTCAAATAACACATAGAACTATGAACTTACCGTACGATCCGATACTTTCTAAAAATCAGTCACAGATCGAATCGTACGATAGTTTAAGCGTTCCTTCGTGGTCTTTGATCGTACGTTGTGTTTCGAATCTGCTCGCTTAATTATCGCGGACGTTATCGTTGTCCCTTAATCGGTACGCGCATGTGAACCCGGAGAATGATTCCGCGTGCTCGTCGCGCACGTCTATCCTGGGCACGTTCGTTCCACTGCATATAAATTATCACGAGCACGTTCCTCGGGCCTTAATGCGCCGTAATTTCAGCGATACATGCCCGTGTTACTCGTACAAATGGAGTACCGTTTGCCGCGCGGCAGTTTCCCTCGTTGCGCCGTTGATTTTCATTAGACGCATTCCGAACGGCGCAAGTGTAACATTCTTCGAATCGAGACCGTTTCGGTATCTCCTAGTTTCACGGGGGGGTAATTAACGCGTTCCGTCGCGGAGGAACTAGATTCACCCATTTGCATTCGACCTTCCCGTCCGTCGAGGCAAAGGCAGACGTTCGCCAATTTTCCACCCGTTCTTCTGCAAAATTGTTGCTAATAAATCATGCAAAATTTCGTAGAAATAATTAGTCAAGTATACAAACTACTCATTACTAAACGAACCCCAAAGTAAACTTAAAGTTTCTTCTGTAAGTAACTATGGAAATGTAGGTAGGATTGTGGGGGCCGCTTCCCGTACTCGCCGCCAGAGGGATTGTTCCTCTCGCAAGCGCTCGATCGACTTTCCATCTGTATACAGGGTGCTCGGCCACCCCTGGGAAAAATTTTAATGGGAAATTCTGGAGGCCAAAATAAGACGAAAATCAAGAATATCAATTTTTTGACTGAGGCTTCGTTAAAAAGTTATTAACGTTTAAAGTTCCAGTCGTTCTGAATTTTTTTCTCGAAAATGCGCAGGATTTCGAGGGTATGTCTATTCATCAAATATGATTGTAATTGACCCCCGCAAACGAAAATAATTTTTTTAGTATGATTTGAAATTTTTTAATTTCGTCGAAAAATTTAGGCACCTACACCCTGTCGATTTTCCTTAAAAATTCCTTTTTCATTTTTAGTAATTTTGTTTAACGTCCTACAAAAAAGTTGTCTAATACTTTTTGTAGATACCCATGAGCTCTACTTCAGAAAAAAGTTTCATTGAAATATATTCACAATTGTAGGAGTTATGGCTGTTTGAAAATTGGACCATTTTTATGGGGTTTTTCTCATTTTGCGGGGTCAAGGACCAATGTTTCGAATATTTTTGCGATTTATACATATTCTCCACCAAAATACGCGTAGTTTGCTTTTTTAAACATCAAAATCGTCCAATCCGTTCAGAAGTTATGACGTTTTAAAGATTCGCATGAAAATTCGGGCAAACATTTCTGGCCTCACATTAGATTTTCGGTAAGGAATTTTTTTCTCGAAACTGAGTAGGATTTCGGGGGTATGTCTGTTGACCAAAAATGCTTGCAATTGACCCCCGCAACCGAAAATAATTTTTCCAAAACGATTTGAAATTTTTTTTTCCATCGAAAAATTTCACACCTCAAATTTTTTTTCTAGAAAGTGAATAGGATTTCGGGGATATGTCTATTCACCAAAAATGCTTGCAACTGCCCTCTATAACTGAAAATAATTTTTCCAGAACGATTTGAAGTTTTTGAATTTAATTGTTAATAACTTTTTAACGAAGCCTCAGTCAAAAAATTGATATTCTTGATTTTCGTCTTATTTTGGCCTCTAGAATCTCCCATTAAAATTTTTCCCAGGGGTGGCCGAGCACCCTGTATACGATCCTCGACCGACTTCCAATATCCCTCTTCAACAAGACCCCTCCAAAGGATTTAGGCTAGTTTCCCCCTATCACTCGTTATCGAAGAGAAAACGCACTTTCCCGCTTTGTAATGACCGCTTTAATTTTCGGGGCAACGATTGAAGCTTGAGGGGGGTCCCTCACCGTTCCCTAGAAAATAGCTTTCGCAGTTTTTAGACAGCAAGCATATATCGCGGTAAAGGGAACTCTCGAGTTGACCCAGAAAATCAGCTATCGTCCCATGTTTTGGATATTAACCCAGACCTAGCGAAAGCCAGAGCTCTCGAGCAGACTCGAAAATAACTTTGCACGCACGGCGGCGGCCATATTGTGTTAAGGACAATTTCGCAAACGTTTTTCTAAGTTGTTTGTGCAAGTCAACCCCCACAAATTAACATTTGTTACTCGAACGTAATTACGTTCTCAGCCCCTCTTGGATTAGGATTGAATCTGCGAGCACACGTGAACTTGATTCGCGGTTTACAAAGAGCTGGTATTTTAGAAATCGCTGTCCGTTTTCGCGTACATTTTCCGGCTTCGGCGCACAGGCTCGGAACTGGCAACGTATGGTTGATCTGGTATCAAGGACACGTCAACTTCCGGATGATAGTGTATTTAGAAGTCGACACAGATTTATCGCTCGCCCGTGGCCCCCGTCGTTCGAACGCAGAATGACTCGGTCCGTTGTTTTCTCGTCGCGCGGATGACTAAACGCGATTTGTAACATTGATGTTTGAAAAATACCAGTCCGTTTCGCGGGAACCGTAATTCACCGCGTAACGTTTCCTTTTTTTACTCCGAACTGTTCCCATTTTCGCATCGCCCCGTCGTTCGACCGAGATTCGACCCGAGAAGAACAACGTCTCGTACCGAAAAAGGAGACAACGTCTAAACGACGTGTTCTTCTCCAGCGTTTACCGGCAAATTATTCATCGTCCAGAGATGGTCAGCTCGCGCAATATTTCTCGCGGGTCGTGCGATGCACGTGCATCGGTAATCTCGTTTCGTTTTTGATTGCAGACGTCTCGTGAAGAGCTATCAACCCAAGAAGAAGGAGGAGGAGGATTATCAGTGAGTATGAGCCAACGTTCAGGCGTAATACCGGATCCACGGCTCGGCAGTGATGCGTTCCCCGACGCGAATAATCCTTCAAAATAATTCCCATTTCGAGCCACAGTCGCGAAATTATTCGAACTACGGTCGGTTTGGTTATATATTTTTAACAAATTTAGAAAGCACCGATAGTTTCTTTCATTCGTTTCGCGTACGCTCGAGATACGCTGTACAGCGTTAAAACAAAGATGGCGACGTTTTGTTTTCCCTCCCCGATGCTTAAATTGCATTTTAATGGGCGATCTCCGTCGAGAGACAAACGATCGAAGAATACACGCCTCGTTTCCCCGATGGAATTCCCCGACTTTTTGCGTTCGTTTCTTTCGCGAACATCGATTTCTGATATTCTCTCTGTTCCGGGACCGATATGCTTCCAGTCGGTCGCAGCTGATTTCTCTAACGGGTCGTTCTCTGATTCAGCCAAAAGTCAGGTACCCCGTAGCTTTCGTCCTTGATAAAATTCATAACAATGAAAAGTTACAACCCCTGTGAAATTTCGAATTAGGCATCGTCAGGCCTATGATCGTTCTCAAAGTGTGGGGTACCGAAAGGTCAACGTTTTCCATCGAAAGAAATATGGAAATCCGAGATATTACTCTGCAGAAATCCCAACGGGCGTCTAGGAGCGGAAAGTGAACGCCCCGAGAAAGGAAAAATTCTGTCGCGTACGGCTCTTTGCCATTCCGTGCGCGTCACGACGGAAAACAGTAGCTAATCTCTTATCTGAAGGCGTGGGCGGATCTCTTTATAAGTTCAGTAACTCGCTCGGTTCGCGCCTACGGGCCGGCGCGCTTCTTTTCTCGGTGTTCCTTCTTCTCGTCTCGCATTCGTTCGCGTGGGCCGCGATTCAACGGTCCCCTTTGACCGTTTATGGTCGAAAATATTTTTGATATTTCGTTCCGACAGGTCCCGCGGACCAATTTAGCCGCTCGACCCACAAGATTCGGTCCGTGTTTCCGTGTCGTAGCAACGAATACCCCAAATTACGCGGCTGAAACGAATCGATGTTCTCTACTTAAATTTGTCCACGTCCAGGTACAGCCCCTGTCGGGCATTCAAGATGGAATTGAACGAGGTGAACGATCAGGCGGGGCAGAGAGAAGTGATCGCGGAGAATCTTCAGGCGAACGTGTTGAGGGAGTTGAACATCCTCGTGAAAGACTTCAAGGAGGATCGGAAAAAGTACCTTCAAGAGGGCGCCAGATTGATGACGACCCTGACCGGTCAGATCGGGAATCTGGAACGCGCCAGGAAAGCTTACGAGAAGGCTTTCAGAGAGGCGGAAAGGTCCGTCGAGAATTATCAGAGGGCGGACGCGGATCTTAATCTTTCGAGGGCGGAAGTACGTCGCTTGGTTTGCACTATGTTATTCCATCATCACCTTTAACCTTCTAATCTCTCCTCTACGATCGAATCGATGAATCGAACATTTTTAGATACCGCAAGAAATAGCTTTACCCTCTCTGTGAAATGTTTGCTTCCTATAACACTGTAATTATTTGCAAAATTTACTCATTGTTCCTTAAAATTTCCAGGTCGAGAAACAGAGGATGAACATGACGTTGAAAACCCAACAGAGCGAGGAGGCCAAGACGGAGTACGCGAATCAATTGCAGAAAACAAACGATATGCAGACGCTGCACTATCACACGGCCATGCCAGAAGTGTTTCAACACCTTCAGGTATTTTTGTTTGTTTTTTTCATCGCGACTCGATGGCCTTTTAAAATTATCGACTCGAATCTAATAGGTATTGTTTTGTTTTAGGAGCTAGACGAGAAACGGATAAAGAACATGCGAAACTATATGTTGAAGTCTGTGGAAATCGAACGAGCGGTGGCGCCGATAATCGCCCAGTGTTTAGATGGGATCGAGAAAGCGGCGAACGAGATCAACGAGAAAGAAGACACGATGCTGGTGATCGAGCGTTACAAGAGCGGTTTCCAACCGCCCGGCGATTTCCCGTTCGAGGATCTCTCCGTGGCTAAAACGTACGACAGCAATAGTCAGCTGTCGCAGCCGGTGATGCAGCCGATACACAATCATCATTTGACGGTGAAGGGCACCGTTTCCGGTGGCAAGATCAAAAAGAGGGTCGGCATTTTCGGGATATTCAGTAGCAACAAGGTAAATGTTGTTCGTACGCGTCAGAACCGATCGTAGTTTCTAATTGTGTCACGGATATGACTGTGAGCATCCCAATTACACTCCCCCCTCTCTGTCTCGCCAAGAATGTTAAAACACGAGTAAGAACAAGAGATAGTTGCGACATGCACGAAACGGTCCCTCTTGTCTTTGTTTCTTTTTTTTTTTCTTTTTGTATTGTTGTTTTCCAGCGCACAGTTGCATCGTCGTCGGTCGGCAGGCCTGTAACGTGCACACAGACTTTTCGAGGCATGAGTAATATATTCCGTACAATTGGTATCCGTCGACTTCTTTAGATCGTAGCCATTCGAGCACCGCGGTATCGTTGTATTTTAATTTTTTTTTTCTATGAAACGTGTACGACGTTCTTCCTCCACTTTTTGCCCGGTCACGTCGATCGTAATAAATGTACGCGTCGATTAATCGCGTGGCAAGCATAACTTATCTTTCTTCTGTACTTTTTATTAATTTGGTGGATGGTTCGATCTGCCTGTGGTCTCTTGTTTCCGATCACCTGTGGACTATGAATTTGGATACAATTGTGCTTAGTAAGTACGTTATGGATCGCTTGTTCGCCTGCCAATGTGTGCAACACCAGCATATATCTATTCTGCATCCAACTGTACCGAGAGATTGCGTGTCGTTAGATGTATCTTCTCGGTCGAGTAAAGACTCAGAGGCTCGAGAGGGTCTTTGAACGTTTCACGTATGACGAAATTAGGAGGGTATTCCGGTCTAGAAGGTCTACAAGTTTTAAGCCTCATTTTAACAACACGTATTCATTGCCATTCTAAGAACATACATTATTTCTTTCAACTGAAAGTAATAAGAATTACGTATACTACAAGTCTGAAGTCAATCGACCTATTAGATCTTGAGATGTCATGTCAAACATTACAAAAAATAATCAAACATATTCAAACCTCTATAACTTGGCTATTTTTACGAATTTTTTCAAAATTCTAGATTGAAATACCCCCTTAACACATTGACTGCCATGGTGGTCACTGGTGACTAGCACTTTTGAACTCACATAATACTTTTAATATAGTAGATATACTGTTGTCGAGGCAGTGAATGTGTTAAAACAAAAAAGGAACTGAGTTTTTACTCAACGCTATCGCCTGAGATCGTTTACCGATTCATGCGCTGAATGATACGCTTTTGGAATTTGTTTCATGCGTACGACAGAAGTTGATCGAGGTGTGCATAGCTTTAAAGGTCTGTCCTTCTCTTTACAATCGCCCATTGTCTTTTGTTTGACAGTTCTTACCAGAATATCGAGAACCGTCTAGAGATTTTCACGTAATTTCTGCGCTCTGTGTACAAAATTTCTGCATAATAGTCGCGTGTAAGCAGGCAATTGTTTTTCAAACTGTCCAAGGTCCAGTAACTTGTGTACCGATCACGTTTTCGTATCGCCAACAGTTTCGAGAAATAAGTGCATGTATACGCTCGAATCGAACGTACCGTATATTTTATTTCGTCGTTAGTTCGAGGTCGAACGAAGCCGTAAACAAAAATTACCGTTATATATCAGAATCAATGAGAAGCGTAAACAGTTTCGTTCGATCTCTGGTCCGATCAGCTCCGAGTATGCTCGTGATAGTGAGGCATATAACATTGGCAAACCTTGATTTTATGTTCACGTTAACTTTCAATCGTAACGTAGATTTAATTCGTACATTTTATCGTACCTGTAATTGTCGCGTGCTTTCTTCTCCTTTGTTCTCCATCGCATATACTTAAATCATTCATAGATCGTACGTTCCTGATAGATCCTGGTACTTAATTGAAATAATTCTAGAATAACGTGCCTGGATATGGCGATGGGGCGAAGGAGGACTGCAGCGATTTGCCGCCGAACCAGCGCAAGAAGAGATTGCAACAAAGGCTCGACGAAATACAGGCGAAGATTCAGCAAGAGACGGCGGCCAGGGACGGGTTGATGAAGATGAAGGGCGTGTACGAACAGAATCCAGCGTTAGGCGATCCAATGAGTATAGAGGGGCAATTGAATCAATCGGGCAACAAGCTGGACAAACTCGGCGCGGAGCTGGCAAAGTTCCAAGGTTATCTCGAGGAAGCAATGCGCGCCGGCGTCAGTTTATCCAGGTGACCTTGCTAAGTTTCAATTGTCTGTCACGATCTACTTAGCTCGCAGCATGTATTGTACGGTTTTAAATTTTCCAGTCCCAGTCAAACGCCGCGGAAACCGACCAGTAACGGATCCGCAACGAGGCCGTTGAGCTCAAGAAGATCCAGTCATTCGGGGGGAGAGGAGAGTCTTTCAAGATCAGCGTCCGATTCCAGCGTGAGCAATGCAAACGCTAATCAACCGATGCACAAGAAAAGTGCTCCGGGCACGCCGCAACCCACGCACGGGTAAGCTTTTAATTGATGATATTTGTTTGCGGACTACTGCTCAGGATCCTCGAGGCGAACGGTTCTATCTCTTCTGTTTTTTTTTTTTCACTATTATTCTTTCTCTTTGTTAACGGAAGAATCGTTGCGATAATGATGAGTTTCTGAACTCATATAAATACAGAATCAGAATTTTTAACTAGACCAATTAGACACGCTTTTCGCTTTACGGTACTGATGCACAGTTCCACGAATAGCCCGGAATCTGGCCTTGGGGAATCGAGGACGTCTCTTCCTGGTAGCGGCGGCGAAGAGTATTATGTCGACGAAATCGATGCTCAACCACCATTGGGAACGTGTAGGGCTCTTTATCCTTTCGATGGTACGTGTGTAACTCGACTCAGTATTTAGCGTATTGTACTATCGAACGTCCGTTATTGTTTCCGAACGAAAGACGCGTAGAATCTTTTCATTTTAGTGTCAGTGTTCATAGAGCGATGCCTCGGTATTTGCTATTAAGTTACAACCGTTTGGGGAAAATATAAATTGCACGTTTGTGTTTTTAGCGACCAGCGAAGGTTCCATACCTATGTACGATGGAGAAGAGTTGTACATGATCGAATTAGATCAAGGGGATGGCTGGACGCGCGTCCGACGTATATCTCAACCAATCGAGGGCTTTGTACCTACATCTTACATAGAGTGTCATCTCTATAACACTTAGCCACTTCTCTTAGGACGTTAAACAATCACGAAGTGGAAAGCTTCAAAGAGGAAGGTCATTGATGCTATTGGTTCAATACGGTACATTGGACGATAAAAGATAGCAATCTTACGAGATTTCTACCAGTCGAGGGTTATGTGTTGGTCGATTGGCACAGGATTTCGGTGATATTCCGTTGTTAAATCGTGGGCCTAAACGTTAATGGACGATTTTCGAACGAAGAAAATTAATATGTGCCAACGTGTCCGACTTTGCAACGAGGTTACGTTTACTCGTCGAACATTTAGTCAATTACGTCCAACACACTTTCCTCGGTTTTCCATCAGCTTATCGAACAAGGATAAACAAACGTAAACGCGTTTCACGCTCTGAGATCTAGGTTATGTCGAGTGAATCGATCGCTAACCTGAACTTAATTAATTCTGAATAGGATATAAAGGATCGTACGATTATTTAGAGTGACGTTACATCCAACCGTTGAAAGGGTTCGATCGTACGCGCATTCAATATTGCTGAAGTACGGTACAGTTTTCTATGAAAAAAAGCACGCCCCTGATCACTTCGGTGGCCCTGGAAATGTGCCTCTGTACTTTAGTCGTGCACAAGCGAACAATTTGCAGCTCTACTAAAGAAAGTGACTAGTTTTCATCTATGTAATATGTGCTCCGCCTACACGTCACACAGAAATTGCGATTGTTGTAACCTGCACGAGTTTTATCTACCTTATTTTATTTTTATTTTTTTTTTTATGGTATCATCTCGATTGTAAAGCAGGAAATTCACGAACGTTCGTTCGATCATTGCCGAAGGTCAAGAAACTGCAGTGTCTCGTAGTGCACATGTACATGTTTAAGTAAAACACGTACGAACACGATGACGGAAATCTATTATTTTTTTCCGACGCGTCGACGTCGGTGTTTCTTGGTCTTTGACGGCGATAAGGAGGTTGATGCCGCTACTTTACAATTTATTTCGAGTCGTTATTGTTTTCTATCGTTGTGTTAGTTTATTAATTGACGTGTTTGTTTTAAACGTAAATGGAAGGTGATTAGGTCGGTGCTCTGTACAGCAAGTAGATTCCGAAGATTGGTCGGCCAAGTTTCGTTTCTATGATGTTGCCTGGATGTGAATTTAGTTAGGATATATTTGTGTACATACTGCAAGGGATATGGGAGGAAGAATGGGAGCGAGTGGTACGTGTGCGAGTGCCAGATTCGACGTATCGTGCGAAGTGACGAGTTTGCTTTTCATTCGTGTGGACATGTGGGAAACAGCGGCGTTGGCTATTTTCTTTAAAACGCTACTGTTTCCTCGCGTTTGGAGGTGAAGTTCCAGCTACGCCGTTACTAATGCCTAGATTCGTCCTAGATTCGATTGCGATGTATCGAAATCGTTTAGTCGTATATATTATCGCGTATTACAAAACTATGTATATGTATATAATTATATATATATGATACTATAATCACTCATTAAAAAAGGAATGTAGCTTCGGTATATAAGATACACAAATACGCAAATGAAATGAAAAAGATATCGGTGGCCCTCGCCTCTGCCGTAGCTGCTGCCAGTTTGTTCGCCGTAATCTTCGCTGCGAACGACGTATACAATTTTATCGTTAAGTATCGCTGCGTTTCGAATGGCCATGCCAGCGCACGCATCGTCGGATATGCGACCCACGGGACGTTTTTCTTTTTATATTTAATCGTTAGTCGCGAAACGGTCGAAACGCCTGAGAATCGATAGAGTCGATAGTCACTTTTCATGCGCAGCAAACGACTTCGACGGAAAGTCGACCAAGAATTAACTTTTTGCTCGTGCAAACCGATTGTTAACACGGGTCGTGTTACGATCACTTTGTGAAAGTGAAACGGGAATCGCTAGATAACGATAGAAGCAAAGAAAAAAGGAAAGAAAGTCCGTATGTCTACCTTAATTCTTAACATTAAACCGCGTCCATTCTATGTATATTTTGTGATTTTATATCCATGAACAAGTATTGTAGATAATTAACTCTGTGACTCATTATACGTTTAATTATTATTATTATTATTATTATTATTATTATTATTAATATTGAAAAAATATAGGTACTAAACCAATGTATTGCATTTGGTTATTTTATGCGACTACTGTGCGAGTCCAATTTCTTGCATTCTGCGTCTTACCTACACGATAAACCTACAGAAAACCTACACGCAAACAGATAATATCACTAACACTTTTTCAATGGATAGAAGGAAGGTGCGTTTAAGAGAATAAAAATAGGGAATTGTGTTTCGTAAAGTATATTGCAACATTTCGCGGACAATTGACTAGATCAAAAATACAGAGTAATACATTCTGATGTGTATTGTGCATGTACACATAGCTACATATAAATTAAATATAAACGTTCTTGCAAAGTTCTTGCAAGCCTATACGTATACATAATCTAAACACAGAAAAGCTGTCAATTCTCACGTAATCGACAATTATACCTGGATTATGCTTTTTGTATATAAATCTCTCTCATTTTGTGTATGTGTGTGTGTGTGTGTGTGTGTTTATAAAATTAAAGTGACGCTCGTTTATAGCGAGGATGTCAGCAGTCGATCGCCCGTACATTGGCAGTCGTACGATTGATTATACACAATATGTCGCAATATGTCAAGTCCACGCATAAAAAATAATAAAACGTATCTTAAATTTACAGGATACTTGTTCGGAGTTAGTAAAAATTATGGTAATAAGTTGGATCGGCGGCTCGCGATGCAACGCGTACATCAATCACAGCAGTGCGCGGCCAAACGAGCGAGCGGCCGAATAAAATCTAGAAAAAGAAAGAGAAAACACACGGTATAAAACGGGAAGAGGAAGCGACAAATCAGATATTCACGAGATCAATGCAGAAAGTTCCAGGTACCCGGCAAGTCTTTGCTGTTAAGTACTGATCGCGAGGAACGTCAGTTACAAAGAGTTATATGCTTTCTAGCGAGGTGGTACGGTTTTTCCTGCTTATCGGCCACGCCACGTTGTCGGTTGATCATATACAGTCACTGTACAAAATACTTGCTATTTGTTCATGATTCGCGGAACGATTCGTTTGCGAACTCTTGAACCATCTCAGTCAAGATAAACGGAAGCAAACTACGTCCACGTAGGACGAATATTCGACGATCCACCCCTTTGGCAGATTTGATTGTTTTCCATGCGATGTGGACCCGCCTCAGATAGTAAGATCTTCCCATTCCTCGACTTGCCTGGGCGTCAATTCGATTCGAATCCGGGTCAAGGTGCCGAGAAGATCGTGCATTCTGGGCGTGAGCGGGTTAGCTTGCAGATCAATAAATTCCAAAACTGGAGCGTGCCTCAGTCTCTCAATATCTACGTCTAAGGAACGAACGTGTCAAGATTTAGACATTGATATAATCGTTTCAATTGGATCAGCGATTCGAAGATCCGAAACGCCTCTTGCATAACAAAGACTTACGACACCTACCAATGATAGAGTTGTTGTTGGCATGTAGGTGCTTCAGCTGTGGTATCCGACAAGTAACAGGTGGCAAAGCAATGAAAGTATTATGTGAAATGTTCAGCCTCTCTAAAGCTTGCAACTCTGCAAGTTCCTCTGGCAGCTTGCTCATTTGATTGTGACTCAGATTCAGTTCTGGAAACAATTACCTGTTTATACTACAGCAAAATTTCAAAAATTACTGATAGTAAGGAGAAAACAAAGACGAGTTTTAAATTCTTAATATTCTTAGCTTAGAATGTACAAGATGAAAGAAACAGCTTGTATATATACTATCAGACCTACCGGTGATTAATGAAAATTTCACTGCAAATTTTGGTGGAATTTTTGTTATCACATTCCCAGAAAGATCGCATCTCTTCAATTCTGTGTGTCTCATTAAGTGATATACTGCATCAGGTACCTGCATTAACTGGCATTCTGACAAATCTGCAACAATAATTAAAAAATAACATCGGAAATTGCATATTGTAGAAAACAGTATTCGACGTAATCATCGCGATCGAATCATGAATACGGTGCTACGTCATATTGTGCTCTTAACAGATCAGCTGTAGAAGTAGGTCAGTGTATCAATATTACGCGAGCGTAACTACTGAAATTTTCAATTTCGGAGCACTGGTCATGATAACGTTAATTTAATGTACCCTGTATTCCGTCGCGTCGAACGAAAAGTCCACCGACGATGCGTGACATTTAAACAGCATACACAATGTTTTTTTTATAAAACCCGCGATACACCTGTAGCAGCAAAAAGTAGGTCACAAACTAGGGTAAAGTATCAACACGCGGAACAACGAATCGAAAGAGATCAAGTGCATATTTCGATTAAAAACAAAGTACCAGTGGCCCAATCGGTTAATTTTTCGTATCGTTTGTAAAAAACAATTTACCAAGACTCTCGTTCTCCTGTGCTTCTTCGCAGCGTAACACAACTCTCGTGACGGCGTTCGCCATCTTGCCAAGGCAGACTGAATCGCTACGAGTTCTCGGATCCGCCGTCTAGCCACCCTATCACGGAACATTTATTTTCGACGAATATCAGGAATAAATAGCATCCGTTCACCGGCCTTGACATTCATTCTACTTTCCGGAAGTTCACGCTTCGCGAGAACAGGACGCGGAACGATAATTCTTTTTTAAGACTTTCTTCGTACTTGCATGTTTACCCAGATAATTATACTTCTGGCACGGTTGCTGAGCTTTGTAAATTTGTAATTTGAATTTTAAACAATTGGAAAATAGCGTTGGACGTATTTCAAACGTGTGAAAGTAGACGCGGGACATTCGCTTGTTTGATACCGCGCTAGATTCTTGGTCGCCATCTTTGTTACGCTTGCGCCTTCGCTTCCAATACTGGTCGCGCTTTCCTTCGATTCAGTTCTAGTTAACGGTTTGCAATTTTCATTGATAAGAATATTTCTACGCAAATTCGATCTGTGAGTCTTCCTTATTGTTAATCGCATACTAAGATATCGTTGTTTAAATAATACAAGATAACGTAACTGTTTGAAATGCGTGTACGGTATCGAATGCTTGAAAAGTTTCGATCGCGAAGAACCGCCTTTTTTCCGTTGAATTCCGCATAGCGTCTTTTTATTACACCGAAACACGTCGCATCGTGAGAATGCCAACGTTATTAACTGAGCGGGCTAACCGACTATGTTTTACTGTATGTATTGACAGTGACGATGACTTTTTGCAATAAAGTAGTAAATGGCTTCGGCGACAAGTTACCATTTAAGGTTACGTTTCCATACATGGTGGCGCCTCGCGTACCTGTATTCACGTAGCACGGGTCGCATACACTCGCATTTTACCGCGTCGATACGAAGGAACCCAATTCTTGCTGTGGGTTGCAGGTACGAAATTATTGTCGATACTTAAATCGAAACCAGAAATTCAGCCACTTCTGGCCAAACGGATTTATTTATATCCTATCTATTCGCGTAGAACGTGTACTAATGTAATTATTTTTTTCAGGGCAACGCTCGGACCGAACGGCTAAAGTGCAAGTTGAATCACTCGATAAAGTATTGGGTCATTTATAACTTTAATTATATTTATATACGGCACGATTTACGAGATGACCTAATGCTAATTTCGAGTCTTGAAGCCCTGGTGAACGTACAACGGAAATACGATATATTTTGTCGGTGAGTCCGCCTTCTTCTCGCATACATATTTCGTCGTAAGTTTTATCTAAGAAGGGACTGAGAGTCTTTGTGTGAAACAAGAGTTGAATTCGAATAGCCGCGACAACAAGACAAATAATTAAATGACGCAACGAATGAGTAATCCAGCAGTGCTTTGTTGCGAATACATGTAAAAAGGATCAGGAAGAAGGAACGACTATCGCACGGCATGCAAAGCGTGCGTATTTACGCTGCCAAGGCCTCGTGGCAGTTCACTATTCCGAGATTGACCTTTCGTGTACGCGTATGCCTCCAAAACGTGCAAGAGATCTTTCCTGGTGATGGACCGTTGACTCACGGCTCGACGATACACAGTGGCTCAAACTAAAACTCGGGCACGTAGATTTTTTCGTTAGACGAAGCAATTCTCTTTTGTTTTAATATACTATCGATTAGCTCCATTAGCTCCAACTGCTTTTAATGGACTAATTTTTAACAGGAAATCCCCATTTGTAGCCACGTTGTCAAAAACAATGCGTGCTCGCACGGCACGCGACTAGTTCGAATCGGTGCACCGGTAGCACAAGGAACAAAGACCGGACACGAGTTGTGCAACGCAATGTTTATCCGACCGATTATCTATGCCAGAACTCCGACTAAGCATTTCACTTTTATTCGAATTGATGCGCGAGCCGCGGCGAGGAACACCTCTACCTGTTACGTGCGCCAACCAACATCGAGTTATCGCTTGGTATATTGCGTACTAATCGTTACAACACTTTTGATGCGTTTCTGAACTAAAATTTTAAGTCTCAAGACAATATCTAACCCCTGAAGAGTATACAAAACGTCTAAGATTAGGGTCACTCTAGGCTAAATAGAAATTGCATATTGTTTTATTTAAAAAAATTATATCACCACGAACAAAACGACACCGTAATAATACTATAGAGTCCGAATATTAGTTTGATTCATTGTACTTATGACTCGATCCAATGGAACAGAGTACGCGTCGAGCCTTCGAGCAACAGTACGATTTCTTGGTAGCTCGGGGACGAAGAGTGACCGTCGGTCGTTGTCTCTTTTACAAAAAGGATCGGTGGTCGACGGGTACTTGGAAGCTTATTGCGAAGCCATTTCTTCCCGAGGATCGCTAACGAGCGTTATTACAGAGACACGCGTTCGTACGTAGAGTGATGCCTTGAGCGTAACTGCCAAGCACCTCTCGCTCTCGTTTTCTCCGCTTCGAGACTTTCGCCAGTTACCGATTAGAAATCTAGTATTTATTTTTAACAATTTTACACCGTGCCGTGGCGAGTCACGAAAAGCGGCGCGAAAACTCATTGTTGAAAACTTTTTTGTCAGACGTTTCCCGTGGACGTCGTCGCGGGACCAAAGCTGGACGAAGCGGCATTGAGAAAGGACTCAAATCTATCCGGGTGCGCGGATAAGGCAAGGACTCGAGACTCGTTCTTTCTTCCAGGTTGGAACAGGAAGCGAGTCGTGCAATGTACACTCTTCACCAAAAAGATACGAGCCTTGCATTATAAACTAATTCTTTTGCAGATTCATCCCGCGGACGTAGGACCATAGAAAACTATAGAAAACGCTTAGCTCAGGAGATCACGCGTGCTCAATTTTTGGCAGTGTACGAGGTGGTACGTAAGTAACAATCATCGACCACCACCGATCCTCCTACGATCCTGCTTCAACGTCCCTCTTCTAACGACCATACGCAATGTTACGCGAGCTAATTCGCGACAGTAGTTTGAAAGTCGTGCTCGTTACAGGTCGGTCGAATCAACGAATCAAGGCCGGCCAGAAACACGTATCGCATTGCCAATTTTATTAGTCACCTAAACGATCGTACCTTA
This sequence comes from Colletes latitarsis, assembly GCF_051014445.1. Lineage (NCBI taxonomy): Eukaryota > Metazoa > Arthropoda > Insecta > Hymenoptera > Colletidae > Colletes > Colletes latitarsis. The sequence continues at coordinate 25,730,632 of NC_135141.1, read as the reverse complement.
AGGTCGCTCTGTAACGCGCGTCTATTCGCGTTAATCCGTTGCACCTTTTGTCTATGCTCCAACGATCACAGTTTATGGAAAAGAACAAAAGACCAACGAAATCGACACGAAACTCGACACGGTCGAACCAGATAGAATTGTTTGCCGAATCGACGTAACTGTTTCCTCCGCGTTTCATACTTTCTACGCCGCCGATATCTTTCCGCGTTTGAGGTATCACACTTTCGCTCGCGCGAGGATTTCGTCCGCGGAAAGAAACCGAGTTGAAACGCTCGCGAAGCGCCCGCCGTGATTACACGTCCAAGGCCGATCTGGCACTTTCTTTCTTCAATTAACAACCGTAAAAGCGTACCGATCCCGTACGGGAAATCTATGGTCTTAGTCACCGATACGGCGATAACGCGTCGCTGATAAGTTTGTCGGACAATGCGCGGAGGTTGCTCGCTGTGCGCGTTATTTACCTTGTCGCACAAACGGTTGCGTTAGGGTAATCTCGATGGGTTTCCTAACGCCAACCTATTGCCAACCCATCGGGGAAATATCCCTCTTTGCGTCATAGCGCGTTTTACGACACGTTTCTGGCGATACTGCGAAACACAAAAGTGTTTTTTAGTTGATCTACTAGCGTGAACCACTTACGATGGCAACCCTATATCGCGGTGAAAATCGAAAGTAATTTTGTAACACGCGTTAAATCGTGAAAGCAAAGCGATATCGATGTATAAAAGTGTTTCAGTTTCAAGGGAGAACATGTAGGCCAGCTCTTTCGAATAGAGATCTATATTGACTTGTACTGTTTTCGTCTATAGTTGACTTATTAAGAAGTGTTTACTCTTAAGCGTAATTCAAGACTCTATAATGATCCAGAAGTTGACCGCGTGTTCAACAACATACCTAGATTGCAATTGTCCTGGGCCTCCTCGCAACGGGAAACCACCCTGATAATCGCCCGGCCCGCCAACTGCACGCAAACAGCCATGGCCACGTTGCTCTCTCCCTGCTCCTGAGATACTTGCACTCGTTCGTCATTGTACGTGGGTGGTTTCATCTCTCCTAATGCGAATAATCCGTACGAACAGTAATCTCTCGAATTCCTCTCGAGTGTCCTGTCGCGAGTGCACGACGATACGAGCACAAAATCTCTGTTAAATGTTACTCCTCGAAGCGTTGTGTAGCACTCGTTCCTCCGCTATCAGGAAACTATCATCTTTCGGGTTCCAGTCGTCGTTGATCGTGCACAAAGAACCCTGTACATGCACTTTTCCGTCGGGATGCTACGCATGGAGGTCCTCGCCGTGGGAAAACCGATTCAGAATGTACGTGTTCGCGGTTTTCTGTTTTTCCGCGCTCCGAGGAGAAACGAGAGGAATCGCAACGAGAGCGTTTCAGGTGACGCTGCCTGGTACTGACGCGCAGAACTCCACGCGGTGCTATTTAAGCCCTCGCCGCCTCGGCCCTCCCACCAGAGATGCATCTCGGATCAGCTGACTACTTTGTTTCGGATTCCCTCTCTTTGTTTGAAAACAACCGTGCACGAAACGCGTCGGGATCGCGCGTCCGTCGTTCAGGCGAGACTGGATCCTGTCGAAATCGGAGTTAGGAGCAAGGTCGTCGCGATCGGAACGGTTTCGCGTTCCAGGGTCTTCCTCGACTTTGTCTCGCGGACCGATCGGTCTCGTCCATCGACTGGTTTTTCCGCGTTTCACGCTACCCGAGTACGATTTACGTTTAACGCGACATTGAAGTTACTTCGTACAGAAATAGTCGTGTGTACGCGACTACTCGAAGGTCTTCACGAACGACTTCTTTGACAGGCTTTTTGACGGAAACAGGAAGAGACGCGATCGGATGCAAACGTAAATGAGTCATCGACGATCGCGCGTTTTATCAGTATCGACCACTGCGACCTTTGTATCGGGTTTCGATTCAAATTTTCTTCCACCGACTTTGAAACTGAAAAATGTTGTCTTGCACGCGATTTCTGTTTACTTTCATCTTAATACCGAAATGTGTTTCATCGCAACCACAAGTAGCGTTTCCGTAAAGTTTTTCGTTTTGTTCCAAGATCGAACAGAAGAGAAAATTTCGTGTCATACATTTCATGAATCGTTAAGCCTTAATCTTATGTAAGTTTACCACTGTTCGTTTACAGTTTTACTCTAAAATAATTTTTGAAAGATTATAAATCGGTTTTAGTTTAATGTGTGGTCTAATTCGTCGTAGTTTCTCTTTATTAATCTTTTATCTGTAGGAAAGATTCTTCGACTTTCTTTTAACTTTAATTAATTTGTTCATCGTGTACGGTTTAATATTTGTATTCGTCACGATTTGTTTACTTTTATTTTTCCAGAGCGAAGTTAATTGGTTCGTTTCTATAGTAAATGAGTGTAACTTTAGTTAATATCTTTGTTCTGTGAGACACTGGAAATCAAATGTTTTTACGTTGGACGTAGTTAATTTTTAGTTTCTTCTAGCTTGAATAAAAGCGATATCAATTAACTTCAACGTTCTCATTCGCGCTCTGAAAGATTTGATAATTGTTTGTAGACGATATTCCCTAATCCATCTGTTTCCAAATGTTCGTGAACGTTGACTAATGACTGTAAATGCATTTCTTCTGACATTAATATCAACCTTGCTAAGATGAATTGCAGATATGTTAGAAGTTCAGTATGATTTATTGGAAGCAGCGTTTGCGAAAGATATCGTTTTGAACACTTGTTAAAATAAATTTTCGAGAAATTTATGGGAAAAATGTATCTCGTTCCATATATATATATTTTTTTTCTCTCGACAAAAATCTGACTTTCTGACGAAACTTGCAAACTCGAGAAAACCGTTTCCGAAACTCGTGCATCGACCTCTGTCAACCATTCGAATCCATCCCACTCAAATTTCCGCCACGCATCGCTCGAGCCAAACTCACGCCCTCGTGTTGTTTTCGTTTTCTTGCTGTCATTGACTATGACAGAGTGGAAGTATTGCTATCGGTTAAAATTTGTCTCTCCTTCTCCGGTGGTTTGTATTGCTCGATATTTTTAGATAAACCGCGTCCAAAAATACGAAACGTACGAATGTCGACCTCTGTATCGCTTTATATTCCAGGAATGGTTTATCGGGAAATCAAGAAAACTGGTACACTAGTGTTCCAATTATACGGCACATCCGGAATATCCGAATAACTATAATAGTAGGAGCCTAAATTTTTCGACGAAAAAAAAAATTTTCAAATCGTTCTAAAAAAATTATTTTTTGTTGCAGGGGTTAATTACAATCATTTTTGGTGAATACATATACCACTGAAATCCTAAACACTTTCAAGAAAAAAATTCGAGTAAGTGGAAAAAATTTTCATCGAAATTGAAAAAATTCAGATCGTTCTAAAAAAATTATTTTTGGTTTCAGGGGTCAATATCAATCATTTTTGGTGAATACACATACCCCCGAAATCCTACACACTTTCGAGGAAAAAATTCCTTACCGCCAATATAATGTGTGGCCAGAGATCTGTGATTATATTTCTTGTTTTTATCGCTTCATATGTAGGTATAGTCCAAGTACCCGGCATATTTGATTGTCCAACATTGCCCTAATTCCAATTATGCCGAATAATCAGAATTTTACTGTACTATGTATAGTCATTTATCGTAGAAAACTAGGTACGTTTACACGTTTGCTCGTCATTGTACGTGTAGCACCGATGTCATTCATTATTTCGATTAGAAATTTTGGCTAGGAAAAGCCAAGAGCATCGTATACGTTCCGAACCAGTACCAGGAAAGTCCTACAACCGTGTTGCCAGCGTTTTTTTTTTTTTATAGCATCGCGACGCTCGCGTCGGAGCCACGCTTCCTGCAACGTTCCGTTACGGAATCGGTACCAAATCGTGTTCCTATTTCGCATACGCATTTCAATCTATTCCAAGTTTCGTTCATCTTTAATTCACGATCCGTGGAAGAGCAATTCCAATCGTTAATAAATTTTTCTAGCCTTCTCCGCGCGAGTTGCGCAACACGAGGCGCGAAGGAAACGGTTCTGCCTCGGAAATACCTTAGGGAAAATTATACAACGTTTCGCGAAACGATTTCTCGATTGTCGTTGGTCGGATATTTTATTTTATAGTTTATCGCGTCGTTACGTAAACGCGTAATTAACAGCGCAACTAGCACGGGCGAGGACGAGGAAGCGAAAACGAACATCGCCGTCGAAAATGTTTCGCCGCGTTCAAGTTTGACGCGCTTCCGGTTCGCCATCTTCGAAAGCGAAACCTTTGTCCGGCGGCGCGAGCGTTTTCGCGCGTTAATATTCGCTAAAAGCGTCGTGCAAAACGCAAGGTCGAAAATACGACGAACTTTTCGTTCGGCACGATGCCTACTGCGCCATTGCGATGCTCGCTATTGCCATAAAGATCGTGCAAAGTTTTCCAGCTGGTCAGACACTTTTTCTTCGTCGTACGTTTCTTAAAAGCAGTTCAAAAGCGGAAATTAATTTTATTTTCACGATTATTTGTTACAGGAGGAACCAAAATGTCGTTGCACGCGTGCGCGTAAGATGGACTGTCATGGTGGTCATTAGTGGACCGGCACTTCAAACTTGAAACGCTACGCAATATTGTTTACGACGGAAGAATTCTAATATTTTAATCAGGAATGGTGTTATAGTTACAGGTACACTATTTAATTATCAAATTTCTCTATGTTTCACACTATAATTTAGGATCAACAATATTGTCATTCCTTGAAGTATTCCCTATGGTACGACCCACGGAATTCGTGAGGCTCAAAAAGTTTTAGAAACTGTGGCACTTAAAAGAAAACAGGCCGTTTTCACTGGCCATCTTTTCGTTACACAGTAAACTCTCGATCATCCGACCTCCGGAGTTTCTAAAATATTAATGAGCTGTATCATTATTTTATTTCTACTCAGGCTTTTCCTAAAAAATTAACAAACCTTATACATACAATGTATATGTATATTACGGCCTAGAAATGGCATTATGATATATTTACAGCGATATTAAAATATTTAACACAATATTATATTCGCTCTGTGTCGCCAAATTTCCTAAAAATCGGATCGACTGTATTTGCGTTATCCAGGGCGCCAGAGCGAAAAACATGATTTCGATAAATGAAAGTAGTTAGTCCAGGGCCTCGATACTAGCACCACGGACTCGCCCTCGGGCGTCATATTTTTATCAGTGCCACGATTTTTTCAATGGAACGTGTTCCACGTTATTTTTAAGGATTCAAACTATCGTTTAATATCAAAACTGTCGGTATCGTTTCATCGAAAGGGTGGCGTAACCCCCGAAGAAAGGAGTCGCGCACGAAACACGTGCGCCGTCGCTTCGTTGCGATAATAAACAACTAAACGAGCGTGTCTGGAGTAGCTGGCAAAATTGCCAGCGCGTTCGCAGACAAAAGAGAATACCGGACGCCCGGTCGCTGTTTTGGCGAACGTCGCGAGATCGAGAAGCGTGCACGTTTCCACTACATTAAACAACGTTTCTGCGGCTTTCTCTCGAATCTCTTTGGCTGGTGCAATCACAGCGGCCTAAAGAGGAAAATCCATGTCTCAACGCCCAAGTGGAACGATGAAAATCCGACGTTTAGAATTTTAGAGTTTCGCTTAAACTCGATCTACGTGCGTCGCGAGAGTAGCGCGATCAGTCTTCTCTTTCCTACGCGTTCTACGATAAAAAAGAAAAAATCGAATTTTGTAATCGTATAACGGAATTGGTTCGAACGTAGAAAGGGGATCGTAAATTTTCGTCATATATAAATCGTAACCGATTCGAGGTGCTCGAAATCCCATTGCTACGCACGGAGGCCCTTGCTCTCCATTCATCGTGCAGCCCAATGCCCAACAGGGATAAAATGTTTATACGATTCTTCGGTATGCTTGGCACGCAGCCAGAGGATACTGCGCGTGCATTTCACGGGCCAAGAATAGATTTGCGGGCCAAAATCCCCCATGACTTCTCTCTCATCGTGTTCGTATTGACTCTCGTATGGACGCTCGCGAGATAAAAGTTTCGTTGCATCGAGATCGATGCACGCCGCCGCGTCTCGCCCTCTCTTTATGCGTAGATCGGTAAAAAAAAAAACACGTTCTCCGTTTCGAGTAATATTCCTATTCTCGTTACAATACGCATCTAGGCGATACTATAGCGCCGCCCTCGTTTTCAAATATTTCGGTTTAATAATAACCTCGCGTTTGCGCTAATACTTTATAATTAGATGCACTCTCTGTCCATAAAGTTGACAATTTCTTAGAATGATATTCGAGAAAGAGAACCGAAAATATTAACGATAACGTTAGGTTGTTATTAAAATGGGCCACGTTCTTTGTTTTGTAAACAGTTTTGCACCGTTTACACGGCAGTGTCTGCATTCTTCGAGCGATCACGTTTCATCGTGCACACGAGGATCGAGAATCTTCGTAAACGTCTCGCGGTTTAACCGCGGACGTTGGCCCTATAAAATCGCTTGGCTTTGACGTAAATTCTTTGTGCGGCGGCCCGGTTACTGCGTCTCCGTTTTTCGAGTATTTTCATATTTACCGAGAAGTCGGACGATCCACGCCGCAGCATCGCGAAACGGAAACGTCGCCAGTAGTTAAAGACGGCACCAATACGCTCGACCTCGATTTTCGCGCGCGTCTATTTCTCATCGCGCCGATAAAATATTCTCCGTTTTGCAACGATAATAGCCTTGCTTCCCTTAACGAAATAAATCATTCGAGCAACAACTTCCGTCGAGCGCCGAGCAACGCCGTAATACTAATCGCTAAATGATCAACATTAGTGTCCTCGTTTAACAATCTATATTCATTTTTTATATTAATTTTACATTCTTTAACAATAAGTCATAATATCTTGCAAAGCCACGAATTATATACATTCGATACTTGTTCAACCTTTTGTAGTTAACTATGGATGGAATTCTCTATTGTATCGCATGCGTTTCATTCGTAATTTGTGTGTATAGGCAATGTACGTGTTGATAATTAATAAATCAGTCGCAGTTCGTGCGGTTTCGTTGCAGAGCTAGTTCACGATCGCTAAAACGCGATTGCGGTTCAAAGGGAAAAATAAAGGACACACATACGCGCGCACACACACGCACACGAAAAATGTATCGAATCGTTTAAATAGTTATAATCTGAAATCACGCTATATTGATATGAAAGAGAGCAACTTTTGTTTGATCAAGCTATTGAACATTACGAATTAAGTATCTAATTGCCCGTTACCTTGTGCTTCAAATCAAGACACTAGTCCTTTACCCTAGTTACTCTATACCACAGCTATTCACCTATACCGATTGAAATATTCTAAGCGCGTATCGCGTAAACACGTCCGGCAATACATTGTACTCTGTTCTCTACGAATATACACACAACCCGTAAATACAAGTCTTCGTTATTTGGTGTTCTCTGGTAAGTTATAAACGTATCACGGTCAAATTCACGAGTATTATTACGAGGTCTATTATACGAATATCGAAGAGAAGTTCAAAAACTGCGCGTACGCATACAATTGTAGGAAATACGACGAATATTGGAATCAAATATAATTACAGTAATACACGGTTAACTTTCGTAAGATTTGATAACCGAACCCAAACTTTGCTCGACAAAGAGAATAGTTATAACAGAAGGAAACGAGATATTTCTAAAAATGGTGCCAATATATTCTTCAGATTCTCCTGATTAAAATGAATCCAAACACGACATATTTATCTATTCTCTTTCCTATTCTGTTGGGTCAGGTTTCGTTGAGCTCGAGACGCTGAGGGGGGGGGGGGGGGGGGGGATCGTAGTAAGTTAACCGTGCCATTACTGTATTAACACGTTCGCCACCGCCATTCCAGTTAGGATAACCGTCTGCCGCAGACCGCTTGACGTTCGTAGTAGTCATACCCGGAACTTGCATACTAATTGGGTTCCGGAATAGCCGACGCAAGACGAGAAAAGACGCATGTCGAGGTAAATATAATGCACACGTGCATACGTAGACGCATATATTAACACGTTGACTGGCAAATCGAATCAATGAAATTTTCTACGAGATTAACAGTCTGTTTTCTGACAATTGAACGAATCTAATCTAACATTTATTTTAATAACTTCAAGTCATCCTCGGCATTGGAATAAATTTATTTAGATTTCTCCTTAGCGAGAAATCCTGTCACACGTTTATACGAGTGACGTGACAATCAACGTGTTAACGCTGTATTAGATTAAGACACACAGGTTTTCCGTTCGTTACTAACAGCGACTGGTGAGATTAAGTTCAGCGAACGTGTTAAAATCGATCGACGTCCGCTAAAACGTAAACCGACCGTCAGCGTGTGTTCGATCGCGGAACTTAGGTCCGTTAAGAGTCTTTGCTGGTCTGCTGCGACCGATCTAATGCTTCCTGCGCGTGCTGCAAACCGGCACAATAATGCAGAAGCAGCACGCTCAACGCTTGAACTCGTAAATCGCTCTGCGCGATCAACTTAATACTGTCCATTTCTCCGCTTTGCGACAGCTCTAATCTTGAGGTAGTTTCCGCGTCGAGTACAGTTTTCAGCCTTCCCATCTATATTAAATTCATAAACGGATTAGCGTATAGCGCGTGTAGTTCGCTCGACGTAAAATCGATCACCTTTTGGTAATTATTGGGGTTGTAAGAAAATTTGGTCGACTATTTACCATGGCGTTGATCTTCTCGACGCGTTCGCGTGGCTCCAAACATTTGTATAAAAACTTGCCGGTGTCTTTGGCCCTGGACATGAGACCATCGTCCAAATCCCCGGCTACTAATGGAGCTGCCACGCTGGGCTCAGCGCCCTCCAACAGATCAGGACTTATGCCCAAACCTCCGACCAACGAATTCTAAACGTTTCAACAATTCAATCAGATTTCTCGGAATACGATATCCATGTTTAAGCTTGATCCTAGAGAATGATGCGCCTGGCTCGACTGATAACATGATAGAGTAACAGCGCGAAAAGAAAATTAACGCAAATGAAAGCATTCCTCGGTTATCGGTCTATGAGAAACAGTAACAGTAATAGTGTATTAGTATAAAGTCTTATGTAATAAGCGTAGCTGCCTCGATGCATATCTGTTACACCAAGGTAACGATTAATAGCATGACCAACAAAAAGTTGCATGATCGTTTGGCGACAGAATGAAAAGAGTGTAAGCCGATGATGGTAGCAGAGTATTTAAAACGCACAAGAACGATACGCAAGACAAGTGAACGCGCGAAGCAGATCGAACGATTTAAGCTTCAGAACTCAAAACATAACGCTCAAAACACTTTAATCCATAGGTGGGTTTCATAACGTTAGAGTTGTTGGTATATAGAAAAAAGGAGAAAGAGGAAGAATTGGAACAGAGAAGGTCCCGATTACGATAATCGACGTTCGTCGTTGTTAATAATTACGACGTAATTTTAACATTATTTCTACCAGATATGTCAAGGTACACCATTTGGTTGAAATAGTGTTAAAGTAAATCCTTCTCCGTTCCAACTACACAAATCTGTGGTATTAAATTCTACCTTGCGGGATGCACAGGGACTTGGGGGAAGACTTCTAGATGCCAGACCAATACCGGAAGCCGGTGGGGCCAAGCAACTTGTACTTCCAGCCTTCTTCAGGCCCAACAGAGTGTTAGCTATACTAGCCTTCATGGCCATCATAGTTGCACCCTGATTGATCGATCAACGGATTGGAAATCGATTAATATCATTTTAACTTGTCCAATCGTATCCGACATAGTAACAACCATAATCGCGCGCTACCATTTCGAGTCATTTACTTTATTGTGCAAAGGCACTTCTAGCTTGTTAGACGATAATGAAGCAAGTGATCTGTTCAGTTTACGATATTCACAGATACTAAACGTTAAAAGCATAGGTCAAGGTGCAAACCTACAAAGAACCTTCACCTCCCTATATGCGGATGATAATTTTTATTGCCAACAATAAAAGTGAAACACGCTTAACAGTTGTTTCTCTATTTATGTACAAAATACCAAGAATACTCTGAATCGTTTAAAGTATACATTTCAATTACCCAAAATAGCAATTCCTCAATTATAGTATTGTATACTGTACAATAAAACGTGACTAATGAAACGTAGATATGCATAGTGATTGTAATTTCATGATGGCTCCCTTTTTAAAACTTCGTCTTTGAAAAATAATGTACAATTTTTTTCATAAAAATATAAATTATACGTAGTATCTAATTTGAAATAAAAAAAAAACTGTTTCGATAAAATCATTGTTTCTGGACAATGAAATTGAATGGAATCGCAAACCGTAACGCTGATTGCCATTTTCAGCGGGTTGGCGATACCATTTTGAACGTAAAAAAAAAGCTTTTACTACGTCTTGAGTACCTGTACATTTTCTTCGCAACTGGTTAGAGAAATCTCCGGACCCGATTCCCCGATAAGAGTATTAGGCTCTGTTTCGTCGGCTACGAATGATATTGTCGCTAAACTTTCCGCTCCACAAGATCCCGATGCTTGACAACGAACCTCGCATTTTTTATGGCACACCATGCCACAATTCCTGCACTGTATAGCATCCTTCAACCAAATCTGTATGATAAAGATATAAATATTTAGTATTAAATTATCAATAATGCGTGTATGCGCAAAACGAAGTGATCGTCGAAGACACGAACTTTTTTCGTACAAAAGTCACAATGCGTTGCTCTATGAAAATGTGTTCTAATAAAGTCGTGTGTCTTCTTGTCGATGATCTCCTCGCTCAGTATCGGTTGTGTTTTGATAGTTTCTGTACTCTCTTTCTTTCCCGATTCACTAACTGCATGTCGATTCGGATAACTAGACTCCCACACGTAGGATAATAAAATGTCACCGTAACAAAGCGTCGGATCGAATCCTGAATATCCTTGTAACTTAGTATGAACTGTTGTCAGGGAAGCTTATAAGAAAATATGTGAAATTATCATAATACGTATGGAAATATGGAATTAAACGATGTCTCTGTAATTGATTTATTAATAGTAATACTTACTACTATCGGGAGGTAACAAAGCATGGCATTTAAGATAGTGACCGGTCGAAGATGTGTAGCACTGAGCAAGAATTAATTTCATAGGGACGTTTATGTAGCCCAACAATTTTGCGGGTGATTCTCCGCCTCTTACACGACCCCACACTCCTACATTTAAATACTGGAATTCCGAATCAATTTGAAAATTCCTAGTTTCTTCAAAAGTAATTAGAGAAGCATATTCCTTTTCCTTCGTAGTGTAGAATAAATCTGTTACGTTTGATATATAATTATCGTCGCCGAAGCAAAATTGCGAGCTATTCGATATTAACGATTGATTCGAGGTGGTCGAAATTTTTCTAGAGGGTGTACTGTCGGGTGTTTGAGCGGGATCATCCGCGGGCTGCACGCTGCTTTTTCTTCTGAAAAACTTGCTACCTGTTTCCACTTTATCATAAATTTCGTGTTCCGAATCTTTCAAGTCCGAGAATTTGATTTGACTTTCAAACTTAATTTTACTGCTGTCTTCCGTACTAGGCGTATCGCCTTTATTCATTAACGAGTCTGTTTTTATTGATTTTCTATCTGTTCCTCTTTCTGCAAATATTTTCTCACTGTCCAGTTTCATGCTAATTTGTTTATCCAAATCTGCTTTGGAATACTTCCTTTCCACTCTTACAATAAAACGTCTCTGAACGGTACTTTTCATAAATTTGGCTACTTGATTCATGTTAGACACCTTTTTACCATCTACAGCTACTAAAATATCCCCCTTTTTCATTTCAGCAATTGCCGCGGGACTTCCGACTACTATCGTTTCGACTAGCACACAAACATGACCTATTTCTGGCACAAGTTCTTGTTTAAATACTACACCAAGCTGCTGAGAGCCAACTTTACTAATAATTAAATCTAACACCATGTAAGGAACTCCGGTATATTGAGTTAGAAATACCCAGGGTGTTGAATCTACGCTTATTGTACAATACACTTCAATTTGTGTTTTATCCTCCGCATTAAGCATATTAGGTCCAAGATTCAATCTACTTGCTTCTAATAATGATACTTCCAAATAACCGGGTATCAATTGTATATTGGCAACCTAGGCAAACGTCACGTAAAAATACATTTTTATAACTTGTTTTATATTTTTATGATCGTAAAAATATAAAACAAACATCGTACTTCGGACAAATCTACAGCTTCGTCGTTCAGTCTGCGGAAGAATGGTTTATAACGCATTTTATAACGAGGTAGTGTATGCTTCCTACGCACGGCTCTCCGAATTTGTCCTGTGATCAAAGAAATGATCTGAGGTTGTAATTGACGACCTTGAAATTGAGACTGCACTTCTAAATCAAGTATAGGTTCAGAATAAAAGCTTAAAGACCAGTGAGTATATGGAACACGTGTAAACTGTAATCTGGCTCTACCACTGACACGTTTCACTGAAACAATCATAAATGAAATTTAATGGAAATTTACTAGAATATCATAGTTATAATAGATTTCTTATTTATAAATGTACCTTGTAAAGCCATATAGGCAGTCTTCCCCAATAACATTCTGACATCTATAGATAGTTGAAAATTTCCAGAATAATGTAAATCTAAAGACAAATCTAATGATTCTAGTAAACCCGTATCAGCATCTATTTTTGAATCTGCAACTTCTAAACCTTTTATTGTAGGAAATTGTGTACCAAGATTTAAATCCCTTAACTAAAAAAATTTTAAAGTTAGTCTTGTATTTTCAACCCTTTACTGATGCAGCAGTTCAAAGCCATGCAGTCTATATAGAGTCAAACCATTGTAGCAATAGTTGTTTAAAATGCATGTATGCGTTTATCTATAATTTCATATTTCACTTACCTTTACACTGTCCAACAATTTACCAGTCGTGGACTGAGTTAAGAGTTCTTTGAATTCATTATTTAATTTTCTATACAACCATAGACGAACCCTTTCAGCATTTCGGAGTTCATTAAATAAAAACTGCAGTGTTAGGTTTATTGCCAAGTTCTCGTTCCCTTGGCACATACCTTGGCGGGACATACTTGTATTAGAATTTGTCTTTTCGTCTTCAAGATTTTGAAGTAATTCTTTAGGTAATTGAGCCTTGCCATGATGGATTGGTTTTTTCGGTGGACTGGCCACCGGTGCCTCCTCCAAATATTTTTTGAATAAATAAAACTCCAGTACAAGTGTACATATTATGCCACACACGAATGTAATCACAGACACGCAAAAAAATTCAAAAATGTCCATATTAAAATCTCGCACGTCGGAAACTTAATAGCTTCCTTGATTAATCACAATGCTAACGCTATTAAAATTGAAAAATATTACGAAAAATTGTAGAAACAGGCACTCTCTTATGAGAATAAATGTAAAAATATTAATCGTATTCGGAAGTTTTTGTAAATTAATATTTAAACAAAGGTATCGTTAACATTTGCCCAAAATATTAGGAACTCTTGCAGCGTCTACGATTTTAATCAATCATAAAAAAAAACCTATTGTTTTTATAACGCTGCATTACATTGTTGTGAATCACCCTCTACTCGCGGGTCAACAGTTATTCAGAGCACTTTCACCTATCATTACGACGATCGAAATTATGGCATTTTCGAAAAAATATAAATGAATTTCATAACTACTTGAAAAGTGTACATATTCAGAAAAATCTATTCGTCCGAAACATCTCGGAGAATCTAATAATGCCGTCGACTACAGGCAAAACGAATTATGACAGTTTTCTATTGATCTCAGCAGCCATGTTAGTGCCAGGCAGGCTTGTCAATTTGACAGGTTCCCTGATTGTCAACATCATATATTATGAACGAAAAATGTTTATGCACAATATGTTTTTCGAATCCTTAAATTGCATTTAATTATAAAATTGCAAACATTATTTATTATTAACATCTATTAAGTAGATTCATTATATATTATCCTAAAAATAAATTATGAAAACTTGTTTACCGTCGTCATTACACACAAATCAATACATGATGACACGATATTACAATATTTTCAGATGATGTAAACAAAGAATATGGAAATTTTTAAATACTTCGCTAATCACTGTACGAAGATACATTTTAATTGGTTTAAATAACGTTAAATTTGGTTTGTAATACAAAAATATATTATTAATAATATTAATATTTCGTGTTTTATGTCGCTTCTTTTATTGTTCGTTATATTGCTAATAAAAAAATAACTATAATTTAATGTCAACAGTAATTATGCACGCATGATTATATTACACGATCAGCTGTTGAAACATAACCTTGTAAATGTATCTTTAGAATAGAACGCTCTAAACAATTTAATTTGCAAATAAGCTTTAAAATGTTAGTAATATAAATACTATTTATATCAGCGAATGCATCGTAATTTACATAGTTTTCAGAAATGAATAGTTACTCATTTTTATATCTGTACATTTTTATATAACGAAAAACAATTCTAACCTCTATAAACATCGAATTCACTTTTATATTTCTTGTGAACAAATGTAGAGTATCTTATTAATATGGCAGCTTTAATGAAGAAAAGGGTTTTAGCAGAGTTTACACAAAGTCAGGTGAGTTATATTTGTATTAATTGATATATTTTTAGTTTAAGCTTTTCCTCTGATTGTATCCATTTGTAGGTTGTAAATGAACCTCCATTGAAGAGGCTAAGAACATTACGCCTTACAGCTACAACAAGTAGTAAAAATGGAACAGAAGGCAGTTCAGCTTTAGCTTACATAGAGTGTCTTGAAAAATGTAAATGCGGCAATGATGCTTTGCAGCTGCTAGTTCGTATATCTGATACTATAGCGTACATCTCTCCAGAGGATGTTCCTTCGGTTGTGAAAAAGTTATCAGAAAGATTTACCATTGAAACAGAAGCTGCAGTTCGTGCTAAATTACTTTGGATATTTGCTGAATTGGGAGAGGTAACGAACGATGCAGCTGAAAAGACACGAATTGTTAATGAAACTGCTGAACTTTTAAGGAATGAAGAATCGCATAGAGTAAAAAGCCAGGGTTTAGCAACATTATTGAAGTTGGGGGAATATCATAGGTGTTTAATGGATATTTGGAATTTACTTTGATGTTATGATGGTAAACTAATCTATGGATTTGTAGGACTCTTGTATTGAAGATTGCTCGCGAACATTTGCCAGATACCTGGCATGGTGTACAAACACGTTGTCTTTCTATTATTGGCAGATATTTGACTGCAAATACTGCCGACGATACATTAGTGTTTGTTGGCAATTATGCGCGTTCTCAGGATCCCAGAGTTCGTGCTCAAGCATTTGAAACAATGGCTGAACTTCATTCTCATAGAGGATGCAGACTGCCTGCAAGTTTTTTCGGAGAAGCTTGTGCCGCGCTTCGAGACGATTACGAAATTGTACGCAGAGCCGTTCTCAAATTAATATGGCTTTTGGGTAGAGAATATCCGGAAAAGTTAGTAGTTGATAATGATTTTACAATTTCAATACTTGGTCTTTGGTTACATATTAGCTGCATTGTTTTGTAGTATTATTGTGGGTGCAGATGGAGAAGACATACGCATGGTAGACTGTGCGTTTTCTCAAATTTGCAGTCTTATGGGTGATTTATCGCCAAGAGTCAGAGCGTCGGCAATGTCTCTTCTAGGAACGATGAAAGGTGTTTCTCAGCGATATATAGAACAGGCATTAGATAAAAAACAAAAAATTGTAGAAGCAGATAGACCGGAAGTGGAAGAGAAAAGCGGTTCGTGCGGCGCATTTATTCATGGTTTAGAAGATGAATTCCTGGAGGTAAAATTGTCGTCCATATTTATATACATAATCGATATATCGAATGCTTAGAATAAGTTATATGTATTAGGTACGAACAGCAGCGGTAGAAGCACTTTGCACCTTATCCATGGAACAACCAAATATAGCTAGAATTGCTTTAGATTTTATGGTAGATATGTTTAACGATGAAATTCAAGACGTGCGATTGAGGGCCATCGAGTCGTTAAGGAAAATGTCTGCGAGCGTCACGCTTCGCGAAGACCAATTGGAAACAATTCTAGGCGCGTTGGAGGATTTTTCCGGCGAAGTGCGAGAAGGTCTGCACGCTACGTTAGCTGCCAGTCGACTCGCTACGAGAAATTGCCTTCACATGTGCGTGAATCGTCTTCTCGATAACTTAAGTCGATATCCGCAAGATAGAGAGAGCATTCGAAATTGTTTAGCAGCATTAGGAGCTTCGCATCCGTACTTGACATTGCCTTTGGTACCTCAACTTCTTGGACGTCATCCATTTTTCGACACACCGGAGCCGGACGTCGATGAACCGTCTTGTATCCTTTTACCGCTTTTCTTTATAGAACGTAAATCATAATAATATTCTTAACCATAAAAAATAGATGCAAGCGTACTAGTTCTAGTATTCAATGCTGCATTGCATTGCCCGAGCATGCATGCTCTGTTTACGGAACATGCGTCCAAGCATTATCATTATTTACGCGACACAATGCCACATTTAGTCCCCCGACTACGACCGACTATAACTAGCAGTCCAGATTTTGGAAGGGAAGAGAAAATTGACGAGGCCGAGCGCGGTAAAGAATTTCTAGAAAAAGTAGTAACAGGCGTCGAAAACTCAAGACCCGGTGGCAGAGTTCACACTCAGCTGTTAGAAGCCTCGGCCGTTGATCTCGATCGTTTAGCAGAAATGGATCACCGTATGGAGGGGGCAGCACGTTTTACTGCTCTATACATTCGATGTTTATTACTTCTAAGATCTGTGTTGAAGGAATTCTCAATATCGTCAACGAACGCGGTATCGACTAGTCCATTGGCGAGCACGACCAACAACGTTTCGGTTCTTCTTCAAAATACTCAGAAGTATGTTTTACATTTCTGACCACCTTCTGTTCCGTTGGTTGTTATTTTTAGGGACTTATTTACAATTTACAGATTACAACGATTGTTCAGCGGGTTGGGTGAAAATGAAACGATACTAGCTAATGACGTATGGTTGAAAGCACTAGCAGTGGAATTAATTCGAGTAACGAGAAGCGCAACAGGAAGAAGCGCTCTTCCGCTCGCTCGTCACTTCCTATCCGAAGCGGATACTCTGCCTCAAGATACGATCAAGTTGCCATCGTTCTCTAGAGCTCTCGTTCTTCAGATACCGACTTTAGTCGATGTAAAGCCTGGATCTCTGACGCGTTTGCTATTACCATTGCTTTTAACACCAGCAACGCAAGGGGAAGAACGACTGCCAAGACCATCGGTGTCTACTCGATTCTGTAGAGCTATTATCGAAGAGCCTAGAGGCGACGCGGATGCTGCATTGAAGTTTACCGGAGGTCTTTTACTAGGGATTCCATTAACCTCAAAGATATTAAATTTACGAGATCCAAGTATATTACGTATCAAACTGAGGCATCCTGATCAACAAGTACAATTACTATTACCACGAAAATCAGACCTACGGTTGCAGAATGTGGAACAAAGTGATTACAGACTGAGAACCACTGTTTTACTATCGCATCAAGTTTGGATGGAAGCTTGCAACGTAGAAATATCTCTCGCACTCCTTGTGCCGTCTTCGTCTGTATGTACACACTCTCCCCTCGACGATCCGTGCGTTATCGATCTTTGTAAACCGACCAAAGTATCAATTGCTCCAAAACCGATAAAGAGAGGTATCTGAATATATTTTTATACAACGATATGTTTTATAAAATGTTTCTCTTGTAAATAATTCGAAATACACTAGATCACATCAATTTTTGTATAGTACAGTTCTCAACAATGTCTTAAAATTAAGCAGTAATGTCCACTGTCTTTGATAAAATGTTCTAAACACATAATCTGATCTGGATTATTCGAGGATACTGAAATTATGCTATTTTCTTTTCTCTTTTTCATTTTATATATAAAAATAATTCGTATTCAAAGACGATCTAATTACAATATAAGTTGGATACTTTTAGACTACCGCCAACTGGAGAAAGAGCTTCCACTGTAATACGGAAACAAGTTCGTTAATTGATTTATAGTTTGTTACGCGTCAGTCTTGAAGCATTATTTACTTACCCAGTGAACGCTGGAGGCTTCTCTGCTTCTGGACTCTTTTGGGCTAAACTACTAAAACTAAGACCACCTGGTTGGCTAGCCAAAGATTCAAACGTATTACTACCCCCTACACTTCCAAAAACTTTCGACGTGTTGTCCATCGGAGGAGGACTTCCTCCCAACGTCGATGGACCTCCAAACGCTATTTCATAGAACGATGTTAAATGTTAGGTTGAGCATTTAAAATACGAGATATAATTAACAAATAAATTATTTACCCGGAGGTACTGCAGCAGCTCCAAACGCTGTTGTTCCAAATCTGACACCAAAAAGTGATTTCGAAGCTCCGAACGAAGATGCCGATCCAAATACTGGTTTGGAATCAAACGCAGGCGCTTGACCAAAAGCGGGCTGGCCAACACCGCCAAATACAGATGGAGATCCAGGAGAAGATGGACCTGGTGTAGCATTGCTCGCTGCACCGCCAAAGAAAGATGTCGTGGCTCCTGCATTCGGTGTCGCGCCGAATATCGAGTCAGACTTCGGAGCATTATTCTCGAAAATGGATTTTTGGGGTGTCCCAAACGTGTTCATCGGGGATGTATTCCCTCCGAAGATGGAACCAGCAGAGGATGCTTGAGTATTCGCACCAAAGATCGAACCAGTACTGCTACCACTAAATATCGAAGTGTTCGCCGAAGTTGTCGGCATATTACCGAATATTGACGTATTTGGGGAATTCCCGAAAGGCATCGAAGGAGGATTGATAACTGGTTTCCCAAAGGTATTGGCTGTCGTAGATACTACCGGTGTACTTGGAAACTGTGCGTTCATTGTAAGAGCAGGTTTACCAAAAACTGAAGTAGCCGAAGTGGTCGTTGTCACATTACCCAAAGCATGCGTAGATGGTGTACTACTGTTAGGGCTAACGGAGCTTGCTGGGGGCAAACTTGCGACGGGTTCCCCGAATGTAGGTTTCGGTAAAGTATTTTGAAACAGAGGCACTGCATTAGAACTTGTCGCGACCGTGCTTGCCGTTACGGTTGTTGCGGGAGTAGTCTTGAAACCACTGAATATTGACATTGGTAGAGGCATTGTCTGAGCACCGAAAGCAGTGCTAGTAGTGGCGACTGGTAGGCGTCCGGTTGAACTCGGCATTCCTCCGAATATAGAAACATTCGATGGATTCGTTTGATTGCCGAATAAAGGTGCAGCAGAAGTTGCGGGCAGAGCGTGTACAGAACTTGTTGGAAAGATAGGAGCTTTCGATTCGGTCGAAGGTGTTTTTTCAATGGTAAGCGACGACGTAGTTGTAACAGTTTCTTTCGGAGGTGTCCCGCTCGCAAGACTGATGGAAATTTGTCCTAACGATGTCTGAAAATTAGACATTCCAAATGTAGGTTTGTAGTTGTACTTTCCTTCGGCAGTTGGACTACTGGTAGGCACGTTGGGCGTTTGATTAGCCGTTTGTCCTACGAGGAACCCAGTTAACTGTAACGATTCTTGTGTTTGAGCCGCTGCCGTTGGTGATGTTATCTTTAAATTGAACGGAGCATTCGTTTGTAGCGGAACATTCTGCGAGGTACTATACACATTCAAAGGAATTGGAGTAGCAAAACTAAACGTAGCTGCCGAGTCGGTTTTTACCGCTGTTGTTGCCGTTATTGTCGCTCCGAATTTTAGCGATGCGTTTGAAGCAATCTCTTGTACCTTTTCTGACGTTACGTCCGACGATAATGCATCTTTCAATGAACCAGTAGCAAATATATTAGTTTCTACTTTGAAAGGATCTCCACCCGGTATGATTTCTTTGCCCAGTTTAGCTCCAAACTCTTTGGGCACCAATTTCTGAGCCTCTTCAGATTTTTGTATCGGTGTACCAAATGTGATGGAATCAACTTTAGGAAACGATTTCATTAAATTAGACACATTATGATTAGAAGTATTAACTTGATTAAATACAATGGCATCTTGTTTTGATTTAGCTACTGCAGTAGTTACCGGTACATTTGGTTTTATTTCTACTTGTAAGGGTTTGCTTCCGGTTGTAGATGGAAAAACGATAGGAAAAACAGGTTGTTTGCTTTGTACTTTGCTTTTCATTGGTACATTATTCGTTTCGTTTGCGCCAATTCTCGCTACAATACTGTTCAATGAATCTAAATGACTCTGTACTTTTGGTTCTTCGGTGGTTTGTTTAGTAATTAGAGTTTGTTTCGAAATAGGTTGTTCTACCTTATTTTTAGCATCAACGGACATAGTGTCAAGAGAAGCTAACGACGACAACGTTGCTTCCAAACGGTGCTGGATAGGCGAAGGATTAACTGGCTTTATAACTCTTGGCACGGAAGCAGACAAATGTTCTCTTAATTTAATTTGTTTCCCTTGAGTAAAGCTCAACGTTTTGTTAGCAATAGCTTTGCAACGTGCTTCTATAATTCCTCCATTTCTTGGAAGAGAAGCTGAAGACTTTGTCGATGTTATACTTAAATTCGACAACGATCGATTCAATCCAAAAATGTTGTTATTACAAATAATTAATCTCCATCGTCTTTTAAGGTGCTCTAATTTGCTTTTCTCCTCTTGAATGATTTTATTATGCAGTATAAGATTCTGATACACGAACTCCAAATGGGGAATTTTCATTTGCGATATTTCTTGAGACTTACTATCCGACCATTCTAAATCTAAAATTTTACTAGCCTGAGTAAGTTGTGTTTGAGTATAATAATATAACTTCTGTAGATCGGATATCTTATTACTATCCCCGCAGTTTCTAGTGACGATATCGATAGAAGCTGCATTTTTCGACTTGGTTTCTTCGACCCAAGCAAACGATTGCAATAGTAGCGCTTTCAAGTACGCAATATCGCTGGATAAACTATTCGTTGTATCCCTTAAATCTCGTAAAAATTGATCTATTATAACAGACGTATCTATAAGTTTACGACGTTCTTCCTCTGTGCCGCATTCCCAAGTATGCGGCTCCAATCTATTACGCAACTCCTTCTCGAACAAATTATGTTCTTCTATATAAGCACGAATATCTCTGCTATCGTCCTCTACGGACGGTTTTTGTTCCACAGGTTTCTGTGGAATCGTTTCTTTAATTGGTGTTATCTTAATATCTGGTTTCGCAGGTTCCTGCATATGAGTTTCTTTAGCCGGTTCTATTTTCATTTCCATGCCAGGGCTTTCAAATTTCTGTTCCTGCTGCTTCGGTTTCTCGGGTGGAGATTGTACAAAGGAACCGCTTCCTTTGAGAAATTTATCGCAAAGGTTTCCCACAGGGAGTGGCTTCGGACGTTCGGAAACGTTTTCTGGTTGCTTGGGGCGTGGAGTACTCGTTATTGCATCGTTCATGATAAGAGGTGTTTCCAAGGGAACGTGTGATTGCGACATTGGTGGAGGTGTAACAATTTCAGTAGGCGGAGAATTAATAACAGGACAATTGGGTGCTAGGTTCACCATATGAAAACTGCACAGTTGTCCAGATGTCGCGAGGATATGAAGTATAGGAACTGGATTAGGTAAAATAGAATCTGCTCCCCATGGTAATTTTCGAACAGGAGTCTTGTCTATGGCCAATCCTACTGGATAGCTTTCCTTAGTACAGATTAATGGCAATTCAGCTCTGCCACTATCGATCAGTTGCCACTGATTCCAAGTAGCTCCTTTATCTGTAGATCCCAGTACAGCTATTTCACTACTGCTACTACTAGCAGCAATAATTAAACCCCATTCTGGCACATGATCAAAATAATAACGTGGAATTATTGCTTCTCCTACCGTGTCCGACATTCCGTAAGTGATATCTTCGTAACACGTAAAAATAGCATTTGTTTCGCCCTTAGGCGCATCGATTATAAGAACGTTTATCCTCTGCTCACTACCTAAGTAAGCAGCGCAAAATTGATAATTGCTGATCCATAAAATAGAAATAACTTCGCCAATATACGGACTCGGACCAGGAATTGTTCTAGCTACTTTTAAGTCAGGTTTCAATTGTACAATGTTTCCATTCTTACAACCGACAACTACTTGTTTCCCTTTTGGACTCCATACAGCACATAATACGTCTAAGTTATTTAATTTTTCTAAAGCTTTCAACTCTATTGTCTTCTCTTTTTCTTCTTTTATTTGGAAACTTCCAATGGTGTAATCGCTGGCTACTGTGCACAACATTCCCGGTATAGTAGGATTCCATTGTAAATCATTTACAAAGGCCTCTGCACTAGACGAGGAAATTCTAATTTCATGTAATAATTGTAAATTCTGCAAAAGAATACGATTACAACATACATTATACAGAATAACGAAAATTTTAAACGATTTGAGGAAAAATAATTTTTGTAACATACACTTCTAACGAGCGTCTGCGTATCGTAAATTAAAATCGACGGCCCGTGCGGTGCCACTGCTAAATAGGAACAATCGCAACTAAGGGTTAACTTAGATATGGCTACCGGTATTTGAACTTCTATGCTCCATTCTGGATCACTATCCTCTCCTGGCTTTAAAATGTATATTTTATTGTCTTGACCTATGTATAATAAACCCCTTTTCTTGTCTGCAACCAGTAAGCTGCATGCAATTGGTATGGATTCAAAAGCATTTAAAATTTGGGTCGTATGAGATTGTTTAAATTGAAATTCCTGAAAGAAAAACCTTGCATTACAATAAATCTTGTAGAATTATACATGTACAAACGTTCGTTATATTACGCTTTCGAGTTTTTCAACACTTGAAATTATAAAACGATGCGTCTCGCAAATGCTGGACGCAAAAATAACCGACAAGGTTATAAACAGGAGAGTACTTGTCGTAGTTACATTTCTAAAAAATAACAAGCAATACCTGGACGTCTTTTGGATCGGGCGCCGTTTTCATATTTAATTATTTGACGATAACCTTCATATAAATAACTAGTTCAGTTAAAACATAAATTCGCCGGATTCCACTCAAGATAAATACGAGTCAAACGAATGTAACTGACAGACTTACAAAAGCTTGCATAACCTTCGGTTACACAAATTTAGATAGAGTTATGTATGCATTTGTTGCGTCCCGATCAGCGGTCTAGGGAGATGAGGAGGTGGGTTGGTTCCCGTGGAGCGCTGAATCGCTTTGCTCGACGAGGCGCGCAAAATAAAATTTTCGGTATAACTTCAACAATTTTATTTATTAGGAATCGACATAAATTGACAGACTTTTCGATAATTTGGATGTTCGCTTTATTCTTTCGAGAATTGATCTGATCTTCCGCGAAAATAAAATAATGGCAAATAAAAATGATGGCAAAACGCCCAAGTTTGTCATGGAATAGTTCGTTATTTTCAACGATAGATGGCGCTTATTTTCCCACCTCAAACCCTCTGGTGCTAAAACGCCCAAGTTTGTCGAGAAATCCATCTAGCGTGGACGATACGAACTATTCCACGACAAACTTGGGCGTTTTAGCACCAGAGGGCCTGAGGTCGATAAATAAGCGCCATCTAGTGTTGAAGGGAACGAACTATTCCACGACAAACTTGGGCGTTTTAGCACCAGAGGGTTTGAGGTGGGAAAATAAGCGCCATCTATCGTTGAAAATAACGAACTATTCCACGGAAACTTGGGCGGATCTCTCAACTCCTACGAGGCGAAGCTACGCGGCCATGCTCGTAGCAGGCACATGTGGTAAGGAAAAGCGTGGGAGTCCAGACAGAAACGAAGCTAGCTAGTGGACTAAAGCAACCTTTAAGACAATTTATGGCCCTATTGGAGAAAATAAACGGAAACGCGAAGTAAAGTATATACCATGATGTACATTATAAGACGCTGGTTCGTTTGAATCTCGCTCCGAATTTTGATGGAGTTACATAATCGCGCACTCGATGGTCATGAATCGAGTTCCCATTATTTCCCGCCGTGGCGTTATATGCATTAAGCCTAAATTCACGCGATAGCGTAACAATCCAAACTCCAGAGAGAGATTTAGTTAAGGATAACTACATATAAAAAAATTGACATGTTCTCACACAGTGTAGCCATTTATTAACATTTATTAACATTTAATGCACAATATGTACATTCCTAAATAGAGATGCACAGACCAATGAGTTCTTGTTAGTCTTCTGGCTTTACCATATCTTTCTTCTTGTTAGACGAAGTTGATATAATGAATGAACTATATAATAAATAATTAAAGAGTAATTGTTTTTAACGCAAAATACAACTTATTTATTAACATAAATTTTGTTCGAAAATTGTATACACTTAGAATTTACAGTAAAGCTTTATTTTACAGACGCTGTAAAAATTAAATGTTTTTAATATTTTGGATTTTTCGGTAATTTCATACTTTTATGAAATCATTAAAAATTCTAACGCAACAATGGAAATATATACTTAAAGAACGCGACAATGTACTTCTTCAAAACTTTTTCAGTATTTAATGTACATACAGAACAATAGAAACTATTGTCATTCAATTTTTTTTCTTTGCAAACATTGGTTTTAAATAATTTATATCTTATTTAAATTTTAAATACAATACTTGATAAAAAAAAAGTAATAAATTTAATGATACATAACTTATTTGATTTAATACAAACAACAATTTTGAACATTTATAATAATTGTAATACAAAAACAATTGTATTTATGATTTCTATTTTTCTATATTAAAATATACACTGCCTATGTTAGATACATATCATATTCAAAAAATGTATAGAATTTCCTTCTCTGGTTGCTAAAAGTTGCACTTAAGTCTTCCAATAACTGCGATAAAAAACAAGATTTTACAGAATAATATGCAGTCTTTAAACTTACTCCGTATCTCATTTATCTGAGCTTTATTACGATAAATTATGTATAAATAAATTGCTTCTTTTATAGTTTACGTTCATATTTCATAGTTAAATTAAATTATATTTAACAAATTATCAATTTATATATGTCGGTTCTTCTGTTTGAAAAGTTAACCAGGATCCAATGCTACCTGTTCCTCTATATCGCGATCAATCTCCAACTGTGATCTTCCTGGCATATAGGAACTACTAGGCAGCAATCCTGGAGATGCAAAACTCGTCTAAACAGATATATTCTATTCACGATTCTCGTCTGCTTCCTTACACACTAGTAATTATCCTAAGTATGCATTTCATATTTTGCTTTAATGGACAAGAAATGAGTTAACGATACACTTATGATTTTCAACACGAAAGAAAAATTGTTACTAAAATTGAAATAAAGACGAGCACGGCGCTTAACGAGCATTAAAAATTTGATATATCACTCTTTAATCTTTTCGGCATACTATAAATACCGTGGAAAAATCCGAAAAGTATAGAGTGTCGCACTTAATCTCGTAAATGATCGATGGGAAACGAAACGATTATTGTTTCAGCGCCTTGCTAAGATGTGTAAAGAGCGATATAAAAAATAATATTTCATTTAATCCTTAGGGACGAAATTAGGAATTGTATTATGTTTAATGAAAAAAAATGTTCTAGACTATGTTGCAAGGTTCTTAACGTTTCCCATTATTGTAATTAAGAGTTCGCATTGGTGCTTTAAACGTCGATGCGGACTGTTGTTGAATCTGATACGCTAGAGGATGAATTTTAAAGCCGTATAACCTGTAAAAACATTGTTTCTTGTTAGATAATTTTTAAAATATAAATTACGCTCTTATAATAACATTCAAATAGAATATTTTCATAAGAATTTTATAAATCATTTGAAATATAAATCCTCTGCCCACATTACAGAAAATATTTCATGATATTTCCTGTTCCTTACCTAGGTACAAATTGATTTGCTGCACGTTTTGGTCGATACTCTGGATGAACCATAAAAAGCATGTGTGGGAATCCTGTTCCAAAATATGCTCCATCTGTATGATGATGTCGTGAACTTTTTGGTGTGTAAACATCCATACATTTAGGGCAATAACTTTTAACCATAGCTTCCCCAGGAACATCGCTAAGACCTAATGGCAACATGGGCTGGGATTCGCAATAAACACGTGGACAATAACCAAAATCACCAGCTTGATATTTTTCAATCATTTGAGCAATGCCACGATTGGTGAGAATATAACGAGCATGAATTAACCCGTAAAGTAACTCTGCTGCTTGTTCAACTAATTCTGACTGATTCGGATGACCATCCAATTCATCATCTACAGTGCAATAAGGTTCTTAAAAGCAATTTTGGAGTTTATTGAGTACATACTAATAATTAATTACCAGGTTCTAGATCAAGTATCATATCTAATGCTTGTCTATAATGTGGTACTTGTTCATTCAGTCCCGTTAGATTAAACTTATCTTGGATATAATCCTCATCGACCTGGAAAAACGTTACATTAACCTCCGTAAATAACCCGAGATACTTGTGAAATTTGTTTCGAAATCATACCATTTTAGACGATAGAGATACTGCACTGTATTTCGAAAAGAACGAAATATTATACCGAATTCTGTGACGCGATTACGTACAGTTTCGAGCGATCAACAATAGAAAATTTGTTAACCTCGAAAGACTGGATGGGCTTTGTAAGCATGAAATGTAGGAGAATTGATAACACGAGATATCGCAATGTAACGAACGTACTTACCTCACAAAAAAACTCATTGCCCCTGAGGTTGCAAAACCACGAAATCCAGGATACCTCCTCGGAACTGCTCATTTTCCTGTGGACGAATAAACAACGGTAGAAAGATTCCCTTTGTTACAGACGGTCACCGCGTTAAAAGGGCGCAGGGCGCGCGTGTAAATGCGTGAAGATGCGTGCGCGAAAAAGTTCTCGAATAGCTAGGTGTATTATACACACGTATATACAACGTCGGTTCGGTGCACGCCTGGCAATTGGTTAGAAAGGCGCGAATGAGAGAGAGGGCACGGGGGGTTCAGAGCGAGGGGAAGAGCAAATGGAGTTTTCACTTTACTAGGCAAGATGCTCGACGTTACGGCCTGTCCGGCGAATTCACCTACGTTTCCGTGGTCATTGCTGCTTCGTCAACTGATTTTCAAGCACGATGTACAGTCCGACACGGCCAGGAAGCACATTACTCGAGAAAAAGCCTCGCAGGACGAACGAAAACCCAAAAATAAACAGCCCTTACGGCTTACCTTTTGGTGCTTTGATTAGCCACGCTTGCTCGTCCCAACGATGTAGGTAGCGCTGTCGTGCTTCACTCTATCCGCCACCTTCCGGCTCTTTTTTGCGAATCGCTCTCCACTTTTATTTAATCGTTTTTAATCAGACAGGATCTCTTTTACTTGATGCTAATTCAATTTTGCGAAACGTCGACTAAACATCGATGTGACGGGCCCTTTGACCAAATTATTTAAGGCTTTGTACGGCGTACGTTTATCCGTTTTATCGACCAATGATCGATTAATGCGTTTTTTATGCACTGCTTTGATTGTAAATTTTCTATATTTTATTATCGCACTTCCCTCGAAATAACGCACGACGTCGGTACAGTTTCCCGATTTACTTTTATTCTCGTTCAGATGGAAATTTATTTTGTGTTCGCAAGTATTTAAAACTGATGTGCATATTACCCTAACGTCACGTGATTTTGCTTCCTAGCAACTTCAAACAACGCTAGGCCAGCTCAAAAAATAATCAAAATTGATCATTTTTTTTCTATACATGAAAGTGTACATCTTATGTTCGATTGGAGTGGGGTTATCGTACTTACGCGAACATCTGGTGTCGCGTTAGAATTTTACGAGATCTCGTATGTTTTATTTGTACGCTTTTGAAACCATTATGTCAGCTTTTATCTGACTCAATTTGTACGAGTAAAGAATAATTGTCTAGCAAAATGAGAAAACATAATAGTTAATTAACTAATTTAGAACCGCGGACGGTTAAAAACTCGGAAATGTAATCTAAGTCTAACGTCAATGAACTGTAAATGTATAGTTGAGTCATTAGTGAATAACTGGGTAAAGCTAGGTGTAGTGCAGGATGTGGGGAACAATTATTCATAACATTTCTTATCAGTTTGAGCAAGTAGCTTAAACTTTATTGAATGTTACAGAAGACTTACATTGATTATCGTACGTGTAACTTCAAGTACTTGTTTTTATAATAATTACAGTATAATATATTGTATTAGCTTTCAGATGCATATGTGCTTTTGGTTTGGAAACAATTTAGGTAGTTTCCTTTTATCGGGATATAATGTTGTTACAACTTTAAGCCTTGTTTCCACCTGTTTGGGTTTAACTGCACTTGCAATATTATACGAGGGTATGAAAATCTTACAGACTAAAATACAACAGAGAACTATTGTCCTTATACAAAATCAAACAATTAAAACATCAGAGAACTCTTCCCTGTTATCAAAAATATCCTCGAGGTCTGTTGGAAAACAATCTTCTTTACATTGGTACATAATGTTCCATCATTTTTGCAAATTGAGAAGATAGTCTTGCTATCATAAGTTGATTTATCTATTGTTTTGTTAGTATATGTTGGACCACTTGGAGTTTTCAAGTACTTCATTGGTTTATACATACAGTTCTTGGCTATGTGTTAATGTTGGCTGTTATGACATACAATGTATATATTAATATTGCTGTTGTATTGGGAGGATGCCTTGGGTACTGGATATTTGGTCCTAAACTTATAGAACTTCATATGGCACAATTTCATAAAAGACAAAGGTTATTAGAGTGTGACAAAGAATGTGCAGGTGAGATTTAAAATATCTTTTAGTAAGCTTCTTGGATGTTTCATAGTATTAATGGTAATTTATAGATAACTTAGTAAATCATCAAAGGCCAGAATTAACAGTTTCTATTGTCACAGAGCAATTAGTGACAGAAGCTACCATTGAAGTTCATGTGCCAACAGATGCTTGAGATAAATTTTAACAAACAGATCTTGTTGATATATATTAATTATTTTATTTTATATACGAACATTGTATATAATTGGAATAAACAAATTGTAATATAAAAAAGAGATTAATTTTTTGTTTTAAAATACTGATAAATTTTTACTTTATTATTGGGAATCATCTGCTACATTTGTTTCAAATAGGCGCCTGTAGCATGAATTTTCTCCATTTAAAAAGTGTTTATATCTATCTCGTGTAGTAATACGTGTTCCACATAGCCAACAAAAATGAGCTTTGCAGTGAATACATGTCATTTTATTACATCCATCAATTTTTACAATCATAGTTTGACAATTTGGGCAAGCTTTAACATTTTTCTGAAAATAATACCATTGCATTGTATAATTGTTAAATGCAATTTTGTCATTTACAATCTACATCTTATTTTGGCATTTAAAATTATCCTTTAAGGTTTTTCAAAAATGTACCTGCAAGTATTCCTTTGTTAAGTAATTTTCTACAACTCTTTGTATGAATTGTATTCCATATTTCTTTATTAGTAATTGTTTCTGATATTTATTGGCATTTTTATAATCTTCAATTAGTTCCTTCGTGTTGTCGGATGTCATAGCACATGGTTCAATTCCATGATATACCTAGAATATTTCTCAAAAATAGTAAATCTAAACTTGCCATAACATAAAATGCATACCTTGTAACAGTAACGGCAAAAAGCATAATCACAATTACTACAAATAGCCAATGTATTATTGTCATATGTAATAAGAGGACATTGGCATGAAATTTGGGGACAAAATATTATATCATTCATACTACGTAATGTTATTTGCAACAATGAGTTTTCATACTTTGAAAACAAATTTGGACACAGATCTTTGATTTCATCCATTGTTATGGAAAAAGTACAACTTAGAGCAGGACATGTTATATCAGTTATAATATTCTCATTAATTGTGACAGCAACATATTTTTGGATACAATTTTTACAATAAACATGGCTACAGTTTTGAAGCTTCATACAATTTTTTCCCTTGTATTCTTCAAAACAGATAATACACTCGTGATAATTTTTCTCAAATTCAATTATACATTTTTGTTTGTTATACTCTATTAAATATTGTATTGGATTAGAAAATAATGTACTATATATAGCTCTGACATCATATGTAAATGTTAAATTTAATTGAAAGTAATCTGACAAATTGTTATATACCATACATAAAAATGAAACATCTAATGTATCTTTGATGTGAAGAAAATTAAGAAGATCATGTTTTAAAAATTCAAACCACAAAAATAATATTTCTTGTCTTTCATTATTTGACCATATCTCATCTAATTTTTGACAAATAGATGATATTTGCCAAGGAGAAAGCCATGAAGCAATAATATAAAAATTTGGTGGATTTTTGGTAGGATAATTATCACAAAAATGCAGGTACATTCTAATAGGTGGTAAATACTTAATAGAATTGTTAAAAGACGAAGAAAATTTTAATTTGTTGTCCTCCTGGTGAACATTTTTAAATGTCAGTGTACCATTGCTAACATTAGGAAAGATATTGTAGTAACACTGCACTGTATCTTCTTTAATATAAGAAAATTCATTTGCATCATAAATATTGGAAATCGCTATAAGTTCATTTTCTTGTCGACGTCGATTACAATCCATTTTTTGTAATATTTACGACGTATACCTCTTAGTTTCGATTATACTAACAGTTCTTTGTTTACAAACAATATTACTGATTGTATATTTCAAATCGCACTAACTCGCAGTTAGTATCTCAAGAAGTATAGCCAAATTTTGTATAATTGAGCGCGACATTTAGTATAATCGTTTAAACATTTTCCCCGAAAACTACCCGCGATATATCCATTAGTGCCATTATTTGGTATTCTTATAAACTGTTACAAAAATAAAATTGTATTCAAATTTATAATTTATATAGAATATTTTGTCGTTAAAAAACAAAATTTTTCAATTTTTACACTTACGTTACTTTTCACAATAATAATTTTGTATAATGGCGCGAAATTATAAAATAATTTTTATTATCTATAAAAACGTCGCGTTCGTAATTTCTATAAATGTAAATTAATAACCTGATCGATTTATATGAACCTAAGAAGATAAGAGTTAGAATGTAGAAGATTTTTTTACCACTATTTCCTAAAATTATTTAATTATTTAATAATGTAGGAATCGTTAACAGGCTGTTTTACCTTATCATGCTGACTATTAATTATTTAACGACTGGCTGCATGAGTCATATTTTCGAAAAAAATACAAATGTGCCTGCATATTAACAATAAAGAAGTTCTATATCGTATAATAGCTTATATTTATTAGGAAAGAGAAACAATTTAGTAAGTCATACAATAGGACTAAATTTACGTTTGTTGTGTGCTTTTCATGTAGAGAAACTTGTTGCAATATTGCAAGATTAATTGTTATTTATTTACGGAAAAAGGAATTATTGAAATTGTGTTGTATTCATCTTAACGTATGTAGAGTAAGTTTCTATAGTGAAAGGTATAGAACGTAATCGTGTGGTAAACAATCGTGATACAAGTATAAAGAGAAATTTAATTTATTTCGAAAAATGACAGAAGTTACGGCTAAACACACCCTTCACAGCGGCATTTTTCATCCTACTTTACGGCAATGGCAATCGCCAAATGTCGAAATTACTGTTAATAATCTTATGTATCCGATTTTCATTTCGTAAGTACAATTCATAACCTACCGCTTTATTATATACATATATATATATATGCATGTATGTATGCATATATATATATATATATTTGTCTACACATACACGCAATTATATTTATTAGTGTTTAATGGGATTTGCTCACTGTCTTAGCTAAATGTAATAATAAGTCAAGGAATGGAAATTACTAGAATAATTTGATCTTCCTTCAAAGTTGTACTTTATGTGTTACATAAGAATTTAAAAGAATGTGTAGACAACATTATGTAAAGATAACAGATTATTTATATACACAGATTGCTTAGATCTGATTGTTCGATATTTATTTAAACATGTTTGCTAGTGTTAAGATGGCATACTATAATTTTTCAGAGACGAACAAGATGCTAAAGATCCGATTGCTAGTATGCCAGGTGTTTATCGGTATGGCATTAATCAATTACACAAAATGTTGCAACCATTGGTTACAAAGGGACTACAATCGATATTATTATTTGGAGTATCAAAACACTTGAAAAAGGTAAACTGTATGTGAAAAATGTTTTGTAAAAAATTGTTTGAAATATGTTCCCAATAGGATCACATTGGAAGTAATGCAAATAGTGCAGAGAATCCTATTATTCAAGCTGTGCCTTTGATAAGACAGTGGTTCCCAAATTTACTAATAGCATGTGATGTTTGTTTATGTCCATACACGGTTCATGGACATTGTGGAATTTTAAATGACGATGGAAGCATAAATAACAAAGCTAGTATTACACGAATTGCAGAAGTTGCTCTTGCATATGCAAAAGCTGGTAAGATTGCATTATTTTCTAAACATTCTTACAAACAGTAATTAAAATATTTTATATAAAAATGTTTTTGATTTAATGTCCATTAAGGAGCACAAGTTGTAGCTCCATCTGATATGATGGATGGAAGAATAGGTGCAATAAAACAAAAATTAGCAGCAGCTGGGTTAGCAAACAAAGTTGCGGTTTTATCATATGCTGTGAAATTTGCATCAGGATTCTATGGCCCTTTTAGAGATGCTTCACAGTCAGCACCAAAGTTTGGAGATAGAAAATGTTATCAATTGCCACCAGGAAGTAATGGATTAGCTGCCAGAGCTGCTGTTAGTATTATTATATCTTTTACTTTTTGTATTATAATTTTTCTTATAAAATTACATTTATTATGTAAAGGCTAGAGATGTTTCTGAAGGAGCCGATATGCTTATAGTAAAACCAGGTCTAGCTTATTTAGATGTTGTTAGGCACACAAAAGATGCACATCCAGAATACCCAATGTTTGTGTATCAAGTTTCGGGAGAATATGCAATGCTTTACCATGGGGCTAAAAATGGTGCAATCAATTTAGAGAATGTGTTAAATGAAGTTCTCTTATCTATGAGAAGAGCAGGAGCCGATTGTATTATAACATATTTTACACCATTAATTTTAGATATGTTGCAACTCAAGAGTAAATACTGAAAATATTTGTATACTTGGCATGTATATGGTTATAACAATGTTATTTAATATTTTAAATAGAGGCCAATTATATTTGTGAATTTAGTTTATTTAAACTTCTATATAAAATTATACAAACCTATTGAGAAATGAAGTTTGTTTCATTGGTCGAAGTTGAAAACATATCCCGTTATTATTACGTTATGTTAAAACTGTAAATATCGGGATTTTAATGGATATTTATCGAAATAAAAAAAGAAAACTTTTAAACTGAATCGAATTGAGTAATTTTGTCATCAAACAACCGATAATGACTTTTACGTATGTTATTTAAACATTATATCATGATATACATCATGATTATACACGTATCTGTATATGGACATTTTGCATAAAAACTGAATAAAAATTAATAATTCGATTATAAATTTTATTTGATAGCATTTTTTGTGGGCGTATGTATGTTTTATATTTCTTTTGTTTTTTACATTTGATAACAACAAGTGGCCAAAAATATTTTCACGTGTTACGTGGCTCTTCTTTTAACACGAATTCCTCCAATAACAAATGTACTCGAAATTTCCAGAAGTACGATACCGTTGTGACGTGGGCGTATCAATAGCAGCCAACTGTATGTGTAAGAACCAATCAGAGTTTGCCTTTCCATTGGTACGGACTTTCTAAGACCAATCAACGTAGGCCACGACGAAATCTTCTCGTTAATATCCCGGTACTGAGATCGGTCTGTAGTCAGTCATTCCTGGTTGTTCCTGTTGTTCGTCGAAGTTTCGAAGTGATTACACTTTTTACTTAGTAAAATAGGAGTGCACGTATAATTTTTGATCTAGTAAGTATCAGACGCAACAAAAATATATCCTGTTATATTAATATCGACGAATTATGAAAAATTCTACTTAAAATTTTATCGAGCGTCGATGATTCCTCGTTATTTGCCACGTCTCGCTACAAAAGTGTAATTCGTTTTAAGTACGTTCAATCGAAATTTAATTATCTGTTTTTTTATTTTCACAATATGTGTTGGGCGCAATTGTTCTGTCTGTTGCATAGTTTTATGATAGTACTCGAAATTCGTACGATTTCATATGTTGCCAGATGCACTGGCATGTGCATGTTCGCCGAAATTAAATGATGTACGGACAGACGATATACTTACATTCAATTTATAGTCTTCGTTGGTTATATTTCCTTTTATCGATACAACCGCATTGTATTGTTAAAAATTGTCATACAATTTTCTGAATCGTCTATAGACCAGACATTCATTTTGTTTATGATATTCGTGACAAATTAAACGCGTTCCGTCAAATTTTAACGATTACAAATGTTAGACAGCTTTCAAAAACTTAATATGCAGTGATTATTGTATATGTTTTAGAGTTGCTTTTATACAAAGAAAAATGAAGGGAGCTAAAGCTCTACTATTACTGGGCTTGATAGCCTTTGCTTCTGCAAAAGAAGAAAAGCAGAAACAGGATATTGGCACTGTCATTGGAATTGATTTGGGCACAACATATTCTTGGTAAGATTTAACAACAGATTACTTCAAAGTAATTCTTGTCAAAGATGTATGCATCTATATTTGATGAATAAATATTTTTATAATAATTTATTATTTTAGTGTTGGAGTGTACAAAAATGGAAGAGCAGAAATTATAGCTAATGATCAAGGAAACAGAATTACTCCTTCATATGTTGCATTTACTGCAGACGGTGAACGTTTAATTGGAGATGCTGCAAAGAATCAGTTAACCACAAATCCAGAAAACACTGTCTTTGATGCCAAACGATTAATTGGTAGAGAATGGACAGACACTACTGTACAAAATGACATTAAGTTCTTCCCATTTAAAGTAATTGAAAAGAATAGCAAGCCACATATAAGAGTATTAGTCAATAATGAAGAGAAAATATTTACACCTGAAGAAATATCTGCCATGGTTCTTGGTAAAATGAAGGAAACTGCTGAGGCATATTTAGGTAAAAAAGTAACTCATGCTGTTGTTACTGTACCAGCCTACTTTAACGATGCACAGAGACAAGTAAGTATAAAATATATGCTTGTACCAAATAAATCAGATTTAATCTTGAGAATATGTATTAATTAATTATTTTTATTTAGGCTACCAAAGATGCAGGCACTATTTCTGGACTTGTTGTCATGAGAATCATTAATGAACCTACAGCTGCAGCAATTGCTTATGGTTTAGACAAAAAGGATGGAGAAAAGAACGTTTTGGTATTTGATTTGGGTGGTGGTACTTTTGATGTCAGCTTACTTACCATTGATAATGGAGTATTTGAAGTTGTGGCAACAAACGGCAACACTCACTTGGGTGGTGAAGACTTTGATCAACGTGTAATGGACCACTTCATCAAACTGTACAAGAAAAAGAAGGGCAAGGACATACGCAAAGATAGCAGGGCTTTACAAAAGTTGCGTCGTGAAGTTGAAAAAGCTAAGAGGGCACTTAGTGTTAGTCACCAAGTACGTAATAACTTTTTTGTAATGTTACTTTGCCTTGAAAGAGTCTGCTATTAACTGATATTTATATATTGTCTTTTTTCCATAGGTGAGGATTGAAATTGAATCATTCTTTGAAGGCGAAGACTTCTCTGAAACTTTAACACGTGCTAAATTTGAAGAATTGAACATGGATCTCTTCCGTAGTACCTTGAAACCAGTGCAAAAAGTTTTAGAAGATTCTGACATGAATAAGAAGGATGTTGATGAAATTGTACTTGTTGGAGGATCTACCAGAATCCCCAAAGTTCAACAATTAGTTAAGGAATTTTTTGGTGGTAAAGAACCATCTCGAGGTATTAATCCTGATGAAGCTGTTGCATATGGCGCTGCTGTTCAGGCTGGTGTACTTTCTGGAGAACAAGATACGGATGCTATTGTGCTTCTGGATGTCAACCCACTTACAATGGGTATTGAAACTGTTGGAGGTGTGATGACCAAGCTAATTCCCAGGTAAGAATATACTTTTCATATATTTTTTTTCGCCTGATCGAAATCATTCGTACGTGCTAACGAGTAAAATTATCGTCTTTTTGCTTACAGAAATACCGTAATTCCAACCAAAAAATCGCAAATTTTCTCGACTGCGTCAGATAATCAACATACAGTTACTATTCAAGTATACGAGGGCGAACGTCCAATGACAAAAGATAACCATCTTCTTGGCAAATTCGATCTTACTGGCATTCCACCAGCACCTCGAGGAATCCCACAGATTGAGGTCACGTTCGAAATTGATGCTAACGGTATTCTTCAGGTATCCGCCGAAGACAAAGGAACTGGCAATCGAGAGAAGATCGTCATTACCAATGATCAAAATAGACTTTCTCCCGACGATATTGAAAGGATGATAAAGGATGCTGAAAAATTCGCGGACGACGACAAGAAACTGAAGGAACGCGTAGAAGCGCGTAACGAACTTGAGTCGTATGCTTATTCTCTGAAGAATCAATTGGATGACAAAGAGAAACTGGGCTCGAAGGTCAGTGATTCCGACAAGACCAAAATGGAGGAAGCTATCGAAGAGAAAATTAAATGGCTTGAAGATAATCTAGACGCCGATCCAGAAGAATACAAGAAGCAAAAGAAGGAGCTTACCGATATTGTTCAGCCTATTATTGCCAAATTGTATCAGGGTGCAGGTGGCGGTGTTCCACCGACCGGCGGTGAAGATGAAGATTTGAAGGACGAACTTTAACTATAATTGATCATTGCATGTATTATTCGTCCTAATTTAGACTGAATTTCACAGTCTCTCATGCAAATGCTGCAGAGATTAACCGCGTCGTTGATAATGTCGAGTATAAAAAAAAAGACTGATCGACGAACGTTCGTTATTCATTAATTTACATGGTGGTGATGATCACTCTGTGTATTACTCTGTAATGTATTTTGTCACATAACGTGTAACGGTCATTTTGATCTTCTCCGTAAGAGTAACGAAAAATAAGAAGTAAACTTAAGGGGAAAGAAACATACTCTTAGGAATAACTTCTTTAATTTCCAGATAAGACTCCACGCGTTAATTTATTTTACTTAATTGTTTTATATATTTTATTACATATATATAATCGAATAAACACAAATTGTGTAACTCGCGTTATAGAATTGCAGCGTGCGTGTGAATTAGAATGATTGTTTGTGCAAATGGGTCATGATTTGCGTCTATTTACTGCCTGTAGGAAAACTATATCGTACTATGTACAGTATAGATGTTCTGTATGAGTGAATGTCATATGTATCAGTATCATCAAAATAAACATTTTTTCAGTAAATCAAAAATATTAGATATTTTATTTGAATGTTCTTTTTGATTGTAAATAGTCGCATATTAAAATTTTAATGACTGTACATTTCACACCAAAATTTAAAGAATATTCGTCTATCGATTTCGTACGAAATCAAAGCAAAGAGGAGAAGAATATGTTTATGAGATAGATTTCGAAACAAAATTTATTCGAAGATACAGTTTAATCGTATAACAAAAACGGTTGAAAATGTATAAATAGAATTAATTACTTTCTATATCATAGGTGGCGAACTGGTGGATCGCGAGAGTGTTATAACTCCCTCTACTTTTCTGTTCTGCTCAAGCGCAGAAGAACTTCCCTCTTTATGCCTTTTATACGAAGTTGGAACAAGAAAGTAAGGGACGACTGGACGAAGACGAAGGTTTGCTAGGCCCTAGGCGCTTAATTAGTGAAGAACCTGATGGTGAGAAAATCTGTGTTCGCGGGAGAATCTATATTGGTGGGAAAATCGGTGTTGGCGGGAAAATCGGTATTGGCGGGAGAATCAGTAATGGCGGGAGAATAGTGGGACCTTTCGTGGCTTTCGCCGGTAAAGTTCGTCACTCCTGATCTGTATCATTAATTGTTTATTGTGTCTATCTTGTCGAAATATAATATTAACAGACGCAATAATAGTAATACAAATGTACTTATATTTTTTTTTGTATAACTTTCTGACATTCTTTTGTTTGCTCAAAACGATCCAGTCACTAAATATATTTTCGTTCACGGTACAAAAATAATGTGGGAATCCCATTAACAACCATTTTTTTAGAGCGAAATTCATTTTTGCTGGAAATTTTTCATATGCACCATTACCTTTCGTGGGCGTACATTTTTAAATGTTTACAATATAAAAAGTAACGTCTTTCGAAACAAGATAAAGTTAGTAATACTATTCGCAATTATATAGAGCAAAAAATGGCGTATCTCCCTTTCAGGGCACCAATTTGTATATACATAATTTTGTTTCTTTTCGAACGTGACAATTATCGTTGTCAAAACAAATAGATAAACAGAAGTAAACAAAAATTTTTCTTTTAATTTTACAGTGTTTCTAAGGGATCTCGTAACGAGATATTTTGTTCCGGGTCCCATCTTTGTTACGAGCGCCTCTATTTACTTCGCAAATTTCGAATATGTACCTTGATCCTCGTCGCTTTATAATAAAGGGAGGCCGAAAAAGTAAGGCGTCCTATACGGAATTGTGAGTTAAAAAATTCAATTTCTTTCGCAAACATAATTAGTGCAACTTCATTGCGAATCCCCTTTGATATTAAGAACAAACACAAGGTATTTCATTATGTTTTGTATGCTCAAATTTAATATCTTCTTTTTGGCATTGCTTCGAGATATTTATACGCGATGGACGTTGAGCATTCTTTTCACAGTTCATCGAGCAGAAGTTGCACTAAAAATGTGGTTACAATAATCTATTCCTTCCCTTTTTTTTTATTTCATTAATCCTAAGGAATATATTGTTATCGTACTCGTACATACTCAACGACTTCGATAATCAATATATCATATGTAAAATATTGTTCATTCGAATACACAATTATAAGATAGAACTTTTGTGCTTTCTGATCAAAATCAAATGCCTTGATTTTGGTAACCAAAGGATCGTTCCTGTCGAGGAAGCTAATTTTTCTCTAGTTTACATTAAGTGTAACATGAACTTTGTATCGATAGTATATCATAGTTCTCGTTACATTACGAATTACTATGCGACACGGATTTCTTTATTTCCGACATTCATTTTTCTCTACGGTAAATTTTTTTCCATCCGTTCTTTTTAACTAATATGAACACATTCAGCTATTTCTTCACATTTCATTAGACAGAATAGCATAACCTGAAATTATTGGACTTCGAAACGAAAGCGTAAAAATACGCGTTTCTCTTCAGGCAGCTACTGCTGTTTTTGCATCTTAATAGTTATCCCATTTTTTTCCACTTTTCTTAACAAATCGGACGTATTCTTACAATATACAGGGTTTTTACCACCCCTGGGAAAAATTTTAATAGGGGATTCTAGAGGTCAAAATAAGACGAAAATCAAGAATATCAATTTGTTGATGGAGGCTTTGTTACAAAGTTATTAACGTTTAAAGTTCCGTCCGTACTGAATTTTTTTCTCGAAAATGCGCAGGATTTC
This sequence comes from Colletes latitarsis, assembly GCF_051014445.1. NCBI lineage: Eukaryota > Metazoa > Arthropoda > Insecta > Hymenoptera > Colletidae > Colletes > Colletes latitarsis. Next base: position 25,691,000 of record NC_135141.1, on the reverse strand, counting down.
GGGGGTACGTCTATTCACCAAAAATGATTGTAATAGACCCCCCCAGCTAACAATATTTTTTTCAGAACGATTTGAAATATTTTAATTTCGTCGAAAAATTTCACATCTTCTCGAATTTTTTTCTAGAAAGTGGGTAGGATTTCGGGGGTATGTGTAATGATCAAAAATGATTGTAATTGACCCCCGCAACCGAAAATAATTTTTCCAGGACGATTTGAAATTGTTGAATTTAATTGTTAATAACTTTTTAACGAAGCCTCCATCAACAAATTGACATTCTTGATTTTCGTCTTATTTTGGCCTCTAGAATCCTCTATTAAAATTGTTCCCAGGGTTGGCCGAATACCCTGTATAATGATCATGCCCGGTTTATACGACACGATCAAAAAGAAATTTCGATCGATTTCTATGCAATTCCAGCGAACAGATTATAATATCGAGTAAAGATTGATATTTTAAAAAGTTTCGTGAAATAAAAAGCTTTACGACTTTAAACATCAGTTGTCACGATTTGTCACATAGATTTTAAAATACAATATAACGATTGATAAAAGTTTTACAGAGTACCATTGCTAGGTCAATGAAAAATTATCGAATTTAAAAGCATAACAAGTGGCAGTTGAAAAATGACAGTGATAATATAGGCATAATTAAAAAACGTGCTTCTCTTCGATCGTTAGGTAAAAGCATGTACAGGGTACCCCATCGATGATCGTGAAACTTCGAAATTACATATTCGAGAAAATAATGTCTCCTCAAAACGAATCAATTCTTCTTCAATATTTTTAAAAAATTATCGAAAGCACGAATATTCAAAACGACTATCACAAATGGGGCACCGATATATTATGCTACTGCATGCGATATTAACGGATACGATAAGCTATAAATATAGATACATATAACATACGTTCTATTACTCTTAACGAGTAAAGTAGTAAATATATACGCAACTTGTAAAATATTTTTTTGAAAACAAATTTTTTTAACATTCTGCATTTTTTGTTTATCAAATAACACACAGTCTAGCCGCTTTTCAAGTGCATAAATAATCTTTTCAAGCGCACTATTAGTCCGTGAATTTCGTCCAAGAAAAGTTTCTTTAAAAAATACTATTATAATTGATAACTTTCAAAATTTCTACAATGTGTCACGCAAATAAGATCAAAGATTACAAGGTAAATTGCATGTAACAACAAAACAAACGAGAATATATGTATAGCTTTCCTTCGAAACAAAAGTACCTTTTCCTAAATTTTTATTTTTATTTTTTATTTTATTTTTAACGAGGATATATTTTTCATACGTAACGCGCATACGTAATATTTAATGTTTTCCATACTATGACACGTAGTTCTGTTTAAATTTTACTCTTTCTTTTTCTCTCGAGAAACGAAAATGCCGTTGTATTTTATATTTATACGTATATGTATGTATTAAAACTAATATTCGATCGATATCGATCCATGAATTACCGAACAGGCTGCAAAGAACACGTGAATATTAAGCACTTAATTTAAACGTTTGTCAGACCTGAGAATTCATCCACGCTGTTACTTTTTAGCGACGTATCTTAAGTAGAGCTTGCTTCTTACTTTGGAAACCAAAGGGTTTTTGGTAATGGTAATTCAAGGATCGAGAAAGAATTAGAGGTATCTCTGGATACTGTTGTATGTTTAATGAAAAAATCGTTGCGCTAATAGGTGTAGACACTAATCAACAAATGAAGCAGACACGTGGTGGGCCTCTGGCCACGTTTACTTATCCTTTCAACTAGTTTGAACAATAACAATGTACTTCGTATCACAGTATTATATCAGTAGTGTATTTAGTATTTGTCGCATTTACTTTGGATATGGCAAATATGAAATATAACAGTAAAATTATACTAATGTAAGTCTATATTCTTTGGGACTAAATGCATATCACAGTGAGAAATTTTTCAACATTCTATTTTTTTGATTTTTTTTTTTTATTTTTAATTCTTATTCGAATTGCCAGAAGCGCACCCGTGTCAGAAATATATTGTCTACAAAATCATATTAAACCTATATATCTTATTAAAGATATTCCAGAAAGCTTTACCGCCAACCAGTGGAAATAAGCAGGCAATAATATTACAGTAGAAGTATCTTTTACCATTAGTTAAAAATGCACCTTAAGTTACTTTAGATACTTACTTGTATCTAATATGCAGTCTTATCCTAATTTTCTTTTAGCTGCGCAACTGATTTTGTAAAACGAAAAGAGATAAATTAGTAAACGTGCATTTGTTTCCAAACGATCCAAAGTGGTCCATGTTACTTGAAATGTTTTCATTTGTCTAATCAAATGATCGATCACAGATTTATCACATTCATTTACTTCTTGATTATTGATGTACTTGGATTCGTGTGTTATCCATTTAAATAAATATTTACAAAATTCATTGGACCACCCTATAAAACACGAATTAAATTATTATTCGATGTTACACAGCTCATTCTAAATGTTAAAGCATGCAGTAAATGTTATTGATAATGTTGACGTGTTAGTATTTATATAAGATTATTATAATGTTAGGAGTTAGTAATGAACAATCATTAAGTGCCAAAAAAGTATTTCTCTTGTTACCATAAAACTTAAATAAAAAAGAAGAGAATCTAAATAACTTCTCACGAATATGACTTTGTACTAAAACTGAATGTGTTGTCAATTGGTATTTATCTAAGTATTTTAAGCTGAACAATATTTTCAATATTGAAAAAAAATTTTGTTTTATCGTTTGAATGACCGTTTAACGATAATTTCTTTCGTTTTAATAATAAAATATCAACGAACACAAACCACTATAATTCTAAATACATCAAAATTTTGTATTCAATGAGATATTAGACCTAATTTTAAAGTACTTCGTATTATTTTGTTTAACTATTGCATGCCCTGATTACTACATAAGTATCAGACTAGCAGCATTCGTGGATTATTGAATACTATTCTTTAGAAGTCTGATTGTAATACCCTAAGTATTTCAAAGTATTTCTAAATTGATGATGTCATTGAAATGATTTAATAATTATGTTGCTGTCATTTTAAAAACACCATAATTGATTAATTTGTATGCTTGCCGAAGAAGGAATTGATACGCGTGCAATGATTAAAACAGAGACTTTGCGAATGCCTGTATAACTACAGGAACGCTAGCGTCGAAACCATTAATCGTTAAAATACTATTATCACGCTTTTCCTTATGATAGGTCGAATGAAAACATACAGCACAGTTTATTAACCTGAAAATAGATAAACAAATAAAATATGATGTTAACGGCCGTTTACTGAGAATAATTTTAAATGACTCACTTTGTATTTGGAAGTGTAAGTGCTGTTCTGTATTTCTCAAGAGCTTCTTCGAAAGTATCAAATTTTTCATATATTTGATCTACAACGTTAATAAATACATCGTATTTCTTTTTCTGATAAGCAGCCCACGACATTGGTTTACTCAAATTGACATTTCCAACAGGCATCTGTTGCAATCTTCTCATAGCCTGGCCAAAAGATGCTGTTTTATCAATGTTGACCATATGAATTCCAATGTTTTTAAACGTCGCGATGGTAACGTTCTTCTCACTACGAAGAAGTGAAAGTGCAATTAAGCATCCTGCTTCTGCACCATTCACGTTACCACCGCGCCAAGTCTGTTTCCCTAGCATTACTTTATTCATATCGATTGTTACGAAGTAACGTAAGCCAGTCGGTTGGATATGCTATAAAATATGTATTAAGCGATATTACGGTAGGACAAGAATAACGTTGTGCAAGGATACTTATACTCACAAAAAATGAAACATTTAACATTTTATAGAGAGCAACGACAATTTTAGAATTTGGTTTAATCGGAATTGGTAGAATCAACTTTTTCTTATCAGCTTGTTCTTTGACTTTCCTTTTTACGTACGTTAATGGCCTTCAAAAACGTGACGTATTAAATGACGTTAACAACTATTTATTGTTTATTCTGTAGTTGCTACTTACTTTCCACAGTTTTCATAATTCCTTACTGTTACTAATACTAAAGCTGGGTGGACCTTGTCTCGGATAATATATGCTACGTTCGTAATTTGTTCGATTATTTTAGAAACTATTAAAGAGTTTGGTGTTAATAATTCGAAATTATGAATTCTTTGTAGATTGTTTAAAAGCGTAATTAAATTCATTGATGGTATCAATGCATTCCAGACCTAAAGATAAAAGTAAACTTATGTACGAGATATATCAAATAGAAGAATACAGAGGATTTTTTATTTTATTTTTGTACTTTTACCTCTTCAGACTTTAGTAAATGTCCAGGTACATGATCTAATGTTAATTCATATTCTTCCAAAAGATGTGCTGCTTGAAGTTGATCCTTAGAATGTTTGAAATCTTCAATATGTTCAATGTATTCTACTATTTCTGTAAATCTAGAATCTTCCCCATATGTTTTTTTTATTTCTTCTAAACCATGTATTACGTACTTAAGGACCACTTCTGCCTCTGTTTAAAAATAAATTATTAGGTCAATAAAGGTGATTATTTATCCAATGGTTACATTATGATAAAATAAGTACCAGGATTTTTGGATACAGGATGTGATAACTTTAAAATATCTTTATGCTTCCAACCATATCTGCTTCTGTATCTTGTAACACATTTTGCTAATTCCATTGGAGTTCTCGATAAGTACCAATAATTTACAGCTTTTCTTAAACCCTTACCCCAACCATGTTTTGAACTACCAGTTGCATTAAGCTCTTTCTGCTTACTTATTTGCGAAACAAATTTTATAAACAAAAGAAAATGTGGAGGCGATGCACAGATTTTATTCACAGCTGCATATGCTGCATGTCGTAATTGTTCACTTTTCATTTGTCTACAGCAAACGGCAAGAGCAAATACTAATGTTTCTGGATTTGGAACAAGATTGCTTTCAAATGCCTGCAAAAATATTACATGCTCTTTATACATAATTGTTTTCATTAGTCAGAATAAAATTACCTTTATGATTATTTGAACTGGCAATAACTGCTTTTCTGTATTCTCAGCTAATTCCTCAATAGATGGAACATTTTTAGCTAAAAAATAGTTGTGAACAAACCAGTTACCAGGATGATAATCTGGATATTCCTTCCCGACATAAAGAAACTGTGATAATCGTATCTCAGGATCATTTGGACCCAAATCCACTTCCATTTCTTACTACACAATTCTACAAAATAAAATTGATGAAATTTAATACAAATGTTCTTTGTTTCTTTTCTGTCAATTGAAATACATAACTTGATGGCTGCAGGTTTTTTTAAATTATGAAATAATTATTCACAATAAAAAATTACCAAAAAAAATTCTGCTAAAAGAACACAACTTTGAAATGTTAATCTATGTATAAATTTATCGAAACGAATATCCCTGTAAACGTAGAAAAAAAGTGTATTTCTTTGAAGACTATTTTGAAGTTCAAACTCCTGTGCGCGTACGGTATACAATAGAACATAGTAGACAGATATCACTGGATGACCTGATAAGGTAATATAAAGACACGGGATACATGCCATCATAGTAATGTTCGAGTTTGTAAATTGTACATACAACTAGAAATTGTGCACGGTTACAAGAGCTCTCACTAATCAGTGCAATTTTTCATTACAAGCATTCGATGCTTATTACCTTTTGCCAATCGAAAGAGTAACAACTCAAAACACAACCATATAGAACACGACGTTTGCGTCGTGCAAAAACGTACTGACGAAAGAATTTACACGGTTCGTGAAGATCTTGGGTCAAGTAAAAACACAAAAGCTCATTGACCCCTAGAAAGCCACGAATGCTTCAACAACATAACGCTTTTTATTTCTTAAACAAGATTACAAATTTGTATAAGTGCTAATTCATCGCATATCAGAGTTATATTTTTCTTCTTTTTTTTTAATTATAAGTAAATTAACCTTTAAGTATTCTCAAAATGATTTTTTACCGCAAGTCTTTATATATTCACTATAGAGCAATAGTAAGTATTCGCTGTTTGAGTACGCGTTTAATGTTACCAGCTTCAACGTTTCGTTTCATTAGTTGTAAATTTAGCGTGAGTGTACTTTAATATTAATTTTTCATAAGAATTTGTTAAACGAATTCTCGTACGATGGGGTAAGGTAGTTTTTTGATGAAAGTAAATGATCATAGTTACAAATAATTGCAACATTTTTGTATTTTAATCAGTGGCGGATGTAGGTTTATTGGAGCCTGAAGCTAATGTTAATTACTTCGAGATACCCTTTTCTTTCCCAAAATGTGTTATCAAAGGTAAATATTATGGAAATGTATTTATCAGTTTTCTTTTCACCATAGACTTGCGATGACAATTTCTATCGTACATTGTTGATACGATATCTATGAGCAATAACAGATTAACCTTAATAGGGTCGGAACATCATAAATTTCATCATCTCTGCTATACAATTTGTTATTAACTATACTATGTCAGAGTATTAGATTAATTATATATTTATTAGGTATTGAATTCTGAAAAACATGGAATAGATTATATCCATTAACAATGTAGGTCGACGGTTAAAATTTTCTTTCTTCCGCATAGAAAAGAAGTTGGTTTTTGTTTTAAGTTGGTATTCTGACGTAATGTTACCAGAAGCCAAATCGGTGCCTAGAAGAAATTGCCCCTCCACTTACGTACGACCTGGTACGAATTTAAAATAATTTCTTAAAGTATCAGATGAAATTGTTAATAATAGCAATTCCGTACATCATGTAAAATAAGAGAGAATTTTTTACGTTTGCTAATTTTACCGATTTCAGTAGTTTAATTGGCCACTGGTTTTTGTACCAGGTCGTACGTAAGTGATGGTGCAATTTTTCTGGGTACTGGTCTGCCATCTGGCGACATTGCAGTGTACTGCTCTGACAACACATTCGTAAAAGTATGTCAGTACGCCGGCCATGGCGGAGTGGTTACAATTAAGAATTGTTCGTCTTGGCGAACTAAATTCTGTCGAAGAGAAGCAAGATATCTTGTCGGAGATTAAAATTAAGTTAGGAAGTTTAAATAACAGAGAATCCGAGCAGATCTCTCGTAATTTGGACTTTGGCCAATTATTTACGCAGTTAACCTCAAACGACAGGTATCGTGACAACGCTAATTCTGTAAAAACGTTGAAATACGCTGACTTAACTGTAAAGTATCTTGATATGTAATGTGTTTTAAGACGATATATAAGTGATATTAAGTTTTCGAATAAATTACAAACGATAAATTTTTGACTGTTCACGCTTTCTATGTAGTTGATTCATTATCGTATTAATCAGTTTAGTACAGGATTAATATCGTAAAATTAAACAATTATTGATTTTTCCTCTTGCAGAGAATTTGTAGATCAAGTGTGTGATATTTTGAAGACGTTATTAACTCTGTTAGAACCTGCAGAGGTCTATGAAAGATATTCGACGCAATTATCTCAACTGATAACTCATCCAGATGCCATAGTTAGATCCGTTATACTGCATGAAATTCTGTCTATTGCGTCCAATCCACAGAAGGTGTCTTTATTGCTCACGGATATCAATTTACTTGTTGCTGTAGTAAATAAAATTGCGGATGATAATGTGATGGTAGCTGAGTGTGCTATGTGTATAATGAAAGAAATTGGAAAAAATGTAAGTGGATTGCAGATTATATATACAGGTGAACTGTTAAGGAGTTTTGCTAGATTATTAGCAAAGAATGACACTATTAGTTTTCGCGTATACGAAGTTGTTGTGGATATAGCAAAATCTTCGAAGGAAGCTTTAGAGGCATCTGTTCAATCAGGATTTTTGAATAGTTTATTCGAGGTTCTTGAGAGCAATGATATATTGCTTCAGGTGAACACATTAGAAATTTTAACTCAATTAGCGTTAACGGAAGAAGGATTAAGTTACTTAGAGCAGCAGGATGTGTTGAGAAAACTGGTTCAAAAAATAGCGCAAGCAAATGAAAATCCATTATCGAATCTATTGATTCCCGGTTTAATGAAATTTTTTGGTAACGTCGCGCGTCATTGGCCTAATGAAATTTTTTCGAAATATCCAATCGTGGTGTCCGCGTTATTCGAAGTAATAGAGAGCGGAGATCAAGCTATTCTTGGCGTCGCGTTAGATACGTTGGGACATGTTTCTACAACCGTAGAAGGTAAATATGCTTTACAAGCTTTGGGAGAAGCAATGCCGTGCGCGTTAAAAAAAATTGCGGAAGTCATACAGAAAATGCCTACAGCGTTACGAATTCGTGGACTCAATAGTTTAGCACTTATACTTGATGTGCAACAAGCGGAGCAGGATAACAGAGTTTTGTCATTAACAAAGTCTTGGTTCGATTCTCTTTGCGACGATCCGCTGGATATGATCGTAGCGTTATGCAGACAACCGTTCGCAGATATTAGACAAGCATGTTTAGAAGTATTAGCGGTTGTAGCTTCGCAAGTGTGGGGCCAAGAATACATATCCACTTATCCGGGTCTTATAGAATTTTTATTGGACAGAAACATTGAAAGCTTCAAGGAATGCAAGGAAGCTAAATATGAAGTTGTTAAACAGTTATCCCAAGCCGAACAAGATATATTCGATGCAAGTACAATGCAAAAGCTTAAAGAATTTGTAGATCAAGGTCCCTATTATGTTGAAATTGATACAGAGGTTGCAACGGAAGGCGGTCTTTGAAATACGTTATTTTTGTATATGTTATTCTATATTACGGATGTTGAGAGTTATCAACGATCGTTCGAGGAACGCTGCATGAAAAAATCCAAACAATTTTTCAAGCAGAATTTTTTATAAAATATATATTTAGTTTGTATACGTTACACGCGAAAGTAAACAAGGATGTATTATTTTGCGGGACGTGAATACGCAAACATACAAAGACAAATAATTTATTTTATAAGTAACAATACATAGAAAAGTTAAGACTACATGTTTTTGCAACAATGCAAAAATGCACGCGACTCTTACACCATGTTTGTAATGTTTCAATGTTCTCTCATTGATTCATGATTTTCTTTTACTTCAATTACATACAATAAAGACGTATATAAATAACTTGACGAGACGTGTGTTCTGCTTAACAGCTGTGTTACTGCCTCATTGTATGCGTTTTCGTTTTTTTGGAGATAGTATCTTTAACATGCTCACTATTGGAGCCTCGAAGGACAACGATATGACGAACGATAACAAGTAGGATAGAACCAGTTGTCCAAGGAATGTGATCATCTGAAATGCGCATCTTGCTTTATTAGATTGTTCTACAAGCACGGGAACAAAAGACTGAGGTGTCTTTATTGTTATATAGACGAACCATAGTGTATTTTCCTAAGTGAAATGGCGAGTCCAAGTTCAAAGCTGTTAGTCGAATCACGAGCGGGTGTATTAAATAAGCGCAATATGTTATTCGGCTAACCGGATACAGGATTGGTGCTGACAGAATACTGTTGACGTATCCTGTAAATATTTAAATTCGTTATTCCCGCGATTTGAGAAATTTCGAAATCGGAACCATTACATACAGGGTGTTCGGCCACCCCTGGGAAAAATTTTAATGAGAGATTCTAGAGGCCAAAATAAGACGAAAATCAAGAATACCAATTTGTTAATGGAAGCTTCGTTAAAAAGTTATTAACGTTTAAAGTTCTGCCCGTACTGAATTTTTTTCTCCAAAATGCGTAGGATTTCGGGGGTACGTCTATTCACCAAAAATGATTGTAATTGACCCCTACAGCTAACAATATTTTTTTCAGAACGATTTGAAATATTTTAATTTCGTCGAAAAATTTCACACCTTCTCGAATTTTTTTCTAGATAGTGGGTAGGATTTTGGGGATATGTCTATTCACCAAAAATGATTGTAATTGACTCCCGCAACCGAAAATAATTTTTCCAGAACGATTTGAAAATTTTTTTTTCGTCGAAAAATTTAGGCACCTACCCACTGCCGATTTTTCTTAAGGATTCGTTTTTGATTTTTAGTAATTTTGTTTGACGTTGTACGGAAATATTGTCTAATACTTTTTTGTAGGTACCCATGAGCTCTACTTCAGAAAAAAGTTTCATTGAAATATATTCACTATTGTAGGAGTTATGGCTGTTTGAAAATTGGACCATTTTTATGTGGTTTTTCTCATTTTACAGGACCAAAGAACAACTTTTTCATTATTGTTAGAATTTCTACATATTCTACGCCAAAATACGCGTTATTTGCTTTTTTAAACATTGAAATCGTCCAATCCGTTCAGGAGTTATGGTGTTTTAAAGATACGCATGAAATTTCGGGGAACGATTTCTGGCCTGAAATTAGATTTTCAGTAAGGAATTTTTTTCTCGAAAATGCGTAGAAATTCGGGAATATGTCTATTCACCAAAAATGATTATAATTGACCCCTGCAACTGAAAATAATTTTTCCAGAACGATTTGAAATTTTCGAATTTAATTGTTAATAACTTTTTAATGAAGCCTCCATCGACAAATTGGTATTCTTGATTTTCGTCTTATTTTGGCCTCTAGAATCCCCTATTAAAATTTTTCACAGGGGTGGCCGAACATGTAGTAGTTATACACAGTTCACGGTCGTAAAATTTGGGACCTAACAGTAAAAGTTAATTGTGTTATAATTATACGATCATCATATTTCCGAATGAATATTTACCTCCGTAGCCAGTGCTACATGCAATCACGATCCATGATAATCCAAGCGCCCATATGCTGTGACTTAACGAGGAATATGTGGCCGCCATTATGGGGCTGAGTTCTGCTTCGTACAAGCCGTACAGTAAACTCAAAAGACCCGCCGAAGAGAGAAGCCAGCCCACGCAAACCGTCGTCTGTAAAGTATCGAATATGAAGACTCAACGAAGAGGAATGTAATTTTCCACTTACCTTGGTCATTTTCACTTTGCAATCAGTTTTGAAAAGAAAGTATCCCATCGACATGCCTATGAGGTAAGGGCCTAGTCTGGTCCACGGTTTGTCGTAAATTTTATCGAAAAGCGCCAGTGGATCGTCGGAGCTTGGCATATGGTTGTTCGCCAGGGCGATGTAACCCGTCGTTAACCAGGAACTGAGCAACAAAGTGCACAACGCGAACGTCGCGATCTTGAAATGATTTGTTGCCAATATCAATATCACGGCACCGACGACGTAAAATTGAGTATCGTCCGCGACGTACCAGCTCCAAATCATGCACTGAAATGGACCATACGTTGAGTGCCTGTTCTTACGAACGAAGACGAGTGATTATTGCACGAGACTCACCATTTGGTCGACCGGGAACAACGTATTGATATAAAGTAAATTCCTCCACCAATAATTGGGACAGTTATAATGATCAGCGGTGGGTGGCTCGAACACGGAGTTCGAGTGGAACCATTTCATCGCGATCTGAACGACGCCCAGCACGAACATGTACGGGGCTGTGAGCCTGAAAAATCGGTAGAGAATCAGCCCGACAAACTTCAGGCTGCCGGAGACGAAGCCCCGCGTGCCCTGCGTGAGCGTCTTCAAGTCTCCTTTCGCGTTCGTTCTGAAGTACAGGAAGCTGACGAGCAGCCCGCCCATGAAGAAGAACGTGTCGACGCTGAACGCTCCGTTCGAGATCGTTTGGAAGAGGAACTTCCTCTCCACGACCTTCCGGTACTCCATGTTATCGGAATACTTGAACGCCGTGATACAGGTGTGACCCAGTATCACCCAGGTCATCGAGATCGCCCTCAGACCGTGAATCGTACTGATAGTGTCTCCACCGACCTTGCTATCGCAGATGATCTTCACGTTGGTACGAACCGAAAAAGACAGCAACAATTCCTCGACAACGCCTACGAACAGATCCACGCAATTTGTATTTCTCATTTTGCTTCTAGTTATAGCCCTTGGCCATTAGGATTAGGATCGCTCGGGAACTGCTGTGAAATGGTAAAATTCAAAGTTCCACAGCTTCGTTGATACACAGGAAGTGAAATTAAAGCCTAAGGCCTTCTACTCTCTATTCTTCGAGTAGCCAAATATTAACAATGTTATGGAACATTGAATTCTAGTATTTTTCAGCGATTCTCGCGTGGTCCAAGTCCGATCTGCTTACTGAATTTGCGAACTTCCGGACTAGCCGACCGTAGGCTACCTTCGTGATCGTTGTTGTTATTAACCGCCAATGATTGAGCTTGCCCGTTGATGATTGCTTCAGCCGCTGGAACAGGAAGGTAGACCTTACCTTGAAAAGCTGCGGAATATAATAATAAAACTGTGTCACTGTCTCTGCTCCTGTCCTTGTCCTGTGATTGTCTGTAAGTGTTAGTCAACTCTTTTGATTTCGGGAGGGGATCGAACGACGATTACGCGTTGTTCTCGTGCCGTCGTCGTAGGCGAGGAACGCAAAAGTTCGTGGCGTTTACGTGGAACGGTCGCGGAAGTCTTACCGCTTAGTGGCTTTTGACTTCTGCCCGCTAATTGCTCGAGCTTCGCGTGCCTTTCCAAATCGTAAATCATGTTCCTGCGAGTGTGTTTTCTCGTTACGTAGACGTCGTATCCGGTGCCGATCGCCATCAAAACGAAAACCGCGGCGGTCACTCCACTGAAACGTCAACATTTCTTATTTGGACCAAGATCCGTACGTAACACGTTTGTAAATGGCCGACCGCGGAGTCGGGCAAACTTTATTCAAGTTTTATATTCGTTCGTAAACTAATTTAATGTTTTATTTGTTTAAGCTAGTTTACGAACGAATCTATAATTTTTATTCGTAAATAGAATTTGCTCGTCTCTGGTCGATCGAACAGGGTTGGGCAAACTCCCTAGGTTTTTAAATAAAAGAAATTAATTTAAACGGATTGTATAGCCCAACCCTGACCGATGTATAACGATGAATCTGATTTTAAATGGCATTTTAGAACGTACAATAGAATCCAGAAGACTGGGTCCTCGTACATGTTGTACATGTCGTGCTGGTCCCGAACCGTGTCAATCGACGAGTGTCTCGCCGCGAGCGAACTAGAAGCGAACTTCGTTATCGTGGACACGTCGGAGGCGGAACACGAGAATGGCAGACACACCCCGAGGTAAATCGTTCTTGTCTGTAATTAACGTTAACAAATTATTCTTAAGGCGATCGTCGATTCAACGCGGCACGACCTTTCGTCGGATCGAAACTTCCGATAATCGTCGGCCATTTCGACGAAGATGCGATCGTAGAAAGTTGGGAAGTGCTTTGATCGATTACCGCTCGTGGCAGAGAGACGTTTATCGAGATCGTCATCATGTAAAATCCCAATTTGTACGGTGGTTTGGCCGATCTCGTCTCTGCCCATAGATTGTTCTCGCTGAGACCGGTGTTTCTTCGCCGCAGTTCCGAGTTGAATTCGTCCAGCTCCTCCATCGAGGCGTCTCGAAGCGTCTCCTTCGTCCGCCTACCATAATCCTCGTTGATGTAAATGCATTCGGTGGACGATCCGACGTAGTAAGAATTCCCCCAGTAGAAACCGTTGCCGTACCTACCCGATGCGTCGTCCGCTGAAAGAAAGAATTAATAATTAACGATCGAGAGTGCATTTTAATTTGTGTCGCGAGTGTGTTACTGTATACAGGGTGCTCGATCAACCCTGAGAAAAATTTTAATGGGGTATTCTAGAGGCCAAAATAAGACGAAAATCAAGAATACCAATTTTTTGACTGAGGCTTCGTTAAAAAGTTAGTAACAATTAAATTCAAAAATTTAAAATCGTTCTGGAAAAATTATTTTCGATTACGGGGGTTAATTACAATCATTTTTGGTGAATAGACATCCATGAAATCCTACGCGTTTTTGAGAAAAAAATTCGAGGTGTGAAATTTTTCGACGGGAAAAAAAATTTCAAATCGTTTTGGAAAAATTATTTTCGGTTTAGGGGCTCAATTACAATCATTTTTGGTGGATAGACATACCCCCGAAATCTTGCGCATTTTCGAGAAAAAAATTCAGTACTGGCGGAACTTTAAACGTTAATAACTTTTTAACGAAGCCTCCAGCGACAAATTGGTATTCTTGATTTTCGTCTTATTTCAGCCTCATTAAAATTTTTCCCAGGGGTGGCCGGACAAGAGCAAAGGCTAAGAGTCGTCTAATGAAATGTTTAAGTCCAAAGTAGACGAGAGCTCGAAATATTGGAACGAGTTTAACGAACCCGCGAAAAAATTCGTGAATCGAATCACATCGAATTAATGCAAGGTCAAGAACTGTTTTCGAATCGGAGCTCGTCGATTCCACGAAACGGTGCGGCGTCACGAAATAATCCGACGCCGAAGATCGTGATTACAAGATCGAGGCGAACGGGAGAAATTTCACCCGATTACGGCGGCCGGGCGAAACGACCGATGGAAACCGATTACGAAATACTTGGATGAAAACCTCGGTTGAGTCTGTTTTGCGTGGAACGATGACGTTGCGATTTATCCTGCAACCGCAATTTATCCGTGATTAAGCTGCAACACGTATACCTGTGGAAACCTGAACGCCGCCAAGACGGTGATTAGATAATATTACTTTCTTCTCGGATAGAAAGTCTTATTAGCGAACCGCTGGATAAAGCCAGGCTCTCCCGATTGGGTGTTGTAATCCGTTGGTAATGAAAATTACGTATTATCCTTCGCGGGATAAACGTCTCTTATGAAAGTGCAAACGAGGGCGTTGTTATACAGCTTGCGACACCGATGATTGAACGGTGCCTTTTATTTGAAATTGTAGTGAATGAAATCTCGATTGCACAAATGGAAAATTGCCCGACGCGTATCGTGAAATTACTGCGTTTCGTTTGTGCCGCCCACGTGAGATATCAAACATGGCCGGCGGTTTGCTTTCGTTGAAATTTCATCGACGAAACGATCCGGAAGCGAGAAACGATCGTCGACTGAACAAGGGAAAGTGCGATGAAGTAGGCCATCGATCGTAATTAACAGTCCGTCGACTTAGGTGGGTTGATTTTGACTCGCGTTTCAATTTCTGCAAGAAAAGTATTTACGATATCGACTGTATTTATTGCAAACTAATTGGAGTAACCCTGTCCATGATGATAGCAGTTACACAAATCGTTGGTCTCGACGATCCATGTTCATTGTCGATTCCGTTCGCGCGTAAGCGACCGAATCGTGCACGAAATTAGAGTAACAACGAACATCTGCAAACTCGTTGCGTTCTTTGGCACGAGTCGGGGGCGTCAGAGTCAAGTTCGATCTCCGTGCGTGACTCGTGTGTCGTTTCTCTGTCGATTCGTGAAAGAATGGAGCGTAAACGAATAGATACGATCTAATCTATTCCTACTGGGTTTCATTCACAAACGTGCTTGATACTACATACGTCTTCTCGCGAGCCTCGCGGCCCCAGCAATTAAGATAAACGTACCAATTCGTGCAAACGTTAATTATTATTAACTATATGCACGAGGTAGGATATTTTGATCAATTTATATTATTTAATCGATGCCCCTAGATAGTCTACATAGTTTATAGAAGAGCTAAGCTCGTCGCGATCTTTTATTCGTCGAGGTCGCGAACCTATGTGTTTTATGCGTAAGTGATTCATTTCGGTGAAACCTACAAACACTGAGTAATGTTGCGTATTGCTCGTTAACTATCGCATTCCAGAAACCTTTCTAATTTCTAAGACAAGATCGGTACGTATGCGTTCGCGTACTGGTACCAGCGTATTGTGATTACAATGTTGATTAAGGATTTGGTTACGAAACACCAATCGTCAAACGATCGTCATTATACGTTGCGTTACTTTTGTTTCGACAGGATAGCTAAGAAGGCCCTGGAATTAGAATTATTTGAGATAGCTTTCGGATTTTCTGATTATTCCTTAGCCTTTCTAAGGCTGAGCCGTTAACGAAGAAACGTGGATGTATTTTGAGGCGGAGTGGTTCACCTCCAGATTTCGTCGAAGTGGACGTCCTCCTTTCAAGGAAAACGAAAGAATCAATGGCCGATCCCGTGGCATTGAATGCGTGCTGGTCGTGGACGAAACGAATTTTTCTTTTCGCGAAAGAAAGTGGGAAACGAATTCGATAGGTGCCGTTCAAGGAGCCGCGACCGGTTTGCAAGGAGGCCTCCTGGCTGGAGCGTGGCACTCATGGTCGAGGTTACCTAGGCAAAGTTCAAGGGTTGCCACAATAAGCGTTGCTAAAAAAGAACCTGGCTTCGGTTCGCTGCCCCGGCGCTTTGTTCACGCGTAGACGCGCAAATTGCTGTTCCGGTAATTACGCGTATCGTAACGTATAACGAGGAAAAATTACATTAATTATTAGCGTGCCATCGTTTTTTATCCGCCAAGTGGATCTGATTCTCAACGATTACCGAGATACGAGCACCCTTGACATTTGAATCGTCGAACCGGTCGCTTAAGACAGATTTTCGTCCGCCATCTTCGATGCCCGGAACGTTGCTAGCCTTGTACCGCCTTGTACTACAGACGATGCTAAGTGGATAATTGATAAAAACAGAGACGCGAAGAAAAGTAGGTTAATTTCGGGTCTGCCTCTCGCGGTCGGTTCCGAACGACTGGTTTCCTTCGGCGGTATTGTCGATCGTTGACCGTGACAAAACGATCGACCGTTTGCTTGGAACCGATCGTGCTAAATGGCACGCTCCGGACGATCGCGGGGAAAGTAATTTGGAAAGAGAAAGCCTCTCTTTCGCGTAGGAATATTAATGGATAGACGTGTTCAACTTTTGAACACGGGACGGACAAAGAAGGATTCCACGCGTCCTTCGGACGTTCCCTTCGCCGATTATAGTTTGGGTAAGGATACCGTGTTTCATTACACACGAAGGTTCTGTAATCGATTCGTCATTTTTCTTCCGCAAATGGGGACGAATTAATAGCCACGGAGCGCGGATGATGCAGCAGAAATCGGTGAAACCGTGACTCGACGATGCTACTCGACGCGTTGCGTAACCGCGCGTTACGCGACTCCCGTAAAAGGTATAAAAAAAAGAAAAATCATAACGCACAAAGTGAACGAAAAGTGAAACGCCCCGGGCACGCCCGACTCGTCGTTCTAACGTCGATCACAATGGTTGCGACAATCTATGCGTCTCGAAGCTGTCCCGCAATGGGCGATCCACTCAGTGAAAATGTCGTTCGGTTACATTCCCTCGCATTTCCCAATTGATATCGGTCGATTTAGCAAGCAGAATTAATTAAAGGTTTCGTTCTCGATCCACTAGGCGTTACCAACAGACCATCCTCGTATTGCATCTTATCAACCCCTAATTCGTATTAATTACAATTTTTATAGACATTTGTGGTACAAACTAAATAGAACTTGCTATTATAATCGTTACGCTCTTGTTGCGCAAATGAAGAAAGTACGATACATGGAATTGAACAGCATATTGCGTAATGGCAAGGTGCAGAAGCTACTTTAAACGCGAAACAAAGTGACGTTGCTGCAGAAAATGGTCCAATCAAATTTTGATACCATGAGAAATTTCAAACGTACCAACGATCCGTAGAGATTTCAAGATTGTAAATTGGGAAATTATTAAAAAACTCGCGGGAGAAAGTAACAGAGACTAATGGAATACTTTTATCTAGAATCGCGCCCCGATGTTGGTTATTGATATGACTGAGTCGGAATGTATTTGGGCTGTTGCGCAAGACGTGTACACGTCGATACAGGTACTTTCTACGCATCGTATAATTTATACGAGCGCACGGCACTCGCGCCGGACATAAATCATTATGATTAGACTCGCGCGGCGTTCCTGCTCGATCGATCTTCGAGTCAAAACGGAAGTCCTCCGACGAAATAGAATGCGGGTTTGGACACGGGCGCGCTCCACATCAACGTGCAAGTTTACGTCGATGGAAACCTGTTTGGAGGCGAAACGTGTAGAAAGTACTTAAGGGAATATTTGCTTACATAACAATCACGCGAAACGCAAGTCAGCCAGGAGAAAAGATCCAATATAGTCGCCTGGTTGCCTACGTTCTAACCGAAACGAATTGTACAAGCTCTTCCAAAACGCGCGACGCGAACTGGATTCCGTGGGTTTCTGTTACGGATCGAACGGGGACACCCTGTAGGATCGAACGTTTCACCTTAGCAGCCGGTCGAAAGCCGTCGCGCAAGAAACGTTTTCGCTGGAGAAATGGCAGATCGTGAGCGGCGTGCTCCGCGAACTAGGAAGCTGGGGTTTGCCTAAGAGTTCTGGCTGGCAATGCGTTATGTCACCCACGAAAAAGAATGAAAGATAAAGGATCAGCTTGCCCAAGAAAAGCCGCGTTACGTGAAAGTCGCGCTCGCAAGCCCGGCTTCCACGTAATCATTTCTCTCTGGGACGGCGGATTCTTTTTATTCAGAGTGACGCAATTTCAATAATCGCGGCGGTTTCTCTGCTTCGCTCGTGTTCCTTGGCGCTCGTCTTCCTCAAACTTTCTAACGCCGCGCGAGCAACTGGAAGCTCCCGGAAACGCGACTCGAACCGTCGATTATCGATCACGCTTCTCGAAAGAATTTTCGATCCATCGAGACGTTTCTGGACGCAACCCTTTATATCGAAAGGGTCGAAGAGCTCTTTAACAACGTCTTTATCGTATCGTCGTGAGTAACAAGATGGACGTTGTAATTCTGTCGAGGGGAAGGGGAAAGGAAGAGCTATGGGAATCGGAAAAAAATGAAACAATGGAAGAGTCTAAGGATCTTGTATCGAGAGGGGAAAGAAACCTGTAAGAAAATGAAGCTTGGAGATAAATTGAAGGAATATCTGTTGTAAATTCAACGTGCCAGAACGATGAAAAAGAGGCGTTATATGATCGAACTTACGAGCAGAGCAGGAAAAATTCAAACATGGGTTTTATAATAGTGGATAATAATCAGTTGAACGTAATCAGGAACAGGTACCGCGATACCGTAAAAACTGTTGACCGCAACAGGAGCTACGTAACACATTTTTCGTGCAATGATAATTGGAGCTGCATAAAAAATGGCTCAGGTTTGACTGTTCTCTTTGCACCATAGCAACGTAGCTAGTTGCTTCTATTGAAATCAGTTCTCAGAGTGCAAAGGGTTAAAGTGTATAGGATCGTTGCACAATTCGTCGCGTTAGTTAGCAGTACTACCATAAAGCCAGACACACAGAAGGCTCGACGAACGACAAGTTTGAGCCAGCCTGTCCGTTCCAAGAGCCTTGTTGGTGTGATTTCAGTCCCGAAACAGGAATGTGGACGCGAAAGTATTTCTTTTTACGGTCAAGTGTACTACTTTTCGGTAAAATTTGTCAATCAACGGGTTCTTGTCTGGATATACAGAGTGTTCGGCCACCCCTGGGGAAAATTTTAATGGGAGATTCTAGAGGCCAAAATAAAACGAAAATCAAGAGTATCAATTTTTTGACTGAGCCCTCGTTAAAAAGTTATTAACAATTAAATTCAAAAATTTCAAATCGTTCTGGAAAAATTATTTTCGATTCCGGGGGTCAATTACAATCATTTTTGGTGAATAGATATACCCCCGAAATCCTAGCCACTTTCTAGAAAAAAATTGGAGGTGTGAAATTTTTCGACGAAATTAAAATATTTCAAATCGTTCTGAAAAAAATATTGTTAGCTGTGGGGGTCAATTACAATCATATTTGGTGAATAGACATACCCCCGAAATCCTGCGCATTTTTGAGAAAAAAATTCAGTACTGGTGAAACTTTAAACGTTAATAACTTTGTAACAAAGCATCCATCGACAAATTGGTATTCTTGATTTTCGTCTTATTTTGGCCTCTAGAATCCCCCATTAAAATTTTTCCCAGGGGTAGCCGAACACCCTGTATAATAAGTTTTCGAGAACTCGAGATAAACAAACCGTTTACCCGTTACTGATCGAATGAGAATCGCGATAGAGTGAAATTTTCATTCGAAAAATGGGTCAAAATGCGTTCGTCGCGTCCGGTTCGGTAGACCAGGAGAAAATCCGGAAGTCGAAGATCGGCGATCGCGAGATCGAGCACGGCTGAAAGTCGAAAGGCGAACGCTTCCCATAATTGGCGGCCACCGCGAGTCGCGTTTCAAATGTCATAACGGTAATGTTGCTAATGTCGCTTGTTCTAAACGTACGTTTCACCTTTCCCCGCGCGATTCTACAAATTTGAACTTCCTGCGACGATAATGGAGCGCGCCGCTCGACGGGCAGAGAAAGTCTCGACGGATCTGTTCGCGGACTTTTCCGGCTTGGAAATTGGGGAGAGTCAGTCCGGACGTAGGTTCTCACCGGAAATCGTAAACGTTGGACGATAATTGAACGTTGAAAAAAATTTTACGCGAAACGCTTTCTATGGATCCACCCACTTTGTTCCTTTCAAAATTGTCTGGTTATTAGATTTGCGCAAGGGGCGTACACGCTGCACGGAGTCAGGAATACGCTGTCGACTTCCGGTCGTTCGATAGTCCGTCTGGCAGAAGCATCGACCCGCGAATGATCGCTCTGTGATTATTTTTGTAACTTGTTGCTTAGAGATTTAGAAGAAAAGTCGTAAAACGTTGCGTGCAAGCAATTTTAATTGAAAGTTTCGTCTAGCGACGAAAAGTCGATATTTGTCGATCGCAGGACTTCGCGTTCTTCCTTGTAACGGGATACGCCCGAAAGTACCGAGCCAAAAAACCAGTTTGTGCCTGTTTTTGGTCGAACCTTACCGTTTATCGACTCGACTATTTCACTCGGGCAGGTTATACTGTCGACGGTTTCGCCATAGACGCGGAAAAATGTATTGGACTCGCGATTAACATTTCAATGTCTATGTTATTCGAGAACCGACCGTCAAAATGTCTCGATACGAAACCACTTGTGCAAGAAGGCTTCTTTTTCTGTTATTTGGAGAGAAAATTCGGAGAATTCAGAGAGGCAAACATTCTGAGGAGCGATACAGGGTGGCGCTGGACTTTGGCAAAGTATTCTGCTTCTTCCTTGGCTCTGAAACTCTTTGGAATGGAACAAAAAGTCTTAGTGTACGGTAGAAGCTCTTTTGTAGAAACTATTCAAGAGACAAAAGTGCGTTTGCATAATGGAATAAATGGTTAGTGCTAATGTGAGTCCGTCTTATCTTCAAAGCATTTTCGAGACAGTCCTTAATTGCATAAGTCCATTTCGGAATACGAGACGTAATATACACTGATTAGATATACCTTGATTATTACCTTCGCCATGGACAAAATTACAGAGCGACACGTCCTAGTATTAAAGTTACCCGTTGCATTTATTTTCCACTTATTACGGAGTGCGGTTAGTCATCGGAGTACGTTAATTTATCGGTCGTCGATCGTCCTCATCCCCGTGTAAGTACTTGTCTCCGTTCCTTGAGACGCACAAAGACGAAGGAACAACCCTGACCCACTTGGCCCTTTCACCTACATTCCATCTGCTACGACGCTCCTTTCGAAAAGGGATCATCGAAGATGTAGCACGCGATACGAGCGTTTTCTTTAAATAATAAATTAACGAGTCGAGCTTCAACAGGTTGAATAGTTGAAACCGAGCAATCTTTGTTTGGACCATCTTCGTTCGCCATAGTTTGTTCAACTATCCTTGTTAGCTAACATTCACAATAAAAATATACTTCGATGATGTAACAAATCTATTCTGCAAAACGAGACCAAGGAGAACGGTAATGGAATACTGGTTTCGAGAATGATACCGTAATTAATAATTCATTTGTATCGCTCCTAGGGATGGGGGATTCTCGAATCTCGCGATTTTTTTGTCTTCCTCGCGGAGATTGTTTACATTCTCCGAAGTTTACGAAAGCCAGTTTTCTCTCAATTTCTCTATTAATAGACCAGGTATATTTGAATAAATCCTACACTTTTTCCAGCAGCTTCTTTCACTTTCATTACTCTGTTCGTGCGGCTCTAACTCGCACGATAATTTTACGTTCGTTCGCACTCGAGTTAAAATCTTCCCACAATACTTTCTTTTTCCCACTGACATACATACGATACAACTTCTTAGCTTCCTTGTTTGCCTAATCGCGATCCCAGACAACCAGTCGTGACGTTTGCTAAAGTTCAGAGGGTTCGAGAGGTCATCTAACCGATAATCGATCGGTTAACGCGAACGACCGTGAAAAACTTTCGAAAATTCACAGAAAAGTAGCATTGACCGGGGGCGTCGAAGCATCGAAGCGTCGAAAGCGACGAGTCTGCGACGTCTCATGCACCTCGGGTCATGAAAAGTGAAATTTCACGATGAAAGTGAGCAAACCGAGAACAACTGTTCGGGGAAAGACAGATGTTTTAGACGTTCCTGGCCAGCTCAGTCGCGACACGCCTCGACTCTCGATTTCTTCCCAGACGAAAGCGAATTATCGCTGTTCCTCCGCCGGAAACCACCGTCGCGAACCGTTTCCTTTCTTCAATTTCCACCAGAACACGCAAAGTCATCGCGTCGGGTTAAATTTTCTTCCACGGTGCACGGTTTTTGTGCACGGAGTTGTTTCTAAATTCGCGAGCATCGCTTGCCTAGCATGTCTGTCCATTAACTGCTGTTTCTACTTAAATCCAACTGAAACTCTATTGCACGCGTACTGTGGCCATTCGTCTAATCTAACAACGACTCTGATTTAAATGGCGGACGTTCGGTGAAATTTCTATGGACAAGTCGATCTAGTTGTCGGTAATAGACTAGTTTGGTTCATTTAACTGTTACGACATGGGACAACGCAGGAAAAGGCGCGTTCGACTTTTATTTGGGGTGGTCTGGAAATGTTACCGTTTAAGTCCTACGAAATCGCGGTGTTAGGTGCTAGTAGTGCCGACAATTACATCCGTTCCTACGCGTTATACCGTAGACTTTCTATTGGTATAAGAAATTTTTGTCCAAGTCGCGATGCGGTCGTTTCGCAACGCCTGGGAAACGAAGATTTAACTCTGTGTAAAGTGCAACGTAAACATCGTTTATCAAATTTTGCGAATCAAATCTATTATCTGAATTTCTATCGAGTGTCCAGTTATAAAAAAATGAATATACCGTGAAAGAAACGTAGGTTGGAGACCTTTCATGCTAGTTCGTCGTACCAGTGACTTTTTTTAGGCCCCCTTTAGGAATTAATTACACGTATTTATAGTTTATAATACTTAAAAAAGGCTATAAAAAGTTAATAGCAGGCGTAGACTACTTCCTTTTATGAGTTACGTAACTCGCGTGTGAATAGACTGGGTGACACGTTTGAGTCTTTCGTGTTTCTACTTTTTCCATTCTTCGAATCGAATAGTTTTGATTCGGTTGAAATCAACTTGAACTTTGAGTCATTGGTCCTTATTTTGTTCGAAATGAACACGTAACTGTGGGCTAAAAGAGTCTTATTTATTTAAAGTCTTGGTCGATGACTGGTTCCGGACGAGTCTTCCTTGTACAACGGGAAGTAAAAAAGAAAGCTGTCGTAAGGCGTAAAATCCTCCGATTGGTGGAGCACGGGCGACACCCAATTAGCAGAATGTGGCCGAGTCAGTGTGATTCTACCAATTGGAAGCCTCTCGCCATACGCCATGACCTCGCGACAGCTTTTTTGCTCCCCGTTATACCAGTTGTTGAACGGATGTTCACTGATTTTGATCTCTGTTTGTAATTATTGAACGTACGTTCACATTTTCCTGCGTTTTCTATGTTAATCGATGCCATAGCCTATAATCACTGATCGATATACCGATTTCACAAGTCTAAAATACCTATGGTTCGTTGAAAACACGTTCGACGACTCGTAGACAATGGGTGGCCTTGCAATTCGCAAACATTACTGATAACGACATTTTTAGCGCGTTCTTTCACTTACTAGAATACCTTTAATATTGAAATTCAGTGAAAAGCGATATAAACAATTCTTTCGATTAATTTCTGCAGGAGAGAATATTTCATTTCTCGTTAACCGTCTGATTACTGGAACAATTACCCTACTTGGATCGAGTTTGCGAAGGAAAACTTGTAACGAAACGTCATTTGTGTCGTAAAACGCCGCAAGTGGGTGGAACGTTCCGTATACTCGGCGCATAAGAGCAAATATCCCGTTCCGTGCACGATGAACGCTTATAGTTTCAAACGTTTCGTAGGATATTCAATAATTATACTTGATTGTCTTTACTCGAACTACCAGTGTAATTTAAACACTAATTGATCTAATCTTCTCTTAACATTTTGACGGCCACTGTCACGTGTACGTGATTCTACTCCTTCGGTTCCAACATCATCATCTAGTCAACTATGTTTGTCCAGATCTGATTCATTACTGTATCTCTTCTAATAATATTCTTAGCTTCCTCTTGTGCCCCACTTTGGTCTATAATGTCACTATAGAAAGCTACCTCAAGCTGTTCGTATCAAATCGATCAACGAATCGTTTTCGAAAGCAGTCGATAGTTACACTCACAGAAATTTCATTTCATAGGACTTGATAATTCGAAAATAATTCGTAACGAATCGATTGGAACGAGATACGAGTTACGAGAAAATTCGACGTACCTTTCAGAGCCCATCCTTCGTTCCTCTTCAGTCCCTCAATGTACCTGGTCACGTCTTTGGCGCATTGTCCTTCGACAGGACATCGTCCCTCGCCGGGACATCCTCCGTCGGTCCAGTTATTGGCAAGATGGCGCACATTGAAAATATCCAATGCTTCCGACAGGGTGGTCCAGTTCCTGTCCAGAATTTCCTCCACGTCCGACACGGTCCTCGATCGTTCGTTCGCGAGAAGATCCTGCGCAGGAATCTCGGACACGTTGGAGGAGGATCTCACTCCGTGGATCGCCAAGCACGCGAACAAAACGCAGATCCACGACCGGTTCGTCATTTTGTTTGTACGTTTCGCACCGAACACCCGGGGGGCCAGCAATACCGATACCAGAGTCGATCGATTAATCTCAACTAATCATGATCAGCGTCCTGAGAGAGTTTCTGCTTCCCTAAGCGTCGCTAGAACGTCCTTTCGAGCGAGATCGTCGATTATCACAGCAAAGTAAAAAGAAAAAGAAATAAAAAAAGAAATACTTCGTTAATCACAGTCAGCGGGCCCCAGTTCACCCCCTTCGACGATAGAAAAAATTCGAAAATATTCACTCGTCGACGTCGCGTTGGTATCTTCTTCGTTGCTCGACGAGGGGACCGGAATATATACCTCGATGTCTCTTCAGACTTTTTGGAGACACGCGAATCGTTGCGGTCGCATTTTTGGGTTCTTCCAGGTAGTCGGTTCACGGTGCCCTTCCGTTCTCGTCGTCATAATTCACGATAGCGTTGGACGATTTCAGACAGTCACGCGCGGGACCTCCGAAACGAGCGTCTTTTGCCTTCCGCGTGCGTGGATCCTGCTTGCTCGATGGCCAAGAATCACCTGGAACGACGAAGCTGGCAATGATAGAAAAATGGCCTCGCCGGATGAATATCTTGGTAGTAATGAAAGTACGAGTGAAATGGTGGGGAGGAACAAACCTCCCCATATTGAAAAGTGAACGCCGCTGGCGGACACCTTAGCTCGACGGAGCTCGTGGTTAGCATGATTTCATATCCGTTGATGGTACGGGACAGGTAAAAACCGTTCCTTCCGACAACCGTCGTTATTCTTGTCTCACAGAATAATTTTACGCTCGGTGGCTCGAAAGCCTGATCAATCTCATATCGATCAATTTCAAGGAGTGTTAGACGGTTTGATGGACGACTACTATTATTATTTTAACTCCATTATTTACCGTACAATCTCTAATCCAGTAATCGAAAACTTTGATAGTAACTTAGGCTCGGTACACGATATTATATCGATCTTTGGTTTTAATTAAATTATGTCGTAACCGCTGGTGAAAGGCAGCTTCACCCTTGTAACTATTTACGTCTCCTCCATAACGCTTTTACTCTGATTCGAAAACCAAAAGTATTTACACGCGGAAGCGAAGTTGTCGATTAGATTAGGGCTACGCAAACCGGTCCCTCGTTTCAGCATTGATACCACGTGTTATTGCGTTCTTGTTGCATTTCCGTGAAGTGCAGGTTAACCATTATTTCTTGAAGCAAAATGTCAGAGCAACTCCATTGCATAGCCAATGTCAGAAATTAAAAAACTGACGTAGCTCGGTCTAACATTTACTACTTATTTAGTGGATTTTCCAAATGTCACGTACGGTTCAGACCGCTACGTAGCTCCTGGAATATATTAACATCTTAGGAAATGATTTTTAATTAACTTGGAACGAAAAAATTAATAAATGTTACAACTGGCGCAATTACGATATAACTTCGCTGGATCGTTTCGAAATTGCGTGCAAGGTTCGCTGCAAGCAATTCAAGATTACTTTTATATCCTGCAAGCGGGGATAAAATTAATTTGAAATAAAACTAACAAATACCGTGCAGATACTTTTGCACGATCGAACGATTTCATTAAAAATTCATTCCAATCGTTGTAAATTGTAAACACTGGCGAACACGCGAGCACCAACCTTGTCTTACGCAATTTTATACGACACGGGATAAAGACATTATTATTTTCGTCTTTAAAAGGAAGTAACTTTCTATGGTAAATATTTGATGATTCGAAATAAGTTTTCGTACCTCGGAGTGTTTATCTTATTTATTCGTCGTTTTGAACGGCTGCAACCAGCAATTCCCCGAGTCAACACGATTTTCGGTTTCGTTAATGTTAAAACGTGCGGAACGTTCCTCGCCAGTCGCGTTAAAAAAAGAAGGAAGAAAGCCGGATTTCGGCTCGTTAAAATTAGAAAGCTTGCAGGAATACTAATTTACAAAAATAGTGAGCCATCGGGAATGCGCGAACAACGCGTGACCTTTGCACGGGTGTCTCTTCCTTAAAAATGCGGATGTAGTAAGCAAGGAATCGAAATACAAATTTTATTTAACATTCGTTTCTGTTAATTTTAATACGCCGATGGAAACTGAAATACGACACCATCCGTGACAGGGTAATGCGTCTCGTTTTAAAAAATTAATTACGGGCTTGATCGTTATAGATAACGAACGCTGCCAATGCGTCGGGCTCCGAACGTGAATTACGAGAGCGCTCGGGTGATTTTAATAAACGTCGTCCCGCTGGACGTTAAAATAAATCGATCGATTTCGTTTGAACGACGGATCACCGTGGCTTTCGACGTGGTCGCGCGCGAGTACGTCCGCAGCCAACGACAAAGGCAAGTTTCACCCGGGAAATTTCATAGTATTAGAGGCTGTTTCTCTTTCTCCGGCACGAAACTTTCGTCAAACGTTGTCGTTCGTTGCTCGGCCGTGCTGTAATTCGATTTCTTTTTTTCGTTTTCGTTCGTCGCGAGCAGAGCTGGCCAATTTTCATTCTCGATCAAATTTTTACTTATTCACGGAGAAGTCGTTGAAAATACGCCAAAGAACAAAGATTTCCAGATAAAATTTAAAACGCGTTTTTCCTATTCGTCGATCACGATGTTTCTTGTTCCTCCGAGAGATTAATCGGAATAATAATTCATAGATCGTCCTTTGGCAGTCGATGATGACTCGAGAAAGTCATTCGCGCGAACTAGCAATCGGAACATCGGCGATTCGTATTCGTGGCACGTGCCGCCAAGTCGCGAGTCGCGTGAAAATTGAGCGCAACCTTTGCATTTCTGCACGCTAACCAACGATTCGAGTTAGTTTGATACCGTAGGAATTTCGTACATTTTTTCAGGCCTCGATCATGCCCCGTTAACGAATTCAAGGGCGAAAGTCTCAAAGAGGAATCCAATCACTGTTTTAAAACCGCGATCGTGTTACGAAACTCGACGAAATATGAATGTGTTTTACCCACGGCGATTCGTTCACCGTTAAATTTTTATATGCGAGAGGAGACCTCGAGTTCAAAGTAGGGTCGACGTACTTCTAGATTTCTACATTGATATAACGTCTTCCGTATTCTTTGCATATTTATACAGGCTCGATGATGGCGACAGGAGGAATCGACGCGTTCGATCCGTAACTTATTTATTATTAATTTGGTTCAGCGAAAGGAAAGATTGGCTTTCGCGCAAGCGACGTTTTAATCTAATCGAACAGCATTTTCGAGGAAGAAGATAAATTGGACAGTCTTGATCGAACATTTATTAATACTGTGCTTAATAATATTGAATGAATCCCAATTATAGTTTGTATACAGGGTGTTCGGCCACCCCTGGGAAAAATTTTAATGGGAGATTCTAGAGGCCAAAATAAGACGAAAATCAAGAATACCAATTTGTCGATGGAGGCTTCGTTAAAAAGTTATTAACAATTAAATTCAAATATTTCAAATCATTCTGAAAAAATTATTTTTAGTTGCAGGGGTCAATTACAATCATTTTTGGTCATTACACATACCATCGAAATCCTACCCAGTTTCGAGAAAAAAATTCCTTACCAAAAATATAATTTCTGGCCAGAAATGTCTGCCCGAATTTTCATACAAATCTTTAAAACGTCATAACTTCTGAACGGATTGGACGATTTTAATGTTTAAAAAAGCAAACTACGCGTATTTTGGTGGAGAATATGTACAAATCGCAAAAATATTCGAAAATTTGGTCCTTGACCCCGCAAAATGAGAAAAACCCCATAAAAATGGTCCAATTTTCAAACAGCCATAACTCCTACAATTGTGAATATATTTCAATGAAACTTTTTTCTGAAGTAGAGCTCATGGGTACCTACAAAATAGTATTAGACAACTTTTCTGTAGGGCGTCAAACAAAATTATTAAAAATGAAAAAGGAATTTTTAAGGAAAATCGACAGGGGGTAGGTGCCTAAATTTTTCGACGAAAAAAAAAAATTTGAAATCATTTTAGAAAAATTATTTTCAGTTGCGGGGGTCAATTACAATAATTTTTGGTGAATACACATACCTCCGAAATCCTATTCACTTTCGAGAAAAAAATTCGAGAACGTGTGAAATTTTCCAAAGGAAAAAAAAAATTTCAAATCATTCTAAAAAAATTATTCTCGGTTGCGGGAGTCAATTACAATCATTTTTGGTGAATACACATACCTCCGAAATCCTATCCACTTTCGAGAAAAAAATTCGAGAAAGTGTGAAATTTTTTGACGGAAAAAAAAAATTTGAAATCGTTTTGGAAAAATTATTTTCGGTTGCGGGGACCAATTGCAATCATTTTTTATGAATAGACATACCCTCGAAATCTTGCACATTTTCAAGAAAAAAATTCATTACAGGCGGAACTTTAAACGTTAATAACTTTTTAACGAAGCCTCCATCGACAAATTGGTATTCTTGTTTTTCGTCTTATTTTGGCCTCTAGAATCCTCCATTAAAATTTTTTCCAAGGGTGGCCGAACACCCTGTATATTCAGGACTGACGATTTACTTTTGGATAAAAATAGCAGGAATTCTAAGGAAATCACAAACCCACACACGTTGAATTTTATGTTAATAATAACATGATAGTATGGAAAACCTATTACCATTTTTACATAACTTATTTACTAACCTTGGTTCTTTGTCAGTCCCAGTAGACACTTACAGTTACACTTATAATTATTATAATAACCTACTTGTTATTTCTGTTGCTTTGTGAACATTTTACCTTCTATACAATATTTTGTCATGCACGAATGTTTATTCAACAGAAAGAATAAAGTTTTGTCCAAATAGTAAGTGCGTATCATAGTCTTGCGTATATGGTATTAGAGATTACTCTTTAAATTGTACATAAATAAATAAGTTGGTGGTACTGTAAATTTCGTAGAAACTTAGAAATTCAATTATTTACTTATTTAAAGAGATATTCATAAATATCGACGTTAGCTAGAATGCAATGTTGACCACGCGTCGTCGACCAAAAACTCGCACGATCACTTTTCAAAACTTTCTTTTAGAACGATTGGGATATAGATATTTTAATTCTGGATTTCTCTTACGTTAGAGTCATATATTTGTTCTGTGACGCAAACCGCTGTCGGAAAGTGAAACTGGTCAAAGCGAACCCAATTTCGTGTCTCCTTTTTCTCAGAAAAAAAAACGTGTTTCTGTATTAATATGCTCGAAACTTAAAAATGTGATTTGGATTCATCGACACCGAGGTTCGGATACCGACTTTCTCCTCCCGATCTATCGATCGTCGTTTGTTCAAATACTGCTCGAGTACTCGTAAAAAGATGTATTGCTCGGAGAAAACGAGAGTCAACAAAGCAGAAATACGGCGATTATGTAGAGTTCAAAGACTAATTCTAATCGCTGCCATCAGTCTCAAGGGTATCGTTTCTTCTCTCTGCAATTTAGAAACTTCACGCCATCTTTATCGCGACTGAAATCGTGAATTTTAATTACGGCATTTATACCGTAGAATGACCGTACGATCTCATCTCGGACGTTGGACAAGTTTTCCTTGGGACTGTTCGTTAAATTAATACATTATAAATTCCATCGTTCCTACAAATAATCGTCCAAATTCTTTTCAATGCTCTCCTCGTACGAGGATTCGACATTTCTCTTGGAGACTAACCGTACCGTCGTAGCCTTAACTTCGGGAACACGTTGTATATGTTCAGGAAGCGTTCACGGACGTCTCGTCTGTGTTCTACGGTAACGGCTCGACGAACACAAATAAATCTCGTTTTTTTTTTCCCCAAGATCTTTGCATAATACTACCGTTATCTGGTAATCGTGAATCTGGTATTTATAAGAAAGGGGAGCGATGAAGTGACATCAAAGTTACGTAAAGAGCGTTGAACGTCCTCAATAAGAGTTGCAAATCGTTAAGGATATAGTTTTCTACTCAGTTTGTCGTCTTCCACCGTCTCATAGGATGGACTATTCTCAATAAAGAGACCATAGGAGCCTCGAACAGTAAGCTGATGACCAATCCAACGGCATAGGACGCCACCGTGAACCCAAAGAACAGTATAGCCTGGAAAATATTATTTTGTCGCTGATAAAACGCTGTTAAAATATCTATTATTCCCACGATAAAGAATTATCGTAGAAATAATTTTGATATGTCGTCGAAAAAGAAATTTTTCCTCCGTTCAAGGCGAACGACACTTTCTCTGAAAGAAAAAAGTGAAAGGGGAGGGAAGAAATGAAAAGTGAAGACTGGTGGGGGTGTAATACGTTCGATGGTGGGGGGTGGCGGTGACAATTGAGGGGGAAGGGGAAACTGAGGAGTGCATAGAGTCGATATCTAACGGAATTTCCAGAAACGATGCGATCTCTTTCGGTCGGTAATCGGGAAATTTGATCGACTCGTTAATTTTTATAAAACTCTACGTTTGAAAATTTCATTGCGACCTAATAGAAAAAGCAAATGATAAAAGCTTAAAAAATGAGAATATTGGTACCATCAGTCCATTGGTTAAGTGTATCGAAGTCTCTCCGTGTAGTATTACCGCTCGTATGATCGCAGGATGCACCAAATACACGCAATACGACAGCCTGGAGAGTGGATACAGGTATTTCCAGGAAAGTATCCTATTTACGAGGCCTGAAAATACGACGATCGTTCACGAAAATAGAAAATTATGTTAAATCACATTCTCGCGGGACACGGGGGTACGCATGTTGACCAAAAATGATTGTAATTAACCTCTATAACCAAAAATAATTTTTTTAGAATGATTTGAAAAAATTTTTTTTTGCCGAAAAATTTAGGCACCTACCCCCTGTCGATTGTTCTTAAAAATTCGTTTTTCATTTTTAATAATTTTGTTTGACGCCCTATAGAAAAATTGTCTAATACTTTTTTATAGACACCCATGAGCTCTACTTCAGAAAAAAGTTTCATTGAAATATATTCACTGTTATAGGAGTTATGGTCGTTTGAAAATTGGACCATTTTTATGGGGTTTTTCTCACTTTACGGAGTTAAGGAGCAACTTTTCGGATATTTTTATAATTTCTACATATTCTACGCTAAAATACGCGTCGTTTGCCTTTTTAAACATTAAAATCGGCCAATCCGTTCAGAAGTTATGATGTTTTAAAGATTCGTATGAAATTTCAGGGAAGCATTTTTGGCCTCATATTAGATTTTTGTTTACGAATTTTTTTCTCGAAAGTGGATAGGATTTCGGGGGTATGTCTATTCACCAAAAATGATTGTAATTAACCCCTGCAACTGAAAATAATTTTTTCAGGACGATTCGAAATTTTTTAATTTTGTCCAAATATTTAAACCCTACTTGAATTTTTTTCTCGAAAGCGGATAGAATTTCGGGGGTATGTCTATTCACCAAAAATGATTGTAATTAACCCCTGCAACTAAGAATAATTTTTTTAGAACGATTCGAAATTTTTTAATTTTGTCCAAATATTTGTCCACCTAGAACACTTAGAACGACGATAATGAAACAATCTTTCGTACTGACCACCGTGTCCGGTAACGCAGGCAATTAAAATCCATCCGACGCAAGCTGCCCAACCAGAATGCGACAAAGCGGTGTACGCTGCCGACAAAAACCGGCCGTAAAAGTTTCCGTATAGTCCGTACACTATGGTTAACATCGTGACGAAGGAGAAGATCCAACAGCCAAGCGCCACGGTCTGTAATTAGAAATCACGTGTCAATTATTTCACCGCGGAGAAATTTATTCTCGCTAGAACATCGTGACAGTTAGTAAATGATTACTGCAGAGAAAGTGGATTGCGATGCACGTTCGTATCATCGTCACAACGAATGATTAATGAACGACGACGGGTTACGTAAATTTTAGGAAACATATTTTTAACGAATCGTTTCTTCGTTAAATAATTCAATCGAATTTTCATAGAGAAATTTTAGCATATACGAGCCATTTAAACACTAAATTTTTTGTGGGAATTTTCGTTAGAATAAAATTAAATTTTAGCATATACGAGTTATTTAAACACTAAATTTTTTGTGGGAATTTTATCGGTTCTCTTGTTACTCGTAACCTTAACCCTAATGTCCGTCGTGCCCTCGAAAAGGCTTGCACATGGCTGAACACTGCCTTAGGCAGGTACGCTCTGTCTGAGCCTCGACCTTGCGACTTATTAATGGTTATTGAAAATGCCGCGTCAAAAATCCATAAATATAAAATTTTGGTGTGGATCAAACTTGACTTTTTATCCATTACGAAATATCCTTGATTTCGAATCTTTTCCATCGTTTTCACGATCCCGAAGACCGTTCGACGTAAGATAATTTTAGAAATAAATTCAATTTGGAAGTTTCACGCTCACCTTGTGAACTTTCATCGCGCAGTTAGACTTGAAGAGATACCATCCCGCGATCATTCCAAGGAGATACGGTCCGATCCTCGACCAGGGTTTGTCGTAGAGGCTCTCGTAGTGCGCGAACGGATCTTTAATGCTACGCTTATTTTGTTAATTTAAAATCGATGGAACAAGAAAAGCTTGTAGAGGTGTTTTACCTTGGCACATGGTGCATGTTCCACGAAATGATCGCAGTGGTGGTCCAAGACGCGATCAGAAAGAAGACCGTCATGGACGCGGCGGCGGGAAGGTATCTGGAAAGTACAGCTTGGAGAAATTATGGCGACAGTTTTGCCGAGAAATGTTAATTATCGTGTACCTTGCGCCAACTATAAGGATAATCATCCCGATGACGTAGAACAGTGTGTCGTTCGCCAAGTACCAGCTCCATACCATGCACTGTCGAAACGATAGATCATCAAGTGCAACGTCTGCGCAAATATAAAACTATCCTTACCCGTTCTTCCATTTCGAAATACGTGTTTATATACAGTATGTTCCTCCACCAGAATTTTCTGCAATTGTAGTAGTCGATCGTGTACAGATCGAGCATCGTGTGATCGTAGTACCAAGGCATCGACACTTGGATTAGCCCGATCACGAGAAGATACGGCGGTGTCAACCGGAAGTATCGATACCATACCACGCCTAAGAACTGGAGGACCTGGCCACAGCCGCCCTTAATCAGTCTCATTTTCCGCAAATTGTCTTTGGAGATGGTGCGAAAGTACAGAAACGACACCAAACATCCGCTGAAACCAAGGTTCACGTTTTCTTCGTTGCACGAAACGGCACGAAAAGTACTAAGTTTGTCCAGTGATACCTAATGAAGAAGAACGTGTCCACGGCGTAAGTGCCGTTGCTGATGGTTTGAAACAGGAAATCGGTCTCTGCTTTTGATTTGAACGTTTTAGCGTCTGCGAAGAGAAAAACCATGTGTATACGTGCACGTTGAGATGTTAACACGATTTCGTACCGGAAACTACGTTCACCGTGAGGCAAGTGTGAAGCAGGATGACCCACAGCATGGATATAAATCGTAAACCGTGAATCGGAGCCAAAGTGTCGGCCCCAACGTCGAGGCTGAACACTTTGGAAAGGTTCAAGAGCAGGCTGAACGACAGCAACGCTTCCGACAGAGGTTTCGGCACGCTTTTCGAATTGTTTATATCTGAAATTTTTAATGGATAATCAAGCAATACAAACGACAGGGACTGCGCTGTTACCTAAAGTGCCATTGTGCTCCTTCACCGCCCACAATTTTTTGAACGTGATCTCGTCGTTGACGATCGCGTTAACGTTCAAGATTTTCAATTCCATGGACGTGTGCTCGGCGCTTTGACCATTCTGCATCACACGTAGCACTTGATACCTCAGAGATACGTCGTAGAGAGTTCCCAGAATCACGAAAACAATGATCGCGGCCAACACACCCCTGTGAGAAATTGATCTTCTTGTACAAGCTCGATCCCTCTGGATCAAGCACGTCGAACTCGTTTTAAAACGAGCGCGAATTATTCGTTCCAAACATAAACGCATTACACGTAGTAAAACTGAAATAAATATCGAGGTGGAGCGGACCGCAAGGTCTAATGGATCGGTCGGTGTGTTTGACGTGCCTGTTCCAGACTGTAATTACGGATTAATTGTGCCCCGGATTGAAACGATCTCTGTTTGGAAATTGGACGTACAGTATAAGGTAGAATACAGGATCTTCCCAAAACGAGTATCCCTTTGAAAGGTTCCTGATGGCTTCGATCGTTATTTCCGCGGACGGATCGTTTCCACGCTGGTTCTGGACGAAGTAAAAGAGTTTCTGGACGTCTCTTGTACCGCACGAATCGGGTAAACACATACCAAGAATAATCCTGTGGGTCTAAACAATACACGCGGAAGGGTTGAAACTGTTTTTTTTTTTTATTAAACGCCTCCAACGACAAGTGTGTTACCTCGTTGAATTCGATACGATGAACTTTAAGGCAGAAAGAGACGGAAGTCATGCTGACTAGAAATGGCGGCACGTCCGTTTTACGTTGAGCTTTTCCATTCTTTCGCCAGTCGACGAATTCGCGACCCATTTCGCGACACTGATCGGCGAATCCTAGCCAAAACTCGTTGCCGGAAAACAAGGCCCAAGTGTACTTGCCGGACGAGTCCGCCACTAGAAAAAGAATCGAAACTATCGTAATGGCCTTTCGATTTGGTAAAAACTCTTTACAGAATAAAAATTATTATTAAAAGTCTGTCAGGTTGCACCGCTGATGGAAGCTAAATCGTTTTGGAATCATTTTGCGGAAGGATACGGCTCCCACCCGGAAGCCACCCTTTGTTTTAACTGTTTTTTCAGTTCGCGTGGAAGCGGTGTTTGTTACATAAAGATCAGAATCATTCCGATACAACGCGTTCCGAATACAATGATACCCTTTCGTATCGTGTCCAGCCTGTTCCGTAAGAGAACACGATTACGTATGAATTATGCGATAATAGTCGACCGAATGAATGCAATCGGATCGCCGTGAAGTTAATCATACTGTGCTCTGAAAATCTACTTTCTCCCTTTCTACGAGGAACAGTTTTCCAGAATTCCTCCTCTCACTTTGTTGAAATTATCGACGATGCTGCTCTCTAATAGGATATATTCCATGCTTATCATAAAAACGCACTACCTTACGTCACGGACATTTCAAATTCCACTTACCATTTCAATGAAATTAGACGCAAATACATATGAAAAGCCAGACCTAACCCAGACTGTTACGATTACTATTTTATACAAAGTAACTTTTTAACGAAGCCTCAATCAACAAATTAGTATTCTTGATTTTCGTCTTATTTTGACTTTTAGAATCCTCCATTAAAATTTTTCGCAGGGTTGGCCGAACACCCTGTATACATAAAATATATCGCGGCGCGTTGTAAATTATTGAAACATAATCGATGAAATTTCGAATAATTAAATGCGAACTAGATCCTGCGCGTTGCGCCGTTCTAAATAATCGCACAATTGAATTTGAGGTTGCCGCGCTTCCTAATAGAGAGTGGGCTCCCGAAGAAAGTCTCATCCATTAGACTAAACCGGTTTCAATGTACGTTAATAACATCTTGCCGCCGTATAACAATTTCCTTAGATTCCGTGCTATCGGATAACAATTTCCTCATACCGTAAGGACTGTTATGGGACGTTAATAGATGTTTAACACAGTTTGAATGGGGTATCCACGGTACAAAGAAAGTCTGTGTGACTCATGGCCGATCAAATAATCGGGTAGCTCTGGACAGTGGAAATTTCACTGTTACAGAACACTTCGAAAGTTACTTCGTAGAATGTCTACCGAATCGTGCGCCTACGTAACTTCGGAGCCATTTCAGTACTAACAGAATTTAAATATATTATATGGATCTTGTTACATAAGATCCGATTTCAGATTAATCTAGAATTTGAAATTATTAAAGATAGGGTGTATATCGTTTTACTTGCTTTTCAATGCCCATTGATCTTCCATCGACAATCCCTCCATGTATTCCGTAACATCTCTGGCACAGTTTGTCGAAATGTTCAGCGATTTGCGAGCATCGCGATTCCAAAGTCGTGCCATCGCGTGCGGGCTCCAAACATTTAAAGAATCATCCCAATGTAACGTCGAAGCGTTCAACCGAACCACTTTCGTCTGATCCACATAATTTTTCGCGGGATTATCGTAATTCATTTGCAAAATTTCACTGTTCTGATCCTGCACGATCCTTTTGGCCAGGTCCAAGCCATTCACGGACCAACGCGTGAATAACAAAAGCAACAAATGTTCCACGCGCATCTTTAATTCCTTAATAAATTACGTTTTCTTGTGACGCGCGTTTAAAATAATCATCGATAACTATTTAATTAGCAAATTAATTTAATAAGTTGTACGAGATAATGTATCATTCCTGTTCAAATTAAAAACATTAAAGGAACCGAGATGTTTTCAACACTAAACTTTGAACGTATTTCGATCAATTCGAATATGGATCACAATCGAGGGTGAAAAATTAGCAAAACACAATCATAGGCGTTGGGTTTTATAGTAACTGTTACAACCTGATCAAGTGCATGGTCAGATATACTCCGCTTACCGCCCCCCACTTTGCTACCCCTTAGTACTTCCATGGCACATGCTATTACGATTTCACATACTTTAAACGCAAGTTTTTATATTGCTTTTATTTGATTATTTTAACTGATACACGTAATAAGAGAAATTCGTTGCGGAAGTCTTAATTAACAAAAGTAGCCGTTTTAAGTAAAACAACATTTTTTAATATATCCTATTTAAGGTACAGTCGTTAAACTTTCATGATCGATGTATCAGTATAAAGAAATGTTTAAGTTACAACAACTTTCTGTTTAGCGGGGCTCCTTCAAAGTAGGAATTTTTGAATGTTCGCGCTTTTGCAATTCTATCCTAATAAAGTAAGCGTTTGCAAGCACAAATATGACGTCACGTCACAGTGACGTCTTAAAGCGCTTGCAGCGCCTATGCGAATGGCGTCGGTAGAAGCAATGCTTATAAATTATAAACGCTTGAAAGCATTGCTTACATCGTTTGTTTCGAAGCTCTGAGCACATGCAAGTGCAATTATGACGTCACTATGGCGTCACAACTCGTGTTCGCAAATTCTCATTTTGCCAAGACAGTTTTTGAATTGCTTCGAATGAATGTCGATCATAGAAGGGGAAAAATAATTACTTCCATCCTGAGTATCAGTTATTATATTAAACAAATCAAAGTTTGTTAACGTAAAATGTTTATTATTATTTTATTTCAAAATACATAAATAAAATATTTTGCATCGGTAAATTGTTGTACATCAGATTACAACGATACAACGATACTTATATTTCAATACCCTGTATCATTAGTATAAAAAATGCACATAATGAATAATTTGAAATTTTATACGTGATTAACGTTATGAGTTCAATATCGGGCATACGGAATTAGTAAACAAAAGTACTATAATAAATTTGACTATTGGACGTTGTGTTTTATCCTTTTCTCACTTCAAAAGCGAATAAGGACGAAATGATCAGCCCGTGAAACATAACCTTTATTACGTGAGAAAGACGTTGAAATATAACCAACCGATATTTGATCACAACAATGGATATAATAATTGATACGAAGGGTGATGCGGAGTTAGTGGATAAAGATCATTTAATAGAAAGTGATGACGATGATTTGGACTTCAGAAATAGCGGTAAATAGTTCTATCTTTTATCGTGGTTTTTTTGAGGTTATAAACAACTGGCAGTTTATTAAAGATTTCTTATTCTCCGGGTAGATGTATCAAGAACACAAACATCGAATTTTTTCAACGTTGAGGAAGATTTACTTGAAAATATCACGACAAAAAGGTCGCATCTTAACGTAAGTAAAGACATTGATCTTGAAGAATTTGAAAGAGACATGGGTTGGACGGACAATTCGCGAAAGAAACAAGCAAGTAAAACCGCTTCGGTTGTAGCTCCTTTAGTACGTGAATTAACAGAGATGGACAAAATACTTAAGAAAAGTGTTATAAAACCTGGTTTTGAACAGCTGGAGGCTGTACCTCCTTACTTTGAAACCAAAAAACAATTGCAAAATAAGAGACGTAAAGAGCGTGCTAAGACCAAGGGCAAAGAATGGTTTAATATGCGTCCTCCTAAAATGACACCAGAGATTAGGCATGATCTTCAAGTTCTACAAATGAGATCTGCATTAGATCCAAAACATTTCTATAAGAAAAATGATCTCAAAGTTCTGCCAAAATACTTTCAAGTTGGTAAAGTTGTTGATTCACCTTTGGATTATTATTCAGGTCGTCTTACAAAGAAAGAACGTAAGACAACGATTGTGGATGAACTTATGGCTGATGCAGAGTTTTCTAAATATAATAAACGCAAATATAAGGAGATAATCGATGAAAAGAAAAAGTTGCATCAGAAAGCTCACAAGCATGCAAAGAAACTCAAAGGAAAGAAAAAATGATGTATTTAATCTGCAAATATATATTTTAAACAAATAGTTAACAAAAGTTTGGATGCTTCATTTACAATTATTTTTGTCGACCACGCATCTATAAACATATTTATTGTTATGTTTGTATACATATATAATTATAAAAATATGTGCCCTTATGAGAAAAATATGGCCTCAATGCATTCCACCTGTAACATCAATAGATGCACCGTTGATATAAGAACTTTTGCTAGATGCTAAAAATGTTACAACTTCTGCTACTTCTTCTGGTTTCCCCATTCGACCGAGGGGTATTCGTTTTACAAACATTTGTTTCACATTGTCAGGCACAGTCTGTGTCATGGGAGTGTCTATAAAACCTGGTAGTACTGCATTAACACGAACCCCAAATCTGTAAAAGCCATTCAATATCATTATCAACTTCTAGCATCATAATATAAAATACTTTACAGTTGGTCTGATACTTACTGTCCGAATTCTAAAGAAGCAGTTTTTGTAAGAGCTTCTACACCAGCTTTTGATGCTGCATAATTAGCTTGACCCATGTTTCCTATTTTGCCAATAATAGAACTCACATTAACAATTGAACCTCCTTTACTTGTACCAGCATCAATCATTGCTTTTACTGCAGTTTGAATAACAAGGAATGTTCCTTTTAAATTAACATCCAGCACTTGATCAAATTCTACTTCGGTAAGTTTCAATATAAATTGATCGCGAGTAATGCCTGCAGAATTGACTATGATAGATGGTGGTATAGAGTATGTACTTATTGCATTTTTAAATGCTTGTTTAATGCTGGAAGAATTTGAGACATCTAAGTCTAGCGCCAAATGTTTGGAATCTAAATAAAAAAAAAAAAATAATATATAATCTTCGATTAAAGACGGTAGCAATAAAAAATATGAATATATTTTCAACCATTCAAAGATTCAATAGTTTCTTGAGCAGTCACTAAATTTCGGTCTGCAGCAATAACCTTAGCTCCTTGTCTTGCTAAAATGCGACATACTTCTCTGCCTATACCGCCTCCAGCGCCTGTGATTAGAGGTTCGAATATAATTATTCACGATACACTGTGCCTTTTAGTCTTGTTTTGCCCTGTTTATTTTTTGAATGCACACCTGTTACAAACGCTATTTTATCGGCTACCATCTTTAATTATTATTATTAGTAGAAAACAATCACGCTCGTTAAGTCCCCGGTAATTTGATCGGATGTATAAATAAATACAACGTTATATAATACAATAATCGGTAGGTACTGAAGGAATCAATTTTGCCGATTTACGAGTCATCCTTGAAAATTAAAAAATTTTTTTTTTTTAATTACTGTCGGATTTACGCGCAGCAAGTACGCACGCGAGCATTGGACCAATTAGGATGGACCTCTGTTACCTAGGTAACCGTACCATATGCTGCTGACGTCAAAGCACGTCTGCAGTGACGTCAAAAACGCAACGCGAGTAGTAGCTATGTTTACAGAAAAATTGAACTTGAATTATAGTCCTACTCCAAACGGTCGTTTCTCAACGACGATGCAAACAGAGCTCTCGACGTTCCATTTTGAATAACAAAGAAATGCGAAGTAAAGTTATCGAAATGTGCTGATTAAAAATATGGGAGCTACTTTTAGAAAACATGAAAACCAAAACAAAAATTATTAAATGTGATTAGATTGACAAAACCTTAGTGCGAAACAGCACAAACAGTGCCTTCCTTTTTTCTTGAAAAAAAGGAGTAAATATGAGATTGATTATCAGCGTTCAATGCAATTCTTTTTTATTGAAATAAGTTTGTGTAGGATTGTTAAGCGTTTAAAGTTTAAATTATCGTTAATACAAAGTGGATGCGTCGAACTGGGAATAGTGATTAACGTTTGAGTGATTAAATAGAATACGGAAAGAAATTAGAAGAAATTTAGAGGAACTCGATTGTTTCGTCTTGAATCCGTGACTAAACGCTTTTAACGTCGGATTTCTTCATTGAGAAGCATAAAGATCCCGTGCTTTTGCATGCGGTTATAGATGATTAAGTGAACAAAAAATTAGAATAGAAGAGAGTAACGTTATCGCAGAAGGATTGTAAAAGGACCGTGCGAGCATACAGGTAGAATTCAAACGGAGGAAGAGGAAGAAAATCAGTGGGAGGGGGCGGAACGGTTGGCAGCACCGGCGCTTCACGAAACATAGCCCCGCGCCTCTGCCCTCGGTCCCGCATCGCGCTCGTGCCAGTTTTCTTTTGGAAGGGCTCCAGAGAAGAAGTATCCAGGGGGGGTTAGGCAGGAGGTCGAAACGGAAGAATTTCGTACCTGATTATGGGGCCGATCGCGTTTGAAACAAGGCGATAAAAAACAGATTCACGCGACGTTCTATCGCGTGATAATTTAATGGATAAGAGAAGCAAGGAAAGACGGCGTATGCTGTGAAGTCGCGCATCAGAAAGTAGGTTCGATTCGGCGGGCATAAGAAGAAGTAAGAAGGAGGTAGGAGAGTGGTGGAGCCGTATATAGAGGAAAGAGGAAGAAAAAAAGAGGTGTGCGAGGACGCGTTCGTGAGTCGCGTGAGAGGTGAGGTGACGGCAGCGTGGTGAAAGCCGCGGTGAACCAGAAAAAAAAAAATTCGGCGGTAACCGGTAGCACCGAGGCTACCAAGGTGTTCCGGAGTGCAGCAGCAGCGGTCCAGGATGCTGCCCGACGGAGCAAGAAGATGGCCGTGATTGGCGAGCAGAGGTATTACACGGTGGTCCGTGCGAATGCGTACACGGAGTTTTCGTGTCGTAGGATCGAGGCAGTGACAGCGAGGTCGCCGTCCTCCTCGTCCTCGACGTTGTCTTCTCATCGCTGTCGACACAGGAAAAAGCCACCGCATTTACCTGCACTGTTAACTATGTCTTCTTCACGGGGTGGTGGTCTGGAATCGGGAGACCTCAGCGACTACGAGGACGGTTACCTGGACACGGATCCTCTGAGGTACGAACTGAGAAATATACAAAATGTGATACACGTTACTCGTCAAAACATTGATGCCCTAAACAATCGTTTTGCTGGATTTCAACAACCACCCTTGATATACTTGAACGAATATCAGGAGTTGACCAGTAAGTTGCACGATCTAAAGTCCAAGGAACAGAAACTCAATGAACTGTTGAACGCGAGTCAAGTATCTGGTAGTGCTTCCACGTCTGAGAGCGAATCCCGTGAAGTTAATACAACTAGTAGAGGTCAAAGGACGCCAATGAGATCTTTACTTAGGGCGTATTTACCTAATCAACAGCGCACCAGTGTGCAAGTTCGTGAAGGACTGTTGTTAAGAGACGCGCTTGCCAAAGCAATGAAATTAAGAAATTTGACCACTGAAATGTGTGTGGTTTATATTTTGGGTGTAGATAATTCCAAGTGTCTTACATCTTGGGACACAGATATCTCTTTATTGGATTGCGATGAAATATCTG
This sequence comes from Colletes latitarsis, assembly GCF_051014445.1. Lineage (NCBI taxonomy): Eukaryota > Metazoa > Arthropoda > Insecta > Hymenoptera > Colletidae > Colletes > Colletes latitarsis. The sequence continues at coordinate 25,648,316 of NC_135141.1, read as the reverse complement.
TGGAAATTTTGGACAAGTTCCCCATAACTACTTCCATTTCACATAATTTTGTTCGTAAAACTTTCTTTTCACTAGCATTCTGTGAGTGCTGTAGGAAACTACTCTTTCAAGGGTTTTATTGTAGAACGTGCAACTATCGCTTTCATCAAAGGTGTGCAGGTGGTGTACCTGCTTTGTGTCATCAAGTACGCATGCAGGATGCTTATTATCAAGCATTGCTGGCACACAATCTTGAAAGTACGGCTGGAATTTTGCAACTTCCTTCTGAATATGGTTTAAGTAGAAGTATGTCACCGTCTCTGGCCCCTTCAAGAAGTCAGAGGCATCCACGTTCCTTGGGACAACAGGATCGTTCCAGTTCTGCACCAAACGTTTGTTTCAATATGGTCAAACCAAGCGGAGATGCTGCTAATTTAGATGAATACAGCAGGTCTCAGAGCTTAGGTCGTCCCGTTGGTATCGCTCAAACCGCCGTATCTCCTGGTAGCAGCCCTACAAAACATAGTCAGTCTACTCAGGCTAGTCCTACGAGTACTTTAAGGCCAAAACGACCAAGGGCGAGATCTGCTGATGAATCGTCTAAAAATCTGCTTGCACCTAGAGAATCTATAGAAGATTGGGAAATTCCAGCAGATGAAATTTTAATTGGACTTCGTATTGGATCTGGTTCTTTTGGAACAGTATATAAAGCTCACTGGCATGGACCAGTGGCTGTAAAAATGCTTAATGTTAAGATACCTACTGCTGCTCAGTTACAAGCATTTAAAAATGAAGTTGCAGTTTTGCGTAAAACTCGGCACGTAAATATTCTTCTGTTTATGGGATGCGTTAGCAAACCACAACTTGCAATTGTTACTCAATGGTGCGAAGGATCTTCATTGTATAAACATTTACATGTATTCGAGACAAAGTTTGACTTATTCACGTTGATAGAAATTGGAAGACAAACTGCCCAGGGTATGGACTATCTACATGCAAAAAATATCATCCATCGGGATTTGAAAAGTAATAATATATTTTTGCACGATGACCTCACTGTGAAGATTGGTGACTTTGGTCTGGCCACAGCGAAGACTAGGTGGTCTGGTTCCCAGCAATTCCATCAACCAACAGGATCTATTCTATGGATGGCACCAGAAGTGATAAGAATGCAAGAAGAAAATCCATACAGTTTTCAATCCGATGTCTATGCATTTGGCGTTGTTTTATTTGAATTATTAGCTAGTCAGTTACCATATTCGCACATCAATAATAAGGATCAAATACTGTTTATGGTCGGACGCGGCAAATTGCGTCCAGATTTGAATAAATTACGTTCGGATACTCCAAAAGCATTGAAGAGACTGACAGAAGATTGTATCAAATTTTCCAGAGAAGAAAGACCAATATTTCGTCAGATTTTAGCTAATTTAGAGGGTCTTTCACGAGGATTGCCGAAAATTACAAGATCGGCGTCTGAACCAAATTTAAACAGGACGCAGCTACAATCGGACGACTTTGTATACACTTGTGCTTCGCCAAAAACTCCCGTGAACTTCCAGTTTGGGGCATTTTCTTTTTATCCTTCCGGTGGAAACATATAAAAGTATTGCTCGGAGCAATGAGTCTGATGGAATTTGCATAAATTGAATATTTAAAGGATTTAAAGGAAAAAGAATCATAATACACTTGGCTACGAACAATCTACGTAATTCTTTCCAACTACACTTTGACTGTGTCGCAATTGTTTGCTCGATGTAGAATGTGATTATAAAATACTTAATGCAAGTAAGACAGAAGGAACAGAAATCCATCTAATGAATCGACGTTTATGATGTATCTCGTGGCAAGAACATGTAGCTTTTACCTTTACATACTTACTATCTACGCGAGGGATTTTTATTTGATGAGTTCTATCGCTCGTGTATAAACACATATTCATGAACATGTATATACACGCGCGCGTTAATGTAGAAGTCTGTTCCCGTTGTGGAATCCTTATGAAGGATGTAAAAATAAAGTAAGTAATAGATGTAACGGCATTTAATTCGCGTGGGCCGTCGTTTGTTTGTGAAGTATTTTTGCAAAGACCGAAGTGATTTTTGTACCTACTTCCTTCGTGTATCGTCTTGAATATGCTCACATAAAAATTGTTCCTTTATGTAACTTATAATTTATAGTCTAATGTTAGAATGTACATAAGTTTCATCGAATCTACCTAAAATCAATGTTTGTTTTACAACAATTACCTCTCTCTCTTTTTTTTTTTTTTTTTTTTTTTTGTTAAAAACAACTCTTTTCCATACTAATTACATCTGACTGATTTTTTGTTTGTTACACAATTGCTTTCGTGAGGTAAACAAAACGCTGTTTTTTTTGGTTCAGGGGTACCAAAAGCTCTCATTTTATTAGATCATAACGAATAATATATTATATTAAATATATCATAGCGAATGAAAGTGAAAGTCAAACGAAAAGTGACGTACATACTTGGTTTTTGACTTCAAGACTTTATCAATAACATGAACTGTATTATAGGGATATTTGCGAGTCGTTTGTTTTTGTTTAAAGTAATTCGAGAAATTGTCACGAATCAAGGCCTAAGTCTGTTTAATTCTAATCGACGAATGTAACGGTAATCGCGTTACGACTAAAGAAAAACGAAAAACAAAAAGATCGAATTTTAACATAGAGTACATTGACGATGCTATCAAACTATTCATCATATCCTAACTTTATAGTCGACTTATTGTTCCTCGCATTTTGATATTTATTAATCTTTACTGTTACCTTTTGTAAATTCTTTTTCACCGGTTCGAGACTCGCGATCTAGGAAGGGGCGCGAACTTCACTTCGATATCGATCGATTACAAAAGTATTCGTTACGTATCATCGAAGACTTGATTTACACGTGGCGACTTGAGCTTTTGTCATGGCTGAAACGTGTTTTAGGTAGCGGTCCGACAAGCAGCAAACACAAATACAGAGGAAACGTGCGCGATCTACGAGCATAATCGATTTTACGTTTGGGGAAGGGGGGGGGGGAGAAAAAGAGTAATTAAACGATGATAAAACTTGCGTCTTCTAAAACGCTTCGCGTCATTGATTTTCGCGGGTGTTGATGGATCGAACATCGAGGGCGCTCGACGACCGCGGTGCGTTTCCCAACTGAAAAAAAGGCCTAACAGCAAATCTTCGAAATTCGCTAGTTAGAAACGAGTGATCTTATTTCTAAAGCATCACGTGGCATACCCCCGATTTATTATTTATTTATTTATGCGTAATCTTCAGTGTGACGAACTGTGCGATCGAAGTAAGAGAGAAATCTAGAAGAAAAGAGACTGGAATAGAACCGACAGGTTTTTCGACAGCTCGTCGAGAGAGCTCGCGCGATAGCGATATGGGGGGGGGGAAACGTGGCGAACTCGAGGACAGTGGGGAGAAGAGGCGTTCGAGCGTGCGAAAGAAAATAAAACGAAGAGGGCGAGAAACGAGAGAACGATGCGACGAACGCTTTAACCGGACCAAAGTGACGCATTCGTCGTCGTTACCGCCTTCTCGTAACAGGGAAACAGCGAACCGTGAAACGTAATTGTCGATTGTTACCAGATAGCCACAAAAAGAAAAAAAAAAACGAAAGAAAGGTGGACGTTGCGAAGGCGCGCGAGACAGTTCTCGGATCATTTCGTAGCACGATATTTACAGGAACCGGAAAAGTCATCGAAGGAAACTAATAGTAGCTGTGAAATGTACCACAATCGCATTGTATAATGTAGAAGCCGACAATCTATTTCTGCGCTCTTGCGTTCACATTTTTAATCTGTTCTCTATCACGATATGCATCCATTACTATTCAACAGGTCTCCGCAAGTGTCGTTGGCCTTAACCAATGACGCGATACGTGGTATTTTCATAGATGTATTTTTAATTTTCGTTCGTTCGCGACGACGATGCATTCATCGCGAAAGGAATATATCAGTCCGGTAGGAATAATCGTGGATTGCGCGTCGTTATGAATCGTTCGCGTACGTTTGAATTTCTAAATTACGTACGATCGCGTCAGTCGCTAAGGGGCAACGTTTACTATCGTGGAGATAGGAGCTTGCAATCTTCGCGCCCTTCGTCCTTCGCGATCGATCGTCCTGTACGTCGTTGTCAAACTATAGAATGTTATTTTCTCGGAAGACATTCCTCTGTACATTGCTTCGATGTATATCGTACACATAGAAGGGTTTCCGTGCGATTACGAGCGATCGAATGCATTTTTGTGTCGGCCTCGAACGTTGACGTACAGAAATCACGAAACAAATATTCTGGTGAAGCGATCACGCTTCAGGTCTGTACAAACATAGGCGTTGTTAATCGTTGTTAAATTGTGCGCGTTCGTGCGAACCCATCGAACGTCGGATCCACGTTTCTTGAATTCTGTCACGAATTTCGAAACAGGCCTGACACAGAAACCGATCGGGCGAGATTTTTCGTTTGATCGACAGACGTCGCGTCGCGTTATCGTAATAGGATTTCGGCTTCGTTTTGGTCGAATCGCGTTGAAGCTGCTGACAACTGAAACGCGTGTCTTGTAACGAGATGGCGTGAGCTGAGATTGGAGATACTTAATTCAATCGATCGCGATGACCGATTGATCATTGTATTCAACCAAAAAAAAAGAAAAAAAAAAGAAAAAAAAAGTGAAACAAAAATAAAAAATTGACTCTTCATGTATCTACGAGTCTCGTTCTTCCTCTAGTAGCATTTAGATCAATTCAAATATAAATTAATTAATCATTTTATCGTATCAGTATTGCATCGTGTAGATACTCAGATACGAATCATATTAAATACAGTATGTAATTATTTTGTACAGCCTAGAATTTTGATTAATACACGATTAACTTTTATCTGTATTGCATGACTCGTCGTGTAAACGTGTTACTCGTTTTTATCTGAAATCATATCGTGATACTACGAGCAACATAGTGAATGTATAGTCAAGCTTACAATTAGCGAAGTTTCGATCGAACGTTTGAACAGTCTTCAAAATTCCATTTTAATGTCAACAAGAATCGATTACAATTATTACTACGAGTTGAAATATCATCAATTGAATCGAAACGTGATTTTAATTCAAGGATCTCTTGAAAGAAATCAAAGAGTACCAACTGCCCTGGATACACTTTCTTATAACAGAGTGCTCGATGTTTTCAATTAGAGAAGCGATAAGGTAGTACCGTGTAATTGCATTCCAATCAAATATTGTGTTAAGCTTAAACGTCATCGGAACTCATTAGCATATTCGATACAAAGATATACAGGGTGTTCGGGCACACCTGGAAAAAATTTTAACGAGAGTTTCTAGAGACCAAAATAAGACGAAAATCAAGAATACCAATTTGTTGATGGAAGCTTTGTTAAAAAGTTATTAACGTTTAAAGTTCTGCCCGTACTGAATTTTTTTTCTCGAAAATGCGCAGGATTTCGGGGGTATGTCTATTCACCAAAAATGATTGTAATTGACCCCCGCAACCGAAAATAATTTTTCCAGAACGATTTGAAATTTTTGAATTTAATTGTTAATAACTTTTTAACGAAGCCTCCATCAACAAATTGGTATTCTTGATTTTCGTCTTATTTTGGCATCTAGAATCCTTCATTAAAATTTTTCCCAGGGGTGGCCGAACACCCTGTATATTATATGACGTGTTTCGTCGAAAGTGACACGAGTTAAATGTCGGAATTAGAGCCGCATTCTTTTCCTCGATAATCTTATTAATCCTTTGCGGCCTTGTGGTATGCAGAGCCGATTAACATTTACAGCGAAAATATTTTAAATAATAAACTCTTTGCTAATTTAGTTTACTTTCATGCATACAAAATTTGTATATTTTCGTCCGCCATATTGCATCGGCCATTTTAAATTTTAAAACTGCGACATGACGTGTACAATATTTACCAAATGTTCGTTAGCGACTTCAAAGAATAGACATACGATTTACGTAATTGGGAATTATTTAACTTCATGGTATACGACAATCTGCACTGAAAACGTCTATGGTAAGGTAGATAATAAATACCACTTAATTCAGTGGGTACGCGCGTACTATTGCAGCGATGGCAGCTCCTAGTGCAATCATGAAAACCAAGAATCCCTGTGGGAAGGTCGTGACATCGTGGAACACTGGTAATCCTCTCTGAGGTTCTCTCACTCTTCCCTTTATGCCACCCTTGAAACCTAATCCCACCTATAAATCCCGGATCAACTCCCCCAAAATAGCAGCATTTTTGTAAAAAGTGTCAAACCATCATCGTCGGAAATTTTGCTTTTTTCGGTACGTATTCATAGTGGGAATGAACACTTTTCTATTAATGATCGAGCATGTACAACAGTTATACTGGGTTATAATGGGTTAACAGATACAACCAATCATATTATTTATTTTCCATACATATTGAATTAATTCACAACGTTAAACAATTATGAAACACGTCCCTTTCTTTGAAGATAAGGTATATAACTCGTGTCACGAATGCTTTGAAGCGTGTAAGTGAATGCACCTCCGTAAAGGGATATAGTTCATCATAGACATGATTTATGTATGCACTGTATGTGGGTGCATAGTATAGTAGAAGCTAGTGCACGTACACACGCGTATACGTTAGGTTAAATCAACGCCATGAGTGCGTGAGTACTTACTGGCTCCAACGTGTATATATATATATATATATTCGTGGGATGCACGGAGGGAGCGCGCATGCGCAAATCCAGCTGGCGCCTCGACCGGCTGAATAGTCGATGCTGGAACCTCGGAGTGAGAGTGTCTGTGTTTCTTCGTCCTTTGCGTCTCGTAGTCGTGAATACGTACGCGAATATAATTCACGTACGTGCACGTACACACGGTAAAGAGCCTGGTTTATGTACGATTGTCGTGAACAGGTGGACGTCGAGGTCGCTCGCCTTCCTGCGCGAAACGAGGTTAGTTGACTTCGAACTGAATTTCGGGCAACACGTCTCGAAAGGGGAACGACATTGCGTTCAAAGTTCACCTTGTAAAAAAACGACGCTTGTGTTTTTGTATACCGTCGGTCAAGTGTCGCATGTGACAGTACGCCGTGGGAAAATAAGGACAAACCGATGATCGAGATTGATTTTTATTTTTTGCGTGTGATGCTTGAGCGCGATATATCGGACGAAAATAGTATCGCGTGGTTCGGAGATTGAACGAGTTCCTCGAGAATCCTGCAGTGTCTTATTCTGCCAATATCCGAAGGGAACGAATTCACGGGGCGAAATTCGAAAGGAGGGGTGGCCAGTTTCGTTGAGTCGGACCTCGGGTCTGGAACACGTACATTGACAGATTGTTCGATTAATTTAAACGCGTTTTAATAAAACAGTGAGTGAATCTTTTCGTTTTCTCGCCTCGCGCGAGAATGACCCGTCGAATCGATAAGCGTCGATCATACTATCGCGTAATTACGATAAATGCGATACGAAATCCAATTAATTGTTAAGACGTGCGACGCGTGTAGGGCAGTACGACAAAGGGAACGCTGCAATAACGTAATTGCTAATTAATCGTATTCGACAAGGAATCGAAGTAGATGGCATTGACCGAGAAATGGGAAAGCGATCGTCGCGTATAAATTTTACGCCGCGTAGTATCGAGTGTTGACTCCGGAGCATCGATATGCGTTAAACGTGCTTTTCTCATGTAATTACCGTGAACCAGTGTGTGCTCGTTTGAAATATAACCAGCAGTTGCTTTCTCTTTGTGTTGGAAATTCAATATTTCGACGTTTTGTTTCACGGTCGTATTTGAAACGAACTTGTGGTTTCGTCTTTCGAACGGCACATTTTTAAGGGTACGCGTATTCCGACATTTTTGTAATCAGTTTACCCCCTGAAAAAAGAAGTAGAAGAACATTTTCAACCGAAGGAACGTACGTGCTGTATCTCGAACGGCGTTCTTATCGAAGTTCTTTTCGATAATGCGGACTATTGACAAAGGCTGTTCTCCGTCGATTTTTAACGCTGCATGGATATGTTTCAACCGTCAACAGATCGTCAGCGTAACGGTCGTTGTTGCGATGCACGCTATTTTATACACGCGGCACTCCAATTACCAAGATTCTACTCTAACGATTAATTAGCTGTTCCTTTTTGATTTGGAGATCGTTCAAGTACCATAAATATATTTTCATTGACCTATTTAGTGAAGCGTGTACTACAAAATTAAAAAATTAATTTATCGTAAAGAGAAACAATCGTTTTTTCTTTTCTCGAAACTGTTACGGTCTATAGGTGTACGTTTCCTTTTCGAATCGATTAATTTTTCATATTAATTAATAGTAGACGTTAAAATAAATAAGTCGAAGAAAATTTTTATATGTAAAACCTCGTTAACGGATTGCAAAACGAAGTTTTAAATATTATCACGGGAATATTAAGTTTCAGAACACTTCGGACGTTGTGGCTAAGCAAACAATATCGATCTTATCAGCTTCTGCGATTCGTCGAGATATCAGTTTCGCGATCCGGCACGTACGCGCCAAAAATGTTGAAGTTTCGTGGTATCGTAGCAACAAATTTTATTTTTATTGACGTTGAATTTATAGAATGTTATTATTTAGTGACATATCTATCAGCTTTAATCGCTGCCAGGCGTCGTCTTGGCACAGATTTTACTGGGGGTGTGTGAGTACGCAAGAATGTTGGGTCAGGTCAGGTCAAGAATTTTTCCCAGGGTCGGTCTTGATCCTGAAAGTATATCCGCTTCATTGGAATTATATTTCTCCCTTCCGTATTATTCAATTCAATTATTGAAACGAGAGCCCTCTATCATAAATTATGAATTATTAAATCAAGTTGCTTCCAAACGAAACATTTTGTGACATTTCAGTGATTCATTACCCGTTCCTAAATTCTTCACCGAAATGACACCGAGTTGTGTAAACTGGTTAAGATAGATAGATTCTGTAGCAGTGGTTTTCAAATATTTTGGAAGGTTTTGGGCGTTCAGCCACCCCTGGGAAAAATTTTAATGAGCAATTCTAGAGGCCAAAATAAGACGAAAATCAAGAATACCAATTTGTTGATTGAGGCTTCGTTAGAAAGTTATTAACAAAATTATTAATAAAATTTATCCACCTACACGAATTTTTTTCTCACAAGTGCGTAGGATTTAGGGGGTATGTTTATTTAACAAAAATGCTTGCAATTGACCCTTGCAACTAAAAATAATTTTTCCAAGATGATTCGAAATTCTTTTTTTTCGCCCAAAACTTTCAGCACTTACTCGAATTTTTTTCTCGAAAATGCGCAAGATTTCGAAGGTATGTCTGTTCACCAAAAATGATTGTAATTGACCCACGCAACTGAAAATAATTTTTTCAGAATGATTTGAAATTTTTTTTTTTCCTCGAAAAATTTAGGTAACTATCGATAGGAAGTTCGGCCACCCATGGGAAAAATTTTAGTAGAAGATTCTAGAGGCCAAAATAAGACGAAAATCAAGAATACCAATTTCTTGATAGAGGCTTCGTTAAAAAGTTATTAACAATTAAATTTAAAAATTTCAAATCATTCTAAAAAAATTATTTTCGGGTGCGGGGGTCAATTACAATCATTTTTGGTCATTACACATACCCCCGAAATTCTACGCATTTTCAAGAAAAAAATTCGAAAAGGTGTCTAAATTTTTCGACCAAAAAGAAAAATTTTAAATCGCATCAAAAAAATTATTTTCAGTTGCGTGGGTCAATTACAATAATTTTTGGTCAACAGACATACCCTCGAAATCCTACGCAGTTTCGAGATAAAAATTCGAATAAGTGCTGAAAGTTTTGGGTGAAAGAAAAAGAATTTCGAATCGTTTTAAAAAAATTATTTTCAGTTGCAGGGGTCAATTACAATAATTTTTGGTCAACAGACATACCCCCGAAATCCTGGGCATTTTCGAGAAAAAAATTCAGTCCAGGCGGAACTTTAAATGTTAATAACTTTTTAACGAAGCCTCAATCAACAAATTAGTATCCTTGATTTTCGTGTTATTTTGGCCTCTAAAATTTCCCATTAAAATTTTTCCCAGGGTTGGTGGAACATCCTGCATAGACAAAATATTGTTTATTTTTCTTGGTTTAAAATTATGTTCCCTTTATTGACGACATTTTTATCTGTGTGCAAAGTTTCATTAAAATTATCGTGCAGATGTTGGATAATGTTCCTAGTTAGTCACACATTTTCCTCGGAGCCAATGTAAACAGCGCGTTCACCTTTCGATTTTTCTCTGCAGCTGCTACACTCAGCGACAAAAAGATATCACTCCATACAAACACAACCTTTAAAAATTCGTGAAACAACCTTACTCTATCGCTTTCGAGTCAGAATTTTTCTAAAATTTATCGTGCCATCTTTATTGCACTCTCACGCAAAAGTTTAAAACATTGAAAAATATGATTCAATGGTTCTAGACGCCGTACATTAAAACGTGTTATCATTTTGTCGAGGAGTGTAGTCGCGGCTATCGGTAAATACATCGTGCACGCGCGCCGATAATTGCCCGCGAGTCTTTTCACTTTATATCTAGTCGAAATCGATGGTTTTAACAAGCCTGTTTTTTTCCAATTTTTTTTTTACAGCACCGAATCCAATAATCGAATTCCATTGGGCGAACCGAAGGACGTTCACCTCGCAGTAGAGCCGGAGGGAGAAGGTCAGGGGGATCGAACGAATTCGTCTCGTCCTTCTTGCAGCCCTCCTCCCGGTAATTTTCGTCAGTGGTACATAGAGAAGCGGACGTTCGAGCCTCTCTACAACATTTGTCGCGTCTCCTTGGACGATTTCACCGGTCGTTATTTCGTCGCGATCTAACGAACGACGCATATTACTCGAGAAACTGGAACGTCGGTCGTCTACGAGAGTGGCGTCATCGAGGCCTTGCTGGATCGTCCTTGCGACCGAAACGATGCCCTCGACTCGCGTTTAACCGAGTCTAAGCGGTCTCTGGTCGCGATCGAAGTCGTACTGTCTCTCGTCGAAGAAGGAGGAGGCGTCTTCGGTCCGTCCGTCCTACAATGGAACTACCTTGGTCGATCGGCGGGTCGAACTCGGTCAATCGGTAAAATCGATCGAGCGTATCTCCGCGCGTGCAGACGCCTCCGAGGCCTTCGAGGACAACGACCAACGGACGGTGAACGAATGTGCAGATCCACGGAGTCGGAGGATGCCAGGCTGGCCGCTTTGGACATGGGATAGATGATAGATCGCGAACGATGGGGTGGTAGAGCAGACCGGAAACGCAAAATGGATTGGGCGCCTCAGCTCAGGTAGCCAGGGCGATATCAGTCCACCCCTCCCCTACTAGCCAACCGTTCGCCGCCATTTTCTCTTTCCGTCGCGGAGGTGGACCGACAGCGAACACGATTCCCAAAGACTGTTTTTTGGTTCCCTGCCGGCTGGTGCAAAGACTGAACACACGCGTGAGCCGAACTGAACTTAAGAACCTATCCGGAGGGAATTAACACGGGTCCCACGGTGGATTCAAAGAGTCTGCCGCCTCTGGCTCATGAGAAAAGACTGAATCGTTGATCTCGCGATCGTTAAAATCGTCTATACGTTTAATTATCGTGTTTCGTAGAATCTGTGCATATCCTTCGGAGTTCCGTGCAACGATTATCGGCGCTCGCGAAATTTCTGACTGCTATACACGTTGCTGAATATATATATATATGTTGTATATATGTATTTATGTATATTTACATACCAAGTACCAAAGACTAATTTCGCTGCCTAACAGAGGTATCTCGAAAGTGTCGCGTTACGATACCGTGGAAGATTAAATCTCGACTCGGCACGGTCGCGTCAATCGTATCGTATTCGGTTCCTCTTTTTCTACGAAAAAGATATTGCCGTGTCGGAGGCTTCGATCTCTACCAAGAAATTTTCTGGCGAGTATTATAGACCGAGACTCAAGACTGTTCGAAAGCCAGCGAGAAGCGAGAAGTCAGTGAAATCGCCAGCCCGCAACAGAGCAGGATGGGTTGTGGTCAGAGCAAAATCGGCAACATCTATCCGAAGAACAAGAAGAACAAAAACAACAGTAGCAAGAAGAACGGCGATACCGTGGGTGAGTAGCAAACCACGTTTCTGTCCAATACAGCAAAAACTCGATAAATGTCCTCGAGAGCTGTTCCATAAATGATACATTTTTATGCCCATCATTAGGTGAATCCCCCATGAACCAGTGAGGCGAAGTGTAACCGAAAACGTAGTGGCTTTCTTTAAAAATCTTTATTACCTTCGTTTAAACGCCACCCTCAGTGTGACCACACTACTGCAAAGAAGAAATTTTTTTATTTTTTACTTTAATAAAAATTTCATCATCGAGTTTTCACTATACAGGGTGTTCCGCCACACCAGGGAAAAATTTGAATGGGGGATTCTAGAGGCCAAAATAAGACGAAAATCGAGAATATTAATTTGTTAATGGAGGCTTCGTTACAGAGTTATTAACGTTTAAAGTTCTGTTCGTACTGAATCTTTTTCTCGAAAATGCGCAGGATTTCGGGGGTATGTGTATTTACAAAAAATGATTGCAATTGACCCCCCTAGCTAAAAATAATTTTTTCAGACCGATTTGAAATTTTTTTTTTCGCCGAAAAATTTAGGCACCCTACTACTCCCTGTCGATTTTGCTTAAAAATTCATTTTTCATTTTTAATAAATTTGTTTAACGCTGTACAGAAAAGTTGTCTAATACTTTTTTGTAGGTACCTATGGTCTCTACTTCAGAAAAAAGTTTCATTGAAATATATTCACTATTGTAGGAGTTATGGTTGATTGAAAATTGGATCATTATTATGGGGTTTTTCTATCTTTACGGGGTCAAGGACCAATTTTTCGAATATTTTTAGAATTTCTACATATTCTACACTAAAATACGCATCGTTTGCCTTTTTAAACATTAAAATCGGTCAATCCGTTCAAAAGTTATGATGTTTTAAAGATTCGTACGAGATTTCAGGGAAGCATTTCTGGCCTCACATTAGATTTTTGTTTAGGAATTTTTTTCTCGAAAATGCGCAGGATTTCGGGGGTATGTCTATTCACTAAAAATGCTTATAATCGACTCCTGCAACTAAAAATATATTTTTTAGAACGATTTGAAATTTTTTTTTTCGTCGAAAAATTTAGGCACCTACCCCCTGTCGATTTTTCATAAAAACTAGTTTTCGATTCTTAATAATTTTGTTTGACTCTGTACAGAAAAGTTGTCTAATACTTTTTTGTAGATACCCATGGTCTCTACTTCAGAAAAAAGTTTCATTGAAATATATTCACTATTGTAGGAGTTATGGTTGATTGAAAATTGGATCATTATTATGGGGTTTTTCTATCTTTACGGGGTCAAGGACCAATTTTTCGAATATTTTTAGAATTTCTACATATTCTACACTAAAATACGCGTCGTTTGCCTTTTTAAACATTAAAATCGGTCAATCCGTTCAGAAGTTATGATGTTTTAAAGATTCGTATGAAATTTCAAGGAAGCATTTCTGGCCTCACATTAGATTTTTCTTTAGGAATTTTTTTCTCGAAAATGCGCAGGATTTCGGGGGTATGTCTATTCACTAAAAATGCTTATAATCGACTCCTGCAACTAAAAATATTTTTTTTAGAACGATTTGAAATTTTTTTTTTCCGCCGAAAAATTTGGGCACCTATCCAAATTTTTTTCTCGGAAGTGCGTAGAATTTCGAAGGTATGTCTATTCACCAAAAATGATTGTAATTGACCCCCGCAACCAAACATAATTTTTTCAAAATGATTTAAAATTTTAATAACTCTTTAACGAAGCCTCAATCAAGAAATTGATATTCTTGATTTTCGTCTTATTTTAACCTCTAGAATCCCCCGTTAAAATTTTTCCCAGTGTTGGCTAAACACCCTGTATACCGAAGTTTGGACGGTTGCAGGAAAACGGGGCTTTGAAAGTTCCTGCGAGCGTCGGCGCTCGTCCAATTATTTATTTATTTATTTATTTATTTATTCGTTTCCGTGGACGGGAATATTCTAGGCACTTTGGAAAATTATTCCATATTCTCGGGCATTGGGGCGAAAGTTGGTCCAATTCCCTGTTGCAAACTGTATCGTGGTAGTCGAGGCCACCGCCAGTGTAAATATGTACGTACGCAGTTCGACGAGGTCCCATCGCTGCCTGACAGACGTGGGAGAGATCGGCGTTGTTCTCGTAATTAACGTCGTCGCTCGTCAATCTGTATCCACCGCGTAATTGTTGGACCCGACGACTGTAATTAAGCAGATGCGTCTCAATCTGGGGCATCGACGCCCATAGCGTCAGCTATTTCCCGATGAAAGGTGGTCAAACGGTTGTCTGGATCATCGATGGCGTTTACCTTAGACGCGACACCATTTGCATTTCGGTTGGCCGACCAAACGTATGAGGGTCGTTCAATAAGTCTGTTTCTTTTGTAAGCATCATGACTTACTAGACAGCTTTCAAAGTCTCAATTATATCAACCATTTTTATTCTCGATCGAAGCAAGAAACTTCCTCTTGCATCGAGACAATACACAGGTGCACACCTGTGCAGTTTCGATGGCCAAAATCATGGAATTAAAGTACGAATTAATGCAATATTCACCGTATTCACCGGATTTGGCTCTCAGTGACTTTTTTTTATTTCCAAACTTAAAAAAATGGCTCGCCAGAGGAGGTCACCGCCTAAACAGATGCCTATTTTAAGGGACCTTTCGAAATCTTACTTTTTAGATGGCTTGACAAAGTTGGAGAATCGCTTGGAAAAGTGTATAGATCTAAAAGGAGATTATGTTGAAAAATAAAGAAAAATCTACCTAAAATAATTTGTTTTTCTATCTTTTTCTGAGGACTTATCGAACGACCCTCGTAGAATTTCGGATTTAGTTTACTCGACCAATCGAACAATTACTTTTAATTCGAGTTCGCGATCGTCTGACAGAAATAAAGCTCGTTAGGATAAATACCAGGCATAATGACTTTAAGCCGCAGGTTTCTCCGAGGATAGTCATTTTACTCGCTGCACCGAGTTTTAGCCGACGTATCTCACTTTATGTTATTGGAATTTCCTTAGAAACTCTTGGCATGTTCGGAAAAATCGCTTTGACGTAGTGGAAGCCCAAGAACGTTGATCATGCTTAACTTTCCACTTAGCGTTACTAATATGTACACTTAAACTACAACATAATATTGATACACGAAATTTGCAGTACTTCACAGCGGACAGGAAAATTTTGTTTCATTGTTATGGGAACTTACCTAGTTGTGGAATAAAATTTTCGTAGATCTTTAACGTAATTAACTTTGCCTACTTATTTTATTGGTATCAATCGTTGACTGACTCTTTAGATTAGAATTAAATTAGTATCTATTTGTTGTAATTAAAACAGTACCGTGACTTATCTGATATTCCTCGTTTTTCCGTGTCAGTGGAGTAGTTAGAGAACAGATAAGGTATAATTGGACACACTACCGGTCAGGAGTCAACGTGTTAAGAGACTTTGATTAATTACGTGTATTCGAAAGAAAGTTACACATGAACACTAGTATTTGAATCTGTCTTCGCCAGGTATTTCGCAAATTGATCTAGTTCGTAACTTCCAAGTACCGTTTGTCTTGTTTTAATCTTAGAATTGGACGGACAAAGGTAAGGAAATCCTCCAAGTAACAATGGAGTATTATCGGTGGCACATTCGAAACGATAATCCGTCTGTTTTTAGGGATTAACGATTGCATCCTTAGTATCACGAACGGGTACAGATTTGCGGGAGTCCGTAAAACTGTTATTACGTTAATGCTTGAGTAAATATAAATTCTATTGTTGGAGACTCTTGAGATAAAAAATGCAGTAAGACGCTACGTTAGCGGACGGCTTCCGCATAATTCTTGATACCAACGCATCCTTGATATCAATATCGAAATCCCCTCTAATCCACCCTCATTTTTCCATGAATTTTTAATTCTTTTATTCACAAATAATGGCGCCCATGCTATCTATGTATACAGGGTGTCCAGCCACCACGGGGAAATATTTTAATGGGGGATTCTAGAGGTCAAAATAAGATGAAAATCAAGAATACCAATTTGTCGATGGAAGCTTCGTTAAAAGGTTATTAACAATTAAATTTAAAAATTTCAAATCGTTCTGGAAAAATCAGTTTCAGTTGCGGAGATTAATTACAATCATTTTTTGTCATTACATATACCCTCGAAATCCTATCAACTTTCGAGAAAAAAAATCGGGTGGGTGATGAAATTTTTCGACGAAAAAAAAAAATTTCAAATCGTTTTGGAAAAATTATTTTCTATTGCGGGGGTCAATTATAATCATTTTTGGTGAATAGACATATCCCCGAAATCCTACCCACTTTCTAAAGAAAAATTCGAGAATGTGTAAAATTTTTCGACCGGGAAAAAAAATTTCAAATCGTTATAAAAAAAATATTTTTAGTTGCAGGAGTCGATTATAAGCATTTTTAGTGAATAGACATACCCCCAAAATCCTGCGCATTTTCGAGAAAAAAATTCGGTACGAGCGGAACTTTAAACGTTAATAACTTTTTAACGAAGCCTCCATCAACAAATTGGTATTCTTGATTTTCGTCTTATTTTGGCCTCTAGAATCCCTCATTAAAATTTTTCCCTGGCGTGGCCGAACACCCTGTATACTAGCGTAAAGCTAACACTTATTTATCCAAGGTGTTTGTATGTTGATGCTCTGATCAAGATATCCAGTTTCTTCTCTTATCATTTAACCTTCTATTTTTAGAACGACGAGTTTGTTCTACAAAACATACAATGACTACTTTCCGTACCGGTTTCCCCAAGCGTCTACCACCGAAACAGAAACTATCGATTACCGCAACTTTCAATTTTTTTAAACAATTTTTAGATTCAGGAAATCTGATGATATTTGTTAATTTCTCGTCTACGATCGCGAACTGTACGCGATGCTTTAGGATTTTTCGCTCCATTCTCGCGGAATTTTTCGATAATCGTACGTATGATTCATCGATACTCGATCTTCTCTGGCCGTTTCGACGAAAATCGGCTTCACGAGCACACTCGCGTAGCAAACAATAGATAGCAAGCTTGATCGAATTTGTTATCTAAAGGTTTTCCGCCATAATCATAATAAGAGTTCATCGGAGCGACAACATTATACGGCGCCGTGTCCACGCACACGTACGCACGCGTGCTCCATCGATCGATTTTCCTCTTCGCGTATGCACGTACATACGTCGCTTGAGGTAGATTAGGCTCTGGGTTGGGTCATGCGAAAGGGGAGCGTAACCTTCTGAACGGTAAATTGACATTCAGGAACCTGTTGTTTCGTTGTTCGTTCGCCTACGTTTTATCGGTTAGGAGCGACGAGCTTGATAAGCGCCGGGATACGTTCATTCCTCGCATACTTAACGCTACGTTTACGGACATTGCACATATTTTTATCGGGGCTCGTTACGTTTACGGTCACGTTAAAACACGGTGTTCCTTTCGATCAGACCTCTTTACCAAATTTTTCATCGAATACTTTGTTTTTCTTTTATAAATCTTTCGGGGGGAAAAAGTTAAAGTAACTGTAATCAGTGTCTTGTTCAGATAATTTCGTGTATTCGTAAAAGTTTGGTCGAGAATCCCGTATCGCGTCACGCGACTGCAGATTGATAATCCGCCGGTTTCCACGGAGGCATTCGAACGCAACGTCTATTTTAGGCAGTGTTTGTCGGCCTAATTTTACCAGGAATGAATTATCAACGACGATTAAAGCGCCGATGGATTTTCTATTTCGTGGAGTCACGCGACCCAGATTCGCTGACTCAAACGAGCCCCGCCGCGATTTTTATCCCGCGATGACTCCGACATATATTTTCTCTTTTACTGGTCAATAACGTTTCGCCGATTATAAAACGCGACACGTAACGCCGCTCTGGAATAAAAGAGGAGAAAAGAAAACAAATTGGCGCGAACCGCGCGTCTCGAATTCGCATGGTCGGATCACGGTTTGTTGTTTACCGGCTTCGACGTCTGCGTGCTAAATATAACGCGCGATAATTCTGATATTTATATCATTACGAAGGTTTCGCTTACGGCGCTTCGCGAACTCTGTCGCTTAATTCGCGCGCGCGTCAAGATTACGAATCATTAGTTACGCCATTAGAGCACCGATTTAAACCTCTCTCATTTCGCTGAACATCCGCGTTTAATACCTTAACGCTCACATTTTTGCCAAAAACTTATCGTTTTATGTCGATCGTTAACTTTCTGAGGCGACTGTACGCTACGCGTAAATATTCTATGAATCCATACAGATTTGAACTGGAAAAAATACGTCATGGGGCATTTAACGAACGCCCATTGTTTCGTTCGTTAAATCAAGTGTATCGAGTTTCGCGCGTATTGGAATTTTCAATTTTCCAGCGATGCCGCGCGAAAAGTTGCGCGCGCAGTTGGTTGCCAGTTCGCCCCGTTGTTTGCAACGTTGCCGTGTTTTAAGCGGGAGCGTGTGTATGCCGCCAACGGTCAAAGTGCCTTAGCCGTGCACGCGTACGTTCGATGCACGTTCGAATCTTTCGAGCGAACTGCGCATTCGAGTCTGATTCCCGCAGTGCCTCGTGAAAATACGGCTGAGCTGTACGCGGCTCGTCTTTGCTCGGTAAACAAGACAAGTTCCAAGGCCCGAGGCCGATATTATCGCGCTCGGTAGTAGAGCAGCCGTCGTAGTTGCCTACGTGATCGTTGTCCCGCCTATAAAAGGGTCGCGCCTCTCTAGCGTCGGTGTCTGTCTCTCGTGGCAATTTCGTGTGCGAGCATCGTTTCGTTTTCTACACGCGAACGTAATAAATTTCGATACTTTCCGATTCTATCCATCGACCGCCGTGTGGCAGGGGTTCGAGTTCACCGATTCGCGCGCCTCTATAAACATCGCGAAAAGTGAGGTTAAGTAACCGGCGCGCGCTAGAACTATATCGTCGACAGGTGACAGTGAACGGTTACGTTTCGCCGAGCCGACATTTCCGTTGGGTGGAGGACCCCCGTCCCACCAGGACGTCGGATTTCGTGAATAAACAGAAAGGGGCGAGGATGTGGCTAAAGGTGCTCAGACAAAATATAACGCACCTGGCCCGCAGGGCGAAAGGTAAGATGTCGCGTTTGGTTTTCTTTTTCTCTTGAAATCGATGCGTGCAAGAGAAACGAGCGTGAAACGTCTTGTTATTGCAACGAAGAGAGGGGCTATTTATAGCCGCGCGTTACTGGAACTTGGGCTTTAACGCGACGATGTCTCTCCTCCGATAGCTTTGCACGTAAACGCGCTTAGTCGTTCCGTCGTCGCGATACGTGTGGAATTGTGTCGTTTAAAGTACGGTTTCTACGCGTGGCCGTAGGCACGGGCAATTCTAGGCTCGAATTAGGCTGCATCTAAATTTAAGCTCGTCTCGCGTTTCGCGGTCTTTCGGAGAAGAGAATTGTGGAATGCAGAGCGACGACGGCGTGTGTGTGTGTGCTGTTGCAGCTGCGTGACTCACGCAGCTGCTTCGGCAGAACGTATATCCGGCTTTTGCATTGTTTCAAGTTTGTTAACCTCAAGGAAAAAAATCGCGTAAATGCGGATGCTTCGTATTTAGGTTCTGCGTCTACTTTGCGCCGCGTGAAACTTCGGCGTCCTGCTTTGAATTTCAAGTATGCACTTGGGACAGGGGGGGAAAAAAGGGAGTCACCGTATATATCGTCGTTGCATTTCAATACGTTCGCGTGCTAATTATTTGAATAACAATGCGGCGCGATAATGGTGCTTGCACGTAATCATTAGCGATTTGACGTATAAAATTTAATAATCCCATCAAATAGAAGGCATTTCCGTATCAGGACGCGTTCTGTGGAACGTGACGACAGTCATGTCAGCATTCTCGTTTCTTACGACCTTGGTTACAACACATGAGGCGTATGTTTTTTTTTGGGCATTCTTTTCAACCAGTTATCGACGTAAGGCTAATTTTGACACATTTTAATACGTATAATTATTAACTAGTCTATATGTTTCCTATTCTAAGTTGCATCCTCCTCGAATACATTATCAACAACAAATTTTTATCGAGTACCTGTACAAGATATACTTTCTTTCGATAACTTGTTAAATTTTAAGTATAGCTTCGATTAATCTAGTTTAATAAATACTAAAAGTAAGATTCTTCGTCGTCAATATTAGTACGTATAATCGGGTGTTTATCACCGTCCAAATCCTGCTGTACCTCTTTACTACTTGCGTTAAACAAATTAATCTCCGTGATAGGTTATCTTGTTTTTAACATAGTGTGTCTTTTTACATACGAAGAAACGGATTTTCAGTATGAGAGAACGGTCGAAAACGTTGATTTCACATATCAGCCGATAATTACACTCGTCAACAATGTCCGTAACTTGTGCATAGTCTCGTGATCTGCTTATCGACGTTAGATTTTTATACCGACGAGTAAACTTGCAACGCAGTTCGCGAACGCGCAGCATTCCGGGCATGTCGATGTCTCTTGAGGGAGATGAACGCTGGAACGGACCGTTTCGCTTCCGTTTCTAATTCTAGAGAAAGTTAGGAGTCGTCGATACTTTTGGTCGTTCGCGACCGACGCGTTTTTGCGTCGTGAGTGCCGTAAAATTTAATCGAATAAAAAATTTTAGATTCATTCCCTCTTCGAAACGTCGAGTTGCAAAATCCGTTAATAGGTTATAATTCTGAATAAATTTACAAATGGAACGTAAATGAGGAAGTTTATGAATTGATCTACAACTGCTATTCGTCGTATGCGAACAAAATTTGCTACGACGCATCTTTGCCGATTAGGGCCGGTTCGACGCAATCTGACAGCGAACGAACGACGACATCACTTTCCTCTCCGCAGCACGCCCGGATAGACGAAGGAACGAGGAACGCAAGGGGGGACGTGCGTGGCTCGTGATAGCCGTGGGACTCTATACATAGAACACGATATTGCACACAATGGCGTAGACGCGTAAAAAATACAGACGGACACGGCTCTTCACGCTCTTTTTTCTTAATTCAACGGTTCTCGCGTCCCTGCTGGCGACGGTTCGTTCCTCGATGTAATGGGATGCAAATGGACAATTTATTTCAAGAGTCGTCTATGGTCGTTGACGGTCCACTTTCCTCGTTTCTCCGTCTGACCTTCCGCTACGGCGGAGACAGTCTCGACTAGTTGGTTTTACCAAGCTCATTATGTCCCCTTCGCTAATTGTTGATCACTGAACACCTGCAGTCACAGTGTATCTTTCTACGTATGTTTAAGAACTAATTCGGGTCACGAACGATTAATTTTAGCGCTTACGAGATATTACGAATGATCGTATGATAAACATAGGTTATATCGTGTCCTTTTACCTATGTTACGTTTCTCGTTCCGAATTCCCACGTACGCGACATACCGTGCGACGTACAAAGGACGAATTTTCATGAAATACTAGTCAAAATAAACGTCCTCAACCGTAAGATAAACTGTCGAGTGAAACTTCTGTGAAGTTTTTGGCCATGATTGCGCGAAGATTTGCTCGGTGCGCGACAACAAAGGACGCGGCGCCGAGTCTTCAGACGTAAAAGCGCGAAGCACTTTAATGTTACTAATGAATGGCGCCTCGCAAGACGGAATAGAGTATTTACAGTGTTACCAGGCGTGACGCAGGATATTAGTAATGGTTTCTTTGCGACAAGTTGCACGTCGTATTGTTTAAGCGTTATTTTCGTTGCACCGAGGCTATTGCGTTTTCTACGCATCGGGGGTTTTTTTTATTTTTTTTTTTTTTTTCAAAATAACAAATTGCAGACGCGCAGTTTAATTACAAGAAGTGTGCAGCGCAGATAAGAACAAGATATTCGACGATGTCTCGTTCTTATCGACTAATAAAAATCTTCGTTACACACGAAACCGGTCTTATCTTCCCGGTCCACCCACTTAAGTAGCTTCGTGCATTGCTCGTTACGCGAAGTAATTGAGAGTGATTAACAGTCGTGATTAAGGTACAGCGACTGTAATCGTGGTAATTGAACGATGTATTTTTGTTTGCTCGTGAATGTATTTTATTCCGTTCCTGCGTTTTGACATTGTTCGAAACGCGATCGAAAAAGAAAACGCGCTGTCTTCTTGGAAATCCTTCGAAACGCGTTTAATTTTACGGATCGTCTGGATTAATGGGGTAATTATTTATTTATCCTCGCAATTAATAGTACAGAAATAACACATCTGACGCGCTCACTGCAACAATACAGGGTGTTCGGACAATCCTGGGAAAAATTTTAATGGGGGATTCTAGAGGCCAAAATAAGACGAAAATAAAGAATACCAATTTGTTGATAGAGGCTTCGTTAAAAAGTTATTAACAAAATTATTAATAAAATTTGTCCACCTACACGAATTTTTTTCTCACAAGTGCGTAGGATTTTGGGGGTATATTTATTTACCAAAAATGCTTGTAATTGACCCCCGCAACTAAAAATAATTTTTCCAAGACGATTCAAAATTCTTTTTTTTCACCCAAAACTTTCAGCACTTACTCGAATTTTTTTCTCGAAAATGCGCAAGATTTCGAAGGTATGTGTGTTTGCCAAAAATGATTGTAATTGACCCCCACAACCGAAAATAATTTTTCCAAAACGATTTGAAATTTTTTTCCCCCGTCAAAAAATTTCACACCTTCTAGAATTTTTTTCTAGAAAGTGGGTAGGATTTCGGGGGTATGTGTAATGACCAAAAATGATTGTAATTGACCCCTGCAACCAAATATAATTTTTCCAAAACGATTTGAAATTTTTTAATTTAATTGTTAATAACTTTTTAAGGAAGCCTCAGTCAAGAAATTGTTATTCTTGATCTTCGTCTTATTTTAGCCTCTAGAATCCTCCATTAAAATTTTTCCCAGGGGTGGTCGAACAATCTGTATATTCGAGGTTAAAATTTGCTTTCATTGTTGCTCCGCGCGTTATGATAGTTATATTAACTGTTTTTCTAAGAAAATTTCTTTTTTAAAAATTTGGGAAGAACTGTGACATAATCGTTTCTGTTAACTAAATTCTCTTGACTCTGGTAAAAAAATTTGACACTAGTCAAACGGTCGTAGTTCTTATACAATCTTAATCTATTTAAATCACGTTTTTATTAAATCTTTTGCAACGTAAATAAGTATATACTTTGGACAACAAAAATATGCAACAACGTAGCTTCCTTGCCTTCGTTCTTTCTTGTTTACTTCACTCTACTTTGTAAGCCTTTATAATTAGATACGATGAGGTGTGATATAAAGGTGTTTGTTAGCCTGAACGTGTTTGTTAGTACAAAAAAAAAAGAATTAACAAAGGACTGATCTGGATAATAATTTTTCCTTCGACGATCAATGAATATGTTCTCCCATCTTTAATGCGCTACTCGAAAATTGTATCTGGATAATAATTGTGCCAATCTCTGGCTGTGTTTACAGCTCGAAAACGTTAAACTTATTGTTTCCCAACAGAGCGGTATCAATGTTTATTTTCTTATCAGACGATTCGCGTATTCGTTTTCGCGATACTAACTTTCCACGAGCGTACGCAGTTCAAAGTTCGTTTCACCCGTTCGAAGGACTGGCGACGCAGAAAACGGTCGCACGAAATTGCGCACGTAGCATCTTAGCGCTCGACAAGGACACGAAATCCTTGGGACCACTTGTCCTAGCCAGTTCAGAAAAATATTCCGTCGTTCTCTTTGTCTCGCTTTTCGTGGATGCCCCCAGCAAAAGGAACCCCCCTCTTCTCCGGATGATTAATGTTTCGTTAAAACGTAGTTTGCTGTTTTTCTTTTCTCTCGCGAGAAATTTTTTTTATCGAACTCTCGATAATTTCTAAATCTTCGATGTTTCATCACTTCGACATTATTATTTACATTAAATTCTGACAGTGATTGATCGTTATCGTCGAAGAATTTTTGATTGGAAAAGGGGTTAGGTTTCTACGCATCGGCCATGTTGGTGACAGTCGGTAAATGAAAAAATATTCTGCCACTGTTTCTGATCGCGGTATCCGTTAACGAAAGAACCAGGCGCGATTGTTTGCGAAAGACAGTTTTATATTTCTGGATGACACGTCCTTCCGAGAAAGACAATTTTCCTGCGAGAGTTTCCTTCGTCGAGATCGCGAAAGTTTCAAGGAAGAGTTCGAAAGTTCGTCGCGGAAAAATTTTGTCTCCGACCGTGGAACAGTACGTCGCGATAACCGTATCGTTCGTATCTGGAAACATTTCCTTGGACACTCGTTTTTTTATCAACGTGGGCGATTCAAAGAAAGGTTGACGGACTGTAGATACAGGTGCAGCTGTACTTCAATTCCAGCCGATTGGTCGTCGATAATGACGGAATTGTAAATAATCGCATCTCAAAGTGCAGCCGATAATTTGACGAATTTACAGCGATTCCAGAACACAGAAATAATCAGCGACCGTTTTCAGTCGAGATATCGTTCAAATAACGTATCAAATTTGTTTACCCATATAGGTTTTTTTCTGTTATTCTTAATATTTCCACGTTATACAAAGTGTTCGGCCACCCCTGGGAAAAATTTTAATGGGGGATTCTAGAGGCCAAAATAAGACGAAAATCAAGAATACCAATTTGTTGATGGAGGCTTCGTTAAAAAGTTATTAATAATTAAAGTTCCGCCCGTACTGAATTTTTTTCTCGAAAATGCGCAGGATTTCGGGGGTATGTCTGTTCACCGAAAATGATTGTAATTGACCCCCGCAACCAAAAATAATTTTTTTAGAACGATTCGAAATTTTTTAATTTTCTCGAAAAATTTGTCCACCTTTCTGAATTTTTTTCTCGAAAGTGGGTAGAATTTCGATGGTATGACTCATGACTAAAAATGATCGTAATTGACCCCTGCAACTGAAAATAATTTTTCCAGAACGATTTGAAATTTTTTTTTTTCGTCGAAAAATTTAGGCACCCAATTAGATTTTCGGTAAGGAATTTTTTTCTCGAAAGTGCGTAGGATTTTTGGGGTATGTGTAATGACCAAAAATGATTGTAATTGACCCTCATAAGCGAAAATAATTTTTCCAGAACGATTTGAAATTTAAAAATTTAATTGTTAATAACTTTTTAACGAAGCCTCCATCAACAAATTGGTATTCTTGATTTTCGACTTATTTTGGCCTCTAGAACCTCTCATTAAAATTTTTCCCAGAGGTGGCCGAACACCCTGTATTTACAATTGGTTCTGTAGAGCCAACTAGCAAATGTAATCTATGTAATTTTGACGTGGGTGTGGAAACACTAACCACCGTATCCGCTAATACGCACAATTTGGGCGGTTCGGTATGCCGGTATATGTCAGAATCATGAGCGTTAGAGGTTAAGAGATCAACTGACTAAAATAGAATTTCGAGGGTCTCTAATACGCGCGACCAAGCCTGGTTTATTCCGTAGAATCACCCCCTAAATGTAATGACACGGTAATTATTGTTCAATTACGGTGTAATTATAACTGTATAACCTCAAACCGTGTGAAAACTATCCAATTATCGTGCGATCGCGTGAAATTTTATCGTAGAAAATGCGATCGTATTACCGAAAGAGACACCTGTCGAGAGATTTGCGAACCACTGTGTTCGAAGTTTCACGGAACGCGTTCCGGAACCGGGACACCATAGAGTCTCCGCAATTATTGCCGCTGAGAGGCAGTAAATTTCAATTTGGCTAATAATCATAGCCATCGACGTGGTTCGTGTATATAATAAATTTCAATTACGAGCGAGTTTCATTGGAATGGCTGAGGAGAGGTCGGGTTCCCCGGTTTCCTCGACGGGAGTCCGCCACGATGCTCCGCGAGAGAGATTTCTCTCTTTTACCGGGGGACACCGTCTCTCCTCGTCGTCCGGACTATTACGTTTCTCCGAAGAAATTGCTTGGTGCCTTAATAGAGGTTGCCGAGGAGGCCAGACCCCCGCGTTCCTCTCGTTTATTTTACTTATACAGAAGGCGGCACTGAAATCGCTATCAATCGTCGCGCGAAGTATTGATTTCCACGGAAACCAGTTACAAAACCGCGGTAATTCGAGCTCGGAAACCCGTATCTGTGTAATATCATTCGACGGATCGGCGACCCGCCTCTTTTACTTCTGCGTCATGAAATCAGACGGCGCGTCCGTCGTTTCCTTCCGTTGTTCATCGAGTCGCCTTTCGCCAATTACGGGGATCGCTGTCGGGTCTGTCGTTGTCGACTTCTTCTTGGCACTTTCTGGCTCTGCGGCGTGGAACGAAGATCGCCATGGGTCGAGCAAAGGTCGAAGAGCGAGACGGACCTTTGGGACATCGTTCCGACTGAAACTTTATACGCCCTCTTCGCGAAAACGTACCTAACCTAATCCAAACCTAACCAAGAAACTCGCTTTATACTGCAAATGATATAAATTCAACAAACGCTTCGACGCTGTTAAATATAAACTTTCCACGGAAATATATTTGCACTCGTAATGAAGATACAAGTGTACTTATAAATACATTATTCAAACGTATGCAAAGCGTTAAGTGAATATATGCGTGCACATGGTCGATGAATGCCATTTAGAAGCCGTGTAATCGTGTTCGTTCTACGAAAGATCACAATAAATCATAGCGTTCAATTAACCGTTGACGAATAAATTTTTCGTTACGAGGACACTTTCGAAAAATTACTTTTTTCCGGGGGTTTTTTTTCAATGCATTCGTAATCGTGAAAAAGTTTCGACAATGTGTCTTACTCGGTCCAAAGGAAGTCCGCGTTTGGTATGGTAATCGATCGCCGGTGCACAGTCACATGGGTCGCCTTCGGAAATTAAAATATGAATAGATTGTATTGAATGCATAATTTTACATTCCCGTATAGGCACGTTTGTTCGAGACACTCTTAGGCTCGTTGAAAATTGCAACTGATCGAAATAACGACCGAAGACATTTTTGACCTAACAATGAAATACAGGGTGTTCGACCAACCCTGGGAAAAATTTTAATGAGGGAATTTAGAGGCCAAAATAAGACGAAAATCAAGAATACCAATTTGTTAATGGAGGCTTCGTTAAAAAGTTATTAACGTTTAAAGTTCCGCCCATACTGAATTTTTTTCTCGAAAATGCGTAGGATTTCGGGGGTACGTCTATTCACCAAAAATGATTGTAATTGACCCCTACAGCTAACAATATTTTTTTCAGAACGATTTGAAATATTTTAATTTCGTCGAAAAATTTCACATCTTCTCGAATTCTTTTCTAGAAAGTGGCTAGGATTTCGGGGGTATGTCTATTCACCAAAAATGATTGTAATCGACCTTCGCAACTAAATATAATTTTTTTAGAACAATTAGAAATATTTTAATTTCGTCGAAAATTTTGTCCACCTTCCGGAATTTTTTTCTCGAAATTGCGTAGAATTTCGCGGGTACGTCTATTCACCAAAAATGATTGTAATTGACCTCCACAGCTAACAATATTTTTTTTAGAACGATTTGAAATATTTTAATTTCGTCGAAAAATTTCACATCTTCTCGAATTTTTTTCTAGAAAGTGGCTAGGATTTCGGGGGTATGTCTATTCACCAAAAATGATTGTAATCGACCTTCGCAACTAAATATAATTGTTTTAGAACAATTAGAAATATTTTAATTTCGTCGAAAATTTTGTCCACCTTCCGGAATTTTTTTCTCGAAACTGCGTAGGATTTCGCGGGTACGTCTATTCACCAAAAATAATTGTAATTGACCCCTGCAACGGAAAATAATTTTTTCGGAACGATTTGAAATTTTTGAATTTAATTGTTAATAACTTTTTAACGAAGCCTCCATCAAGAAATTGGTATTCTTGATTTTCGTCTTATTTTGGCCTCTAGAACCCCCCATTAAAATTTTTCCCATGGGTGGCCGAACACCCTGTATATCACAACCCAGATACTGCTTTTGGACACACCTTAAAAGCCATAAAGAACGAAAACGTACGCCGAATGTCTTGCAACGGAACTCGTTCGTAAAGATGGCCGCATTAAGAAACAGTATGCATCCTTGCCGCGAGAATTGAACGCTTCCCATTTACGGTATTTAACGGGTCGAACTATAACAGACATTGAATTATTTATGATCCATGTCGAGCCTCGTTCCTACGCGAGCTCTCGAAACTAGGATAGCGAGCGTCGGGTTTCGTGCACGCGACAAGAAATTTTCACCGACGTCGCTGCTTATCAGCCGTCTTAAAAAGAACGATCAATTTCTAACGCGGTTGGGATAAAAAAGAATTCGAGTACAGATAGCGGTATCGAGGTCGATCTCGAGCCACGGATAAAGCTAAATCTTCGGATAGACCCGGCATTGTTTTCTTGTTGGATATCGATCGGGCCCGGGGAATTAGCCGTTTCCTGTTCCTCTCGTGCCTCCAAGTAGAGCACAGCCACTCCGTTGTAAATCGATGGATTCGCGGTTTTACCAGGAGTCGTTCACCTTAAACTAGTTGCACGAATCGAATTCAAACGAACCGAATGAAAGGTACCCTGTACCACGAGTGCACGCGTTTCCTCGAGCCACGAATCAAATGTGTTTCCTAGCATCTGGCGACGCTAGATCCCGAAATCATTTTAACACTTGACTGCCATGTATGGGTGACAAGATTTACCATTATGATACTAGAAAAATTAATTCTCAAGTTAAGACTTCGAGGGAAATAAGTTTCAATAGAGTTTGTGAATTTTAACAAGGTCACGAAAATAAGTACCGAAACAAATTTTAGGTTATGTAGCTTGCAATGGTCTAAAATCAAAATTTTACTTGTGCAGAATATTATACGGTTTTGATCTGGCAGTGAACGTGTTAATAGAGTCGGGAGGGTTGGGAATAGTTACTTAAAAAGAAATTAAGAAGGGCATGAAATATATTTTTACGTAGAATGTGAATAATTTGATTCCGTCTAACCGAACAATTAGCGATATCGAAATAATTTCGGTTCCCTGCTGGAGCTCGAGTGGGATAGAAAAACACCCCGCTGGGTACAACCGCCGAATGTGTTTTTCGTTACGAGGGTTGCAACCCCCTTGCGACGTCCAAGGCTTTTTGTTCGTGCACCACCTGCGATATACTTTGCGGAAAATATACAGAGTGTTCGGTCACCCTTGGGAAACATTTTAATGGGGAATTCTAGAGGCCAAAATAAGACGAAAATCAAGGATACTAATTTGTTGATTGAGGCTTCGTTAAAAAGTTATTAACATTTAAAGTTCCGCCTGGATTGAATTTTTTTCTCGAAAATGCGCAGGATTTCTGGGGTATATGTAATGACCAAAAATTATTGTAATCGACTCCTGTAACTGAAAATAATTTTTTTAAAACGATTTGAAAAATTTTTTTTCCCCAAAAAAATTTCTATACCTACCTGAATTTTTTTCTCGAAAGTGGGTAGAATTTCGAGGGTGTGTCTATTCACCAAAAATAATCGTAATTAACCCCTGCAACTGAAAATAATTTTTCTAGGAGGATTTGAAATTTCTTAATTTCGCCAAAAAATTTGTCCACATTCTTGAATTTTTTTCTCGAAAGTGCATAGGAATTCGGGGGTATATCTATTGACCAAAACTGATTGTAATCGACCCCCGCAACTAAATATAATTTTTTCAGAACGATTAGAAATATTTTAATTTCGTCGAAAATTTTGTCTACCTTCTTGAATTTTTTTCTCGAAACTGTGTAGGAATTCGGGGGTACGTCTATTCACCAAAAATAATTGCAATTGACTCCCGCAAGTGAAAATAATTTTTCCGTGAATGATTTGAAATTTTTTAATTTATATCAAGAAATTGATATTCTCGATTTTCGTTTTATTTTGGTCTCTAGAGTCTCCCATTAAAATTTTTCCCAGGTGTGGCCGTACACCCTGTATAGCGACATCATAAAAACCGTAGAGAGCAAAGACGTTACCCTTGAATTTGGAGTGTCAGCTGGATCACTATTCCTGAACAGGAATCATCTGTTTAAATCTTTTTTTTTTGGTGTGTTAGTACTTTGACCCACATAATTCTGTCGTGTCTGGGGAATGTTTATATTTTAACCGTTTTATTGCAATCGAGTATAAATATTTATAACGTACAATATAAAAAGGAAAAAATATACGTAAAGGTTGACTACGTCGCGGTGAAAGGGCAAAGTTCAGCAACTCCTGCTTCATAACTTAATCTAATGATAGGGAAGGAGCTATTTATGGTCCATCGTGTCAACCATTTGCGGACGTGTCAGGACGCAACATTTATCGTTTACAACCCGCCATTTTATATGTGAAACAAACGAACTACGAATTAAAAAATTTAGTTTCCCTTTTCCTGTCCGACATTCGTTATTTCAAAATGTCCAATCGCGAAGGGCCATCCGAAATTCGCTCGACTTTACGTGAGATTTCCGTCGCAAGATTAAGCGTGGGCGGAGACGTTGTCACATGGTGTTTGTCTCCATCGTTCTCGCTGGTCTCGTGCCACTGCTTTCGTAGAAAGGGAGAGAGGGGGGAATATTAGCCTCGTCGACGTCAATAGGTAGAAACCGTTCTTGCTTCAGTCTGCTCCGACCAATCGAATCGTGCAGTCCATCGGTAGATTTTTCTCTCTCCGTTTCCCCATGATTTTCCCCTCTGTTGTTAATGCATCGAAAAATATTTTTTCACAGTCTCAACGTTTGAATTAGGAAGAGTAGCGAACGTCACGCTGCATGGATATATCTGACGAGCAGTTGACGACTCGCTATTGGTGGAACACGATTGTCGAATCGCACGATGCGTTTTGCATCGGGCGTGCACGGTTGGTGCCATTCAACGATACCTGCGAACATTATTGGTCCAATCGTACGGTTGTTCCGAGGACGTCCAGTCACAATGGATAGAAAGTCTCCCGCGTGTCCTATATTTGGCTCCGTCTGCTGCCAAGACGCATTAACTGCAGACGTACGGGGTGAATCAACTAGTGGCGGCCCACTGTTCGATTTTCTGTCGAGTCGGTCGTGCGTCCATCAGGAATCGAGTTTCTTTGCTATTTTTAGCGCTGGATTCGAAGCTGGCGAGTAAACAACGACGCACGTGTGGCTTTGTCCGATGCGCTTCCACGCGAAGGGACGTTTACAGATTGGTCACGGCTTCTAGACTTTGTATTTTGGAAAACAGAATTATTTCAACCAGAAAAAAAAATGTTTCTATTCTCGCAATTATGTATGTACACGTTTAACTGTACTTAATAACATAGTATTTGGCCGATTTCCACAATCGGCTTTCCAAGGAAACGTTCGCAAATTGGTTTTATTTAAACTCGTCGAGGTCACGAGGCTTGAGGTCGGTTTTCACGTGACGCGAAGTCGACGCTTTCCTCGTTGTAACGATTTTATTACGACAACTCACGGTTGATAAGATCTAATAGCTTTCGATGGCGCGTTTCGGTAAACAGTACGTCAACGTATGCAATTTTGGCAGTGCACAACGCTTTCAAGGAAACTGCACGACCAGAGTAGAATAAATAGAAAGTAGAAAACAAACATCGACGCAACGGGACAACGTTCAAGTTTTCGCGATGACAGATATCGCTGACAAGTTGCGACATTTAAAAGTCTTTTTTTAAGTTACGAATTTTAATTCTCGTCTCGCAAGATGATGCTTCAACGGTTGTTAAACTTTGACGATCCCGTGTGTCGATAGAAAGAAACATTTGAAGCGTGCTCGTGAACCCCACTTTGGCGCTGCTTTGATTTTCGTTTTAGAGATAAATTTGACCGCAGAAAGGGGATTGTGCGTGGCTGGACAGGCTTCTCCAGCAGGACTTGATCGAATTAGATTATCAAAAGACGCGTTTCGGTATCGATCATTTGCATGCCTCTGTCCTTGTTCACGCGTGGCTCTTTTCCCGGGACGCTTTACCGGTGACCCATTTAATCATACTCAGTCACTCGGATCGGCCCTTTCATCGACTTTTAGGAATATTCCGCGCGACACCGTGCCCTCACCTTTCACACCCTTATCGCATTATAAACCGCTTTTTGTTTCAACTTGGAACGATCGAACGTTGCATCGGCGGTAGAATGTCGCGTTCATTACATAATCCATCGGTTCATTCTATTATTGTCGCGTATTTGTTTATTGGTCTCGTACACGGTACAGCTGCACGTAGGAAAACAATGCGACATAATAAAGAAGAGACAAACGAGGCTCGACGAGAATACCGTTTAGAATTTTTGTTAATTTTCGCTAAGCGTTAAATCTTTATCGCGACGATGATCGAGGCTCGTTAAGGCGTTGCACTGCGCAGTGCGGTCGTTGCAGATCAACCGATCCCGACCGATCGTTTAACGTAACGAGTCTCGCCAGTCTTCGACTGCTGGTTACAGCAACAGAGACACGCTTCGTTCGCGATATTCGTCACGCGGAATTCCAATAATAACGCGTCGAGTTGTCGCGGGACACGCGATTACTCAACCTCGCGCATCAAGCACCGTTAACACGTCGAACCTGCAACGAATGCTAATTTTTCACGCGCCAGCTCGACACGCTATACAGGGTGTCCCTGAACTAGATGGTCTTCTTAAGGTGAGCGCGGTAAACAAAGTCCTGGGAACAATTTTCAAACGTTTAACGCGTTCACTGTCCGGTCTCTTAGCGGCGTATCTAAACACGTGATGCTATGACCCGTATACGGGTCATGGACAGTCGCTCAAAAAGTCCTCGTTAACGATCAATCATGGATTCCTTTAAGTTTTCCCCTGGTTTTTACTGGACTTTTATTGAAAAATAATCGAGAAAGAAGTGATTCGATGGCAATTCGCGCGGAAAAGGGAGAGAAGGGAAAGGGAATTCTTGAGATAAATTGCGGCACGATGTCGGTACGTCGGGACAGAGTTTCCCCAGAAATTCAATTTACGTGCGGTATCGCGCGCACGCACTTAGGTGCACGCACAATGTGAATCTATTAAGTGCAGGTCGAACCCATCGAATTATAGCACGCGACACCCACACAGCCATGAATAATGCATGGACCAATAGCGCGACGTGCTCGACCGGAAGCTTTTAACCTCGACGGAAATATATTCTGTGCATACCGGGTGACCCGACCGCGAAAGAAAATCTGCATAACGGTGAAATGAAATTAACTTCGCCGTACCTTTTGCATTTTTTTTTTCTCCTTCTTTCCTCCGTTCTCGTGAAGTTCAATTATTCTGAATTCGAGTCCGCGAGCGGTGGAAGTATCGCGGAACCGGAATATGCCCTCTCAAAGAGAAAGATCGATCGTTCCACTTGCGTCGTCGGCTCGTCTGGAGTGTCCTTAACGGGAATTTTCGTTTCGTCGGATCGGGATGCAGCGAGATCGGGACCGAGGTTATTTTCCCCGAAGAATGCCGACAGCTGGTTCGCGTTCGTCATCTCTGGTTATAAAACGACGCGCATATCGGATGCTTTCAAATATTTATCGAATCGATCGAGGCGCGCGTGCTTCGTCGATGATTTACTTCGTCATCGGGTTGGTCCCTATTTTTCGAACTAAATATACAGGGTGTTCGGCCAGCCATGGGAAAAATTTTAATGGGAGATTCTAGAGGCCAAAATAAGACAAAAATCAAGAATACTAATTTGTTGATGGAGGCTTTGTTAAAAAGTTATTAACAAATAAATTTAAAAATTTCAAATCGTTCTGGAAAAATTATTTTCGGTTGCGGGGGTCAATTACAATCATTTTTTGTCAATACACATACCCTCGAAATCCTAACCATTTTCGAGAAAAAAATTCCTTACCGAAAATATAATTTCAGGCCAGAAATGTCACTCGAAAATTTCTTGTGTATCTTTAAAACACCATAACTTCTGAACGAATTGGACAATTTTAATGTTTAAAAAGCCAAACGGCGCGTATTTTAGTGGAGAATATGTAGAAATCGCAAAAATATTCGAAAAGTTGATCCTTAACCTCGGAAAATAGGAAAAACCCAATAAAAATGGTCCAATTTTCAAATAGCCATAATTCCTATAATAGTGAATATATTTCAATGAAACTTTTTTCTGAAGTAGAGCCCATAGGTACCTACAAAAAAGTATTAAACAAATTTTCTGTAGGGTGTAAAACAAAATTACTAAAAATCAAGATCGAATTTTTAAGAAAAATCGACAGTAGTAGGTACCTAAATTTTTCGGCGAAAAAAAAATTTTCAAATCGTTCTGGAAAAACTATTTCTAGTTGCAGGGGTCAATTACAATAATTTTTGGTCATTACACATACCCCCGAAATCCTACCCACTTTCGAGAAAAAAATTCGAGAAAGTGCTTAAATTTTTGGGCGAAAAAAAAAATTTCAAATCGTTCTAAAAAAATTATATTTAGTTACGGGGGTCGATTATAATCAGTTTTGGTCAACAGATATACCCTCGAATTCCTACGCACTTTCGAGAAAAAAATTCATGTAGATGCTTAAATTTTTCAACGAAAAAAAAAAATTTCAAATCGTTCTGGAAAAATTATTTCTAGTTGCAGGGGTCAATTACAATAATTTTTGGTCATTACACATACCCCCAAAATCCAACGCACTTTCGAGAAAAAAATTCCTTACCGAAAATCTAATTAGGTGCCCAAAATTGACGAAAAAAAAAAATTTTCAAATCGTTCTGGAAAAATTATTTACGATTGCAGGGGTCAATTACAATCATTTTTGGTCATGAGTCATACCATCGAAATCCAACGCACTTTCGAGAAAAAAATTCGGGTAGATACTGAGATTTTTAGACGAAATTAAAAAATTTCTAATCATACTAAAAAAATTATATTTAGTTATAGGGGCCAATTACAAGCATTTTTGGTCAATAGACATACCCTCGAAATCCTACCCACTTTCGAGAAAAAAATTTGTGTAGATACTGAGATTTTTAGACGAAATTAAAAAATTTCTAATCATACTAAAAAAATTATATTTAGTTATAGGGGCCAATTACAAGCATTTTTGGTCAATAGACATACCCTCGAAATCGTAACCATTTTCGAGAAAAAAAATTCAGTACGGGCGGAACTTTAAACGTAAGTAACTTTTTAACGAAGCCTCCATCAACAAATTGGTATTCTTGATTTTCGTCTTATTTTGGCCTCTGAAATTCCGTATTAAAATGTTTCCCAGGTCGAACACCCTGTATACAAATATTCCACGGATATTCGTTCTTACAAATTTTCCTTGATTAGACGAAGATTGTCCCGTAAGTGTGGGCTCTGTAAATCCGTCAAATTCCCGTAAATCCGGTGTTAACAAACTCCAGTGTGACCTCTGACCCTAGGCTTCGCACCTGACCTCGGTCTACGACTCGTAACACGCTATTCATTCCGATTACGGTGGAAGCCCATTTATCAGAATTACTGTCGTCACAGTGGCTGGTCTACCGGAACATGTTGTCGAGCTGTTATGTACGCGAATCCAATGAACAGTAGTGGAAAGGATAGAGTCTCTTATTAACCGAATTATCCAGTTGTTCGAACCGGTTCGAATAAATGGAATTCCGCCGTATCGAAACATCGTATCGAATTCTTCGGTTAAGGTATTACTTTGAAACTTTGCACCGTCGTTTCTACACGTCCTACCGAGTTACATAAATTTTTTCATAGAAAAATACGCGGTCGTTTTAAAGATATACGCCGCCTTGCGTAACCCGTCGTAAGAAAAATGTGCGCGCGAGACATGTACGCGTAATAGTTTAAATTTCCGTGGATTATTCAACGAGTAACGACGCGACTCGCTCTCTTCCATCTTTTATTTTTACCTGTGGCCTTCGCGATTCCGTATCCCTCGCCCGCGAATCCAAGGTGAATGCGTCGCTCTCAGATTTTACGCTTACCCGCTCGCTTCTCCCCGTCCGTGTTCCTGTGTTACGTTAGTCACTCGTGAACAACGACCGTCTTCCGGCAATATCTCGTCACGGTTTCGTCATTTATCGCTCCAGCGCCATCGTTCCTTCTTCCGAGTTCGCGTCCGTACGCCCTAAAAATATGAAAACGAATAAAATTGTTAGATTCAGTTTGTGAAATTTATCTTTTCTCATCTGCATCCTGTATAAACATAAATAGATGGGAACATGAGATAAAATAAAATACATGAGCTATTCTAGAGGCCAAAATAAGACGAAAATCAAGAATACCAATTTGTTGATGGAGGCTTCGTTAAGAAGTTATTGAAACATTTTCGGCCACATGGTATATTTTCAATAAAGAATTTTTTTCTCGAAAGTGCGTAGGATTTCGATGTTATGTCTATTGACCAAAAATGATTATAATTAACCCCTGCAATAAAAAATAATTTTTCCCGAACGATTTGAAATTTTTTTTTTTCGTCGAAAAATTTAAGCGTCTACATGAATTTTTTTCTCGGAAGTGCGTAGGAATTCGAGGGTATATCTGTTGACCAAAACTGATTATAATCGATCCCCGTAACTAAATATAATTTTTTTAGAACGATTTGAAATTTTTTTTTTCCCCCAAAAATTTAAGCACTTTCTCGAATTTTTTTCTCGAAAGTGGATAGGATTTCAGGGGTATGTGTATTGACCAAAAATTATTGTAATTGACCCCTGCAACTAGAAATAATTTTTCCAGAACGATTTGAAAATTTTTTTTTTCGTCGAAAAATTTAGGCACCTACTACTGTCGATTTTTCTTAAAAATTCGATCTTGATTTTTACTAATTTCGTTTTACACCCTACAGAAAATTTGTTTAATACTTTTTTGTAGGTACCTATGGGCTCTACTTCAGAAAAAAGTTTCATTGAAATATATTCACTATTATAGGAATTATGGCTATTTGAAAATTGGACCATTTTTATTGGGTTTTTCCTATTTTCCGAGGTTAAGGATCAACTTTTCGAATATTTTTGCGATTTCTACATATTCTCCACTAAAATACGCGCCGTTTGGCTTTTTGAACATTAAAATCATCCAATCCGTTCAGAAGTTATGGTGTTTTAAAGATACGCAAGAAATTTTCGAATGACATTTCTGGCCTGAAATTATATTTTCGGTAAGGAATTTTTTTCTCGAAAATGGTTAGGATTTCGAGGGTATGTGTATTGACAAAAAATGATTGTAATTGACCCTCGCAACCGAAAATAATTTTTCCCGAACGATTTGAAATTTTTTTTTTTCATCGAAAAATTTCAGCATTTAGCTGAATTTTTTTTCGGAAGGGAGTAAGATATCGGGGGTAGATTTATGCACCAAAAATGATTGTAATTGACCGTTGCAACTAAAAATAATTTTTCCAGAAGGATTCGAAATTTTTTAATTTCGTTGAAAAATTTGTCCACCTTTTGGAATTTTTTTCTCGAAAGTGGGTAGAATTTCGAGGGTACATGTATTGACCAAAAATGATTGTAATTGACCCCCTCAATCGAAAATAATTTTTCCAGAACGATTTGAAACTTTTTAATTTCGCCGAAAAAATTTCTAGTCGGTATGGAACTTTAAACGTTAATAACTTTTTAACGAAGCCTCCATTAACGAATTAGTATTCTTAATTTTCGTCTTATTTTGGCCTTTAGAATCTCCCATTAAAATTTTGCCCAGGGCTGACCGAACACCCTGTATATTACTGTAATCGATGGGACGTTTCCAGTTTATTTGAATAAACGAGGAAAATGAATAATCTTACGCGGTTGTTTTATAGGGAAATAATCTTACGATCATAAGTCAACGTCTACGAGAGTCTAAAAATAGCCTTTCCGTTCTTTCGACAAAGTTCTTCAGGGACGGGAGGCGCTTCCGGTAGCGGCCGATTCGTTCCCAGGGTCTGCAAGGCCACGCGATTCGCATCACCGGCCTCAGTTCCTTTTATTTTCCTCTCTTTTTCTTTTTTTTACTTCTGTCGAGACTATTCGTAATTCCTCCTTGACGACGACGGATCAACATCCTTCCGAGATCGCGCGGGAGTTCGCGAAACACCGACGAAAACCGAGATTTCGTATCATCGTGAGAAAGCGGGGCTCCGCGATCCGCAACTTCTCCTATGCAAATAATTTCAGCGCGGCGAAGTTGGCCGTATTCTTCGTTGCAGCGCGATTTGCATGTCTCCCACGTCGCTGCACGCTGCCTGTTTTCGCGTCACGCCGCGAAACAGATTAAACTTAATTGATAACGGCTGGCGGGTTTCGAAATCGCTCGAACGGTTACGGTCCGTTGGAAAAGTCTCGACGACGGATCACCGAAACGCGAACACATCTGCGTTTTATCTCGTCCATCTACCTACGTACAATGGGGTCTCGACTATCCTTGTCTGTCTGTCGTCCATAAATTGTAATATACAGGGTGCTCCACGGGGTACCGTGTAAACTTTGCCAGCGTGTGCTCCTCGGTTGAACGTAAGATGAAAAAACACATAAACAGTGGTTCCTATAAATACTTCATTAAACTTCCAGCACGCTGGAAAATTTCGCGAGTTTTCCCCGATCTTATTCGTGTTCTTTGTCGAGAAACTGGCCATCCCGTGACCGCGTGTGACGCGTGGGTTGGCTCGTTCGACGTTACCCAAAGATTTCGGTGACGTCGTAATCGTTGAAAACGATTCGACGTGTCCGGCACGTCGAACTAGTACCACCGATTACCAGCGTGTGCACATCTCGTCGAAGACGAGCTAATTGCGTCGCAGTTAATTACGCCTCTCCTTCGTTACGTACACGTTTATCGTGCACCAGTCGACCCGCTCAAAGCAACGCCTTTCATCGACGTCGGTATTATTAACCCTGCTAATAGTTTCCCAGCGAAGGGAGGTAAGCGGCGTCCGTCGTTCGTTTCTCTTTTCTCCGCCCGTATTAATCGGGCCGTTGGTCGCGTTTCAATGCCTCTCTTTGCGTTTAATTTTGGACCGTACAATAGAATTCGTTCCCGCTTCCGGAAGGGCGACCAGCGCCTCGATCAATTCAGGGGAAACGCCGTTGAAAACCTTTCGCGTTCGGTGCTCGTTTCGCGAACTTTGTTCGTCGATCGGTTATCGGAAAGGAACGCACAAAAGAGGAAAAATTGATACGCCACGTTCGATACGATCGAGAAAAGAGGCAACCGTTCGAAAGTTACGAGCATTATGCAAGCTTTTAACCCTTTGACATCCGAAATATTTTATTGTTTGAACACGTTCACTGTCCGGGTCTCTAAACTGCGTATTTAAAAGCGTGGCGCTGTGACCCGTATACGGATCATGGACAGTGAACGTGTTGACGTAATATTTTATTATTTTAACACGTTCACTGTCCGGTCTCTTAACGGCGTATCCAAAAGTATGGTGATATGACCTGTATACGGGTCATAGGACAGTGAACGTGTTGACGTAGTATTTTATTATTTTAACACGTTCACTGTCCAGTCTCTAAACTGCGTATTTAAAAGCGTGGCGCTGTGACCCGTATACGGGTCATGGACAGTGAACGTGTTGACGTAGTATTTTATTATTTTAACACGCTCACTGTCCGGTCTCTTAACGGCGTATCCAAAAGTATGGTGATATGACCTGTATACGGGTCATAGGACAGTGAACGTGTTGACGTAGTATTTTATTATTTTAACACGCTCACTGTCCAGTCTCTTAACGGCGTATCCAAAAGCGTGGCGCTGTGACCCGTATACGGATCATGGACAGTGAACGTGTTGACGTAGTATTTTATTATTTTAACACGCTCACTGTCCGGTCTCTTAACGGCGTATCCAAAAGTATGGTGATATGACCTGTATACGGGTCATAGGGCAGTGAACGTGTTGACGTAGTATTTTATTATTTTAACACGCTCACTGTCCAGTCTCTTAACGGCGTATCCAAAAGCGTGGCACTGTGACCCGTATACGGATCATGGACAGTGAACGTGTTGACGTAGTTACGTTTTGTTAAAATTAACAATTTTGGTTCGGCTGCTAAAATGGTCGAGCGTTTTGTAAAACTGGTTTGTCGGTT
This sequence comes from Colletes latitarsis, assembly GCF_051014445.1. Taxonomy (NCBI): domain Eukaryota; kingdom Metazoa; phylum Arthropoda; class Insecta; order Hymenoptera; family Colletidae; genus Colletes; species Colletes latitarsis. Next base: position 25,608,325 of record NC_135141.1, on the reverse strand, counting down.
GGTCGCGAAAAAAGACGTAAACTTTTTCTCCGTTATCGTCGGTTATCGGCGTTACGGTTTTCTTTCACCGACCATTATGCGAAAAGTTGCGTTTATCTGACGTCGGGGGATTAACCGTTTGATCGATCACCGTCCACGGCGAATATTCAAGCTCGATTACCAACGCAGTCAACAGTTCCGTATAATTCGATTTCACTTTTGGAAATCGTCGATTTCGTACGAAATTTATGGCCGTTTTCACCGTGGATTAAATCCCGTCGATTGGACGAACCACGAAGAGCGCAAAGATTGGCATATAGTCGTCTTTCTCCTGTCGGAACTGATATAATTTTCAAGTTAAAATCGATAACATTGATCGAACGATCAGTAGCTTCGAATCTCTGTACGCAGATAATAATTTTTTCGAACGAATGCAGTAATTAGTTCTATTTCGATGATGCATCGAGTATTAGTCATTTTGAAATGACTACCTATCGTTTTTTTTTTCTTCTTAGAACCAAGAATCATCTATTTGTTATGAATCAGGTATTTATGACCTAAATGATGTATTCGGCCTTCTGGCATATATCGACAGTTATTCGTCTTCTTGGTTTATAAACGATACGTTCTCAAACTGTTCGTATTTTAATTACCTAAAATTAGAAAACTGTTATTTTTAAAGCAAAAAGTTAAACGCTCCTATCGATTTATCCGTCGTGTTCTATGGTTAGCAGCGTCGTCCTATTTCTTTTGTGTTGCATAGACAAGACGCGGAAAAAGTGCAGGCCAAAGAATCGTTCGCTCGTTCATAAATGTATAGAATAATATCAATTTATATTCACGTATAATCGGTTAAATTATTAGTACGTTTGCTTTTTGCGTTTTTTTCGTAATCTTCGTCAGATACGATCGTTTCCTTGGTCCGAATGATTTCGTTATACGATTTCGCGGTAGAACTCGGTTACGGTAGGAACGTAATGGAACCGGACGCGACGAATAATTACCAATCGATCGCCAATATCTGGCTGGAGGTTTCTCGTGATCCTCTGCACACCGAGAGCTCCTCCTCGAAAGGAAACGAGACCTCGAGGCGGAACAAACGAGCCGTCGATAAGTTTTACGAAACGAGCACGGGGGGATGTTCCCGGAAAAAAATTAAGGCGCTCCTCTGCTTGTTCAGGAAACCAATCGGGAAGTTCCTGGTACTCGTTAAATCGACGAATCGTATCGATGATTCCTGTGTATTATCGTTACTCTAGTCAGGGAAATTTTTAGTAGACGATTTCTAGCCTTGAAAACACCCACTCAACATTTTTATATTCTGTTCGTACAATGTTTGTATCTGATGTTAAAACAAAGCGTGGGAATTAAGTTAGTACGGTAGGAATTCTTAAGATAAACATCGCTCTCGGCTTAGCGCGTTTATCTTTCGTACATTGGAGACGAAATTCGACACCAACCGCTATTTACAAACAGCGATATATCTTTGAGCCTCGGAGTCGCCTCTATTTTTTGCCAACGGTCGCAGTCGACAACCGAATATAAGGTCAACGAGTGAGAACGAACGAGAAAAAAAGCCGTTTTTTATACGAATCGTCGGTTGGGGCAGCCCCAGTTCGTATTGCATTTTAAATGTCGTCTTTCACGCTCTACTGGCTCTAGGGGGGATCCCCCCCAGTTGGGAGGGACAGAAACGTTCGTCTGGGGTTCATTTTCAGAATCATTACCGTATATCTGGATCGCGTCGAGGTGCTGCAGCAGAATTAGATCGAACTTCCAGAAAAAATGATCAAGCTTGGTCGTCGGAGGGTTGGACCAAACTTGGTCCGGGAATCGATCGTCGAACCATGCGAGAATTAAAGCGTGGCACGAGCCTGTTCGACTTTCGATCACGGCCGATTTAATTAACCTGAATTTACAACGTGCTCGACGGCATTTAAACAGTCTCGAGGGATCCGAGCGTCCGTGCACATCGCGTTCGAATATCGTCCATCGTGTCGTTCTTAGCTAGCTTCAAACCCCCAATCGATATACGTACAATTTACCTAACAATTATGCCCGGGAATTATCGACATTTTTCAAATAAATTCCCATTACTCTCTTTCTCGTATTTATAATTCGCTCGTATAATTCAGACTTGTAATTTTCATCGACGAAATAACCGATCGAAAGTTTATATTCGTTATTGGCGTTGAATTTCCTAAACGTCTCACGATGATCATCTCCAGTGACGAGAAAGTTCTAAAGTTTCTTTTCTGTTTTGGCCATAGCTTCTACGAACTCATGGTGTTTATTATACAAAGATAAAAGTTGGTCACTAGGGCGAACTGCTCTTCACTCTCGCCCACGTTCTGCGTGTGAACCGCACAGGTTAGAAACTGATTTCAGACCGAACGAATCTAAATATTCTGCAGTAAAATATCGTTGTTCAATTCAATCGTACACCCCACAGCCCTACAATTCCAATAATTGGAATTTCTTCATCCATAGAAGAATTATACCGGTGTCCCTAAATGTATTGAGAATCAACCCTGTAGTTCCAAAGTGGGCCACCGTGGCGTGTACTCGATGACCGTCTATGCATTATTTAGGAACGCGTTGACGACCTTATGCAGGTATATTTGAGTAGTCGTGTGTCTACATACGTCGTGTGCATACATTACATGCGTCAACAATCTAGCTGTTAAATATAGGTAATTCCAAAGCACGGAGCCCCGGTGATAAATATCTGTTTTCCTCAACGAAACTCGAGTTCGTTAACTATTCTATATTAAAGTAGCGTAACTATCTCATATTCTGCGACGTTGAAAATTGAAATACCTCATTATTTTTGCACCATTAAGCAAAATTATAACTCCAACAATCGGGTATGGTTAAGAATAATTATATAATTGAACTCTTGGTTTTCGTAACAAAACCGAGGGAAATATTACGATTTCGTTCAGGCAACGAACTTGTTTAAACAGTTAAATTTAACGGCGAACGACGACGGTTGCTTTTGTCTCTGGTCGAGGTCCGCGCTCGTTGTCGGGGCAATTTGAGGGGAAAAATTAAAACAGGATTGAAGCGTAAGAGGCTTTTCGCGACAGTAACAGGAACGTAACGACCTAACGCGGGCAAAGTTTGTTACGGCGGAGTTCCTTCTGGGGCGAGATAAGCTCGTTTACGTTCGCGGGGGATGGAGAAATCTGAAGAAATCCCGACGAGACGACCCAATAATTACGCGAGGCTGATTTAAAGCCAACCGTGGAATTTCGAGGTACGGTCGAACGGGAACAATGATACCTGGCCAGGTCTGTTTACGGGCTTCTGATTCTCGTAATAAAGGATCGACTTTGCATCCGGCTCGAGCGGAATCGAACGGATGATCAAAGGGGCCGAAGCTCGTTAGAAAGAAGCCTGCATCCGGGTCCATGGCTGCCTTCTAATTCGATGATAAAAGGAATCCCTGTCGCGAACGAGACAACGTTCCTTCTGGGGGATCGGTGTCGTCGTGCACAGAGATTAAATCGGTATCGTAAATACCGGCAGAGCAACGGTTTTCATCGTCCGCTGTCCTGCGTCGAGCTCTGGACTCGACGTAAAATTTTTTTGACCAGAGAAATATACAGGGTGTTCGGCCACCCCTGGGAAAAATTTTAATGAAGGATTCCAGAGGCCAAAATAAGACGAAAATCAAGAATACCAATTTATTGATGGTGGCTTCGTTAAAAAGTTATTAACAATTAAATTCAAAAATTACAAATCGTTCTGGAAAAATTATTTTCGGTTGCGGGGGTCAATTACGATCATTTTTGGTGGATACACATACTTCCGAAATCCTATCCAGTTTCGAGAAAAAAATTCGGGAAGGTGTGAAATTTTTCGACTGGGAAAAAAAATTTCAAATCATTTTGGAAAAATTATTTTCGGTTGCGGGGGTCAATTACGATCATTTTTGGTGGATACACATACTTCCGAAATCCTATCCAGTTTCAAGAAAAAAATTCGGGAAGGTGTGAAATTTTTCGACTGGGAAAAAAAATTTCAAATCGTTTTGGAAAAATTATTTTCGGTTGCGGGGGTCAATTACAATCATTTTTGGTGAATACATATACCGTCGAAATCCTATCCACTTTCGAGAAAAAAAATCGGGTAGGTGGTGAAATTTTTAGATGAAATTAAAAAATTTAAAATCATACTAAAAAAATTATTTTTAGTTGCAGGGGTCAATTGCAAGCATTTTTGGTCAATAGACATACCCCCGAAATCCTACTCAGTTTCGAGAAAAAAATTCCTTATCGAAAATATAATTTCTGGCCAGAAATGTCTGCCCAAATTTTCATGCGAATCTTTAAAACGTCATAACTTCTAAACGGATTGGACGATTTTAATGTTTAAAAAAGCAAACTACGCGTATTTTGGTGGAGAATATATACAAATCGTAAAAATATTCGAAAAGTTGGTCCTTGACCCCGTAAAATGAGAAAAACCCCATAAAAATGGTCCAATTTTCAAACAGCCATAACTCCTACAATTGTGAATATATTTCAATGAAACTTTTATCTAAAGTAGAGCTCATGGGTACCTACAAAAAAGTATTAAACAAATTTTCTGTAGGGTGTAAAACAAAATTACTAAAAATCAAGATCGAATTTTTAAGTAAAATTGACAGGGAGTAGGTGCCTAAATTTTTCGACAAAAAAAAAAATTTTCAAACCGTTCTGGAAAAATTATTTACGGTTGCAGGGGTTAATTATAATCATTTTTGGTCATGAGTCGTACCATCGAAATCCTACTCACTTTCGAGAAAAAAATTCGGGTAGATACTGAGATTTTTAGACGAAATTAAAAAATTTCTAATCATACCAAAAAAATTATATTTAGTTATAGGGGCCAATTACAAGCATTTTTGGTCAATAGACATACCCCCAAAATCCTACCCACTTTCGAGAAAAAAATTCCGAAAGGTGTGAAATTTTTCGACGGGAAAAAAAATTTCAAATCGTTCTGAAAAAATTATTTTCGGTTGCGGGGGTCAATTACGATCATTTTTGGTGAATAGACGTACCCCTGAAAACTTGCGCATTTTCGAGAAAAAAATTCAGAACAGGCAGAACTTTAAACGTTAATAACTTTTTAACGAAGCCTCCATCAACAAATTGGCATTCTTCGTTTTCGTCTTGTTTTGGCCTCTAGAATCCCCCATTAAAATTTTTCCCATGGTTGGTTGGACACCCTGTAAACTTCGATACTAATTAAATTTTATTCAAATTGAAATCCCGCTCGTGACTCACGATCACAAATTCAATACGATAAAGCGTTGTTCGTTATCTGGTGAAAAATATGCGTAATTCTGGTTCAAGTTAATACGCGTGACTCTGAAATCGCAAGCTCATTATCTGTGTTTTTTTAAGTCTAATTTTAATCCCATTATCGGTATGTACTAATTATAATTTTAAATCAAGAGTATGATCTACAAACAATCCGTTCACAACATCCGTTTAACAATTTATCGCGCAGAAGCGTACGTTTATTAAAAACGTAGAAATACAGAAAAATTATTAGGCATTTAACCCGTTCACTGTCCAGTCTCTGAACGGCGTATCCAAAAGCGTGGTACTATGTTCCGTATACGGGTCACGGACAGTGAACAGTGATGAGGAGTTAAAAAATTGGAGTCCATTATCAATTCTAATTACGATCCCTTCGGTGTTCACGTCCGTAAGATTTCTCGAGCAGTTCTCCACGTGTCCTCGACATATTTATCGCGCCACGGGGATGACTGTGGTCAATGGAATCCACGACGATAAGCCTCGTTCTTCGCGTCGACAAGGTAATCGGTGAGTTATGAAACCTATTACGAAGTTTGCTCGCTCTCGAGGTCTTTGATCTTCCACTTCCGGTGTCTCTTGGTCCCCTTCGGTCGCGCACCCTTGAGGTACAGTGTGTCATAGCTGGCTCCGCGTTCTCGAGCATGGTTTTTCTGCCGAGTGGCGTTTCCCCGACGTTTATCTACTTTCCGTCTCGCGTGTCTCTTCAATTGTTTTTTCAACGAAAGATAACGTTGTAAAAGTTCGACTGGAAGCCGGATCTAAATCACTGGAAGTACCCGACGCGATATAGCAGACCGTTTGAACAAATATACGTTCGAAACAGCGCGTACAATTCCCGAGACTCTTGGCGCGAGGGTTCATCGTTCATTCGAAAAACTTTCTTAGATTCTGTTTAATCGAAAAACGAGTTATATTTTAATTCTCAGTTCATTATTAGAACAAGTTTAAAGAGAAATAAGAGATAGAAAATTTGTGTTTAACGTATAAGGGTCGACAATTTTGCGCAGAAAGTTTATAATAAAAAGCTATAAGCGTCGAGTTACCGCGTGTTCTTAAGAACGTCGAGCGGATTTTGATGAGATATTGCATCTCCGGGAGACATTCTTAGTCGCGTAGGCGCGCTTTTAACGTCGTCGCAGCCACAGGCTGGAAAGAAAAACTCGATTTAGATAAGAAATTGGAACTTACGAGCTTCTGAGTTATTCTAGAGTAGCTCGATGAAAAAGATCCAGCGATGCAGCGAAAGAATTTCGTTCGAAATTCAATTTCAAGCTATCCGGGAAACTTCAGATTCGAAACGAAATTATTAATACATTTCTGGAGAAATTGTTTCCGGAGACTGGCGTTCGACTATTCGCGCGTTGCATAACGTTAGGCGTTGTTACATGCACGAGCGCAACGTTTGCATGGAATTTTGTTCAAGGCGAGCGGCTGTATGATATTCGTTGGCACGTCACCGATTTATTTTCACTTTTCGCGTATTTGTCCGGGAGATTCTCGGGTCGTAGCGCGCGGAGGCGGTTTAAGGAATTTCAGAATTCTGTTCTCGGTCGATGTACGTCGACCTTCGGCATCGTGCCAGCTCGAAATCCTCCGGGGAATTCGATATGGATGAATGAAAGCCGTTCCCTCCCCCTGGTGATTGAATTTTTCGTTATGCCGGCGAATGCGTTTGAAATGTTCTCCGGTTACAGGGAAAATACCAGATTTAGTTACTCGAGTAATAGTTCGTTTCAAAAAGGGACACATTTTACCCTTAGACTTGTGGCGCTGCGTCGCGGGAACTCGTGAGAATCTCATAAGACGAGGGGGGGTGGGGGCGTTTCGTCCGGACCTGTTAGTGGACTCATCAGTTTCTAGCAGGGATATTTCACCACTTCTGGGAAAAATTTTAATGGCAGATTCTAGAGACCAAAATAAGACGAAAATCAAGAATAACAATTTCTCAACTGAGGCTCCGTTAGTAAGTTAGTAAGTTATTAAAAAATTAAATTAAAAAATTTCAAATCGTTCTGAAAAAATTATTTTCGGTTGCAGGGGTCGATTACAATAATTTTTGGTCATTACACATACCCCCGAAATTCTACGCAGTTTCAAGAAAAAAATTCGAGAAGGTGCCTAAATTTTTCGACGAACTTTAAATGTTAATAACTTTTTAATGAAGCTTCCATCAACAAATTGGTATTCTTGATTTTCGTCCTATTTTGACCTCTAGAATCTACCATTAAAATTTTTCTCAGGAATAGCCGAACACCCTGTATGTAGCAACCGAGGTGTCGAGCGCTTGTGAGAGTGCGAAGCCCTCTGGTGGCGAGCATGGGAGACGACGCCACGGACTTCCATAGAATGCTAGTATACAGTTTTATATAAAAGTTATTTACGCTTCACAAAATGTGTATATTTATTACTATTAAGTATTTTGTAATAATGTATTTTTCAAACGTGTACAAATTGAACGTTTCCGGTCGTTCGTCGGTCGATTTACCCTATCGTTACGATGGACGGTTGAAAAACGACCGAGAAGTAGATTTTCGGGCAGCCTAATAAATTTAACGGAAGTACGTGCAACGGAATCAAAATGATTTCCCATGAGCGGACGCCTATACGGATCGATTAATTTTCCGACAAATTTAACGCGCTATTTCCGACGAATATCCGGTTTTTGACTGCACGACGATATCGAGAAAGGAAACCGATGTTCGCCCGGAGGTTTCAACCCGAGGAATTCATATTGAAATTCCAGCCGTCTACGAAATTGGCGGCCGGCTCATCGCTCCGGTCGGAAACGACCGTCGTAAATAAAATCGACCACGAAAAACGACAGTGCGTGCTCTCTGTATAAATTAAACTCGAGCATCGGGAATGATTCACCGTGAACAGAGAATCAAAATTGAAATAATGGCCCCTCCGTTCATATTTCTTCCGCCATAATCTATCGTTTACTCAAAACAAATAAACTAATGTTTATTGACTGTGTTTGATACAATTTGTTAGCGAATTAACGTCAGGTTTGCGGTACTCATCGATTTTACGAATTTCAAATTGAGTTTTCAGCAGTTTTCAATCACATAATATTCCTAGTATTTTGAATTCATATTTTACAAATACTATTTGTATTATTTGAAATGTTCGAACTTCGTTTCGTTTTGAAAGTGTGGTCAATATCCTGTGATTAGAGATACTCGATCCACGGAAAAGGAATCGCTAACACGAAAATAGTAGCGGTACGATGATGGCGGAGTTGGTAGGGTGGCTGGCTAATAATCTGAAGGACCCGAGTTCGAATCTCTGTGTACCCGTCCTGCTTTTTCTTCGATTTCTACGATATGATATTAGTTGTAATTGTCGAATTTTAAAGATGTCCGGCTCCTGACTTCCTTCCTGTCCGATTTATGCAGTTGAGGAAAAGGTTTTTCCCTCTGGACACTATTTATACTTGCGGGAGACGGTATATATGTATTGGAAACATATAGTAGTAATAACGCTTTACGGATTGACCAGAGTATATACGCGGTTTTATTAGGAATTCTCTGTACGGGTTCCCCGAGATCCAACGTCGACTTTGCTCGCGTACAGAAGTTAAATAGAATCAGACAACGTTAGATAATGATATTAAAGCTCTTTAACAGGATTAGGCGGTACGACGATCAAACAAGCCCCGGAGATTTATTACTGGATGAGAAACAAATCGACAGCTCGATGTTACCCGCGATATTATATTAATAACGTCGTTCCGGAAGTTCTCGTCGACCAACTTCTATGGGCAGATGACACCATAGTCGCAAAAACTGATGGTGTTATCCTCCTATTTGTACTTAAATGAGATCGATAGATTTATAAAAGAAAGAAAGTGTTTGAGAAAGCAATCAGAAGGAAAAGCAAACAATTAAAAAATGTAAAAAAAAAAAAGGAATATTATTATTTAATTTAAAAATTATTTAAAAAGGGAATATATATAATTATATTCCTCCTATTTGTACTAAAATGAGATCGATAGATTTGTAAAAGACAAGAAAGCGTTTGAGAAAGCAATCAGAAGGAAAAGCAAACAATTAAAAAATGTAAAAAAAAAAAAGGGAATATTATTATTTAATTTAAAAATTATTTAAAAAGGGAATATATATAATTATATTCCTCCTATTTGTACTAAAATGAGATCGATAGATTTGTAAAAGACAAGAAAGCGTTTGAGGAAGCAATCAGAAGGGAAAAGCAAAAAATTAAAAAATGTTTAAATATCACTTAAAAGGGAAAAGTTGAGAAATACGTTCTCATCCTTTTTTGCGCGGATAAATTCACCTCTGACATTCACGGATTATAAAACACGCCGTGGTGCACAATATAAATTTCCGATCGGTTCTTTCTTTTGTTCGTACGACACGAGGACGAAGAAGAAATAAAATTCACAAGCGACACGGTCGTGTAATTGGCAGTTCGACCACAAATTGCCAACGGTTATACCCGTTCTTGTTTTGTCCCTCGTCGATTTTCTATTCCGGACCGTTCGGATCCGATCTTCCGAGCGCGTTCCACGGTCCCGTGGTTTTCACGGAGTTCCATTTTATCCGCGGGGAAAACGATTTCATCCCGAGCCTCCTGTTCTTCCATTATCCAATAAATTCCCCTCGACGCACGCGTTCGCATTGTCGTCCTATTTTCCTCACAATAGTCGCTCGTCGTTAGAAATTGACCAACGTCGATGCTTGGATTAATTTCGAAATTGTTCGAGCTTCTCGTCCGTCCCGTTTGTTCTTCGAAGTCGATGCATCGAAAGGTTAAACGCTCTCGAATTACCGTATCCTCCTTCCGGCGATCGAATCGGGGCTTAATTTTTTTTAAATACGTTAGACTTCGCTACAAGTGTAAGCTCGTTATTACGAGTCCGTTGAAACGACAGTCATCGCCTTAAAAGCGAAGTTATTGGACGAGCCAATCACGTAAGACGAGCGCCCAAAATTTGAGATAAAAAAAAAAATAACTCGCCTACCAGGTACAGAACGTTAAACTGAGCAAGTATCATATAAGCGAAAATACGCGTTAACGTGTTCGTTTTCGAGTTATTAACGAAAAATGGATGCGAGCGATCGCTCCGACGGCAAAAATCGTCGTGCGACAAAAATTCGACGCGCTATCCTGTAGGAAAAAATCAGGGGAACACAATGCCGTCGTTGAAAATATAGGTCGTCGTGCTCGTTTTCGCGCGAGTGTAAGCTTATTATTACGAGTCCATTGAAACAACAGTCTTCGCCTTAAAGGCGAAGATTATTGGACGAGCCAATGAGACGCGAGCGATTTGCTCGCTGGTACGGGACGAAATCGTCCGAGAATCACGTAAGACGAGAGCCGGCGGTGCTCATCGCTGTATTTAGTAATCGCTTGAACGTTCGTGCGTTCTAATGTTGATGCGTGGGCGTCAGGGTATCGCGAAACAGGCGTCTGCGAGTCGTCGCCGCGTAATTGCACCGCGAGGTTACGGCACGAGCGTCGGGGATCCACCTACTGACCTACACACGTGTACCCAAAGACGTTACACGTTCGTTTGCACGTGTGTGTCTCGGGTTTATTTGCGTTTCATTGTAATCCGAGTTCATTCTCCTTTTACACTCTCTTTCTCTCGTCCCCTCGATCTCTCGCGTGCCAATGAATGGACCCGCGTGTTAGACCCGTGTTATACCGCCGGGATCTGTCGTCCTGGCGAAAATAATTGCCCCAAAATCGGAACGACTTCCGCGCGTGGGTATCGGCATTAAAAGAGTTAAATTCGCGTAAACGTCGAATCTGGCACGCCCGAGATGGACGGTCGAAACGCCATCGTACGACGAACACGGTCAGCAACATTGTAGAGGGAGCGTTACGCGTTCGTCGACCATATGGCGACGTATGTGTGTCGCCGAAAGTCAGCCTCGCGGCGAGCAACTCGCTCCTCGACCGGTCATTTATAGCCGGCAGTCGTTCTATTTTAATCGAATATATTGCGCTTGGACTCGGTCCCGAGTGTGACGGCCCTTAAAAGTGTCAAGCTGCTCGCGATAAGATTAGGCGTGTTTACGAGCGCAATCTTGAACCTTGCACTCGCCGACACTCTTATTATACTTTTTTTCTTTTCTTTCGCTGCAACCGCTTGGATAATAGTTGCCGCCCCCGCGGGCGCAGCTTCACGCCTCTCGGCGTCGCTTTTGCCATTAGCCCCCTCGCGTCCATTACGCCTCGAGTCGCGACCTTTCCGCGAACCTTCATCACCCTCTGCACTCGTGCTGCTCTCGAGAAAGAAAGAGTGAAAGTTCCGTTTATCGTATGCGCTGAATAGAGACTCAACGCGTTCACTGTCCGGCCTCTCAGCGGCGTATCCAATAGCGTGGTGATATGGCCCATATACGGACCATGGACAGTGAACGTGTTAACGTTATTTCTTGTTGTCGAAATTCTTGGGTCTCTACTTATCTTTTTGGACTTGCGAATACACTAAGGGCAGAGCCAGTTGGGTCTTTCGATATTTGACCTGAAAATTACTCGGAACATGTACAAAGGTGTCGAACATGGTATCAACCTTGAGCCAGAGACACGAAAGCAACTCGACTCCTTGAACTTGCGCGTCCAACAATTGTTTTGATCACGTGTGTTAACTAAGAACGTCGTCTTCGTTTCTCGCGTCGAGTCTTTATCATTTTTTCTTCTTCGTAGGCTGGGCGTTCCGCACGCGTCGATGACATCAACTTCGCGAGACCAGTCTGCCATGATCTGAGCCCGTCTAGACAATTTTGACGCGTGTTTGTTTTAGTCGAATCCCTTCTATACACTCGTATATCGATCTATGTTAACTGAACGTTTGTTTAACGTTTGCTCCAGGTTCTGCGTCCGTCGAACAGAGAAATGGAAATGGCAGCGCCAAGAATAACAAGACCAACAACAACGGGGTCGAGGTGAACAGAAACGAGGAACAAAATGGCACGGGCGACGCTAAGGGTCAGGCCAAAAAGAAGCCGAGCGCACCTGGAAGCGGACCTCTGTTGCAACAGGCGTAAGTTTCATCCGATGAAATTTATTTTTAGGCCAATTTCACGAATTCCTCGTATCCGAAACGCACTTTATAAGTCTGGACACTTCGATTACCGATCAACCCTCCTATAAGCAACGGATTCACTAGAATTAGAAACCTAAACTTTGTTGCTTCTGTTCTCGCTTCTTCTAATTATAATATCTTTCGGTCGTCGGTTTCAATCCGGGTTGCATAATACGTTATTCGCATCCACCATGCCGCTACTCTGCGAATAGACCTGCCAAATAAATAATAGTGCCACTTTAAAATAACTCCGTGGAAACAATGTGCTTCTGAATTTCTCCATTGAACAAATTTTTTTTTTCTTTTTACGATATATTTTCGACGAAGGCCAGCGGCCCCGTGTTTTAGCCTGTAAGAAGAACGCGTTCTCGATTTTGCGAAACAAACTGATCACTCTTCGTTTTTTCGATTTTTCCAGAGAGATATCCACCAGTCAGCTCGACTTCTTCAAGATGCTCGACGAGAAGATCGAGAATGTAAGTGGCTTCTACCATAACGCCAAACTCCGGTAAAAGTAGAGTCTCGGGTGTATAATTATTAAAAATCTTAAATCGTAGAGGTTAGGTTGCCTGTTGCTGGGGGTGCTTCAATAAAAAGAATAAATAGATCGTTGGAATTTATCTCGAATTTAAAAGTGTTCATTTTATTCGTCATTATTATACAGAATTCAATGTTTTCATTTTAGAGAACAAAATGGCTCCTCCCGTTGCAATTTGCCCTTGCGCCAGACGCGTTACCGTTCTTCTACGCGATCCGTCACGTGACGTAGCTTTTATCCCGGTTATGGAACGATCGGGATCAGCCTCGAATTACGCGGCATGTGTTCTGTCGCATCGACAAAATGCGTTGGAATCAAGCCATGTAAAATAGACGTTCCCTTAAGGCTTCTGCAACCTTGCGGTAGCCTCGCCGCAATAACAATATTAATCCGTGCGTCGGTTGATCGATCGACCGTCTGTTAGTTTTATCGACTGCGGGTCGTGAATTCGTTGCTGGTAGATTTTATCGACCGACCGTCGTCCAGTGGCCTTGCATCTCGATGTCGCCTCGGTGCTTGTTGCTTTCTCGTACGATCGTCCCTTTGCGTTTTATTAATTGTACTCACAGGGGAACCTTCGCGAACGATTCGACTTTGATTTTGATGAAACTTCGTACACTTATAGAGCAGCCAAAAATAATCGACACGTATTTTTTTCTAGCTGCGGTAACTCGAGTTTAAGGGGTGAAACTACCCCTTGAAGTTTTGGCTCGAAACGGCTATCTCAAAAACGAAAATTTAACACGTTGCGGGGGTCAATTACAATCATTTTTGGTGAATAGACATACCCCTGAAATCCTACCCACTTTCGAGAAAAAAATTCGAATAGGTACTGAAACTTTTAGATGAAATTAAAAAATTACAAATCTTACTAAAAAAATTATATGTAGCTACAGGGGTCAATTACAAGCATTTTTGGTGAATAGACATACCCCTGAAATCCTACCCACTTTCGAGAAAAAAATTCGAGTAGGTACTGAAACTTTTAGATGAAATTAAAAAATTACAAATCATACTAAAAAAATTATATGTAGGTACAGGGGTCAATTACAAGCATTTTTGGTGAATAGACATACCCCTGAAATCCTACCCATTTTCGAGAAAAAAATTCTTTACCGAAAATCTAATGTGTGGCCAGAAATGCTTCCCTGAAATTTCATGCATATCTTTAAAACGTCATAACTTCTGAACGGATTGAAGGATTTTAATGTTTAAAAAAGCAATCAACGCGTATTTTAGTAGAGAATACGTAGAAATTCTAAAAATATTGGAAAAGTTGCTCCTTGATCCCGTAAAATGTGAAAAACCCCATAAAAGTGGTCCAACTTTTAAACGGCCATAACTCCTATAATAGTAAAGATATCTCATTGAAATTTTTTTCTGAAGCAGAGCCCATGGGCACCTATAAAAAAGTATTAGATAATTTTTCTGTAGGGTGTCAAACAAAATTATTAAAAATTACAAACGAATTTTTAAGGAAAATCGACAGGCGGTAGGTGCCTAAATTTTTCAGCGAAAAAAAAAATTTCAAATCATTCTGGAAAAATTATTTTTGATTGCAAGGGTCGATTATAATCATTTTTGATGAATAGATATAACCCCGAAATCCTACCCAGTTACGAGAAAAAAATTCGAGATGTGAAATTTTTCGACAAAATTAAAAAATTTCAAATCGTTCTAAAAAAATTATTTTTGATTGCAGGGATTAATTGTAATCATTTTTGGTCAATAGACACATCCTCAAAATCCTAACCATTTTCGAGAAAAAAATTCCTTACCGAAGGTATAATTTCAGGCCAGAAATACTTCCCGTAAATTTCATGCGAATATTTAAAACACCATAACTTCTGAATGGATTGGACGATTTTAATGTTCAAAAAGCCAAACGCCGCGTATTTCACTGTAGAATATGTAGCAATTATAAAAATATTCGAGAAGTTGTTCCTTGACACCGTAATGTTAGAAAAAGTCCATAAAAATAATTCAATTTTCAAACAGCCATAACTCCTACAATAGTGAATATATTTCAATGAAACTTTTTTCTGAAGTAGAGCCCATGGACACCTACAAAAAAGTATTAGACAACTTTTCTGTAGGGTGTCAAACAAAATTATTAAAAATTACAAACGAATTTTTAAGGAAAATCGACAGGGGGTAGGTGCCTAAATTTTTCAGCGAAAAAAAAAATTTCAAATCATTCTGAAAAAATTATTTTCGATTGCAAGGGTCGATTGCAATTATTTTTGGTGAATAGACATACCCTCAAATTCTTACCCACTTTGGAGAAAAAAATTCGAGAAAGTGTGAAATTTCTCGAAAAAATTAAAAAATTTCAAATCGTTCTGGAAAAATTATTTTCGGTTTAAAATTTAAAATTTAAGTTTAAAATTATATCGTACAATTTAGTGCAAGTCTACAGTGCTTCATTAAAATCGAAGTTAGAACATCTGCTACCATAGTACATGTGCGCGCAAGATGTAAATCATCAAAATCTGTAAAACTGTAGGAGGCAATTTTAAAATATTACATACCAATGGATTTGAAATAAAATGCTCGCCATTTTTCGCCATTATAAAAACTTCAATAAAATGAAAAATTAAGTTAATAAATTTTTTTTTGTCATAAACAAATTGTATTTTGTTAAATTTTTTAACACCATATTATTGTACATAAGAAACCATTAACTTCGCCCATTAACAATTTTCTCATGTGTCTTTCCGTTTTCGAGATAGCCATTTCGAGCCAAAACTTCGAGGGGTGGTTTCATCCCTTAAACTCGAGTTACCGCAGCTAAAAAAAAATACGTGTCGATTATTTTTGGCTGCTTTATAACTGTACGAAGTTTCATCAAAATCGAAGCCGGACCGTTCGCGAAGGTTCCTCCTTGTCAGTCATTTCTCGTGTTCCTATAGTAAGCAAAATACTGTTGCAGGGTCCAGACTACGACGAGAGCCTCGACACGACGACCAGAGCGGAGCGAGAGTCCAGCTTCCTTCGTCAGTGGGAACTGGCCAGCGTCTCCGAGTTGAACAACGCGTCTCCGACCTCGGCAAGGAACCGTATCTCCATCTCGAACACGCCGCGTCAGAGTTTAAGCGCGAAAGACAGAGAAGGGATGAGAAACATAGTAGGTGGTAGGCCGGAGAGCGCCCCGATCTACATGAGGAACGCGAATCGCGTGGACGGTCTCCAGGAGACCCACCACTGCCCGTCGCCCAACATGCCCAGACACGTGTTGGAGTCGATCACCCAGAGTCCCACGCAGAGCTTGAAGAACGTGACGCCGCTGGGCTCGTCGCCGACCAGCCTGCGTTATCAGGACAGTTACAACGCCAATCAGCCGTCCTCGAAGACCGTGAAGGTGCACTACGCCGGCCAGAATCCGATGAACGGGGAGTGCGTGACGCAACAGGCCCTCTATCGGGAACAGTATTTGCAGCAGACCGGCATCATCGCGGTGTCGTCGCAGTACTCGACCGGCTCGCCGGGCGGTAACGTTCTCAGGAACAGTCCGTACGTGCAGCAGTACCAAGTCGCCAATCCGCAGCACTTCTCTACGTCGAGGAAACGGGGATTCAACGCGGCGCAAATGACGTGACCGGTATGGCCGTACACCACCACCAGATAAGACTGAAAAGACACCTCCGCGAGTCGGGAAGAGAAAAGAGACGAATGGCGAACGAGCTGAACTCGGCGAGGATCGTTTGATCCTTCCTCTCGTCGAAGGCGATCTCAAGAGAAACGAAAGGAGAGAGAGAGCCCCTCGAGGCGGCTGGAGACTGACCAACAGACGGAGAAAGATGTCGAATGTTTCTCTGTATGTTCCTAAAGATTCCGTACATTTTCGTTGCGATCGCGGCTGTCAGTTGAACCCGAGAAACGAAACACACACACACACACATACATACACGATACACGATACACGCGCGCGTTTGGTGATGGCCTAAAGATTCATCGATCTTTGAGAAAGAAGAAACAACACACAACGGTTGTCAATCCCTCTACGTAAATTCTTCTAAAGTCTACCAGAATTCTTCGCTGTAAGTGCCAAAATGCTATCGTAAGCAATCTTAAGTGTCGCGATAAAAGGGAGACATTGTCCGTTGAACCAATACTCCGTTCTTTGTAATTCGTGTAAATGAAACTTTTTCGATGTGTATATCATATACATGTATATATACATATACATATATATTTTTTTGTTCATTCTTGTACCTCGGTTCTCTTTTTCTAATCGGATAGCGTCCTTGCGTACCACGCTATTGGTAAATGTATATTTCTATAAGGGAAAAAAAAATATAAGCAAACACACACATGGAACCACGCGCGAACACGGATTTCGCCGTAGCGTTTTGTATAATTGTATTAGCAAGATATACTTCGCATATACGTGTGTATGCATTTACGTATGCATCGAAAGCATAAAAAAAAAAAAAAAACAACAAAAGAAAAACGAACAGAGAACAAACATCTGATATGTAGGAATCTTTTACTTATACCGTGTATAGATTTGCTGTATATGTACTGTATGGATTATACACTTAACTTAACGTGATGACTGTATATTTATATGTTGACCATGTTCAAAAAGTTAACGATATATAATAGTTGATGATGATGAGAGTTTTATATTTCATGTTACGAGTACGCTCTATATTGTGGAATACACTTTAATCGAATTCGCCGCATCACGCTGTCGGAACTGTGACTATTGGTATATTTCGTTCCATTGAACAACTCTTCTTTTTTTTTTTTTTGTACAAATAAATTCGTAATTTCTCCCCAATGAAAAATATTTGTATTGCGTAACCCAAACGTTTAAACGTGATACGTGTGTATCGTGTAACGCTATTTGTTTTACAGATAACTCTCCATTAGAGGGGGCACGGACTCTGCTTTTTTTTTTAAAATGTTACCCGTTACGCAACAGCGTTCAAAACCATTAAAAAGATAGTGAAAACGGATAATGCTCGATGGATTGATTTACGAGTTCCTTTTAAACGTCTCTGGACACGAGTTTTCATCCGCAAGAGAACGGTTAGCAGGCAGTTCGCGTGTAATCCGATTTAACACTTGTCTAACAAGATTCGGTTGCCCCGAAACCCCTACAGAACGAATCTAATTGCATTTAAGTATAGTACGAACATCCTAAAATATTGTGATTTAAGGTAAGTCACATTTTAATTGAAGTATCTACTTGCATTTTTATTATACATGATGAATTACCATCTTAACCCCTTCCCGTACTTTAACGAGTCTGATTCGCGATGAAGATTTTGAACAACAAATCACAATCGTGATCGAGTTTTAGTTCCTATCAGTACGCCACGAGAGTCGGTCACGATTCTTATAATCTCTGTTACAAAGCAGTTTAGCATCAGTCTGGTTTGTTTACTGTTTGGGCCCGGATTTCGTCGAGCTAAATGCCACGGGAAGGGGTTAATCTGAATTACATTTGTACTAACTTGACAGTTTTATAACATTCTACTGTCAATGATGTCTATTGTAGTTTGATACTTTGTAGTGAAATTGTAGTGCCATCTAGGGACAGTACTTTTCAAAGACTGATCAATAGTTCCATTCAAAGGCACCGAGCAAAATACATTGCAAATGACACGCGTGAAGTTAAAGGATCGGGAAATACGAAGAAAGATTATTTGTCGGTAGTAATCCCTATTGAGATTGCAACAGGTACGGACGTTTGTCAAAACTTGAATCGGTCGTGTCAAGTAGATTATTGCTAACGACGCAGGCGAATATAGTTCGAATTACATTCCTGAGATTTTTTGTTCGTCTTCAAGTTGTGGGGCCACGGCTGTCAAACGGAAACAGAAAATTTTATGTAATCGTACGCGAGTTAGGTTAGTGCACTGGATTATTGTTTGTATGTAAACAATATCGAAAGTGACGTGTGCTCTGGCATGAAAGTTTTAGTCCATTATATTTCTGGGCGTGGTGCTGTGATGCCGTACGTATTCTATCCTAGCATTGATGTTTTATGCAAAGTTTCGCTGTAAACAATTGAACCCTTCGTTCGACCGATAGAACGAGTAACGCAGAAAGAGTCATCGACGCGATGAGGCCCCGATTAAAAATGATAAAACGCGAATAGAAGGACTCGCCCAAAGAGCCTTAGAGCTCATTATTCCGTTGTACGTCACCCTGTAATTAAAACATGTAACTTAATTTCGCTGGATCAAAAATATATATTTTGTCTAAGTGTCTAACAAATCCCAGTTTATGTCCCTTTCGTGTGTTTTTGCCTTCGAACGAAGCTTTGATTAGGGTCCAGCATATACGGCATAACAGTACGAAGCATCGTCTACGAATTTTATTGATGACATTATTGCGATTTCTTACTTAACATTTAGCTTTTATTTATTCTTTGATGCTTCTACGCTTACGTGCTAGACATTCGTCACTTACGATGATTTTGTTTCGTTACGCGTTTTGAGGTTAAGTGATTCATACGGAAATGTATATATTTCAAAGATGTTAAATGTAAGAATTTAGTGAGTGTTCTTTGTTAATTTTTAGCTGCTACATATTGGTATATTCCTAGCAAATAGCCCGTTCACCGATCGGGGTGAGTTATATGTCATTCGATTCGTCTAATTCAGTACATTATTGATATGCATTTCATTATCTGCGGAAATTCGTTATTTTTTTATAAACTTGTCGTAAAGTTACAGTAAAAAGTAAGGTTAAGTACATTTTTTGACAGATTCACAGGTAGAAACAAGTGACTATTGTTACTGTGTTCAAAATTCTAGGTAGACAAATGCTAATTTGTTAAAAATTTATTGAAATTTCTGCTATTTCTGCTAATATTTCATTGAATAAATCACCATTTTACTATTAGGTACATTTACTAAATACATAATGGCTCAGGTATCCAATGAAGTTGCTCTTCTTGAAAATATAAAATATTGATAGTATTATATGTTATAAAAAAGATTAAAAAATGTGTGGCATGCCTCCAAGTGGTTTCAATTTAATTCGTGTAAGCATTAGTAATGGGATCTTCAAAAGAAAAAGAAGAGTATAAACACCTCATCGTAAACCATAGTTTATATTTTAAAGACCCAAAAACAGGTGCTCGTACAAACACAATTGAAACTACATGGAGGCATAGTAAACATTTTTTGCCTGAATATTGTCGGTTAGTATTTGCAATTTCACACGTTTTTTAATATTTTTTGTAACATATAATACCATAAATACTTTCTATTTTTAGCAAAAAAGATAATTTCATCGGGTATCTAAGCCATTATGTATTTTACAAATCTTACAAGCAGGGGAAGGATGATTTATTTAATCAAATATTAAAAGAAATTTCTGAAATTTCTTTTGACTCTGTAGAAAATGAAAATATACCAGATCTAGACGATAATGAAATTTAATAATAAAAAAAAGTTAAATCAATGCACTACATACAATTGTAATTTATTATATTATCTACCCGTAATCAGTGTCAGAGGGGGGTGGCAACATTTTTTACTGTTGCTGCATGTACTGTCTAACTATAAGTACTGTCTGAGTAGGTCTGGGTTATACGGGTGGGTGGGGAGTAATTGTTGTTGCACATACTGTCGACCTGATCGACTCATGAAAAGTCTATGCGTAAAAAAATGATTTTTATGCATACACATTCTACAAATTCCCATTTGACAATGTAGCATTATCAAATTAGATCAATCATTTATAATTTGTAACATGAACATAGCAACGATAGTCACTTGTTTCTACCTGTGAACCTGCCAAAAAATGTACTTAACCTTACTTTTTACTGTAACTTTACGACAAGTTTATAAAAAAATAACAAATTTCCGCAGATAATGAAATGCATATCAATAATGTACTGAATTAGACGAATCGAATGCCGTATAACTCACTCCGATCGGTGAACAGGCCGTTTGCTAGGAATGTTCCTACTTTTTTTGTTTTCAGTTGGAGGAATTAGAATATCAAACAGCTATATTGGTCCGTTAAATGTGAAATATCAAGGATTCAACGAGACTACAATCATGGAGAAGAGAGGCAGTGCTGAGCTTCTGAGCACTGAGCAAAACAACTCCAAGAATGCCAGTTCTGACTCTATTAATTCGGACAGCAAGAGCAGTTCGCTGAATTCCAAAATAGGTCAAGAAACGGTAACTTAAACTAACTCGAATAATTTTTAAAATTATATCCTTTCGCGTGTCTAATTCTACGCAAGCATTCAACTTCTATAGGAAAGCTGGGAAAAAGCGTCTCAAATGAAAAGTTTTTCCTCAAGCTCTACGTCGACAGATAATAATATTGTCTCTGCTTTAGAAGCTAGACAAGACGATCAAGTAAAAGTGAGTTCTTTGTAGATGCATATTCCGTTCCTTTAGCCCTTGATCCAGATTAGGGTACTTTCCCCAGAGATGTATCGGCTGGACGAGGGTTAAACAGTTATTTATCCTCAGAGTATGCTTTCTCCAGACGAGTCACATTATTTCGATTTTATTAATTTCGTGCATTTCAATTTCTGTTGGAAAATTCTGTTTTATCACTTTTACTTTTTAGATAGTTACATCATTAGAACATTTAGTCGATCAAAATAGTGTTTAAATAATTTCCCTGCGAACATGTCTGTCTCTTTTCGCAGAACTTGTCCAGTGGAGAAACGGGTCCACCGCTTCTCAACGGAGAACGAGTACAAGGCATCGCTCACGAAGTGACTCACGTATGCCCTTACTCGGGACCAGTTAGGGGTGTCCTTAGCGTTACGAACTACAAGCTTCATTTTCGAAGCGTAGAACGCGAAAGGCCTTACATAGTCGAAGTGCCATTGGGCGTTGTTACCAGAATCGAAAAAATTGGAGGCGTGTCCAGCAAACGTGAAAATTCCTACGGGATCGAAGTGTTTTGCAAAGACATGCGGAATCTCAGATTTGCCCATAAGCAAGAGAATCATTCCAGGAGGGACGTTTTCGAGAAGCTCCAACAGTATTCGTTCCCTTTGTCCCACGACTTGCCTGTATTCGCGTTCGAGTATTCCGAAACTTTTCCTGAAAACGGCTGGAACGTTTACGAGCCCATAGCCGAATTGAAACGGATGGTGAAGAACGTTAAAGAATTACGCTTCGACGAAATATTTGGGAGTTCTGTACGGCGATTAAAATTGTGGTTATTTTCAGGGCGTGAATAACGATATGTGGAAGATATCGAAAATCAACGATACGTATTCGGTGTGCGATAGTTATCCGGCTGTGTGGGCGGTGCCCGCAGCAGCGACCGACGAGGATTTACAAGCGTCGGCTGCCTTCCGGAGTAAGGGAAGGCTTCCGGTGCTCTCGTGGATTCATCCAGAGAGCCAGGCGACGATCACCCGTTGCGCTCAACCGCTGGTAGGCGTGGGTAAGCGTAGCCGCGAAGACGAGAGGTACGTCCAACTGATAATGGATGCAAACGCACAAAGTCATAAGCTTTTCATCATGGACGCTCGACCTATGCCCAACGCGATGGCGAACAAAGCAAAGGGCGGTGGTTACGAGAACGAGGACGATTACCAGAATGCGGAGCTCGTGTTCCTTGACATCCACAATATACACGTGATGAGAGAAAGTCTTAGAAAATTAAAAGGTAACGATAATTATAATACATCATTATTATACATAGAGACATGAGGAATCATTTACATTTTTCTATTCTGTTCGAATAGTATTATTATAGTATGTACATATTTGTAACGTAAAGGGGGACACTCGGCGATATACTGTTGTCAAATCTGACTCTCTGGCGTTGCTTGAATTTAATTTTGCCCGACTGTTGTCGTTTGGTAATTATCGTTAATACTATTTAACACCTTATAGAAATATGCTTTCCAACGATCGAAGAAGCCAGATGGTTATCAGGGTTAGGATCTACTGTTTGGTTGAAGCATATTAAAAACGTGCTCGTAGGGGCTTTTCGGATAGTAGACAAAGTTGAAAATCATAAGACTTCGGTGCTGGTGCATTGTTCGGATGGTTGGGATAGGACGTCACAGGTAATCGCAAAATGATCGAATGTACTTCGTTCAAGGAAACTTTACCTTTAAATGTTTATGACTGTTCGCAGCTCACAGCCCTTGCCATGTTAATGTTAGATCCGTATTACAGAACTATCAAAGGTTTTGAGGTTCTTATAGAAAAAGAATGGCTCAGTTTTGGTCACAAATTTCAACAGGTGCGTGGTTCGAACGTTCAACTTTTATAATTTTCTTACGCATCAATAACATAACTTCGACGACGTTGTTTCAGAGAATCGGCCATGGCGACGAGCACCACAGCGACGCTGACAGGTCTCCAGTATTTTTACAATTTATAGACTGCGTTTGGCAGATAAACTGTCAGTTTCCGAATGCATTCGAGTTCAATGAACATTTTCTAATTACTATCCTCGATCATCTGTACTCTTGCAGATTTGGCACATTTTTATTTAGCAGGTATTTTCCGTATTATTTATTTTCCCGTTATAGTTCGTTCGCGGGTTTCGTGTTACTATCGTGATCATCGTATTACTTATACAGCGAACGTGAGAGAGTACAGGAACAAGTGAAACAAAAAACTGTCTCGTTGTGGTCATACACCAATAGTCAATTATCCCTTTATCAAAATCCATTGTACTGGGCAGCTTCGCATTGTCATCACGTTTTAATGCCGATCGCTAGCATGAGGTACATCAAACCGTGGAAAAGTCTCTACTGTAGATGGAATCCTACCATGCGACGACAGGTCCGTGAGAAGTCTTAACTTGTCGTTTAAACTACCAACGAATCTTGAATTTTCACGCAAGCTATTCGCGTAAATTCATAATTCTCGTCGTTACGTGTTGTTCAAGGATCCTATTTACCAACGAACGAGGGAACTTCTAGTCTTTAAGGACCATCTCGAGAAGCAGCTTCAGGAGGGCCTTCGCGAACAGGCTTCCCGAGCAAATCGACTCTTGATATCACCGGCACCACCTAGGATACATTCACCGCTCCACTTATAGCACGGCTAAGATTCATTTCGTCATTTAACGGTCTGTTGTAAACGTGCTTCGTGCTTCCTCTTCCCGCTTGAGTCGGTGTACGACATCGATTAAACTCGCAATCGCTGTGTACGGAACGCACGTTGTTAAAAGAGAAAAAAAAAAAAAAAGAAAGACGTTTACGACTCTTGAGCAGTTGACTATAGATTGGTCCTCCTTCCCACGTGTTAAGGAATATAAAAAAACGCAAACTCCTGAAACAATTAATCGCATTAACCATGGAAAAACAAAACCGACGGAGATCGCGAAATAAAAAGAAAATGTTAGCGTCTCTCGAGATATTTGTTTACGGCGCGTTAACGGATGTTTTCAGAATGTATACGTGTTTATATATTACTCATTTCGTGTGTTTTGGAGCAAACATGATTCGCAACAACAGTATAGCCGGCACTTCGGCGATCAAGGATAACATAAGACCAAAGATGAATGTGGCAAGGCATATTCCCAGAAATATGGCTGCCTAAGGAAGAAAGAAACAAATGAAACACAATTTTTATTATAGTTTCCGTTTAGAGATATTTCGTTAACATCGTTCCAACTTACGGTCGTTACTGGATCGTGGAAGAGGGGGTAGCTGGTTGATAAGTAGACTGTGTATATAAGTAGAGGGTTTAGAAGGTAAATGGAGTACGATATCCTGCTGAGGGGTAACCACACTGGATGCGACAAAACTTTATTTATTATACCTAGAATCATAAAGGGGAAATGCTCGAAGATTAACAATTATTACGTAAGACATTGTTATCGGACTAAATCGTGAATTAACGATCAGTTTGCTTACCGCCGTTGTTCGTGGCACACGCCACCACTAGCCACGCAATGCCAAAAGCCCAAACTACTCTGGACAGTGCCGCGTAAGCGACGCTCAAAACGATGGGGAGGTTTCTATCTATTAGGCCGTACAGAACCGTGAAGTTGCACATTGTACCAATTGTCCAACCGATAGCTAAGGCTTTCTGAAAGAGACCATTTTTGACGGATGCGTAACGTCGTGAATATGTAATATGCTTCGTGCACATTGATTGAACCGAATATAGTAGACTGGTATACGTGAAATGTTCGTTCAGTTCAACGAAAGCGAGGAGAAGTTTCGAGTAACCGGATTATTGTTGGCCAATGTAAAATGTAAAAAGGCATTCGACGTGTACCAATCTAAAGTAGTGATTAGCGACTGTAAATAATTGGTTTATTACGTTTGACAATTCTAGTTTGTACTCCCACTTGGCGAGAAGGTGAGCCGTGGCCATCCCTAACAAAAATGGTCCAATTCTGAGCAACGGCGGTATGTACAGCAGGCTCAGTGTTTGGAACTGTATGTCAATTCTAAAAGAAAGATGACACTTGAATATTGTACAGAATCAGTACCAAATTTTTTGGACACTTACAGGGGAATGTAGTCGATAGTATACGCTATGTAACCGGTCGCCACGATCGACGTAATAAACGTAACGATGCCCACGGCCAGGGCGAAGTTGAAGTGCCTGAAATCGTTGATCGAGATTAAACGATGATCGAGCAGTTGACACGAGAAAAAGGAGAACATTTGAATTATAAACTTACGTGATCGATATTAGTAGCAACAATGTACCGTATATGAAGAATTGCGTGTCATCGGACAGATACCAACTCCATGTAAGGCACTGAAACAATTACTTCTCTCGAATGAACCGTTTCGTGTGACACGCGTCGTACGAAAGTAATAAACAGTTATAAATAATTCGAATGTACTATATGTAGAATTGTAAAATTATCCTTGGTCAATGCACTTCGGTTAGGGTTTCTGTGTGTTTCGTATACTATTTCGGTTACGGAATTTAATTTGGTAATTTTTTCAAAATACAATAAAGCTGTGAGCAGTCGGTTCCTATTACAAGATTTGCCCATCTATATTTTTCATTTTTATACGTGCATATTTATAATGTTAGTTCTTTGTTCTGAGAAGGGCTAGCGAGTCGACGGAAACGTTAAATAATAATTTAGATACCAACCGTTTTTGTACCGAGAATGCGTGTACGAAAATTAATTAAATACAATTAAGCAGTTTAAGAAAAAGAAAAATTTTTATTTCAGTAAAATTACACATACCAGATCGTTCCAAGAGTAGAAAGTGTTGATGTAAAGTAGATTCTTCCACCAGTTTTCTATGCATCTTTCGTGGGGTCTCTCGTACATGTAGATCAGAGAGTTCTTCTCGATCCAGGAGAAGGTTAGTATCGCAATTAGTATCGTGACCACGTACGCGGGTGTAAGCCTTTGAATGAAATTTATAAACATTATATCATTTCTGTGGAATTACGCCCTGATAGTTTTATGCTTTCCCATATTTTTTGTTTGACAGAAACGAACGTGTGCAAATGAAGAATACCGTACCTAATGATCCTCCGGAACAGTATCAGGGAGAAATGCAATAGCCTCACACCTACGGACTCGTTCTGGGACTTCTTCTTCTCCTCTCTCGTTTTCACGAATAAATGAGTTAGTAAAAATCCGCTTATGAAGAAGAAGGTGTCTACCGAGTACGATGCATTGCTGAAAGGTTGCGTTATGACAATGGTAGTTTGTAGAAATGCTGTCATCTTGTTACCTGTTAAAGGAGGTATAGCACACTTGGGTTATCGAGAACAGAGACTGTAATTGTTTGGTCCCCTATAGTGGTAGATACTCATCCAGACTATTCATAGAAATTATTTATTTTAGTGTCGTCTTACCTACGCTAAAAGCGCCGTAAATGAGGACGTGCACTATGAGGATCCATACTACTCCAATGACTTTCATCCCGTGAAGCATGTTCAGGGAATCTGGTTGTGGATTCAGTTTAAATATTGCCTTTATATTCGTGTAGGCCGAGAAACACATCAGAATTCTACCCATCAAGCTTTCATCTTCGACGAGCGGTGGGACGGGTTTCTCGCTTTTTGTTGGCTCTGGTTTCTTTTCCGTGTCCTTCTTCGGTTCTGTTCAAAGAATTATCTGGTTCATCGCACGTCGAAAGAGAACCCTGCCAGCGTTCTTATGGGAAATGGCCCACGGTCAAAACCTTTTCCAATTTTAATACAGGGTGTTTGGCCACCCTTGGGAAAAGTGTCAATGGGAGATTCTAGAGGCCAAAATAAGACGAGAATCAAGAATATCAATTCCTTGATTGAGACTTTGTTAAAAAGTTATTAAAAAATTTCAAATCGTTCTGAAAAAATTATATTTAGTTAAAGGGGGCAATTACAAGCATTTTTGGTCAATAGACATACCCTCGAAATCGTAACCATTTTCGAGAAAAAAATTCGGGTAGATATTGAGATTTTTAGACGAAATTAAAAAATTTCTAATCATACTAAAAAAATTAGATTTAGTTATAGGGGCCAATTACAAGCATTTTTGGTCAATAGACATGCCCTCGAAATCGTAACCATTTTCGAGAAAAAAATTCGAGTAGATACTGAGATTTTTAGACGAAATTAAAAAATTTCTAATCATAATAAAAAAATTATATTTAGTTAAAGGGGGCAATTACAAGCATTTTTGGTCAATAGACATACCCTCGAAATCGTAACCATTTTCGAGAAAAAAATTCGGGTAGATACTGAGATTTTTAGACAAAATTAAAAAATTTCTAATCATAATAAAAAAATTATATTTAGTTATAAGGGTCAGTTACAAGCATTTTTGGTCAATAGACATATCCTCGAAATCGTAACCATTTTCGAGAAAAAAATTCGGTAGTGGCGGAACTTTAAACGTTAATAACTTTTTAACGAAGCCTCCATCAACAAATTGGTATTCTTGATTTTCGTACTATTTTGGCCTCTAGAATCTCCCATTACAATTTTCCCCGTATATGACGTATATGACGCTTAGTAAATAGTTTTCGAGCTGTGTCAGTTCAAACGCCATTTCCCAACGAGAATTCTGCGGTGTCAATCGTTAATTGTTTTTCGTACGCTGCTCAAAATAACGATAAAAATCAAGATAATAATGGGATCGTTGATTTTAGATGGGTCTATTTATTATTCGCGAGTCAGCTTCCTTTGGATTATTTTGAACAGCGTATAATCGCTATTTAATGCCAACTAACCAGTGGTGATGTTGTTGTTCTGGTAAGGAACGAACTTTTTCTTTTTCTCCAAGTATTCTTGATGCACCGTCAGGTCATAGTATGTGCCCGCCACCACCATACCTACCGACGATGCCAAGACTAAGCTGCAAGCAAAAGGTTCGAGCGTGTAACTATTTCAAGAGAATCGCTTACGCAACGAGGCGACACTTTTTGCCGTTTCCGTGCGTTCTCGAAATGAAACTGTTTGAAGAACAAATGAAAGAGCGAGCGTAATTTTCATTATAAATGCGAACAAGCACAGACGCGACGTTTTCACTTCGCGGTGCTACGGAGAAGCGTGGTAAAATAGCGACGCGAATTTAAGATCGTCCCATAAGATGTACACTTTCGACCGTGAACCTTTAAGATTGCAGCGATTACCATTGTCCATTACGTACATGATTACGATCGTCGGTCCATCGACATTCCATTGATCGTACTTCTTGTAATCGATGACCTTGATCAGGTCGAATTCCACGTTGTAAATTCGTGCAAAGAGTAGAGTTCTATCTTGGAAGACCTTCTCTATCATTATCGATATCTGGTCCTCGGTACAGGACGACGGCAGACAGAGTCCAAGCGATATGACTTTCTAAAAATCCATGATTTCGTTTAATCGACTGTTCATTTGTTTAATCGTTCGGTTGTACTTCCGTGTAAACTAACTATTCTACCGTGAATCTCATTAATGGATAAATACGCGCGTGAACGGTAACCTGTTCTTCTTTATGTTGATGGACGCTGGGGTTTACCAGCTCTGTGGTTTGTAAAAGTATAACGCAATGTTATTTTTCAATTACCATAACGTTGACCTAGCCGTGTGTCCCCTGGATCTAACGCTTCCGCTAGACATATCGATCATTCATCGTTCTACGATTATTATTTGGCTTGTAAACACGTTGTAACGACAGCCATTCTAAGAGCTGACCGAAATTGTAACAGGATTCTTCTAAAGAACGATCGAGCTATGAGTCCATGGGTCTTTGACGCTTTCTATCCTCGCGACTCGAGCAAAATGTTCAACTTCGAATTTCTAGGTCAAGGTCAAGGTCAGGGTCCTTTCTTGCAGGTCGAAAGCAAAGAAATTAAGTGGACGGTTTAACGACTCTGCACCCTTACTTCTGCGGGTTCTTGGAGCACGATGTCTTGCATGTAAGAGTCCTCGTGCATCTGGGCGACGTAGAAGTTGACCTTGAAGGGCGGAACCTCGAAGTTTATATCGTTGTACCGTGTTCCGTTGTCCAGGAGACTCCATTTCAACTGGGGGACCGTCCTGTCGTTGATCCGGTTGCATTCCTGTCGATCGCCTAACCAATAGTTGTTCCCACTGATGTACCCGGTGCCTGGCAAGCCGTTCGAATCCAATACTTTGGAAACAGAAACATCCCTTATAGAGCTAGCTAAATTAGAGGCTTGGAGACTCTCTTCTCGAATATTCGAACGCTTTAGCTGACCAAATATCGCTAATATGAAATTCAAAATCTGTGAGTTTGCAATTCTATAGCTTTTTCGATTTTTGCCCGATTCGAATAAAATTTCAATTCCTCGACTGGACTAACTTAAAATATGGGCTGTTTAACGTTGCAAAATTTCTGCTAGGAGGGGGGGGTTAGGTCTAGGACACCCGCTATAAAATACACGATATTTCGCTCACACTGTCTATCACAGAAGCATTTGTAATGAAAGTTAAAATTCGTGTTGGTCCATGTAAATTATCGATACAGAGACATAATTAAAAAAAAAAGACACGTGTCAGCTGACGTCATACAGACTCGCTGTAAATAAATCGTTACGTTTATAGCTCCTATAATATACCCAAAATGGCATCTGGAGTCAATTAATCCAAAAAAAAAGACGAAAATAAATGTCCCATAAATATTTAACGATTCCTCTACGCTTGCTTCTGTGTAACCATAGTGATGTCACGAGTGACGTATGCATTCGGAATATTTAGTTGGTGTCTTTGATTCATTTTGATGGAACCGCGCATAAAATTACGGTATATTTCGTTTTTATGAAAATTAAAGAGTTTGGTTCTGGAAAGGGTGATCGAATCGTGACCGAAGATTTAGCCATCGCCGTAGTTGCTCTATCGAAACTAGTTTCTTGTGTAACACGGAAGAAAGTCAACGGCCCACGTCGGGGTGGCTGGCTCTACGAAAAATCTCGACGCAATCGTCGCGTAATCGCATTTACCATACAACAGAGAGAGGTTCTTGTT
This sequence comes from Colletes latitarsis, assembly GCF_051014445.1. Classification (NCBI taxonomy): domain Eukaryota; kingdom Metazoa; phylum Arthropoda; class Insecta; order Hymenoptera; family Colletidae; genus Colletes; species Colletes latitarsis. The sequence continues at coordinate 25,578,079 of NC_135141.1, read as the reverse complement.
GCACAAGACGCGCCCGGCTGTGTTAATGGAGACAAATTTTAAGCTAAATTCACACCATTCTATCAACTAAATTCCCCGTCAAATATTTGCGCTGTAAATCTGACAAAATTAATTACGTTACGTGTGGCGTACTGGTATTCATCATCCCCACTCTAGTTCCCACGTTACTACCCTGAATCAATCGACCGTCGATTTCCGGTAATTGTAATTGTCCTATTAACGTTTCCTTCGTCTCAAGAAGCGTTTACAACCGGAAAATGAAAGTGCAAGTACTCTCGTTCTCAAGCACGAGCATGGTTTCTTAATTACTTCGTAGATAATGGTATTCTTTTCGCGATCATAACCTCAAATCATTTTCACCGGTTTAATCGTTTCCCCTCGATGATACAATTCACATTGAGAATTATTCCCAGAGTTATTTAAACGCAAAAGGGTCACGAGCTTTCATCAGAAGGTAAATGGAAAAAAAGTAGTTCCATATCGTATCAATCAAATTTAAGTCTAGCATGGTTAGAGAAGTAATTCTGCAATTAACAGAGTGAGAGTGCAAGCGTTAGGTCACACTCTTAGCCTGAACTTGCATTTACGTGTCATTATGGCAACTATTTGTTACGTGAAATAACAAATAGTTGATTTTGCTTTGTTTTTCGCATTAGTCTCTGGAATTGAACACGAAAGGATATTCGACTTCTGAGTCGTTTACGAGTTTAAATTCGATCGTTGCGCAACAGTGTCATCGCGAAACTGAGATGGACAAATATCTTATATAAATGTACATTCCAAACAACGAATGAAAAGTAACCTAGCTCGTATTCGTTTCTCGCTGAATCAAACGAACAAATGAAAATTTTAAACTGTTCGATCGAATTGAATTTTTATTTTAATTATTTCTACTTGAATATTCCTAATAATTTTTCCCTATGCATATACAGGGTGTTCGGCCACCGCTGGGAAAAATTTTAATGGGGGACTCTGGGGACCAAAACAAGACGAAAATCAAAAATTTCAAATCGTTCTGGAAAAATTATTTTCGGTTGCAAGGGTCAATTACAATCATTTTTGGTGAATAGACATACCCTCGAAATCCTACCCATTTTTTAGAAAAAAATTCGAGAAGGTGTGAAATTTTTCGACGGAAAACAAAAATTTCAAATCGTTTTGGAAAAATTATTTTCGGTTGCAGGGGTCAATTACAATCATTTTTGGTGAATAGACATACCTCCGAAATCCTACCCATTTTCTAGAAAAAAATTCGAGAAGGTGTGAAATTTTTCGACGGAAAAAAAAAATTTCAAATCGTTTTGGAAAAATTATTTTCGGTTGCGGGGGTCAATTACAATAATTTTTGGTGAATAGACATAACCCCGAAATCTTGCGCATTTTTGAGAAAAAAATTCAGTACGTGCGGAACTTTAAACGTTAATAACTTTTTAACGAATCCTCCATCAACAAATTGGTATTCTTGATTTTCGTCTTATTTTGGCCTCCAGAATCTCCCATTAAAATTTTTCCCAGGGGTGATCGAACACCCTGTATATGAACTTGGTTCGACCATAGTTTCCTCGATGTGGTAACATTTATAGAGGAAAAGTTGCTCAGATCGGTGACCTTGACAGTATACTTGAAGGTCATACAAAACGACCAAACGATTTTTTTAACGATGTGAATATTTTTGTCGACGAGTGTCGCCTGTGTAAATATTTTCTTCGTCTTGAAACCGAGAACAAAAGTACTGTAAATGTGTCACTTTGGTAGAATGCCACTCTAGATAAATATGTTTTTCCATTGGACAAGTATCGTCGATGTTTGTTTCGCATAAGTTGCATGTTTGTGTAGTGAACTCGCGTTTGACAGTGCTTTAAAAGATACTAAATAATGGTGAAACATTTCGTTGTAAGTTATTGCTTTCAACGAACTCGTGTATCCCCTTATTATAACCTAAAGATCCATTTGTAGATACTAACATCTGACGTTCTAATTTGGTTACTTTTATTCCCCTTATCGATACCATAATAACGATGATAACCTAAAGATCCATTCGTAGATACTAAAATTAGACGTTCTAATTCGGTTACTTTTATTCCCCTTATCGATACCATAATAACGACGAAACATTTTGTTGCAAATTATTGCTTTCAACGAATTCGTGTATCCCCTTATTATAACCTAAAGCTCCATTCGTAGATACTAAAATGAGACGTTCTAATTCGGTTACTTTTATTCCCCTTATCGATACCATAATAACGACGAAACATTTTGTTGCAAGTTATTGCTTTCAACGAACTCGTGTATCCCCTTATTATAACCTAAAGCTCCATTCGTAGATACTAAAATGAGACGTTCTAATTCGGTTACTTTTATTCCCCTTATCGATACCATAATAACGACGAAACATTTTGTTGCAAATTATTGCTTTCAACGAACTCGTGTATCCCCTTATTATAACCTAAAGCTCCATTCGTAGATACTCAAATCTGACGTTCTAATTCGGTTACTTTTATTCCCCTTATCGATACCATAATAACGACGAAACATTTTGTTGCAAATTATTGCTTTCAACGAATTCGTGTATCCCCTTATTATAACCTAAACCGCCATTCGTAGATACTAAAATTAGACGTTCTAATTCGGTTACTTTTATTCCCCTTATCGATACCATAATAACGACGAAACATTTTGTTGCAAATTATTGCTTTCAACGAACTCGTGTATCCCCTTATTATAACCTAAAGCTCCATTCGTAGATACTACAATCTGACGTTCTAATTCGGTTACTTTTATTCCCCTTATCGATACCATAATAACGACGAAACATTTTGTTGCAAATTATTGCTTTCAACGAATTCGTGTATCCCCTTATTATAATCTAAAGCTCCATTCGTAAATACTACAATCTGACGTTCTAATTCGGTTACTTTCATTCCCTTTATCGATACCATAATAACGACGAAACATTTTGTTGCAAGTTATTGCTTTCAACGAACTCGTGTATCCCCTTATTATAACCTAAAGCTCCATTCGTAGATACTAAAATCTGACGTTCTAATTCGGTTACTTTTATTCCCCTTATCGATACCATAATAACGACGAAACATTTTGTTGCAAATTATTGCTTTCAACGAATTCGTGTATCCCCTTATTATAACCTAAAGCTCCATTCGTAGATACTACAATCTGACGTTCTAATTCGGTTACTTTTATTCCCTTTATCGATACCATAATAACGACGAAACATTTTGTTGCAAATTATTGCTTTCAACGAACTCGTGTATCCCCTTATTATAACCTAAAGCTCCATTCGTAGATACTACAATCTGACGTTCTAATTCGGTTACTTTTATTCCCTTTATCGATACCATAATAACGACGAAACATTTTGTTGCAAATTATTGCTTTCAACGAACTCGTGTATCCCCTTATTATAACCTAAAGCTCCATTCGTAGATACTAAAATTAGACGTTCTAATTCGGTTACTTTTATTCCCCTTATCGATACCATAATAACGATGAAACATTTTGTTGCAAATTATTGCTTTCAACGAACTCGTGTATCCCCTTATTATAACCTAAAGCTCCATTCGTAGATACTAAAATGAGACGTTCTAATTCGGTTACTTTTATTCCCCTTATCGATACATGGGTATTTATCTTGGGAAAATATCGAATTCCAAATGAGTATGAATCAACCTTTACCGAGCATCGTAAATGCTCTTAGACGCGAACGGGAAACGAGCCGGTTACGAAACACGGCAGCGTCGCGCGTATCGTTTCGATCGTTGGAATTCGCCCGGTAGTAACGCGTAGTGTTAAATTTCATTTTTTTTTTTGTTCCGGAAGGATAAAGAAAGCCGAGGAAAACATCTACGAATCATTTTTACGAACTTTTCATGCCCCACATTATTTGGTTCTCGATGGCCCGATCCACCTCTAGCAATTCCGTGTGACACTTGGTCTCGTTGATGAGATCCACGTTGCTGATGATCGCGTAAAAGGGTATCGTTTCCCTCATCGTTGCCCGGTTAGGATCGATCGCGTGGATCGACGCGCAGAACGCCACCAACAGAACAATCTTCGTGCGGACCATGGTTGCGTATCTGATATTTACTTTCGTTCACCGAATCGATCGTTGTTCACTGCTAGTTTCGATGTGCATTACGCGCGTAATACGAATGTGTCGCGTATACCGAACACGATGATCGTTCGTTCGACGGTCGATCGTTAACGTTTTCGAACGTTTCGTTTGCACTGTCGTGGTTTTCGGTTCTGCGCGGGAACAGGATCGAGAGAATCGACCGGACGCGTCCGCGTACGAAACGTTACTCGTGGAATCGACGATCACCTGGACGCGATCCCGAACAGACAGAACGAATCGACGGAGGGAGCAGACAATTTATTTGCATGAAGCACCACGACCAAGGAGAAACAACGATCGGCAACGAACTGGTCCAACAAGGAGGAGGAATCGCAGAATCCGAATGGAAAGCAACACGGTCCTCCTCGTCCTCGTCGCCGGCGTACGTTTGCCTTTGAAGTGGCGCCGCGACAACCCCACCACGCCTTTCCTACCGCCATGTTTGTTTCCCGCGCGACGCACGGTGTAGGCGTCTGGGGACAAAACTGCCAAACTAATTTATCTACGACCTATGACTCCCTAGAATTTTGTTTGACAATATTTCTCTCCGAGGAAATTTATTTTATCGTATATATTCCTTTACATTTGATTTTTAACCTTTCTTTTTTCAACCTTTGAGGTTAGATTTATCGCGCAGTTTCCGAGTGTAATCGACATGCACAATCGATCGGTTGTTATGTACAGTAAGTTTTTCAATTTTGTCATATTCATAGATAATGTATATATTTAGTCGGTTGTTATGTACAGTAAGTTTTTCAACATTGTCATATTCATAGATAATGTGTATATTTAGTCGATTGTTATGTATATTAGGTTTTTCAACTTGGTCGAACTGATGGATGATGTGTATACCCGGACGATTATTATGTATAGGAGATTTTTCATATCTGGACGTATTCATTAGAGTCTAATCTACAATGTATTTTAGTATCATTCGTTCTTCACCGCGGAAATTAACATATACCAACAATTATTGAAGCTCGTGTTTACAAAAACGAATATTACATTTTAACGTTTCAACGAGACTTATTCTTTGAATGTTTCTTTTGAATGCGATGAGACTTGTTATTCTAGGATCGTTGATTACGAATTCAGGGTTGAAAATAGCAAACGTACAGCGAGTGTAAAGTTAAATACCAAGTTTTAATAAAATATACCGGGAAAAAATAGTTTCATATACAGAGTGTTCGACCACCCCTGGAAAAAATTTTAATGGGGGATTCTAGAGGCCAAAATAAGACGAAAATCAAGAATACCAATTTGTTGATGGAGGCTCCGTTAGAAAGTTATTAACTATTAAATTCAACAATTCCAAATCGTCCTGGAAAAATTATTTTCGGCTGCGGGGGTCAATTACAATCATTTTTGGTGAATAGACATATCCCCAAAATCCCATCCACTTTCGAGAAAAAAAATCGGGTAGGTGGTGAAATTTTTAGACGAAATTAAAAAATTTCAAATCATACTAAAAAAATTATATTTAGTTACAGAGGTCAATTATAATTATTTTTGGTCATTACACATACCCTCGAAATCCTACCCACTTTCTAGATAAAAATTCGAGAAGGTGTGAAGTTTTTTTACGAGAAAAAAAATTATTCAAATCACTCTAAAAAAATTATTTTCGGTTGCGGGGGTCAATTACAATCATTTTTGGTCATTACATATACCCCCGATATTCTTATCACTTTCGAGAAAAAAATTCCTTACCGAAAATCTAATTGGGTGCCTAAATTTTTCGACGAAAAAAAATTTCAAATCATTCTGGAAAAATTATTTTCGGTTGTGGGGGCAAATTACGATCATTTTTGGTGAATAGACATATCCCCGAAATCCTACCCACTTTCTAGATAAAAATTCGAGAAGGTGTGAAGTTTTTTTACGAGAAAAAAAATTATTCAAATCACTCTAAAAAAATTATTTTCGGTTGCGGGGGTCAATTACAATCATTATTGGTCATTACACATACCCCCGAAATCCTACGCACTTTCGAGAAAAAAATTCCTCACCGAAAATCTAATTGGGTGCCTAAATTTTTCGACGAAAAAAAATTTCAAATCATTCTGGAAAAATTATTTTCGGTTGTGGGGGTCAATTACGATAATTTTTGGTGAATAGACATAACCCCGAAATCTTACGCACTTTCGAGAAAAAAATTCAGAAAAGTGGACAAATTTTTCGACAAAATTAAAAAATTTCAAATCGTTTTGGAAAAATTATTTTCGGTTGCAGGGGTCAATTACAATCATTTTTGGTCATTACACATACCCCCGAAATCCTAAGCACTTTCGAGAAAAAAATTCCTCACCGAAAATCTAATTAGGTGCCTAATTTTTTCGACGAAAAAAAATTTCAAATCATTCTGGACAAATTATTTTCGGTTGTGGGGGCAAATTACGATCATTTTTGGTGAATAGACATAACCTCGAAATCTTGCGCATCTTCGAGAAAAAAATTCAGTACGGACGGAACTTTAAACGTTAATAACTTTTTAACGAAGCCTCCATCGACAAATTTATATTCTTGATTTTCGTCCTATTTTGGCTTCTAGAATCCCCCATTAAAATTTTTCCCAGTGGTGACCGAACACCCTGTATTTTCGTTGGAAGGCATTATTCGCCATATTGTATTTGGTGCATTCGTATAGCGATCCAAGATCGCCAGAAACTATCTAATATTTTTATACGATTTACAAGGATTAAATAGTTTCTATCATTCTCGTCTGTCAAGAATAAATCTGAAACCTTGTGTCCACGAGGTCGGGATCGTATAATTTACTGTTGACCTCGCGTGGCCGGTAGAGCAATAAAATGGCAATCAACCTGATAGCATTGTAAATACGTTCCGACAAATAAACTCAAAAGGCGTGATAGCGAGTGAGACGGCGGCATTACTTAACACTTTTGAAACAATGTAGCCTGTTAAGTAAATAAAAAATACTCGCAACCGATTCGTCATTTCGACATCCACGGCTGCTTCGAGACGGGGTTGCTTATCGTACCATTGAAACGCTATAAATAATAACGCAAAGACGGAAAAAGCAAAGCTTGAAATTTGCTAGTGAAAGGGTTCGGAGGAATTTCGTAAAAACGGATGATGAAGCATTTTCATATGCAAAGACAAATCGTAGAGGAGCAAAATGAATGGGTAAATAGGTTTTGAAACAAGGACCTTGTAAATAAGGTTGAAGCTGGACCAAGAATCCATCTCTGCCGCATATTTAGCTAGCCAGAGCGTGGGAAAAAGCGACGCGACGTAGTCGAATTTAGGAGTGCAGTAAAAACAACGAAAACATGAATGTTTAAAACGTTGAGCAAGCCACGTCGCAATGTTCAAAGAAGGAAATCACCGAGGATCGAGGAAACACGTCGGGAAGGATATAAACTACACTTTGGAGGTTAGAATGCGTACAGAGATTTAAAAAGCAAAAGATCTCATCGTTTGTACTTTCTGGTCTTAACAAATTTTTCCAAAGGTAAATTTGATCGCGTATCTTCGTTTCTGAATCTCTCGTGCTGGAATTCCACGGAGCAACGCTGAATATTCCACCTTTGCCGCTTAACCCGTGAAATTTTGACATCATGGCACACCTCTTTGCGTCAGAGAATTACTTGAACTCATAAATACACATAGATCACTCGACAAAGGATGCTTTTGACCTTGTTTTTTAACCTTATTGCTCATTCCTTGGCTCGTTTTCTCACTCTGGAACTCGCTATTGTACCTTCTCGACGGATTAGATGTTTGACACGCGGTACGGTCACTTTGGCAATTTTGCTTCCGTTCATATTCGTTTTTTCTTTCTTTAATTAACACGAATAACCTGTATCTATTAACCAATCAACCCCTCTTGCCTTACGATTTAATTTGCGATCGTGCTTGAATCCAGGGGTGCAAATCTTGTAACCGCGACTAAAAAGTTCCCAGCGACTGTCGAGGAACGTGTCGTTAATTGGGACGTTTACCGAATGATTATTATTATTATTTCATCGCGATTGCGTGTCGGGGAAGTTTTAAAAGGCGTTGCACAGGACTTTACCCAATCGCGCCAATAAAATAAGAATGCTAATTGCGCGAAGCAAGAACGTAAAATTGCTTAGGAGCACGGCTATTAAGCGGGGCGGCGTGAAGTGAAAGTTTTCGACGGAAGATGGCGGGAAGAAACCGCGGGAAGAAGGACGAACGTGTAAGCTCGTCGAAGGAAAGATCTTTATCGCGATTATACACGACGATCGATCACTGTGCTCATCGGGGACCGGTACACGCGCAGCATCCAAGTGAAAACGAGAGCGACTCTTTTGTAATACTTTGCATAATAGGCTCGTCTAGATGGCACGAACAAATACCAGTTCCTCGCTCCCTGCCCATTGTGTCTCAATTTCGTCATAATCGTATGCACCTGTGAATGAACACGCCCGATGGAAAAAGCATGCTTGTGGTCATTTTAAAGACACGAGAGCGTATCGTATGAATTATGGAGCTTGAATGTCCGGGGACGAGCGATAAATCTCGATTTTCTTTCGTTGTTATGGGGATCGAGGTTAGGTTTCGTCGAGGGGTTATTCGCTCGAAGAGATCGAGAGACCTTGTGCTTGAAATCGATACGAAATCGGAAATAAAGTAAAGACTCTCATACTTGAACACCCTAATATCCTAATTCTCTTCCACTCTTTCCAATAATCATTTCCTTCAGTTACATAATTCTTTAGTAGAACAAGAGTAAGGAAACGAGGTTAGGATTCGATTAGAAATGACGTCATTTTCTAGAAACCGCCAAAACTTGTGCCATCTCTTCAGGTATCATGTTCTCCTAATACAAAATTTCGAAAAGTGACGTATTTTGGAAGGCTCGAGAAAAGGGTAAAATGAGAGAAAAATGAATCGAACAGTTCGTTTAACTTTTCTACAAGTTTATTTTTGTTAAAACATACTATTTATACAGGGTGTTCGGCCACCCATGGGAAAAATTTTAATAGGGGGTTCTAGGGGGCAAAATAAGACGAAAATCAAGAATACCAATTTGTCGATGGAGGCTTCGTTAAAAAGTTATTAACGTTTAAAGTTCTGCTCGTACCGAATTTTTTTCTCGAAAATGCACAAGATTTCGGGGGTATGTGTAATGACCAAAAATGATTGTAATTGACCCCCGCAACTGAAAATAATTTTTCCAGAACGATTTGAAATATTTTAATTTCGTCGATTTTGGGCACCTAATTAGATTTTCGATTAGGAATTTTTTTCTCGGAAGTGCGTAGGATTTCGGGGATATGTGTAATGACCAAAAATGATTGTAATTGACCCCTGCAACTGAAAATAATTTTCCCAAAACGATTTGAAATTTTTTTTTTCCGTCGAAAAATTTCACACCTTCCCGAATTTTTTTCTTGAAAGTGGATAGGATTTTGGGGGTATGTCTATTCACCAAAAATGATTGTAATTGACCCCCGCAACTGAAAATAACTTTTCCAGAATGATTTGAAATTTTTTTTTTTCGTCGATTTTGGGCACCTAATTAGATTTTCGGTAAGGAATTTTTTTCTCGAAAGTGCGTAGGATTTCGGGGGTATGTCTATTCACCAAAAATGATTGTAATTGACCCCTGCAACTGAAAATAATTTTTCTAGAACGATTCGAAATATTTTAATTTCGTTGAAAAATTTGTCCACCTTGTCGAATTTTTTTCTCGAAAGTGGGTAGGATTTCGAGGGTATGTGTATTGATCAAAAATGATTGTAATTGACCCCCGCAACTGAAAATAATTTTTCCAGGACGATTCGAAATTTTTGTATTTAATTGTTAATTAATTCATCAACAAATTAGTATTCTTGATTTTCGTCTTATTTTGGCCTCTAACACCCTATACACAGATATCTGTTCCGTAAAGTGTTACATGTTGTCTCCATGGATTCTAATGATAGTTCAAACAAAGAAAGTATCAATAGTAACAACAATATCTTCGGTAGTCGTAGTATCGGTAGAAATAGATGTAGAATTAGATTACCAGCCGTAGTAGAAGTTGCAGAACAGGTTAAACGTGATATAATTGTTTAAATGATGCTTGTGTTGACAAATGATGATGTCGTTTCCCTAGAATCATAGTAAATCAATAGCTATCGAAAGGAAGCACGTAGGGTATAATACAGTTATTTAAAATGTAAAAGATAGGAGTTAGAAATGTTTCAAAACACTTTGCATAATAAGGAAACTGATTGACGGGACATTTTAGGTAAGCAGGCCAGTGCATTGGCGTTCTGTGAATGTTCTAGACAAATTGGCTACGTGAATTCCGCGTAAAGCGTGCGTCGAGCCTTTAACGAATGAGTCGAAATTATGCATTAGCATATCTTTTTAGAAAGAGACGTCGTATCCCGTTGACAGCTAGTCGCGTTTAATGGCTCTGCGGCCACACGAACGACCACCGGTTTCGTAACATTATGCTCGACTCCGATAGAAAAACTTGCACGGGTTAAATTATCGGCTCGAGGGAACTGACCGCCGTAGTTTATGCAAATCGGCGAGCGGTGCCAAATTTTTCAGCCGGGGAAACCAGGACTTTTGAAATGTTACTCTACTCGATCTCACGGATTGCTACATCCCGTCAGTCGCGTCCACATTCTACGCGAGAGCGTGGTCAAGATTTTGTCTAGGAAATACGTTGGACAAAATCTTAATTACCGAAACCTGTAAACTATAATAAATATGGACAAAAGGAGAATTTTACTTCCCCAAAATAGCTGCTGGCTTCTGTTCGAATAAGTAATGAGGTTAGAATGCGGGTTAACACGAGCGATGCCGAGCGCGGCCGAGAGTAACCGAAGCAAATAGTTGCAGGCCGAATGCACACGTGCAGTAAAAAAAAGTGTAAGAGTAAAACCTAGCGTTATCGTACATTGTTAGTGTTAACACTAGTGATAATAGACCTCTGTTAAAGTAGAAAAGAGCAGAGTTCTCGATAATTTCCAACAGCTTCTAGGGAAATTAATACTCGGTCCGTGAGAGGTTAAAAAGTAACGAGGCCCGACAACCGACGAGGAAAGTTCTCAGATTTTCTGTAACCTGTAAAAAGTGTAACGACCGTGACTGTACACGGAAACGACGAAAACTGTGCAGCAGTTGGTTTTCTAATTTCGAGGAAACGTGCAAAGATAATCGGTCATAGGGAGAGAGAGGGGGGAAACAGCATTCCGGGTCGATTTGTTCGTTTCGCGTAACAGCGTGATGCATAATGAACGCGAAACTTCATTATTCGTTCCGCGGTTGTTTGCGACGCGATTCCAGCCGTTAATGAAACGAATTCCAGCATCGCTCCGAGGAAAGGAGAGAGAGGTTGTAACATTCTCTCTCATTTTTCTCTCTGCAGCGTAAAATATTCCAGACGCCAACAAAATGTAAATCGACGGGTCGCGTGGCTTCTTGATCGTTCGTTAATAACTCCGTCCTTTTTTTAATCGATTACGTGAATATCGATGTTACGCGATCGGTACCTTTCCGTTAAAAAAAGACCAACGTGCGATACACGTGATCGTTCTACGAGATTATCATGTAAATTTCGCTTAAGCAAAAATCACAAATAATGTTAAACAAATCAGCGACGAAACAGAGTTCGGACCGAGTAACGCGATGGATTTTTATCCATCATTGAGATAACTGAATTCTAACATTAAATAACTCGAACAACAAATTTACAACCTTTGCAACCTCCAGACAAACGCAAACAAGACAAGGTCGCAAAAATTGGATAATTAAAGCCTGATCGCCGGACGTCAGCGTCCAGTATGGATGAAAAAGGAAACTGGTCTCCGATGACGACGATTCTTTTGTTAATTTACATAATTGCGTATTATGGACAGTATTTTCTGAAATGAAAACACCCCCTCCCCGGTTCAGTTCGGAAAAACAACGAGCATAATATACGCGATTATGCAAACAAAAAAAATTGCGCGATAGACCAGTTTTTTTATCGATTTTGGTCGCTGATGTCCCTGGACGCATTGTACTTTATCCCCGTAACGTAAACTTCGCGTTCGCGTGGAAACTATCTTCTTTCGAGACTTCCGGCGCCCCGCGTCTCTTTCCTACGCAAGAGGTTTTCACTTTTTTCGTGTTTTTATTCGCTTTCCACTGTCGAGGACTAGATTGATGCATGGCACTTAACCGTAAGAGAAAAGATGCGAATAGTCGGGGAAAAAACTTTCCGTCGTGGTCTGTAACATCTGGTAATTAACAATAGATTTAAACATATCCAGTGGACTTTTTTATATTACCAAACGTATTATTCAAAAAGCGACTTTTTTATATTACCAATAAATTACATTTGTCGAGATAAACGTAGCCACAGGCGAACATGGCGAATTTATTACTAATCATAATCTATTCTATTTCTTCTCATATACAGGGTGTCCAACCAACCATGGGGAAAATTTTAATGGGGGATTCTAGAGGCCAAAATAAGACGAAAATCAAGAATACCAATTTGTTGATGGAGTCTTCGTTAAAAAGTTATTAATGCTTAAAATTCCGGTTGTTCTGAATTTTTTTCTCGAAAATGCCCAAGATTTCGGGGGTATACCTATTCACCAAAAATGATTCTAATTGACCCCCGCAACCGAAAATAATTTTTCCAGATCGATTTGAAATTTTTTTTTTCCGTCGAAAAATTTCACACCTTCTCGAATTTTTTTCTCGAAAGTGGGTAGGATTTCGAGGGTATGTGTAATGATCAAAAATGATTGTAATTGACCCACGCAACTGACAATAATTTTTCCAGAACGATTTGAAATATTTTTTTTTTGTCAGTCTCTTAATTAGATTTTCGGTAAGAAATTTTTTTCTCGAAAATACGTAGGATTTCGAGGGTATGTGTAATGACCAAAAATGATTGTAATTGACCCCCGCAACCTAAAATAATTTTTCCAAAACGATTTGAAATTTTTTTTTTCCCGTCGAAAAATTTCATACCTTCTCGAATTTTTTTCTCGAAAGTGGGTAGGATTTCGTGGGTATGTGTAATGACCAAAAATAATTGCAATTGACCCCCGCAACCGAAAATAATTTTTCCAGAACGATTTGAAATTTTCCAATTTAATTGTTAATAACTTTTTAACGAAGTCTCCATCAACAAATTGATATTCTTGATTTTCGTCTTATTTTGGCCTCTAGAATCTACCATTAAAATTTTTCCCAGGGTTGGTCGAACACCCTGTATGTAGACCATACTTCCATCGGAATATGTATCGCCTAATGGTAATTTCTGAAACTTGTCATCAACCCTAATTAAATTGTCATTGTTTTTATTGAATAAACAATCGCGTGCTACGAACGTCAGCAGTGTCTGATAGATTCTTGCTATTACAAGATCAAGCATAGATATCGAAATTTTCGTGCGTCATCGTTGCATTTACCGAGTCGACTGTTGTGTTGAAAATTTTTCGTGCAAGATTAAGCATAACAGGTCGCATCTGTCTGACTCTGGCTCATTAAGAAATCCACGTGACTCTTTGGGGATCGTCATTTTAGAGCACGAGCGTCGAATAAACCGAAGAAAATACTTTCAACCTTTCATTTTAGGTTATGACTTCGCATCGTATTTGTAACGATGCTCTAACGCTCGTTCTTCCATTTTGTGAAGCTAAAATTTTTTCACTCGGAGATCTAAGAAAACTGTGGGAAGTCAGAGGTTGACGATATTTATAGTTAAATGTTAATAAGCCGTGAATTTTAATAATATACGTCATTATCGGATCCGAGCGACGAACCACGTCAAATGATATAAATTCACCTTGCGAAATTCGAAGTAACAGAGCTCGAACGACGAACTGGTAGACCTATGTTTCAAAGTCGAACGTTCCTTTTGTGAAGTTCTAGAAAACGCTCCTCTTAGCTGTATCTCTCTATCTTCCTATACGTAGAAATAAAACAAACAAATAAAATCCTAGGGGTTGGATACTGACTGGTAGCGATACTTCCGTTCTCTTCGATGACAGCCATGAAAGTAAAAGAAGCAAAGAGGAAGAGAAAAGTGTATCGCGAGTGGAATGGAACTTATTTTCTTCGCGACGTTGCGTTCTATTACGTTCCCAGATTTACGTTTCGCGTTTCTTTTCGTTCAGACGTAATAGAAGGGAATTATACCGTGAAAGCGTTGGCATAACATTCATAACGAAACGCGTATCAGTCGGAGATGCCAGACAGAGGCCCGGGTGCACCGTGGACATCTCATTCCACTTTCTCATACTACGTGAAATCACGCGTGCATACGTGAGCTCGTGCAGTTTCGGAGGGTCGACAAAGACAAACTGACATATGCCCTCTTTCTCGATTATCCGAAGCTGCCCGAAGTAATTTCGGACCGTCTCGTGGGAGTTAGAGAGGAAGGCTCGCATTTGCCTTCTCGCTCTCGAACAACTGAAATCCGACCTTACGTCAACGACATAAAATTTTTTTTTATTGTTCCTATGTATCAGCGTACATATGTATGCACATTATTAATACAATTGAGTATAAATAAATAACTGAATGAATTTAACTGCAGGTCCACCGCAATTACTGAACCCTGCAAATCAGTCCTGGTTTCTATTTGCCTCTGATGGCCTCTGATGACCAGTGCTGACAAAAGCAGAGAACTCCCGACAACTTTTTACACCATATAGCGACTGTTACTGACTGCTCCTGATTACTGCTTGCCTCTGCTGACCACCGCTTGTATTTCTGACAACGTATAACGATTACTACTGACTTCTGCAAGCCTCTGTTGATCTTTGCTGATCTCTGCCAGCGTGTGCTTGTCTCTGCTGACCACAGCAGGTTATTCTGACAATGTATAACGATTAATACTTGCTACTGCATGCCCCTACAAGTCTCTGCTTGCCTTTGCAGCTCTCTGCTTGCTTTTGCATGCCTCTGCTGACCACTCCTGATGCTTCTGACAACGTATAACGCTTACTACTTGCTACTGTTCGCCCCTGCTGATCTCTGCTTGCCACTGCTGACCTCCGTTTATATTTCTGACAACGTATAACGATTACTACTGACTTCTACCAGCCTCTGTTGGTCTTTGCTGATCTCTGCCAGCGTGTACTTGTCTCTGCTGACCTTTCCTTGCCTCTGCTGAACGCTGCTGACCACTGCAGGTATTTCTGACAATGTATAACGATTAATACTTGCTACTGCATACCCCTACAAGTCTCTGCTTGCCTTTGCAGGTCTCTGCTTGCCTGTGCATGCCTTTGCTGGCCTCTGCTGAACACTGCTGACCACCCCTGATGCTTCTGACATTGTATAACAATTACTACATGCTACTGTTCGCCCCTGCTGATCTCTGCTTGCCACTGCATGCCTCTGCTCGTCTCTGCTGACCGCTGCTGACCACCTCTGATGCTTCTGACAACATATAACGTTTACTACTTGCTACTATTCGCCCCTGGTGATCTCTGCTTGCCACTGCTGGCCTCTGCTGACCACCGCTTATATTTCTGGCAACGTCTAACGTATGCTGGTCTCTGCTTGCCTCTGCACACCTCTGCTGGCCCCTGTTGACCACTGCTGACCTTTGTTGACAACTCCTGACATGATGTATATGTATTAAAGCTTTGTATAATGTAAATCTATGGCAATAAATAATATAATTGCAAAGAATTCTATGTGTTCTCGTCACTTTTACCTTTATTTTCCTCTCCCCCATTATTCCCTTAGTTATAAGAAACCGTTTCTCTACTTAAAACTGGAATTCCAAAGTGCCTGGAGCGTTTTCTGAAATGCCGGTGACCTTGACCCACTTTCGAAACTGGGTCAAGGCCATCTGGATTTCCAAGTTGGCCCGAAGATTTCTAAAATTTCGAATGGCCTTGACCTACTTTCGAAATTGGGTCAAGGCCATCCGGATTTCCAAGTTGGCCCGAAAATTTCTAAAATTTCGAATGGCCTTGACCTACTTTCGAAATTGGGTCAAGGCCATCCGGATTTCCAAGTTGGCCCGAAAATTTCTAAAATTTCGAATGGCCTTGACCTACTTTCGAAATTGGGTCAAGGCCAAATCCGGATTCTCAAAGCGCCCGAAATTTTTCTGAGATTCGATGGCCTTGACCTACTTTCGAAATTGGGTCAAGGCCATCTGGATTTCCAAGTTGGCCCGAAGATTTCTAAAATTTCGAATGGCCTTGACCTACTTTCGAAATTGGGTCAAGGCCATCCGGATTTCCAAGTTGGCCCGAAGATTTCTAAAATTTCGAATGGCCTTGACCCAATTTCGAAAGTAGGTCAAGGCCATCCGGATTTCCAAGTTGGCCCGAAAATTTCTAAAATTTCGAATGGCCTTGACCTACTTTCGAAATTGGGTCAAGGCCATCCGTATTTCCAAAGCGCCCGAAATTTTTCTAAGATTCGAATGGCCTTGACCCACTTTCGAAACTGGGCCAAGGTCAAGGTCAAATTCGGATTTCCAAAGTTCCCGGAACATTTCTAAAATGCTGGTGAACTTGCGAAGAAGGTGGTACGCATCTTATAGGTAAGAGAATGATTTGGAGAGGAAAAGGACGGTAAAAAATGATGAGAACACATAGAATACTTTGAAATTATATCATTTATTGCCATAGATTTACATTATAGAACATTTTAGTACATATAAACATATTATATTATATTATATCATGTCACAAGTTGTCAGCAACGGTCAGCAGTGGTCAGCGATGGTCAGCTGACGTCGGAAGATGTTGGCAGAGGCCAGCGTAGGTCGGGAGATGCTGGCAGAGGTCAGCAGAGGGTGGCAGTAGCCATTAGGAATCGTTGTACGTTGCCAGAAATATAAGCGGTGATCAGCAGTGGTCAGTAGCGGTCAGCAGAGGCCAACGGAGGCCAGCAGAGGCATGCAGAGACAAGTAGAGTCCAGCAGGGGCAAGCAGTAACAAGTAGTAATCGTTATACGTTGTCGGAAGCATCAGGGGTGGTCAGCTGTGGTCAGCAGAGGATAGCAGTGGCAAGCAGAGTCCAGCAGGGGCAAGCAGTAGCAAGTTGTAATCGTTATACGTTGTCAAAAGTATCAGGAGTGGTCAATAGCGGTCAGCAGAGTCCAGTGGAGGCAGGCAGAAGTCAGTAGTAATCGTTATACGTTGTCAGAAATATAAGCGATGGTCAGCAGGGGCCAACAGAGGCTGGGAGGGGCTAACAGTAGCCAGTCATAATCGTTATACGTTGTCGGAAGTAACAGGAGTGGTCAGTAGCGGTCAGTAGAGTTCAGCGGAGGCAGGCAGAAGTCAGTCGTAATCGTCATACGTTGTCAAAAATATTAGCGGTGGTCAGCAGAGGCCAGCAGAGGCCAGCGAAGGCCTGTAAGAAAATGCAAAAGTACATGTAGTCGTACCTTGTATCTCGTACTTTTCACCTTGTACTTCAGGTAAAAAGGATAACTGGATAAAACAGTTTTATGATATTACCTAGAAACTCAAGTTAGCCACCAGTAGAGGCATGTAGAGATCAGCAGTGGTCAGCAGAAGCCAGCGAAGGTTGGCAGAAGTCAGTAGTAATCGTTATACGTTGTTAGAAATATAAACGGAGGTCAGCTGGGGCGAACAGTAGCAAGTAGTAAGCGTTATACGTTGTCAGAAGTATCAGGAGTGGTCAGCAGAGGCATGCAAAAGCAAGCAGAGACCTGCAAAGGCAAGCAGAGACTTGTAGGGGCATGCAGTAGCAAGTATTAATCGTTACACATTGTCAGAAATACCTGCTGTGGTCAGCAAAGCCAAGCACACGCTGGCAGAGATCAGCAAAGACCAACAGAGGCTGGCAGAAGTCAGTAGTAATCGTTATACGTTGTCAGAAATAGAAGCGGTGGTCAGCAGAGGCCAGCAAAGGCATGCAGAGGCAAGCAGTAATCAGGAGCAGTGAGTAACAGTCGCTATATGGTGTAAAAAGTTGTCGGGAGTTCTCTGCTTTTGTCAGCACTGGTCATCAGAGGCCATCAGAGACAAATAGAAACCAGGACTGATTTGCAGGGTTCAGTAATTGCGGTGGACCTGCAGTTAAATTCATTCAGTTATTTATTTATACTCAATTGTATTAATAATGTACATACATATGTACGCTGATACATAGGAACAATAAAAAAAAATTTTATGTCGTTGACGTAAGGTCGGATTTCAGTTGTTCGAGAGCGAGAAGGCAAATGCGAGCCTTCCTCTCTAACTCCCACGAGACGGTCGGAAATTACTTCGGGCAGCTTCGGAGAATCGAGAAAGAGGGCATATGTCAGTGTGTCTTTGTCGACCCTCCGAACTGTACGAGCCACGTATGCACGCGTGATCTCACGTAGTGTGAGAAAGTGGAATGAGGTGTCCACGGTGCACCCGGGCCTCCGTCTGCCATCTCTGGTATCAGTACGTAGGAACGGATGTTAAGTCATAGCGCCGTGGATCCGTCCAGAGAAAGTAAGTTGTTTCCCCTTCCTGGTTCTCGATCAACTTTTTTTCGCGATAGATCCATCGACGGGTCAAAGACACACTGCAATGGTTTTCCGGATATAGCTACGTGCGTATAAACGGCACTTTATATGCTCTATTTAAAACCATAAAACATCTCGCGTTGAACGAACAGACTCCGAACAAACATTGAAATTGCTACACGGTGTTTCTCGGTAATACTGTGCCTCTTTCTGGGCCCCCCGATTTGTAAGGATCGGTTTGAAGTTACCTTGAAATTCGGTAACGTGCTGTGCGACGGTGTCCAAGAACGCACGTAATCCGATCCCGCCTGGAGTTGACGAAATTTACGCCGAAAGGTTAACGAGCGTGTAATTCATAGTTCAGTGTTTTTTCCAAGGCTCTCGGTGCTCGTGGAATCTTACAAAATAAGCTGATAAAACACACACGTAACCTTGTCTCCCGGTGTCTTTTCTAATCTATACAATCTTCTGTATTCATATTCATTTGGCGAGTCGCAACGTCGCAGAAACGGACACGTGCAGTTAGATAAATGTCTCCGGTGTCGGATACACAAATTCCAAGCCAACGTTGCTCGTCACCTGCACGTTGCCTTCTGCGAAATCGACCGTTCCAATAAACCGTGAGAGGGTTAACTAATTGGTTCCTTTTTTGCACGAATTCCTTTGAAATAAAAGAACACCCATTTTTATTTGATATGTAATTTCCCTACGATTCAGCTGTGAAATTTGTGTTTAGATACCAAGCACGTATTTCGACAGTATTAATGGCTAGTGATTTGACACATTAATCGTCGGTTTAAGCAACTCGACGAAAAAACCAGTCTCGTTAAAAAGAACCTGATTGGGGGAAAATGGGTACCAGCGACCGGGATTAGACGCTAACGTATCACGTCGAATGTATTTGGTGTCTCTTTTTTTTATTCTTAATCAATTCTTATAAAAATTTCGTCCGGCGTATGGGGCCGTGATCGAGAGATTGCAGCATAATTTTCTTTGATTTATTTCCTTCGTGCCAATACACCTGTTTGATTACTGGCATAATTATGATCCTATCTAGTCGCAACTCGGGTTATCGACACTCGAGCACCGACTGACCTACTCTTTGCACGTAAACTATTCGATCAGCTGATCGTTTGAATAGTTCCATTTGCCTCGAAGTATTTAAGGTTAGGATTTCCAACCATTGGGTTAGATACGGAATTATGTTTAAGATTTGGAAGTTACACAAAGATGGGTGATCGTTTGGGGAAATATAGATTCAAATCTTTTGTATTATCTTTAGTTTTGTTCTATCCAAGAGTCCAGTGCCTGACTCGATGAGAGGTGATCGAAATAAAATACACTCGTCTGATTTTCAAAGTGTTATTATCAGCACATGATAGTTTCGCGTCCATCTCACAAAAAGTAAGGAACCGACAGATACGTTGACAATTATAAATCAGAGAAAAAAAAGAAGAAATGACAAAACACGGAGCTTATGCGTTCTAGAAAGCCAGTTTAAAAAATCATAGTGAATCGTTCGTAATACAATTTTTAATACACAGAGGCGATAACGAGCAATCGTTACAATATTGTAAAATATCACAACGTTAATATTCATCGAAGGAGATAGGGGAAAGGGGAAAAGGTCGAGGCCTCGCGAACACGTTAAAAAAAAAAAAAAAAGGAATATTAAACTATTTTAATATTGCAATTTATTGTCATGGAAGTACCGGAAAAATCATGGCGGCCATAACGATAAATGCTTTTGTCTCTCCTATACTTCTAAAGAGCTAAATTAAAAGATTAATAAGGAACTTTGGGGGAACATTGGGGGCCTGAAGATGAAGCTTCATTAGTTTCATAGTAGAACTGTCCTTGATGTTCGCTGAAGAATTTTAGAACAAAGAATTCCTCCGTCTGAAATTCATACGTAAAGAATTTCTGTAGCATCTGGTTTACTTAATTCGGAATTAAATAGTTTCAATTAATTTTGACTGACTAAACATTTTAATGGGGGATTCTAGAGGCCAAAATAAGACGAAAATCAAGAATACCAATTTGTTCATGGAGGCTTCGTTAAATAGTTATTAATGTTTAAAATTCCGCCCGTTCTGAATTTTTTTCTCGAAAATGCGCAAGATTTTGAGGGTATGTCTATTCACCAAAAATGATTATAATTGACGCCTGCAACCGAAAATAATTTTTTTAGAAGGATTTGAAATTTTTTTTTTCCGTCGAAAAATTTCACACATTCTCGAATTTTTTTCTAGAAAGTGGGCAGGATTTCGGGGGTATGTCTATTCACCAAAAATGATTGTAATTGACCCCCGCAACCGAAAATAATTTTTTCAGAACGATTTGAAATTTTTTTTTTTCGTCGAAAAATTTAGGCACCCCCCCCCCCTGTCGATTTTTCTTAAAAATTCCTTTTTCATTTGTAGTAATTTTATTTGACGCCCTACAGAAAAGTTCTCTAATACTTTTTTGTAGGTACCCATGAGCTCTACTTCAGAAAAAAGTTTCATTGAAATATATTCACAATTGTGGGAATTATGGCTGTTTGAATATTCGACCATTTTTATGGGGTTTTTCTCATTTTGCGGGCTCAAGGACCAACTTTTCGAATATTTTTGTGATTTGTACATATTCTCCGCCAAAATACGCGTAGTTTGCTTTTTTAAACATTAAAATCGTCCAATCCGTTCAGAAGTTATGACGTTTTAAAGATTCGCATGAAAATTCGGGCAGACATTTCTGGCCAGAAATTATATTTTCGGTAAGGAATTTTTTTCTCGAAACTGAGTAGGATTTCGGGGTTATGTCTGTTGACCAAAAATGCTTGCAATTGACCCCTGCAACTAAAAATAATTTTTCCAAAACGATTTGAAATTTTTATTTCCCGTCGAAAAATTTCACACCTTTCGGAATTTTTTTCTCGAAAGTGGATAGGATTTCGGGGGTATGTCTATTCACCAAAAATGATTGCAATTGACCATTGTAACCGATAATAATTTTTCCAGTACGATTTAAAATTTTTTTTTTTCGTCGAAAAATTTAGGCAACTACCCGATTTTTTTTCTCGAAATTGGGTAGGATTTCGGAGGTATGTGTAATCACCAAAAATGATTGAAATTGACCCTTACAACCGAAAATAATTTTTCCAAAACAATTTGAAATTTTTGAATTTAATTGTTAATAACTCCATCAACAAATTTGTATTCTTAATTTTCATCTTATTTGGGCCTCTAGAATCCCCCATTAAAATTTTTCTCAGGGCTGGTCGAACACCCTGTATAACATTATTCACACGTTTATAAAACACTATGCATTGCAAACAAATGCGATACAAAACAAAAGCTCGTGAATATTTAAAATTATCTTGAACTAAAAATTGAGGGATGGAGGCAGATGTTAAATGAAATAAGTGGTATATGTAACCTCTTCAAGGACAGCGGATGCACGTAGATTAATTATAAATGAAATTCCCATGTGTAACAATTTTACTCAATTTTATAGAAACCGATTCGTCCCTGAAGAGGTTTAAATGATATAAGAAAAGTATACTCCTACAACTGTTCAACTCCGATGATCAATATATTAATACAAATATATAGACGTTTAAATTATCCACATTTTTCTGCGTTAAACATTTTTTTTTCTCGCGCCTCGTTTGCATTTCGTGACGCCCCCTGCTTTGGAAAACACTGCTGTAGGGGGAGAACGGGTACGATCGGACCGTCACAGGATCTATCGATCGTTTCGTCCGTTGCTCCGTCGATTGTGCGATCCACGTCATTGAATAAAGTCTCTCTCCTAAGGTCTAGCGTTCGAAAACGGTCGTCGCCTGAAAATAATTACCGCTGTCCGCGAGAGCCTCGTACGTCCAAGAAGGGGGAATGGAACTAGGGAATCGTAAACAACCATAAACGAACCTCGCGAATACTGTTCTCTGTTGCATACACACCGCAACGAAA
This sequence comes from Colletes latitarsis, assembly GCF_051014445.1. Classification (NCBI taxonomy): domain Eukaryota; kingdom Metazoa; phylum Arthropoda; class Insecta; order Hymenoptera; family Colletidae; genus Colletes; species Colletes latitarsis. The sequence continues at coordinate 25,555,560 of NC_135141.1, read as the reverse complement.
CCGTAAGCCACTCACAAAATTATAAAACATCTCACAGAACTCGGTGAACGTATTTCGTTCGCAGTATTTATTATTTAACAATATAACCTACTAACATTATTGCAAAACAGCATAAATACGAGTCAATTTCTTATACGTTACCACGAAAGAGTTGCTCTGTATACTTTTTAATATACAAAATCTTTCTACGAATCCTCGACTTAAAAAATAAAAACCACCAGAAATCTGGGAATATCTTACAGTTCAGTGGCGGTATGTAACAGGACCGGAAGCGAACCTCCAACGTTGGGGAAATCACCGAATCGTCCGGGAAGTTCAGGGCGAAAGCAGATTTGTGCACACGATTACTAGAGCTTCACACTTTTCTTTTTTGGCTTTTTTTTTTTTTTTTGCGTTTTGCGTCATTTCGTTTAGTCTACGTGGAATCGAGGGCTGGTCGCAAGGATCCAGGAAGAGAGTAACGCTCGTTCTTTTTCGTTTTTTCGTTTCCTAAAGACTTGGTTTCTTTTTTTTTTTCTTTTTTTTTATATATATATATATATATCTTTACACCGTTTCGCACGGCGTCCTTGCGCCGCTGGAAGTATTCGCCGCTCCCCTCAAAGTTTCAGGCACACCTATATGTATATACAGAACGGTTCCCCGTCTTCTCGCTCTGCCGTTTCTTTCGCTTAGGTTTTTAGTTTGCTCAGCGGCGGCGCTTTTCGGTACGCTGGCGCGGTTACAGATGACTCGAGAGAGTGATCGGGGGGGAAAGAATTACGGTATCGTGGGTAGAAGAGATACATCGAACTCCCCGAGGCCACGCTCGACCGATTTCGAAAGTTACACCGGGACTCGGAGCGCGCGTGAAATGTATTTTGAGTCACTCTTTACACGTTCGGAACAAACGACGACTAACGAAAACAAAAAATCGATAATCAAGCATTGAAGCGCTGTAAAAATTTTTGTACAATTTTAACAAACCATGACCACGTTCATGCTCGAGTTTAACTGCTTTGAAAAACGATGTTTAACACTAGGTTTACGGTACGCGTCGATTTGACGCATTCAGATTCTAAACTTAAGGAGGTATCTAGACTGTCAATTTCACGGCCCTTTTTGTGATTTTTTTTTTAATGATAGATAGGCTGTTTTGTACTGAGACTTTGTAGATATATTCATTCATCTTATAAGCATGTACAATATTTTTTTCATGGAAAAATATTAAAAATCGTGGGAATTATAACTTCTTATTTAATGGCTCTTTTGGAAAAGGTGCTCCAATTGGCTTCCAGGATTCCAGATAATTTGAAACAGCGGGGGTTAAAGTATCTTCATAAGGAAGGTTGTAGTTATAGCAGGAACTAGGGAGAAGTCAAAATCCTGATAAATAAAGAAATGGCGACGCGTCCTTTTGTCTTTAGCGTATCGAAAAAAATAGTAAAACTCAATATTTTTTTTGAATCTCTAGTTCCAGCTATAAAGGCGCGTCTGCTGAATATTCTGTCCAAATTTGAAGTCAATCGGTTTGCTAGATCTTGAGATATCACGTAAGCCAGTTTAAATGCGTTTTTTAAAACAAGAAGCTATAACTCTCGCAATTTTTAATATTTTTTTATGAAAAAAATACTATACATACCTGTAAGACGAATAAATATATCTGCAAAATGTCACTGCAAAAGAACCTACCTGTCGTTAAAAAAAAAATCACAAAAAAAGGCCGAAGAAATGACAGCCTAGACAGCAATACTCCATTAACGTTATAGGACTCATAAATATTATTTGTTAGTAATTTATGTTGAATTGAATTGATGTAATGATATGGATGTATGCTCTAATTAAAAGAAAAACTGCATTTTAATGCAACTGTCAACGTAGCGAATTACAATAAAAAAATGTGCAACGAGTGTCCGTAAACCTAGTTAATCTAACGTTTTAAGGAACGATAACATTTGTTTTCCTTCAAATTATACGTTAGATGCAACATTGTAATTAACAAAAACCGCATTTTTAGAAACAAATCCAATAAAGAAAACTGATCACTCGTGGTTAACTCGAAAAATATGAGCGTTAAGGGGTTAAATATAGTCCAAAACCATGGGACGAAATCCGATAAAAAATTGTCTAGAACACCCCCTTAAAAAGAGTCGCAACCCTACTCTACAAAGTAACAAAGAGGAAGTCGCGTCTACAGCGATTAATCTAGAGTGTGGCGAGTGGCCTTGACCAGCCAATTGATTTTGTTTGAACCACAACGTCCCGAAACATATAGAAAATTATCCCCCCTGTTGATTATCGACGCTCGAACGGTGTCCTAGCTTTCTCGCCTCGTTTTCTATCGAGTTCGCTGTATCTCTTCTACTCGCTACACGCGAATAACACCAGCCATTTACCTACGTAACAATTACTAACGGCTATATATACAACGAATCGCTAATGCAGACGCCGATTGCACCGGAACGAAAAATCGAAGGCGAGCCTTGTCCCGTTTTGTTTTGGGCGACGAGCGGAGAAGGTGTCGGGCGAGAAAGAGAGAGATTTAGAGTGTAATAATTAGAGAGTAATATCACGGAAAACGTCCAGCCTCGAGAATTAAATAATGTGGCACTGTTTGTTGGGGCCGAACCTCGTTCCACCGACTCGAAGAGTGTCAAAGCGAATTGGAATCGCAGTTACCCGCGGTTAGGGGGCACGATACGCAACAGTTCGACATCTCCTCGACGCGGCGCGACGTTCTTTCCTCTTAAAAACTGATCCGCGAACGAAACAACAGCAGCGTAAAATCTAAAAAAATACGTAATCGGGGTCCCCGGGGGGCACGTCGCCGGGGACCGCGCGCGACAATATATTACACGGAATACTATAAAGTGGGAGGGCGTAAATCCGAGAATAAAAATAAATACGTCTTCGTAAACGCCGGAGACATCGACGCGTGTCCGCGCGGTTCGCGAGCGAAGAGAAGAACCGAGTTAGTTAACATATCTGTATACGTTTACGGAAGATGTCGCGACGGAAACGGAGTACTCAGTTGCCCCCTTCGCTCTTCGATGTAGTTCCAAACGATAAACGTTATTATATAGACACGATTGCCCGAAGTAAATAAATTTCTATGGATCCGGAGACGAGCGGTGCTCCGTTTCTCGCGTGACATCCTGTACATTAAATTGTACCTTAAACGATAGCGAACGCGAGACGAAATCAAATCGCTTTAGTTCTTATTTTTCTTTTTTTTTTTTGTACGTAACGCTCGACGCCTTTGGGCGACTCGCATGGTCGCTTTCAAACGGGGCCGTCCTCGATCCGTTCGTCGAGGCGTCGAAAATGAACGTCGAAGTCCACGCTATTAGTAACTACTGATCGTTCCGCGGACGACAAAGGAACCGTGAACACAGGCAGAAATAGAAGCGTCGTTGCGCGCACGCTGTTCGACGAATTAGTTAATATTTACGACGCGAAGCAACAATTTTTAACATCCTGATATCGCTGGGCACTCGCGACCACGGACGGGCAGAACTCTTGTCCGGATACGAATTTCCAATAAAGTGAAATGAAATTAAAAATGTTGTCAGGTCGCCAATAAATTGCTACATGTTCTGTTGGTTGTCTATCGTTGGAACAAGGATTTCTGCCCAGCTCTGCTCGCGTAGTGGCTTCTCGCGACTTTTGTATTTCTCGCTTCGCTCTCTTTGTACAGCTACGCGCGCTTAGCAGAACACCGTAGTCTCTAAAATATTTTATCGACTAATGTCTCGCCTCGCTCGAAGCACGCTCGCGGGGGAATCATTGTGCTTCGACTTCAACGGAAGAAAATACGCGCGGCTTTCGAGTCCTCGTTTGCGAACGCGACCCCGGCGCTCGTTCCTCTTCTTAGAGGCGTCCTACCACCCCTTCCCCCGCCTATCGTTTCGGACTTCGCGTCCGTTCAACGTTCGATCACCGTCTTGGAAACTGAACAGAGTCAACTCGAATTTGCTCCGGAAAAGACGAGTTTTTAAGGGAATATTTATATAGAGTGTTCAGTCACCCCAGGGAAATATTTTAATGGGAGATTCTAGGGGCCAAAATAAGACGAAAATCAAGAATACCAATTTGTCGATGGAGGCTTCGTTAAAAAGTTATTAATATTTAAAATTCCGCCCATTCTGAATTTTTTTCTCGAAAATGCGCAAGATTTCGGGGGTATGTCTATTCACCAAAAATGATTGTAATTGACCCCCACAACCGAAAATAATTTTTCCAAAACGATTCGAAAGTTTTTTTTTCCGTTGAAAAATTTCACATATTCTCGAATTTTTATCTAGAAAGTGGGTAAGATTTCGGGGATATGTGTAATGACCAAAAATGATTGTAATTGACCCCCGCGACCGAAAATAATTTTTCTAGATCGATTTGAAATTTTTTTTTTTTGTCAGTCTTTTAATTAGATTTTCGGTAAGGAATTTTTTTCCCGAAAGTGCGTAGGATTTTGAGGGTATGTGTAATGACCAAAAATGATTGTAACTGACCCCCGCAATCGAAAATAATTTTTTCAGAACGATTCGAAATATTTTAATTTCGTTGAAAAATTTGTCCACTTTCTCGAATTTTTTTCTCGAAAATGCGTAAAATTTCGAGGGTATGTCTGTTCACCAAAAATGATGGTAATGGACCTCCGCAACTGAAAATAATTTTTTTAAAACGATTCGAAATATTTTAATTCAATTGTTAATAACTTTTTAACGAAGTCTCCATCAACAAATTGGTATTCTTGATTTTCGTTTTATTTTGGCCCCTAGAATCTCCCATTAAAATTTTTCCCAGGAGATGAACACCCTGTATAAAAAATTTTCTGAATGATCGAAGTTGGTTACCACCTTTCTTGGATGTTGGAAATGTTAATTAATATATTGTTAAGGAGATTATTCGCAGCTTTGAGAATATGTTTGACAAGCCTTTGCTATTCAACTGTGTAAACTTTTAGTCGAATGTAAATGTACGTAAGGATTATTCAACCAGATCAAATAGAAAAAGGTTCACGGATGCTTACGTTTGGTCTTTTCAATTTTGGTTAAAACTGTTTAGAGACGCTGCTCGAAATTATCAGGCAATCGCGTTTCGATATTCCGTGTATTTTAAGCGATAATATTTTTACCGCGCGTCTGGCTAAGTAATATTGAAATGCTACAAAAGTTTAATATACAAGTATCAACGCAATTAACGAATACAAACTTCCGTTTATAAAACAGTTTGCATTAAATTGTAGTTACTATTACCTGTTATTTTCATATGGAATAAGCGACCCATCCACTTGTCAACGATCAAGGTTCTACCATATGGAATGTTAACGAACCTCCGAGTCACTTAGAAGGTGATGCTGTAATTATTTCGAGCAGCGTGTCGCTATAAATTACACAGTACAACTGTTGTCATTCTGGTAAACACTGCGAGAAGTCAAAACAACATAATTGCATCAGAACCTGTTCCAGAAAATCTTTTTGCACATCTCGACACTTGGTCTATCAATACACTTTAAGAAAATATTTATCCTCACAATTCTTGGAACTAATGCCTAACTGCACAGTGCAGTTATCTGAGCAGTGCTCGATCATACACTCCGAGACAAAAAGATAGCACGTCTTACATTTTTACAGTTTCGTATTAAAAATTGATTGAAACACAAATTTTATGTTATTACGCATGAATTCTGCAAATGAAAACGTAAATATTGTGGTATGCAAGCGGAACAAAATGACAGCACAAGTACAAAATCTACATTTCTCAGCTGTATATGAGCTACGGAGTAACAAAGGTCGAACGTGAATCATAATTATTAAAGTGCGTAGTAAGACTCTGTTATTTAATTTTTGTTACAAGAGGCAATATATTAATGAAAATGGGCAGAGGAAAGAACCTCAGTGCATACTGAAATTAAAGGATAAGCGGTATTCAGTGGCCCAAATATCAAAAGTTACAAACAGAATTTGTTAAAAGATCCAGAAAATGATGGGAAAAGAAAAATAAACGGGCAATACTAAATTCAAAGATGACTGCGAGACAAATTGCACACAATGTTGGTATAGACGCTAACGCGAAGAACGTGAGACGCGTTTTAAAAAAGTGCAAACATTCAGCAAGAAAAAAATTGCAAAAGAAACCGCGGTTGAATAAGCAACATAAAGCTAATCGTCTGCGATTCGCGGAGAAACATATACATATGAGGGAAAAATGGCGAAAGGTCAGGATGGCCTGAATTATTATTATCATGATTTAAGGACGAAGCAACAAAGTCTGAGCCGTCGACAAATGGCGGCTGATGATTTGGTCCGGTATTGGATATTATGGGAACATGGACATACACTTTATTAGTGAAAAATTGAATAGATAAAGTTATTTTCCAGCATGATAACACCGCAGTTCATACCGCAAAAAAGATACAAATTCTAGACTGGCCAGCAAGATTTCAACATTATTGAATAAGAATGATAGGCAATTTAAGACTGTTATGGATTTAAGTGTATTCAGGAGTGGAAAAACTTAACACTGTAAACTCTAAAGGAGGTGCAACGAACTACTAAATAGAAAATATCGTTCATAGATTTGTTAACATTTTAAGTTTCTATGTGCTATCATTTTGTCCCGCTAGATTTTGGCAAAAGTACAATTTAAATAAAATTAGATGGATAAAGTTCATTTTACATGTATCCGTTAATAAATATATTCTGAAATAATGAGCAGGGACAAATTTCGGTTGCAATAAATCAGAATTACGGAAATCTTAATCTGTGCTATCTTTTTGTACCGTGGTGTACTCGCCTTTCCCGGCAATCCACGCAAACAGGAAGTGTTCCCAAGCTTCTAGGCGGCGAAGGATCTTTAAGAAGAAGAAAAATGAATTGATGGGAATCGGTGATCGGTTTTAACGCGACTCCGGAAGCCGCGAAGCACCGTAACGTCGGGGAGTCGGCTACGAAACTAAACAAACGATAATTTCGGGGGCAACGGGCGTCGGGGGTGTAGCATTCGCGTCGCGTTTCGTCGGTGTTCTCCGTCTCGACGATTCCCTCGTCCGGCATACATCGTAATCGCTGTTCCTCGTAACTACCGGGGCTCGCTGGCCTCGTAGACGAGCTCTGGCACCAGGGCCAACGAGAACGTGGCGCTGGCTTGTCTTGCGTACTGCCTCCTCGTCACGATAGCTTCGTGTTACCTATTGTTCTCCTCCATCACCACCTGCTTGAACACACCCGCGGGCATCTGACTCTTCACCTCGTGGCTACCGAGCGCTGTCGTCCCGTCTTTCGCGATGAACAGCTGAAGCCCCGTCGCTGTAACAGCGCAATCACATCAAACGTTTCGCTTGGACCGAGTTGTTAAAAATTACGTAACGTTTTTGCTATTAGGTAACCGCACGGACGCGGTTGGTCCCGCCTCTACCGTTTCAGTGACTTTGAAAATATGTCATAGACGGGTGTTTTCAGTTTTTTATTCGTACATATTATAGTAATTCTAATAGGATGGCGTAACCAGAGAGCGGAAGGTGTGGATGAAACGTACTCTCGGAGCTCTCGAGATCCGTCTGCTCCAAATTCGTTGCTTTGATTAGCTCGTCGATGAGGGAGTCCGGATTCGGCCTGGTGACCTCGACCCTGCAGAGCACGGGGTTCCCCGTGCCGTCCTCGGCCTTTTTCCTGCGCTCCAGCGCGGCCTTTGCCCGGTCCAAAGATCCCGTCTCGCTGAGACCGGAGCCGCCGGATGGATTTCTGCGAAAACAAAACGATGGACCGTAATAATCGCCGAGGTTTCGTCCACGATCGTTAACAACGTCTGTTTGTCCGAGCACTGGCGCGAAAAACAGGGTACCCTTGAATAGCGTTCCCGGCTGACGCACGAGCGGCGAAAAAACCATGGGGGATCAACGGTTGGCCGTTCAAACGAGCCGTGATTACTGGAAACGTAAGCACACCGCACGTAACGACGATCGGTGAATAAATTTCGTGCCAGTGCCCGGGCCTCGCGACGCCGGGAGAATCGAGAAAGTCCATCGGCAAACTCTGGGCGACACACCGCGTGCAAACACGAGCACGTTCGAAGCAAACGGAGTAAAAAGAACAGGGTACAAAACATAAAGAGATGACGAAAGGAGCGCGTCTTGGTGCTCGAACGCGAACGATACGAACGTAAAGGGGGTCGTAAGCGTGTAGAGTCCTCGACGCACGCTGTTCGAGATGATTTAAGCGCCGTGGATACATACGCGTTCTGGGACGAGGATCAAGCGAAAGAATGTGCGCAAAAAGCAGCGAGCTTCTTTTCTGGGGTCATGTGATTCCCATGCAACGGTGCAGCTGCGATTAATAATGATCGTGCGCCATGAATCGAGCCGAGGAATCGTACCAGACCTGTTTTATCGAAGTCGATATATTCGTATTGTTATATTAATAAAATTCAGCGTAAATTGTCGAACGATGGATCCATACGATATTTGGCACCAAGAGCTAATTTTCGACAGGCCCGGTCCAAGTTCCATTTCTAACAGAAACGCGTACCGCGGCACGATTGCAGGAAGTTTCCACGAACGACTAGGTAAAAACAAAAAAACTGTTTATCAATTTACATGGACAGTACGAGAACTATAAAGTAGACTCTGACCGCTTGCACTGTTACAGTGTATTCGATAAGGAACGTGCTAGCCGTTCGCGGAATCGTGAATATGGAAATCCAACACTGGGAAAAGAAACGCGAACGCAAAAAGTTACATGACGTTGTATAAACCGTAATAAATAATAAATCCTGATTGTTTAGTCAGCTGTGCACAACAACATCGTAAAAAATAAATTTCCAATCACGACGTTAGTCACGTTTCGCACTGACGTCGATTGCAAAAGCGTTCGTCGATGGAAGGATTTTGTAGACCAGTCCCCATAGATTTTAAAAAACCAATTATTACAAGTAGACGTATTAATTTATACGCTTCGAATTTAATATATTTCACGTTACAAAAAAGAATTCGAAGCTGAGGAACGTACATTCTTTCAGTCTTCTATAGAATAATAATAAAGTACTTTAAAAATTATTTCACTTATAGAAAACAGAAACTGGAAGAATGTGTACTTTTCAGCCTTCTTTTTTATACGTTCCCCTGTGAACTCGTTTCTGCAAAATGAAATATATTAAAATCACATCTAAACACTTGTACTTGAACAAATGTATACAAGGGTGTTTGGCCAACCCTGGGAAAAATTTTAATGGGGGATTTTAGAGGCCAAAATAAGACGAAAATCAAGAATACCAATTTCTTGACTGAGGCTTCGTTAAAAAGTTATTAACAATTAAATTGGAAAATTTCAAGACGTTCTGGAAAAATTATTTTCGGTTGCAGGGGTCAATTACAATAATTTTTAGTGAATAGACCTACCCCCGATATCCTACGCACTTCCGAGGAAAAAATTCCTTACCAAAAATCTAATTAAAAGATTGACAAAAAACAAAAATTTCAAATCGTTTTGGAAAAATTATTTTCGGTTGCAGGGGTCAATTACAATAATTTTTGGTGAATAGACCTACCCCCGAAATCTTGCGCATTTTCAAGAAAAAAATTCATTACTGACGGAACTTTAAACGTTAAGAACTTTTTAACGAATCCTCCATCGACAAATTGGTATTCTTGATTTTCGTCTTATTTTGGCCTCTAGAATCCCCCATTAAAATTTTTCCCACGGGTGACCGAACATCCTGTGTATACAATAAAATGTTACTAATTATGGTGTTCTTGAATCGATCTTTTACCTCTAGGGACTGCTCTATTAGACAGCATGTTCATTCCAGGGAACATTTAATACTCCATTAGGGTTATTAATCACGTTTCTCTTTGGCCGTCTGGTTAAAACGGTCAACGATTTCGCAGACATAAATTGCAGCGAACCTTGCACACGGAGACATGGAGGACTCTGAGATTCCTGAAAGCCTTTGGGCAAACATTGACATAGTTTTTATACGTTCATTATCATTTCGTCAATTAGCACTCGTCGTTGGAATTTGTCGGACAGTTACCACCTTACGGACAGATTATTAATAATTCTCCGTTCTAAGAATCACCGAGTATATGCACACTTTAGAATGACGTATGATCGATGCAAGTTGAAATACAATGTAAAAATATCTTCTGTTCGTTTTATGAATAATTCTTTCAACATGAAACGCTAAATATGGTCGGTGGATTCATAGTAAGCCAATAAAACTATGTAATCTAATTCGTATAGACAACTGCATTCTAATTCGATCTAGAAATTTACTTCTTATCATTTTACCGCAACCCTCTAACCTCTAATTTTTTGTCATCCCGTAATAATAACTCGTAAATCCGAAACCTGTTTCATTCCTTAATGCAAGCATCATTAATTATCTAGGACTTTTAATCCAAACCATATTTCAATATTTATTTACAATTTCTGATGATAATTGACTTCAGCTTTTTTCACTAAATAAAATAAAACATGATTAATGGTATGTGACGAACATTTTTCTAACCCGTACAAAGGTTATCTTGCCTCCATAATTATTTATTACTCTGACCTTTCGATCATTAACAAAATAATCAAGCAAGTACTTTTTCTTACTATCAATATTAATTTTTTCCTTCTTTTTCTTAGCGTGATAACAACTCGTAAATCCTCGACTCGTTATTTAGTCATTCCGTTTATCCTAATTCGAATTTACATTTTTTAATTTAAAACGCAATAGTCCGCAAGGTGTCGACGTCGACCGACGCGTACCGTTTCCGTCCATCGTTCGATTCACGTGTCTCCGTGGAAAAGGGCAAAAGCTAAAGAAAACACTAAGAGAGACAGACACACAAACGAAGGACAGATTAAGAGACGAAAGCATGGACTGACGGTGGGGTTATGCTGTTTCGGTGCTGGGAGCTCGGTGGAGCGACTTCCGGTACCCCTAAGGAGGACTCCTCGGAGTCCGCTGGGCTGGTGGCGACCGTAGCCAGCTTGCCCCCCGTCCCGTCCAGCAACTTCCGGTGGCCTCCGCCAATACCCCTGCAAGGATTCACAAAGCCATCCAAACTGGAAGCAAAGCTACACCTCCTCTCTTCTGCGCTCTTCGTTTCATTCTCGTTTCCCTACGATCCGTTCAACCACTTTCGAACCAGAGACGGCAAAACTTTCGTTCCCAACAATTGGAATAAAAACTCCAGTTTGAAGCTGTTAAATAACAAAACAGTTACACAAATTTTCATCTGGATAAAAAGTTTGCTCATCTCTGGATCTAGGATGTAAGTCGCAAGACTGCTTCGACAGTTCGGTTGCCGGAAGCAAGGATTTGGGTTGCTATACTCGGAGAGCTACAGAGAATGCTTCTAGATGAAATTCAGATATAACGATCAGAGTTTTACGAACGTGCCCTCAACTATTATCGTTTCAACTATGGTCAGGATTCGAAACTAATGGCTACTATCATAAAAATGCAATCTATGGACGAGGAATGGTATTTGTTTATATCGTGAATATCGCTCGGATGCATTCTTCGTAGCTTCCTGCAGTGCCATTGAACCTAATACCAAATGGCAAAGTGTCTCACAGATTTTTTTAACAAGCCACCGTTCGACAGACGAGTCAGGAAGAGATAAGACATCTTTTCACGGATTTAGTATTATCCGAATATTAACATTTCCATCGAGTGTTCTAAAATAACTTATGACCGGTAGTGTACGGTTTGATGTACAGTAAATTGACTTTGTTCCGCGACCAGTTCCATCAATTTCTCCTATCATATTTTATTGAACTGGAGACCCTCGTATTTCCTCCGTGTTCAGTCTGTGCAGGCATAAACGGATTAAAATCAGCGGCTGTGAAAGCGTCATGCGAAATACATCCTCTCTCCACCTCCATAATATATTAACTGTATTCTAGAGTCACCCTCCACGCGTCTCCCTTCTCGCCACTGACCCGTTTCCGGATGTATTCCGTTAATATTTCATCAAGTGAACTTTTTAAAACAAACACTGCCTCCGGTTGGCTGGCAAGAAATTGCACAGGCGCTATGGAAACGCAAATTTCGAAATTGGAGCGCTGACTCCAATGGGTCCACTTCGCGCCAACTCTAATTCATTCTTAATTGCAGATTTGCTACGTTTCTTTCTGTAAACCGAGTTCCTCTGATTCGTCGTTGAATTTCTGTGGGCAGAAATTGGCAGAATTTTATTCAAATAAAACAGTGTTCAGATTCGACTATATGTATATTATTATGAAATTCTTTCAAAAACTATTTCTTTATTTTACCAATTACTAATTATTCTATTATCGAAAGAACAAGTTGGCAGCGCTTGGACCCTTGGCGCCAACTCTGGAGCCCCATCGACCTGCATCTTAACGAATTACATCCTTCCTTAAGTATACGTGTTACGTGTTAAATACAGTTGCCCTTAAGTTGGACCTTAACGCGATACCTTACTGGTATGCAGCGACGACGGATCAACTAATCGCGGTTTCCACGAACGCAACAAAGCTTCCACGAACAAGGCGCAGGGTGTAGCTAGGAAACAACGGATTCAGACTCTTTTGAACGATCGTTAGCCACCGACAAGCAATTCTCTTTGACGTGGTTTCCGTGAGGAATGAAACGCGTCGTAGACGATCGCGAATCGTGTGGAATTTAGCATCTCTAGTAGACTCGTGGTTAACGGAAGCGAAGCGGTAATCTCGCAAGCTAGTGTGTTGTGTAGCGGTGAGAATTTGACATGTTTGATCGCTAATGTTCGAAAATAACCGAGGTTACGGAATTCTTGATCGAACAGGTCTCTGTAAGCATTATATTACAAAGAAGAAGATCGTGTGTTCCTAACGGAATATAAAACAAAACAAAGGGACAACGCAAAGGAAGCAAGTGGTTCCCCGCTGAAACACAGAGAGAGGAAACGTTATTTATTTACCGATTTATCATTTATCAACGATTTTAACGTAACCTACGGGATACAATGCGATATCGAGGAGCCCATCGAAGCAATGGCGAACGTTAACAAGGAATAAAGTATAACTTCGGCGGAATCGTACGCACAAAATCACCTCGAAGATGGGAATACAAGGTGCCCCACTGGAAACAGACCACATCTATTTCAAATACAGAGAAACATTGCTCATGAAACTCAACTTCGAACATACTAGGGTAATAATATTTTCGAGCGTTGGTGTACATTTAAATTTCAAGTCTCAAGAAATTTAAGAACAAATACAATACAGTAACAATTTGCTAGATACAGTAGGTACTCCTCAATACGTGAAAGGACTAAAATATCTTAAAACTTAACTCTTATTCTACGAACCGTGTACTTAAGAAACCGTATGCAACGGTCACCAAATCGTAAAGTACAAACAGCTGAACGACTCTTAGTTAGTAATTTCTAGTGGGGCACCCTGACAAGACCAGAGGGGGCGAGGAACGTAGCGAAAAAGACTCGTAAAAGAGTAAGTTCGTTGATGAGTGAAACCTACCTGAGGGTTTGAGCGGTCGTCGCGGAACGTAGCGAGGCTCTGGGGTTATCGGGCCTATGAAGAGGATCTGGGGAGGATACAGCCCTGGCCTGATCTACCAGTCGCAAAACCGGGCTGGTCTTGCCCTTCTCGATGCAGTCGCAGGTCTTCGATATGCTTCTCCAACCTGGCTGACCGATTCTCGGCTTTGCGACCGGCGCGATCGCGACGCTACTGTTCGGTTGTTGCCCGTTTCTGTCCTTGGACGTCGACCGCGTGGCGTTAAGCTCGTTTCGCGCCTCGAAGCTGTTCCTCTCGTAATTCTTGCGCGAGTGTCGCGGCACGTCCTGGGGACCGGGCACCCTGAACACACCGGCGTGATCGTCGTGGATGTCGCCGGTGTCGTCGAGACGACCGGCGCTGTTCGCGACACCGTTTCTACGCGACGACGTTCGATCGTCGTCCTGGTCGTTGGACGCCATACGTACGGCCGCGACACTCGTTCTCGCCCTGGTCGAATTACGCACGTCGGACTTTCCATCGCGGGACGAGAGTGGACTCGACGCGGACCAGAACCGGTTACGTGGATCCAACAGCATCAGGGAAGACGTGGAAGGGGACTCGGTGGTTTCGAGACAAGTCTCGGGTCTGTGGGGTTGCTGGCTGGCGGACAGATTCTGGGAAGGGTTGGGGATGCGCGGAGCCCATACCGGCCAGGAGGGTGACCTATAAAGATCACAACACAAATATTCAAGCATGCAAAAATTATAATAAACTCGCGTATTTGGCGACACGCCCGTAAATACGGAAGAGGGGACAATGCAAAGGGTGGAAAAGAAAACAAAATTATGTACGGGAGCGTGGCCTGTAACGGGACGCGCGGCCTGTCAGCCATTTGTGGCCATCGGACAAAAACAGTATGGGTATCGATCATCGTCAATACCAATAAATTTTTGTCCAGAGGTTCTTCTCCGGCTGAGAAGCCGTGCATCGCGGTACGGGATACGCTCTTGTATACGCGTGGGAAGAGAGAATCCAGAGTCTCTAGTCAAGGATTAAAAAAAAAAATACAAGTGGTTAAAAAAATAAGTTTTCCTCGGGCAATCCTGATGCTTTCTCGTTAACAGCGGTTTGTCGAACGCGGGTTGGATCCGCGATAGTATAGTTGTAGAGTTGTGCAGCGTAGCGAATGGTTAAACGCGAGCGTGTGTGTACCTTTTGTTTTTGTTAGGCGAGATTCTGCGGGTATCCCAGGTTTTAATAACCAAATTTTGCCTGTGTGCTCCTATGGGACTAAATAAATCACCGAGATGTTCGCGTAATATTCTTTTTACATTTATTCCTATAGAGTATACCGATAAAGTTTGGCCATTGAAACCTTGGAAACCCTACAGAAGAGAGACTATGGCAAGATACAGAGTCAAGCGCAGAGTTTTCGCAGCGAGATAGTGAACGCGACCGATTAATGTGTAAAATGGCGATTCGAGAAGTTGTTAGTGCGATTGTTAAGAGCACGAACGTCACGACGATCGTCCGCTGCGTCTTCTGCTCGGTTATCTCGCGATTATTGAGCCGGTCGTTCAAGCAACTGTATTCTTGTTACCGAGTCTCCTCCATGAAAATCCCATATAGAACACCATGCTCGCCTATCGTCTAAGCGAAACCGTGAAAGTTAGAGAAGGTTACCGATCATTCTTAATTGAGAGAGCTCGACAGAATGAAGCACTCTTCGAACGGCGAGATAACAAGCGATTAATGGAGTCGCGAGAGTACTCGAAATGTTCTGTGTTACTGGAAGTACCGAGAAGAGAACTCTGGACACGGTAGTTTAGGACGGTTTCGGGCTACTGTTTCAAACTGACTGACGTTCTTTGATCTCTCTTAGTTCGGTTTGGCTAACAAGTTCGGAGAGTTCGGTTTCTTTACTGCGTGAAACAGTTCTCTTATAAGTCCCGTGTACCCAGGAGGCACGGTGGCTTTACCTAATGTGGCCACTGTCACCACTACTGCTCTGCCTACTGTGCTGACTGTGTGAATTCAGCGACCCGTAGCCCGAGCCTTTGCTCAGCTGGCTGGTGTTGCTGCTGTTGCGGGAATGTCCCGACTCCGTGTGCGCTTCAGCCAGAGTCTCCACTGGAAGAGCTGATGGTACGATCTCGCTCAAGGTCATGGGATCGTACGACTCCGCCCCGCTAAGGAGCTCTGCAAGAATAACGTTCCATCAGACTCGGTGTTAAGCGAAACGATCAGATGATCAGCTTCGAAGCAGAGAACGTAAGACGTTACCCGAGGAAAAGAGGGCAGGCCTCTTTTTGGGAAGACTGCCGAAACCGCTACTGGCGCTGGCTATGCTCCCAGCCAACGACCCGCTGGAAACATAGTCCTCTCGGTTGGTGCACATCTCCGACGCGGCCACTTCGTCGGCTGTCACACCGGGAATACCTGGACCGCCGGGCACCGCTAGTTGCGTCTGCTTCAACGACGGGGAGGGTCTAGAAAATAGGTTGCGTTCAATCCAAGGTTCAATGTTCAAAAAAACGAGGCTTTCAACGAATACTCACACTTTGAACAAAATGTCTCCCGACAACATGTTCATCTTAATGGCAACGCGTAGCATGGAGTTGTCCTGTCGATGTCTCGCGTCGTAACCTTCCAGAAGGCACCTCGTTCTGCAGAGTCCAGCTCCTGCGAATTCGGCGAGGTTCAGGTCGGTGAAGCCGAGCTTCTGGAAGGACCTGCCTCCCTTCAATTCCTGGAAAACGGATCGTTGGTTAGAGAAGGGAACAGAGTCGAGTGACGCTGGAAGCTGCAACGGGGCTACCTTTCTCACGGATATCCTCAAGATGCACGGATCGAGGACTCCGGTGGACGCGTTGGCACTCATCTTGCACAGAAACTCGAATCTGGCATTCCACCTGACCGTATGCTCCTGCACCTCGTCCCTGGAGAGAAAAAGAAAACAACACGCGTGAGAAAACGTTCTGTAACGAGACGACGTCTATATCAAATCTCAATAAAAAGATCTCAAACGTACTATCTAACTTTGCGAACCACTGCAATCCCCTTCCCGGAAAAAATAAGATGCCTTAATAATCTCGCTAAACGCACGGAAGACTTTTACGAGGACATAAACTTGACTCGGAACGTAACACGTCCGCCATTATATCTGTGACCTCCGTGAGGTCCTCGACCCCAGATTAAAAACCACAGAACTAGAATATTGTCTTCGCGGAAGCAAGAAATCCGACGAGGGGCGAGAATGACTCACGCGTTCCGAGCGACGCCGTTTGATCTAACAGGTTTTTTTTTTTTTTGTCCACCGTGTCGTATCGATGAACCGTTTATATGAATATTCAGAGTACTTTGCTTCCGGCAAGGGGGCATCCGTTCGTCGATCACGCACGCGTCGCGTATCGAATCGTACAAAGGGCCGAATTATACGTTGTCATTGTTTATGCCACCCATAGTGAATTTCAGACGCGTACACCGGCCGTCTGCTCGCCTACTCTTTCATTCGTTGACCTACAGAGGTCGAACAGCGTTCCTCGCCTTTGTTTACGCGGCAATTTTTTAGCGGACTCTGGAAACGAAGGTTTCGATCCGCGACACGATGTTCGGGGTCTAAATAAATCTTGAAGGGTTTTCGTGGATTTTCCGATCCACTTGACACCTCCGGTGGTCGTAAATGTCATCACAGCACGCACCCTTCTCAACATGGAGTGCCGCAGTATCGACCTTGCGGGAAGACCAAAGAATTTCCAAGTACAAAACGCTGGGCGAAGAACCACGGAATAATAAAAACACTCGTCCCAGAAAGGAGGTCTCGTATTACACGGGACTACTTTTTCGTTTAAATCCACACGCTTGGTCACTTCAGTACCTATTTATAGGTTATGTTCTTCGAATCCCAGTAAGAAAGATCGTGTCCCGTAGCACTTTTTTTTTAGAATCGCAGGAATCGTGATTACTGTTGCTTTTAAATCATGATCAAGCGCATGTTTTCCCCAGTGCTTGGTTCGTTAACAAGATTAGGACAGCTTAGCGGTATTATACCTGGATGCATGCATCGACGAGTCGAAAAGTCACGCGGTTATTTCTATCTACAATGAGATTACCCATTAAATGCATCGTACACGAAGCTGAAAGAATTCCAGAGTCGCGCACGATCGAGTTGTACGAATTCGCGGGAAGCTTTTTCGACGCTAACTAACGAGTTTTATGCTGTACAAATATAAAAATAAATGACTCGACTTACCGTGTCTGTATTCGAGATTAATTAAAACTAAACCGAAGTGCAACTTTGACAAATAATTAAACTCTTCGATCCGACGAACAATTCTTAGAGCAAGCAAAGGGTAACTAATCTTTAACAGTGCCCCATTGCCGGGAAATACTTTTACAAAGAAACCGTTTTCTTCGCGGAGCAAATTTCCGTCGAGTTTCAGCGAAGATGAAATTAAGCGAACACGACCGGGCGGTGATTTTTCTTGGAAAAGTTTTAATCGAAGAAGCATCCTGCCGGCTCGATTAAAGGTCGGACAGTGGGTCACGAGGATGGGACGCGATGAATCATGCGGCTGGGATGATATCCGATAAGAATTCAAGCGTGGTTGCTTTCGTCGTTGTGCCAGGAATTTCATTTTTCAGCGGTTATTGATCCTCGAAACTTTTAGACCTTGTGACTTTCTATACAAGCTTCTCGGTAATTCCATTTGGCATTCTGACTGTCGCAAATTTATATTTCATACTCATCGACTGTTGGTCATGCATAAAATACAATTCATATACAGGGTGCTCGGCCAACCCTGGGAGAAATTTTAATGGGAGATTCTGGAGGCCAAAATAAGACGAAAATCAAGAATATCAATTTGTTGATGGAGGCTTCGTTTAAAAGTTATTAACAATTAAATTCAAAAATCTCAAATCGTTCTGGAAAAATTATTTTCGGTTACGGGGGTCAATTACAATCATTTTTGGTCATTACACATACCCTCGAAATCCTACGCACTTTCGAGAAAAAAATTCGAGAAAGTACTGAAATTTTTCGACGAAATTAAAAAATTTCAAATCATACTAAAAAAAATATTTTCGGTTGCAGGGGCCAATTACAATCATTTTTTGTCATTACATATACCCCCGAAATCCTACACACTTTCGAGAAAAAAATTTCTTACCAAAAATCTAATTAGGTGACTGACAAAAAAAAATTTCAAATCTTTTTTCTGGAAAAATTATTTTCGGTTGCGGGGGTCAATTACGATCATTTTTGGTTATTATACATACCCTCGAAATCCTACTCACTTTCGTAAAAAAAATTCGAGAAGGTGTGAAATTTTTCGACGGAAAATAAAAATTTCAAATCGTTTTGGAAAAATTATTTTCGGTTGCAGGGGTCAATTACAATCATTTTTGGTGAATAGACATACCCTCGAAATCTTGCGCATTTTCGAGATAAAAATTCAGTAAGGGCGAAACTTTAAACGTTAATAACTTTTTAACGAAGCCTCCATCAACAAATTAGTATTCTTGATTTTCGTCTTATTTTGGCCTCTAGAATCTCCCATTAAAATTTTTCCCTGAGGCGGCCGAACACCCTGTATAATCTACGATAAATTTTCAATATATTTTTGTCCATAAACGCGTTCCACTGATCCTGTTGCGCCCAATGTTTTGGCTAAAATATGTACCTGCGCAAAAATTAATGAATTCGAGACAGAAATGGGTTAAGATCAAAAAAGAGAAGAGTATTATTAACGACCGGATATTTCAAAAAGTAATTAACCGAGGTTCGCTTGTACGAAGTTTCGTTGTAACAAACGTTCAAGGTTAATTAACTTCAACGTCCGTCCAGAAAATAGGAATTGCAAATGAGTTTGCAGGTAGCGAATGGAGAGAAACTGGGCCAACGGATTCCAAGGAAACTTCGAAAGATACACAGTCCACAGCCTTCTTTTTTTCACCCCTATAATTTTTGGTCGCCACGCGTTTTAACGAAGACTGGAACCCAGAGCGAATCAGGCGCAGAATTTTTCCTCTCCCTTTAGCGGAATGGTCGGCTTTGATCTTCGCGCGCGACGAAAGAAGTCGGTATTTCCGGCGTATCTCGGCCAACGAGAGAAAAAGGATTCGTGACGACGCACCGGGTCGACGAATTATCGACGAATGGAGGGAGACACGTTCGCGAGAACCCGTGAATATCGATGTAACGAGACCAACCTACGCCCCCTAGGGGCGTCAATGAGAAAGAAGCGTCGTTGCATGGAACCCCGACGTGTAACTGTGTGTCTGCAATTCCGGCCGACCCTAATTCCATCGTATCTTCCATTTGCTCGCTCGAATTTCTCGCGACGCCGACCTCAACTTCGATAAAAAAAAAACTGTACTTCGTTCCTGTACCTTTTATTTAACTCGGTATCTAAAAATATACGTAAAAATTTCTATTTTGAGAACATTTATAAAATCGGGGACATTAAATAAATTACTTATAATTAGCTACGTTAAATAAATGCGACATAAATTGTTAGAATCGATCGAAGGATCAACGCAGCGAGCAATGCTCTTTGTAAAAAGAGCGAAGGGACGACAAAGTTTTGTCAGAAGATCCCAAACGAGTTCAAGGGCAGTCAGGCGATTCGATTACGGCGGCGATCGATTCTTTTTCGCGGATGGCGTAACACGCTCTCTCGTGACACACGTATGCAGCCATTACCCGGCCAAAGAATTTGATTATCCGGACGTAACCGGTGGATATTGTGGCGGCTCGTGAAAGCAGGACGGGGGCGTTTAAACGAAAACCCTGGCGTCAACACATTCCCCGCGAGGCGGCCCGTCGATACGCAGGATCTACACGGCGGATTACGGAGGGCCAAGGACAAACTGTTGTCCAGCCGACCGGGACAAGCCCAATTACCGTGGGAAACCAGGACAACGTGTCTCTCGATGTGTCCGAAAATTTGGATTCTCGACGAACGAATTTCCAAACCCTCCCCACGCGTTTGCAATCAACGACACGATACTGGGAACAAAGAATAAAAATGTTTGACTGGCTTCTTTCGACATTGAGAACCACTTTGCCACCGAGACGTAAACAGAAGCTTCGCGAACGTTGGGAGTTGTAATATGACACCTCGGAATGTCCGGCTAGGACTCGACTTTAGCCTCGAGAGACACTCTCGATAGTTAGATTTAAGCAGTTTTTCAGGAGAAAGCAGATGCATTTTAGTCGAATATACGCGATTACGTACGGATCTTTGTCACGGAATTTCAGCGAGTGTGGTGTCTCGTGTTTTATCAAGGGCTGCGCGTCTCGTGGCAACGGTCGCACAACAAAAAGCACGCGCCAAAAGCTATCGATTCGTCGATAAAAGGCACGCGTATCCAGGGTATCGAGACAACCGGAAGCACGATTAACGTGTTTGCGCGCGTGTCCGACGATAGCCACTGCGAGTGCACACGAGGCGGCCGTAAAATGATATTGGCATTGCGGTGGTCGAAAATCCTAAACATCTGGCCACTGTGTTCCCTCGACAGTGGAAATTGCACAAAGTTATCGCTACGAGCTTAACGATCAGTTTCTCAAGTCGGCCATATTGACGACATTTCGAGCTCCGTTAAAGTCTAGATTATAAGATTATTGATTTCTAACTCTACGAATGGCTATTATGGACACTTAGGGTGTTTGTCTGCACACAATCAATTTGTTATAATAAATATAAAAAATTAAAATTATCAGTAATATCTCGTTGGACAATTCCCGAACCATCTTGGGAATCCCCGAGATCGTCGAGCACGTCGATTACCGTCGACGGAAACTTTGTCCAGGAATCCATTTGCGTAAAACGAATCAGAGTTTTCATCTTGTCTCGCATTCAATTTACGGGAAGGAAAATTGTCGGTCGTTCGCTTTATCCGTTTCGCGAATTAAACTCCCCGTACCCGGATGATCGTAATCGTTTGTCAACGACAGCCGTTAAGAAAGTGGCGTGTCTCCGACTGCGAACTTCTAATTACCGCAGCTTAAGAGGCGGGGCTTCTTTTCGCGACGGAAAGACCCCGAGAGGACCGTAGCCTGAACGAATTTCACGCGGGAACGACTCGGAACGGCGATGATTAAATTCAACCACCGTGCTCTGTAATTTGATCGTTGATCCTAGCCTACGACAATTGCCACACGACTGCCATCAGTGTAGAATGTCAACAGGTCTTTGCCACTGCTAGGAATCTACGTGCTGCTTCGTTACGTCGTGCTTTCTTCTTAGGAGCTGTTGAATTTCACCCGATATCTTCACTCCCCTTTCGCGCAAAAGCTTTCGAAACTGTCTGAATAGATCTAGGACAATCTCTTTGCGTCGAATATTTCACGAAGCCCCACGGTTTTACCAATACATAATTGACGAGTTAGAGAAATACAGGTTACAGAAATAAAGACAAGAAGAAGTGAGACAGAAAATGAAATTACACTTCTGGCCATACATTATATTTTAGGTTAGGAATTTCTTTCTCGAACGCGTGTAGGATTTCAGGGTTATGTGTATCCACCAAAAATGATTGTAATTGATCCTCGCAACTAAAAATAATTTTTTTAGAACGATTCGAAATTTTTTAATTTCGTCGAAAAATTTGTCCATCTTCCCGAATTTTTTTCTCGAAAGTGCGTAGGAATTCGGGGATATGTCTATTCACCAAAAATGATTTTAACTGACCCCTACAACCGAAAATAATTTTTTTAGAACGATTCGAAATATTTTAATTTCGTCAAAAAATTTCACCACCTTTCTGAATTTTTTTCTCGAAAGTGCGTAGAATTTCAAGGGTATGTCTATTCACCAAAAATGATGGTAATGGACCTCCGCAACTGAAAATAATTTTTTCAAAATGATTCGAAATTTTTTATTTTCGACGAAAAATTTGTCCATCTTCCCGAATTTTTTTCTCAAAAGTGCGTAAGATTTCGGGGATATGACTATTCACCAAAAATGATTGTAATTGATCCTCGCAACTAAAAATAATTTTTTTAGAACGATTCGAAATTTTTTATTTTCGTCGAAAAATTTGTCCAACTTCCTGAATTTTTTTCTTGAAAGTGCGTAGGATTTCGGGGATATGTCTATTCACCAAAAATGATTGCAATTGACCCCTGCAATCGAAAACAATTTTTCCAGAACGATTCGAAATATTTTAATTTTGTCGAAAAATTTGTCCACCTTCCTGAATTTTTTTCTCGAAAGCACGTAAGATTTCGGAGGTATGTGTATTCAACAAAAATGATGCTAATGGACCCCCGCAACTGAAAATAATTTTTTTGAAACGATTCGAAATTTTTTATTTTCGTAAAAATTTGTCCATCTTCCCGAATTTTTTTCTCGAAAGTGCGTAGGATTTCGGGGATATGTCTATTCACCAAAAATGATTGCAATTGACCCCTGCAATCGAAAACAATTTTTCCAGAACGATTCGAAATATTTTAATTTTGTCGAAAAATTTGTCCACCTTCCTGAATTTTTTTCTCGAAAGCACGTAAGATTTCGGAGGTATGTGTATTCAACAAAAATGATTGCAATTGATCCCTGCAACTAAAAATATTTTTTCAAAAAGGATTTGAAAGTTTTTAATTTCGTTAGAAAGTTTGTCCACCTTTTTGAATTTTTTTCTCGAAAATGCGTAGGATTTCATGGGTATGTCTATTTACGAAAAATGATTGTAACTGACCCTTACAACCGAAAATAATTTTTGTAGAACGATTCGAAATATTTTTTTTTTCGCCGAATTTAGGCACCTACTATTATAGTAATTCAGAATATTCCGAATAACAGGGTGCAGCGGATAATTGGAAGATTATTGTAATTCTAACCGGAGCTTTCGTGACAGGCAACGGTTGGTTTTAAAGAGATAACCAGGGCCCGGAGTCTGTTTTTTGTTTCCACCGAGCGAACACTCGTTGGACAAGCAGCGTCACCTTTTTTTCGGCGTCGCGGCGCGCCACATTCGTCGACGTTGACGTATTTAGAGCAACGACACTGCACTCGGTAGTCTTGAAACCTCGTATGGCCGAAATCCAATTTTCTAACATCTGCACTAATCGTTAAATTTTTGGTACGAACGATTGTTTTACAAATTTCCGATTATCAGAACGAGTTTGTCTCCCTATTAGTTCGGATAATCGACGATCTTTTACAGATACGCGAGTAGATGGTTACACGTCTCGAGTGTTGAATAAACAGACACAGGTTATTCCGTAGCAAACACGCTTCTCCCGTTGTAATCGTAAAATGATTTGAAAGCTTGGCCAAACAAAGGGTCCCCCGGTCGCCCACGCACGCCTGACATTTCACCCTTCCACGGGATTAAAGTATTTCGTGAAATCAATTCGCAGACAATGAGAGCCGCGTCCTTGCCACGATTAAGCGCTATCCATGGAGACCTATTAAGCTGATTATAGTCACCGCTTTGGTGCAGACAGATTTACATGCAGAAGCATGAAGCGCAGTTATTCGTCCAAATGTACAGAGAAATAGCATTTGAATAATCATCTGTTCGCCATTACTCGCAATCTTGATGAATTCTTCTATTATTAGATTAATAACAACATATCCTTTGTACCTAACCTATACTTGTTAATTCTATACACTTACGCTTTTCGACAGTTATCGATAGTATTTTTTATTTGGTTATTATATCTAATTCCACTTTATTTACCGTCTGTGTTATACAGGTTTAAGTACTTAACGTTATCGGTCTAAACAATGTTTGAGGTTAGTTTTTTCGAGTCTCGAGATATGGGTCGCTAAAATAAATAGGTTAATTATAATATTTAACCATAAAAAATTCTCTGACAGGCAGAGACGCGTTTCGATGATCCGCGCGGAGCTTCTGCTGGCGTGACGATTTCGCCGAATCAGCCATGGCGCCGATATTGTTGTCCAGCGCGGCGCGACTTTCACCCAGCATCACCCGGTATAATCTACGGATCACGAACGACTGCGAGAATTGCATTAGCCGTGGGCAAGGCTGCTCCAAGGCTGTCCGGATTGTGTGTCATTCGCGGTTTCGCAATCCGGTTCAGATGAAAACGTAGGCCTAGTCAGCCCGCGTGTGTGCACCTTGCTTCTCCTACAACCGAACGCGTGCACCGATTCTCGGCGTACTTTCACGCCTGGTCGTGATAACAACGTTCGCCAGGTGGTGTCACCTATTATCAGAATCGATCGCGTTTCCATTACAGCGCACTGGGTCTAACCTTTCTATTTACTTAACAAGTTGTGCCAACCGACTGTGGAGATCTCTATCGTTCCGCCATATTGGATCATGTCCTTACGAACTTAACCTCAAGAATTAACCAAAACTTCCGCTGTCCACGATTCACATTTAACGAACGTGGAATTAATAATGATGCAGCGAAACTAACGCTTATTTATTCATAACAAAATCTCGACGAACGTTAATATTAGACCCAATCTCGAATCGTGGCTATTTTCGTTTCATTACCACGCGCGTTTAACGTCCTTCCTAATCGTCGGAGAAACGAATCGATAGAAACCCGTGACTGGGAACGGTAAAATCTCAACTATTTTAGATTCACCTTGCACGTGAACCTTCGCCGTGACGCGCGGCACAATTGCGCGATATTTCAACGTACTTAATTACTGCCTTCGATTGCACACAGAGCCTCCTTCGGCCGTCTCATGAAATTATTTGACGTTATCGTACCCGTAACACGACCTAATAAATTAATGTCCGAACCTTATCCAACCGTAAATCCCGTCCTCTCGAACCGGAAGTCTAACGACCGTATCCAACGGCGCCGAACTTAAACGATCGATCGTTTCCCCGCGACGCGGATATCGGGATTCACGACGATTACCAATATCGAGAATTTCATGCTTCCGTCTACGAAGCAACGGAATTTAATTATTAATCTACGAGGAACGCACGCGGGTAAAATTTTAGATATTTGTGGCGCTGATTTGCTGCGGGAAGGAACTAGAGAGAATCGTAGGAGAACAGAAAAGGAAAGGAGGGGGCACGTTTCTAGCAGGTCCTGCTTTAGACAACTGAGATATTGGGAAATCGTTCGAAGAATGTATACACAGGGTGTTCAGCCACCCCTGGGAAAAATTTTAATGGGGGATTCTAGAGGCCAAAATAAGACGAAAATCAAGAATACCGATTTGTTGATGGAGGTTTTGTTAAAAAGTTATTAACGTTTAAAGTTCCGCTCGTACTGAATTTTTTTCTCGAAAATGCGCAAGATTTCGGGGGTATGTCTATTCACCAAAAATGATTGTAAGTGGCCCCCGCAACCGAAAATAATTTTTCCAAAACGATTTGAAATTTTTTTTTTCCGTCGAAAAATTTCACATATTCTCGAATTTTTTTTACGAAAGTGGGTAGGATTTCGAGGGTATGTATAATGATAAAAAATGGTTGTAATTGACCCCCACAACCGAAAATAATTGTTTTAGTATGATTTGAAATTGTTTAATTTCGTCTAAAAATTTCAGTACTTTCTCGAATTTTTTTCTCGAAAGTGCGTAGGATTTCGAGGGTATGTGTAATGACCAAAAATGATTGTAATTGACCCCCGTAACCGAAAATAATTTTTCCAAAACGATTTGAAATTTTTTTTTTCCGTCGAAAAATTTCACATATTCTCGAATTTTTCTTACGAAAGTGGGTAGGATTTCGAGGGTATGTATAATGATAAAAAATGATTGTAATTGACCCCCACAACTGAAAATAATTTTTCCAGAACGATTTGAAATTTTTTTTCATCGAAAAATTTAGGCACCTAATTAGATTTTTAGTAAGGAATTTTTTTCTCGAAAATGCGCAGGATTTCGGGGGTATGTCTAATCACTAAAAATGCTTACAATTGGCCCCTGCAACCGAAAATAATTTTTTTAGTATGATTTGAAATTTTTTAATTTCGTCGAAAAATTTCAGTACTTTCTCGAATTTTTTTCTCGAAAGTGCGTAGGATTTCGAGGGTATGTGTAATGATCAAAAATGATTGTAATTGACCCCCGTAACCGAAAATAATTTTTCCAAAACGATTTGAAATTTTTTTTTTCCGCCGAAAAATTTCACATATTCTCGAATTTTTTTTACGAAAGTGGGTAGGATTTCGAGGGTATGTATAATGATAAAAAATGATTGTAATTGACCCCCATAACTGAAAATAATTTTTCCAGAACGATTTGAAATTTTTTTTCATCGAAAAATTTAGGCACCTAATTAGATTTTTAGTAAGGAATTTTTTTCTCGAAAATGCGCAGAATTTCGGGGGTATGTCTAATCACTAAAAATGCTTACAATTGGCCCCTGCAACCGAAAATAATTTTTTTAGTATGATTTGAAATTTTTTAATTTCGTCGAAAAATTTCAGTACTTTCTCGAATTTTTTTCTCGAAAGTGCGTAGGATTTCGAGGGTATGTGTAATGACCAAAAATGATTGTAATTGACCCCCGTAACCGAAAATAATTTTTCCAGAACGATTTGAGATTTTTGAATTTAATTGTTAATAACTTTTTAACGAAGCCTCCATCAACAAATTGGTATTCTTGATTGTCGTCTTATTTTGGCCTCTAGAATCCTCCATTAAAATTTTTCCCACGTGTGATCGAATACCGTGTATATAGCAACCGAGGGCTCGGTCGAGCGCGACCCCTCTGGTGGCAAGCATTTGAGGCGACGCTAGTCATATTTCGATTTGTGAAGAGTTTGAAATTAGTAACAGCTGCAAGAAAGTAAACGCGCAAAGCGTCCTGATTTCGTATTGACCGAAGGAAACGTCTCAAGTTCACGTCTCGATCACGGGATAGCCGATCCATCGAACGCGCTAACGTGGCAGTTACGTAACCTCAAAGCGGTAAATTCTGTGCACCGAGACTCGCTGAACGGCACGGCCCGTTAACTAATGACACGGACAGTTTGTCACTACGCCTCGTGAACGCAGACACTGTCACTGGTTAGCGAGTTTATCGCGACGATTAACGGGTCTACCGCGAAGAATTCCGTGCAAAGTCGAGAAGAGACTTTAAGGCGGCCCGACGCGAACGCTGCCGAACGAAAAGCCTCCGGACGCGAGGACCGCCTCCGTTGAAAGGAAAGTTTAAGTGCCGCTTCTGCCGGCGATAACCAGCTAATGTATGATAATTACCGGCTTACCTCGAAGTCGAGCCCGTTTTCTTTATTTTTAATCCCCGAGACTATCGGGACACTTGTTTCGGCCCCGCCAGATATTCCAATTAGCATGCCCGTTGCATTTTTTATTGGAAACACCTAAATAATCCCTAATCAACGAATAGATTTAGCATTTATTATTTAATGAATACTCGACGGTTAAAAACATGGATGATGTTTATATTAGGTAGTATTTGAGGTTAGGTTGTGAAACAGCCTTATTCGCTGAAACTCGCCTCTTCGCACAGCTTGACATAGTTCCTTTATGCACAGTTTGCTTTTTTTTCGTTTTTATCTGGCGAATAAAGTCGTTAAATAAAGAGAAAAAGAATTTTAAGAAATGCACAGCAGCGTGTAAACCGCGCGATGTTAATCTCGTGACGAGATAAGACTGTGAACTTTTTGAAACTCGGTAATAAAAAGATTTCCTCAGCTTCGAAAAATGCAGAATTGCAAAAGATAAAGGAACATTCTGATGTGAAATGTACACTTGGTGGTGGACCATCTATCACCGGCAGAAATGGATAAAATCAAGGCTGTGATCGATGGTGGTCGCTTCGTGACTTACGAGATTGTTATGCCACTGAACGGTGCTGTTTCGTGACATTTACGCAAGCTTGCGGTCGACAAGCTAGATATTTGGGTGCCGCGTCGGTCGAGCGAAACGAATTTAATGGACCGAATTCCCGCGCGCGATTTGCTACTGAAAACGAGTTTTTTCTCGAGTCGTTGCAGAGGGCAAAAAGTATCGTGCGCGTAAACAATATTAATTGGATGAGAAAGATTACAGCCGCGAGCGACGATCGTAAAGGCTGGAATGCATCCAACGAAAGTCACGCCGTGTATCAGATGTGTTTAAAAAAAAATTTTAATAGCGATGATATTCGATATTCGTAACGCGGAAACGACGGAGAACATAAATGAATTGAACGCCGTTGTCGAGATGGCGCGTTTCCGGTTAGTGTTGCGAGAACAAATATGCATTATCTAGAAAGTGTTCCATTACATCGATAGCTGGACGCGACAACTTGACTTTGAAAGCTGATCGACGACGAACGTGCTCCGGCGAAAACCGTTCTGTACTTGGAATAATGCGACTAACTGTAAACTCGACGCTGTAATGTATCGGGGATTCACCTGTCGGTTGCGCAACTTCGTCGACGCCATATTGGAAATTTCGAGAAACACCTCCTCCTCCTTCGAGCAACGAATTTCCGGCGTGAAACAACCGAGAAGTCTAAACCGAGTGAAAACATCGTACAGTGATTTATTCTCACCGTCTATGCCACGCCTGTACGACTCTAATCGATTGGGATATGGTTTTTCGGTAGATCTCTCGTTTTTCCTCGACCATTTACACCGTTGACCGTTTCTGTGATTATCCTTTCGATTTGTTTCCACTTTGCAATGCCACGAAACACCTCTGCTTTTTCTAATCGTCGCGATAATCAATTTTTATCGGGTTGAAATCAATCTCGTGCTCCAACGATATCTACGAACGAGATAATGCCCGAGAAACGTAAAGAACTGGTTGCCGACGCGGACAGGCGTTGCGTCACGTGTTCCGCGAAACGCACGGCCCCATAATAAAGCAGACTGTTTGCACAGACGGTTCGTGTTTGTTGGTCTTATTCACGGAATGTTAGAGGATGATCGAAAACACGCCGAAAAAGAATTTACGACGCATGGACGATCTCGTAGGGTCGGCAACCCAAGGGAAACGCACGGATGTGGAAATCGCTTTTAGAACAGCATGTGGAAATTGTAGTGCACGTGCAGCGTTACAGAGGAGCCTCGTAGGGCTTTCCTTTCAGAGATATTTTCATTTAAACATTGTATGGATCTCGAAAGAAATGCCTGCTTTATTTTGCTTTTCTCACTAATCCACGTTTCGATCGAGAAGGAAATGTAATATTATATGCCGCGACTTGCAGAGAGCAGACTGACCGTGAACCTAGCAACCACGTCTGCGAGTGATTATGTCAGTATTATATCATTCCTCGTAATCGATGCTCGCCCGTGCGAGAAGACGCACGACGAGGAGCGATAACACGCGTCGAAGATCCAACACGATATTCAGTGACCGTTTTAACGTCTCGATATTAATCTAGAAAGAAAAAAGTCCCTACATTGAGAGCAGTATCGAGTTTGAGGTTATTGTCTATGTACTTTTGCAAATGGGAAGCCCTGGATCCCGATTTATTGCCGGATACATTTCTAACCTCACATTATATTTTAGGTTAGGAATTTTTTTCTCGAAAGTGCGTAGGATTTCGGAGGTATGTCTATTCACCAATAATGATTGTAACTGACCTTCGCAATCGAAAATAATCTTTTTAGAACGATTCGAAATTTTATTTTTTCGCCAAAAAATTTAGGCATCTTCCTGAATTTTTTTCTCGAAAGTGGATAGGATTCGGAGGTATGTCTATTCACCAAAAATGATGGTAATGGACCCCTGCAACTGAAAATAATTTTTCCAGAACGATTGGAGATATTTTAATTTCGTCGAAAAATTTGTCCACCTTCCTGAATTTTTTTCTCGAAAGTACGTAAGATTTCGAGGGTATGTCTATTCACCAAAAATGATGGTAATGGAACCCCACAACCGAAAATAATTTTTTTAAAACAATTCGAAATTTTTTATTTTCGTCGAAAAATTTGTCTATCTTCCTGAATTTTTTTCTCGAAAGCGCATAAGATTTCGAGGGTATGTCTATTCACCAAAAATTATGCTAATGGACCCCCGCAACTGAAAATAATTTTTTTGAAACAATTCGAAATTTTTTATTTTCGTCGAAAAATTTGTCCATCTTCCTGAATTTTTTTTTCGAAAGCGGATAGGATTTCGGGGGTATGTCTATTCACCAATAATGATTGTAATTGACCCCCGCAACTGAAAATAATTTTTTTAAAACGATTCAAAATTTTTTATTTTTGTCGAAAAATGTGTCCACCTTCTCGAATTTTTTTCTCGAAAATGGATAGGATTTCGGGGGTATGTCTACTCATCAAAAATGATGGTAATGGACCCCCGAAACCGAAAATAATTTTTTCAGAATCATTTGAAATTTTTTAATTTCGTCGAAAAATTTGTCCACCTTCTCGAATTTTTATCTCGAAAGTACGTAGGATTTCGGGGGTATGCCTATTCACCAAAAATGATGGTAATGGACCCCCGCAACTGAAAATAATTTTTTCAGAACGATTCTAAATTTTTTAATTTCGTCGAAAAATTTGTCCACCTTCTCGAATTTTTATCTCGAAAGTGCGTAGGATTTCGGGGGTATGTCTATTCACCAAAAATGATGGTAATGGACTCCTGCAACTGAAAATAATTTTTTCAGAACGATTCGAAATTTTTTATTTTCGTCGAAAAATTTGTCCATCTTCCTGAATTTTTATCTCGAAATTACGTAAGATTTTGGGGGTATGTCTATTCACCAAAAATGATGGTAATGGACCCCTGCAACTGAAAATAATTTTTCCAGAACGATTCTAAATTTTTTAATTTCGTCGAAAAATTTGTCCATCTTCTCGAATTTTTTTCTCAAAAGTGGATTGAATTTCGGGGGTATGTCTATTCACAAAAAAGGATGCTAATGGACCCCCGCAGCTGAATATAATTTTTTCAGAACGATTCGAAATATTTTAATTTCGTCGAAAAATTTGTCCACCTTTCTGAATTTTTTTCTCGAAAGCGGATAGGATTTCGGGGGTATGTCTATTCACCAAAAATGATGATAATGGACCCCCGCAGCTGAATATAATTTTTTCAGAACGATTCGAAATATTTTAATTTCGTCGAAAAATTTGTCCACCTTCCTGAATTTTTTTCTCGAAAGCGCATAAGATTTCGAGGGTATGCCTATTCACCAAAAATGACGATAATGGACCCCCGCAGCTGAATATAATTTTTTTGAAACGATTCGAAATTTTTTTTTTCGTCGAAAAATGTACCTATTTCCTCAATCGCGAGCAGCATCGAATTTGATGTTATTGTCTATGTACTTTTGCAAATGGGGAAGCTCTGGATCCCGATTTGCGGTCATAGCCTGATGCAATTCTTCCAGGAACAGGACCTATGACCGAACATAGGTCGGTGTCGCAAGGAAATCCTTGGAAACGCACCTGACGCGAGAAACTCGCCGATTTCGCGTGTCGCAGCAAAGAATTCCTAATCGAGTGCAGTCGAGGAGGCAAATATCGAGCGGTGTCACGTAAGTGGCGCGCGATTCCGGGCCGACCAGTTTTCCACGCCACGGTTCGAACAAGGAGCGGACTCGATTTCGAACGACATCTTGGGAATCAAACTCGAGAGCAACCCCGTAATGAGATCTTCGGGGCTCGTCTCGCTCTCGAAAATCAATTTCACGCCGCTGGCGCGCGAAAGAAATAACTAATAATCCAATCCATGGAAGAAACGAATATCGATCGACCCCAGCCGATTCTCCATTATGGCCCTAATTTCGAAAATAAAAGTTAAATTAAAATATTGGTTCTAGTTCTTCCGATACGGTTTGAGCCGATCGAAGGTGTCAAATTTTACCGCGATTAACCCTAATGTCCTAATGTAACCCCAATTGCTAAAAATTTAGCGGCCATTGTCGCGTCGAAACCCGAGGACCGAGGAGCAAAAGGTCAGGAAACGATGCGAATCCTCCGCGTCTGCCTGAAGAGGATCGACAGAGGGTCCGCGGTTACCGGGGATCAAGAATCGTGGCCGAGATCGACGGTGAGCCGGAAGAATTCGAGTCGGCTCGTCGAGGAGGACGATTATCGAGTTGACTTCAATCGAATCGCACGCGTTTGAATCGCCGAAAGGAAACGCCGTCACGGAAGACCGTAGCAGTAGCGCGCAGCTGAAGAAGCGGGACAATGGAGGAGAAGATACGCGGCCTTTGGTGTTCGCTTCCGCCGCCGTTGAACACGTGTACGCACTAATAATAAGACGACGCTAATTATAAGACGACAATTAACCGAGACCTTACCGCGTCCAAGGCGCGCGAACCAGCGTCTCTCGGGATTTCGAAACGCTCAGGCCAGTGGTTCTTAGCGCTAGATGTGGTAGCAAAGTTAATAATTCAACAAGTGTTCACGAGACAATTACGATACGCGTATTTGTAATTTACTCGTAGCCCCAGTTTTACGACTAAAATATGCAACCAACTCCTGTTAGATAATCGAGGGAGTTGCAATTTTAAAAAGGGAAAGAACAAAACAGCATATGAATGCAAAGGTACGGGATTTCTCTCATTTAAATTCGAGATCCGTTTAATCACGGTTTTACCGTATATAAATATTGGAGGAGCTCGCAGACGACAAAGGGCGGTGTTGCGTGCTTCTAGTAGCAAGCTTCAAAGGTTAAACGGCGCTAATTAAAAGCATTCGTGCCTCGACGCTAAAACGCGTGCATCAGCGTTGCACAGCTGTCCTTCCTGTCTATCCTCGCGGCATAATTTATCGGACCTCTTCGAAACAAACCCCCCCACGTGCAATCACGTCGCGGCAATACGTATCAGATTTATTCCACCGATTATTTACGACGTCCGACTTTTGATACGATAACGAGAAACGAGGTTATTGCCGAGGACGCACGCGTTTTCCGAGAACGTTATCAGCCGCTATCGCCGGGCTAATTATCGGTAACGACGGTCGCGAGCCGCATTGTTCGAATACGACCGATGTCTCGACGCCGAACGAACGATAATTACCATCACTTAAGGTACGTCCGCCACCGTCGCGACTGTTATGTGTTATTAATGTAACGTAACAATTGATCCGTGTGAGACATTGTTGTTCCCTTGGTTCGCACGACCAACACGAATCTTTCTCACGACACTTACACGCTTTGCGACAACTCGACGAATCTTGGGGCTATCCCGTATACAGGGTGTTCGGCCACCCCTGGGAAAAATTTTAATGGGGGATTCTAGAGGCCGAAATAAGACGAAAATCAAGAATACCAATTTGTTCATGGAGGCTTCGTTAAAAAGTTATTAACAATTAAATTCAAAAATTTCAAATCGTTCTGAAAAAATTATTTTCGGTTGTGGGAGTCGATTACAACCATTTTTGGTGAATACATATACCTTCGAAATCCTACCCACTTTCGAGAAAAAAATTCGAGAAAGTACTGAAATTTTTAGACGAAATTAAAAAATTTCAAATCATACTAAAAAAATTATATGTAGCTACAGGGGCCAATTGTAAGCGTTTTTAGTGATTAGACATACCCCCGAAATCCTGCGCATTTTCGAGAAAAAAATTCCTTACTAAAAATCTAATTAGATGCCTAAATTTTTCGACGAAAAAAAATTTCAAATCGTTCTGGAAAAATTATTTTCGGTTGCGGGGGTCAATTACGACCATTTTTGGTGAATACATATACCTTCGAATTCCTACCCACTTTCGAGAAAAAAATTCGAGAAAGTACTGAAATTTTTAGACGAAATTAAAAAATGTCAAATCATACTAAAAAAATTATATGTAGCTACAGGGGCCAATTGTAAGCATTTATAGTGATTAGACATACCCCCGAAATCCTGCGCATTTTCGAGAAAAAAATTCCATACTAAAAATCTAATTAGGTGCCTAAATTTTTCGACGAAAAAAGAAAAATTTCAAATCGTTCTGAAAAAATTATTTTCGGTTGCGGGGGTCGATTACGACCATTTTTGGTGAATACACATACCTTCGAAATCCTACCCACTTTCGAGAAAAAAATTCCAGAAAGTACTGAAAATTTTAGACGAAATTAAAAAATTTCAAATCATATTAAAAAAATTATATGTAGCTACAGGGGCCAATTGTAAGCATTTTTAGTGATTAGACATACCCCCGAAATCTTGCGCATTTTCGAGAAAAAATTTCCTTACTAAAAATCTAATTAGATGCCTAAATTTTTCGATGAAAAAAAATTTCAAATCGTTCTGGAAAAATTATTTTCGGTTGTGGGGGTCAATTACAATCATTTTTTACCATTATACATACCCTCGAAATCCTACCCACTTTCAGTAAAAAAAATTCGGGAATATGTGAAATTTTTCGACGGAAAAAAAAAATTTCAAATCGTTTTGGAAAAATTATTTTCATTTGCGGGGGTCGATTACAATCATTTTTGTTGAATACACATAATCCCGAAATCTTGCGCATTTTCGAGGAAAAAATTCAGTACTAACGGAACTTTAAACGTTAATAACTTTTTAACGAAATCTCCATCAACAAATTAGTATTATTGATTTTCATCTTATTTTGGCCTCTAGAATCCCGCATTAAAATTTTTCCCACGGTTGGTCAAACACCCTGTATATTTTCTCGGTCAAAACCGTCGACGATAACAAAAAATGTCGTTCCTTAAGCAAAAGTATTAATGCATGAAAATGCATCCGATTTAGGAGACGATCGAGTTCGCGAATCCACAGTTGGACGTCGAATGATAACGATAAGAATAGATTAGTTTGCTATTAGATCGGATGATGTACCTTGAATTTAATCTATTTCTGAAGTAGCCAATATTTGTTTCCCACTTATGGGCGCTCAACTTTCGCGACGACAAACTTCGTAAAGCGTATTTCCATGGCGGATGGATGATTAAAACGGTTTCCCGTTAAGTCACGAACGTATATAGTTTTAAAAATTTTAGGTTTCCACACGATGGATACGAGAAACGACTAGAAAGTCCCGGGACGTTTCTTCCGGTGAGGAGTCGTTGGAACGCACGCGCGCGGTTCCGAGCGGATCGTTTCGCCGCGGCCCGTCGCTTCCGGGGCGAAATTCAGCCTCTTCTGGTCTGCTCGACTTGCGCAACGTCGATTACGAATACGTAACAATGACGAATAGAACGCGTACGCGATCGTCCCAGGAAGTGCCACGAAACAGAACCAAAAGCGACGATCGAGAAAATGTTAACCAGGATCCGGTGCAAGGGCTCCTCTCTCGCGCTAGGAATCGTCGTTCCTGGTAGAAATTTATTAGAAAGCCGCACATTTGGCACGGAGTGTGAAGGGAAGCGAGAACGAAACACGTTCGAATGGGATAATCGACTAGCCGCGTATAAATTACCGGCGAACAAGCCGCGATGCGAAAGCAATACAAATCAGACGTTGACTTTGGGACCAATGCCAAAAACGCCCGGTGACATTCTAATCGAGGCTGAACAGGTTCGCCTTTACGCCTTCTACCCTCCCCCCTTTTAATATAGAAATTGTAGACCACAAGTTGAGACAAAAATGTCAAAAATACGATTCGTCCATAAATGTTGTTGATGATTAAGCCTGTATTATTTATGGTATTACAGATTAGATAACGTCAGTCATTTTTTGGACTACTAATAGTGTTCCAAGAGATAAGTTGGAATACAAATTCAGAAATAATAAATAAAATTATTCTAGGTTTTGTGGCGTCGCCTCCCATGCTCGCCACCAGAGGGATCGTGCTCTCACAAGCGCTCGATCGACTTCTCGGTTGCTATATACAGAGTGTTCGGTCAACCCTGGGAAAAATTTTAATGGGAGATTCTAGGGGCCAAAATAAGACGAAAATCAAGAATATCAATTTCTTGATTGAGGCTTCGTTAAAAGGTTATTAAAAAATTTCAAATCATTCTGAAAAAAATATTTTTGGCTGTAGAGGTCAATTACAATCATTTTTGGTCAATAGACATACCCTCCAAATCCTACCCACTTTCGAGAAAAAAATTCAAGAAGGTGTGAAACTTTTCGACAAAATTGAAAAATTTCAAATCGTTTTAAAAAAAAAATATTTTCAGTTGCAGGGGTCGATTATAAGCATTTTTGGTGAATAGACATATTCCCGAAATCCTATCCACTTTCGAGAAAAAAATTCCTAAACAAAAATCTAATGTGAGGCCAGAAATGGTACCTCGAAATTTCATGCGAATCATTAAAACATCATAACTTCTGAACGGATTGGGCGATTTTAATGTTTAAAAAGGCAAACAACGCATATTTTAGTGGAGAATATGTAGAAATTCCAATAATATTCGAAAAGTTGGTCCTGAACTCCGTAAAGTGAGAAAAACCACACATAAAAATGGTCCAATTTTCAAATGGCCATAACTCCCACAATAGTGAATGTATTTCAATGAAACTTTTTTCTAAAGTAGGGCTAATGGGTACCTACAAAAAAGTATTAGACAACTTTTCTATAGGGCGTCAAACAAAATTACTAAAAATAAAAAAAGAATTTTTAAGAACAGTTTATAATATTTTACTTTATGTGCTTCAGATACGACGCTTTTATATTCTTTCGCGACGCATCTCAAGGTGATATGCATCTATCACGCGCAAATACGCAACACCGAAACGTCCCACGTGTTGCCGCGACATTGCTGCGTGCGTGATTATTAACGTCGTAACGTTTGCTTTGCTTCTTCTACTCCTTTTATGTCCCCGGTGCACACAGCCGGTAAACTGTTTTTCAAAACGAGAACGCTTCTACTCGACGTGATAAATTATAATGAAACGTTTGTTTCTTTACATAACAGACATGGGCAACCTTTTATGGGCGACTTGCCATAGAAGATTCTGTCCATCCCGCCGTGGTCCAATCAAACGAAAGCCAAATGTAATAAGATAATGGGGCCAAACCTGCAACATAAAACGAATAACAAAATTATCAAAATTGTACGCGGAGAGGTTCGTTTCGTGATATTTCCACGGACGGTTTCACCTCGGTATTTTCAAGATTACTCGAAAAAGAAACACCTGATCTATTTTTCAGAATGCTCCTTTAACGACGGACCCTCGACATCGCGAATATTTTCTGTTTCGAGGCGAGCCCAATAATCTCTTCGCCAGTTTAACGAGCGAGGTAGCTGTTTTCCAGCAAACGCGGCTACGAAACGGTAAAAATACAAGGGGTTAATCCGGCTTTCGTTCTTCTCCCGACAATTTCAACCGCGTCGAACTTCGTTCCAACGAGAATAACGAAAACGTCCCCCCGGCGCTCGCGGAAAGTGGAGCGCGCACGATGTTGCTGCGCGCGTTCCCCCGAAACTGTGTGCAAATGCTATTAAAATGGAAATACACTGCGGTTTCGCCAAGTGTCGTTGCCGCACGAAAAGCTGCGCGCGCACGCCCGGCAACAGACGCTTTGCAAACAAACGACGGTATAAACAAGTTTGCCTTCGGGCGTCTAGACTGGATATTCAATTTTTACGAAGGACCCGCTCTCGAGTCGAAGGCTCGATCGATTATTCGTCGTCGGTGAACCGTTTGCACGTCTTCGCTCGGTTCGACGCGAATTATTTAGCTTCCTGACCCAACGAACACGAGGTCCAGGGGATTAAAACGTATCCAGATCGGGAGGAACTAGTAAATCAGAATTCTTTTCCACAGAGGAAAAGAAAATCCATACTAACAATGAAACCGTAATTCTTGGACGAGAAAATACGTTTAGCCGTAATCCATATTAACCCCTTCGTATTGTTCGACGGGTCAAGGCACTTTGCTCTACCCAATCCCGTCTTTACGAAGCAACACGGAGAGATAATAGGATTATTTTTCGCAAATAATATTGTACACGGTCGGGAAAGGAAATTCGACGATTCGAGAATAATACGACACGCATCGCGCGGAGGATTGGTCAACCTTGCGAAGGTGAAGATTATTAGCGATCGGGAGTGGCGAGAAAAGAAATCTGCCGATTCAATTGCAATTTCCGCGCGGAAAATGGAAGATTCTCGCGCTAAGTATGATTCAATCGTTGCGTAACGTTGCCTATTTTCTACGTAGTGTTCAGCGGTCGGAACAAATTTTAAATTGCACGCTGACGAAAGAGTGCCTGAACGCAGTTACATCGGTGGCTGAGTACGGTTATCACGGTTCTGGGTGAAGTTTAGACGAGACACAAAACTTTAAAAAAATAGAGAAAATTATTAAATATTAATTGACATAAAAAGTAAGAGAAATGAAACGAGTACAGAACCGTAGACAAAGTATTACAAACATGTTGCAACAAGTTCTGACGTTATCAATGCACAACTTGTTCGAGCAGAAGTATGGAGGCTATATTCCACAATAAGACAATGCTCCTTGTCGTACTTCGAACAAAAGTAACAAATAGCTCGCTGAGAAGGCACAATACGCACACATGCTTAATGTTTTAAACAGGTTTGTAATAAA
Organism: Colletes latitarsis; assembly: GCF_051014445.1. Classification (NCBI taxonomy): domain Eukaryota; kingdom Metazoa; phylum Arthropoda; class Insecta; order Hymenoptera; family Colletidae; genus Colletes; species Colletes latitarsis. The sequence goes on along the minus strand of NC_135141.1, from coordinate 25,516,798 downwards.
GGAATAGATATGTAAATAGACAATACCTGCAACATTGTTACCTAATAGCTCTTCTGCACATTGTTCAAATAAGATGGTGGATTTATTATATCTACTATACAGGGTGTTCGGCCACACATGGGAAAAATTTTAATGGGGGATTCTAGAGGCCAAAATAAGACGAAAATCAAGAATACCAATTTCTTGATGGAAGCTTCGTTAAAAAGTTATTAACGTTTAAAGTTCCGTCAGTAATGAATTTTTTTCTCGAAAATGCGCAAGATTTCGGGGGTATGTGTAATGACCAAAAATGATTGTAATTGACCCCTGCAACCGAAAATAATTTTTCCAAAACGATTTGAAATTTTTTAATTTCTTCGAAAAATTTCACACATTCTCGAATTTTTTTCTAGGAAATGAGTAGGATTTCGGGGGTATGTCTATTCACCAAAAATGATTGTAATTGACCCCTGCAACCGAAAATAATTTTTCCAAAACGATTTGAAATTTTTATTTTCCGTCGAAAAATTTCACACATTCTCGAATTTTTATCTAGAAAGTGGGTAAGATTTCGAGGGTATGTGTAATGACCAAAAATTATTGTAATAAACCCCTCCAACCGAAAATAATTTTTTCAGAATGATTCGAAATTTTTTAATTTCTTCGAAAAATTTCACACATTCTCGAATTTTTTTCTAGGAAATGAGTAGGATTTCGGGGGTATGTCTATTCACCAAAAATGATTGTAATTGACCCCTGCAACCGAAAATAATTTTTCCAAAACGATTTGAAATTTTTATTTTCCGTCGAAAAATTTCACACATTCTCGAATTTTTATCTAGAAAGTGGGTAAGATTTCGAGGGTATGTGTAATGACCAAAAATTATTGTAATAAACCCCTCCAACCGAAAATAATTTTTTCAGAATGATTCGAAATTTTTTAATTTCTTCGAAAAATTTCACACATTCTCGAATTTTTTTCTAGGAAATGAGTAGGATTTCGGGGGTATGTCTATTCACCAAAAATGATTGTAATTGACCCCTGCAACCGAAAATAATTTTTCCAAAACGATTTGAAATTTTTATTTTCCGTCGAAAAATTTCACACCTCGAATTTTTATCTAGAAAGTGGGTATGATTTCGAGGGTATGTGTAATGACCAAAAATGATTGTAATTGACCCCTGCAACCGAAAATAATTTTTTCAGAACGATTCGAAATTTTTTAATTTCTTCGAAAAATTTTACACATTCTCGAATTTTTTTCTAGGAAATGAGTAGGATTTCGGGGGTATGTCTATTCACCAAAAATGATTGTAATTAACCCTTGCAACCGAAAATAATTTTTTTAGAACGATTCGAAAAAAATTTTTTTCGCCGAAAAATTTAGGCACTGTCGATTTTTCTTAAAAATTTCTTTTTCATTTTTAATAATTTTGTTTGGCGCCCTACAGAAAAGTTGTCTAATACTTTTTTGTAGGCACCCATGAGCTCTACTTCAGAAAAAAGTTTCATTGAAATATATTCATTATTGTAGGAGTTATGCCTGTTTGAAAATTGGACCAGTTTTATTGGGTTTTTCAAACTTTACAGAGTTAAGGATCAACTTTTCGAATATTTTTGCAATTTCTACATATTCTCCACCAAAATACGCGTAGTTTGCTTTTTTAAACATTAAAATCGTCCAATCCGTTACGAAGTTACGACGTTTTAAAGATTTGCATAAAAATTCGAGCAGACATTTCTGGCCAGAAATTATATTTTCGGTAAGGAATTTTTTTCTCGAAACTGAGTAGGATTTCGGGGGTATGTGTAATGACCAAAAATGATTGTAATTGATCCCTGCAACCGAAAATAATTTTTTCAGAATGATTCGAAATTTTTTAATTTCTTCGAAAAATTTCACACATTCTCGAATTTTTTTCTCGAAACTGAGTAGGATTTCGGGGGTATGTGTAATGACCAAAAATGATTGCGATCGACTCTTGCAAACGAAACAAATTTTTTTTAAACGATTTGAAAAATTTTTTTTTCTGCCAAAAAATTTCAACACCTGCCCGATTTTTTTTCTCGAAATTGGGTAGGATTTCAGGGATACGTCTATTCACGAAAAATGCTTATAATTGATCCCTACAACCAAAAATAATTTTTCCAGAACGATTTGAAATTTTTGAATTTAATTTTTAATAACTTTTTAACGAAGCCTCCATCAACAAATTGGTGTTCTTGATTTTCGTCTTATTTTGGCCTCTAGAATCCCTCCCATTAAAATTTTTCCCAGGGGTGGCTGAACACCCTGTATCTGACTAATTGCATAGTTGAATACTGCGATACGCGAGCTCATCCTCGGTTCTTAAAGTCTGCAACGTATTACGCTCGAAGAGTAAAAATATGCATGCTAGATTCGCGATAGGAGCAATCAATCAAACAACGGGAAATGCAGGAACGTTCGATTCCCCATTGGCCTGTACAAGAGCGATTATAATTCTATAATTAGCGTTACGGTCCCGCGCGTGGATATGTTATACAATCGGGCTAACGATACGCCGCCATTCGACCACGAATTGAAGGGAGTTATGGCTTGTTTAACCTACAAACGATCGAATTAACGTCCATCTGGAAACTTCCAACGGTCTCTTAAACGTCAAACGTTGAAACATACCGTAGTTCGCGTAACGACGTCTAACTCTTAAGTACAGTTATCTTGCAAACTGATTTAACGTGAACTTTTGCTAGGGAAATGCTGACGCACGCGCAAAGAATTTAATCTCTTTTTTAGTAAGACGACAGTGGTATTATTGTTCGTTACGGCTCAAACGAAAACAACCTCTACCTCCCAGAACGAACCCTTCCACATTAAGGCTGCAGCAGAACTCTTGTAACGCGACACCAGCGCTATCGACCATCAACGTCTGGCACGCCGAGGGCATCATTGTTGCGTCTGGGGGTATTCGTTTCGCTGGAATTCCCCGAAAAGACTGGATGCAACGGAAAAATTTCGACACGACGACGGTTTCGGATTCGACTGGAATCCTTCGACACCGTCGAAGTCGAAACGTTCGCGGCGAGAAACGGGTACAGATTGCCTTAAGTGCTTTCGAGTGTCGAGCGCAACGCGAACGGTACAGCGTCTAAAGGAGACCCCGTGGCGCAATGGTGTACAACTGGCCCAATTTCCAGCCGAGATTTAAACAAACTCTCGACGCTGACCACGACACGCATAATTAATGAACCGAGTTGAACAGAGCAATCGACCGAAACCCATTCGAATAAAATGTCGCCATAACGATCGTAGCCGATTATCTCGTTACGCATAGCCAAGCCGTCGTCTAATTTATCCGTGCGTTTTCGTCGAAACGGAATAAACCGTCCGCGAACCTCGGCGCTGATCTACTTTCCACTCGTTAATTAACCGTTCCAAAGTCGGAGCGCAAATTTCGCCATTACCGATACGCGGATAGTGCCTCGCTTCTTGCGTCAATCCGCGTTAGAATCATATTTACTTATAATCGAGACCCCGGAGCGTGGCTCGTCGCTCGAAACCGTTCCACTTCCAACGGTTCAAGAGCAAACGGTGACCACGATGATCACCTTTTTTTATTATCGATGAGGTCATAGTCGATCGACGAACATCTGCGGCACATAAAAGTGCAATTGTTTGCAGAAAATTCCAACACGATGTGTCAAGTCCGTAAACAAACTGTGCATCAGTTCGCGGCACCAGAGTGCAACCTACGTAAGGTCTGCTGGTGTCAGTGGCTATTTAACGGCGATCGTCATCGTTCGCGCGGGAACGAGTGGACACGTGCAAAGGGGATTCCTTCGACTCGATTCCGAGCCAATTGGCGAGCAGAGAGTATTTTTCTGGGATCCGTTAGTACCGACTATTTACACACGCTCGCGATCGTACAAATACGTACTTTCGAATATCCCAGAGCTCGCTCACGGAAAGCTACACCGTTCCTGCGTTGGTACATTTATGTGTGTACAGAGTGTTCAGCCACCCCTGGGAAAAATTTTAATGGGGGATTCTAGAGGCCAAAATAAGACGAAAATCAAGAATACCAATTTGTTGATGGAGGTTCCGTTAAAAAGTTAACAATTAAATTCAAAAATTTCAAATCGTTCTGGAAAAATTATTTTTGGTTGTAGGGGTCAATTATAAGCATTTTTGGTGAATAGATATATCCCCGAAATCCTACCCAATTTCGAGAAAAAAAATCGGGTAGGTGTTGAAATTTTTTGGCAGAAAAAAAAATTTTTCAAATCATTTAAAAAAATTTTTTTCGTTTGCAAGAGTCGATCGCAATCATTTTTGGTCATTACACATACCCCCGAAATCCTAACCATTTTCGAGAAAAAAATTCCTCACCGAAAATATAATTTCTGGCCAGAAATGTTACCCCAAAATTTCGTGCGAATCTTTAAAACGTCATAACTCCTGAACGGATTGGACGATTTTAATGTTTAAAAAAGCAAACTACGCGTATTTTGATGGAGAATATGTAGAAATTGCAAAAATATTCGAAAAGTTGATCCTTGACCCCGTAAACTGAGAAAAACCCAATAAAACTGGTCCAATTTTCAAACAGGCATAACTCCTACAATAGTGAATATATTTCAATGAAACTTTTTTCTGAAATAGAGCTCATGAGTACCTACAAAAAAGTATTACACAACTTTTCTGTAGGGTGTCAAATAAAATGACTAGAAATCAAAATCTAATTTTTAAGAAAAATCGACAGAGGGTAGGTGCCTAAATTTTTCGGCGAAAAGAAATTTATTCGAATCGTTCTAAAAAAATTATTTTCAGTTGCAGTGGTCAATTACAATCATTTTTGGTCATTACACATACCCCCGAAATCCTACCCAGTTTCGAGAAAAAAATTCGAGTAAGAGCTGAAAGTTATGGGTGAAAAAAAAGACTTTCGAATCGTCCTGGAAAAATTATTTTTAGTTGCAGGGGTCAATTGCAAGCATTTTTGGTCATTACACATACCCCCGAAATCCTACTCAGTTTCGAGAAAAAAATTCCTTACCAAACATATAATTTCTGGCCAGAAATGTCTGCCCGAATTTTCATGCGATTCTTTAAAACGTCGTAACTCCTGAACGGATTGGACGATTTTAATTTTCAAAAACGCAAACTACGCGTATTTTGGTGGAGAATATGTAGAAATTCCAAAAATATTCGAAAAGTTGATCCTTGACCCCGTAAACTGAGAAAAACCCAATAAAACTGGTCCAATTTTCAAACAGCCGTAACTCCTACAATTGTGAATATATTTCAATGAAACTTTTTTCTGAAGTAGAGCTCATGGGTGCCTACAAAAAAGTATTACACAACTTTTCTGTAGGGCGGCAAATAAAATTACTAAAAATCAAAAACGAATTTTTAAGAAAAATCGACAGGGGGTAGGTGCCTAAATTTTTCGGCGAAAAAAAAAATTTTCGAATCGTTCTAAAAAAATTATTTTCGGTTGCAGGGGTCAATTACAATCATTTTTGGTGAATAGACATACCCCTGAAATCCTACCCACTTTCGAGAAAAAAATTCGAGGTTTGAAATTTTTTGACGAAAAAAAAAAATTTCAAATCGTTTTGGAAAAATTATTTTCGGTTGTGGGGGTCAATTACAATCATTTTTGGTGAACAGACATACCCCCGAAATTTTGCGCATTTTCTAGAAAAAAATTCAATACGGGCGAAACTTTAAACGTTAATAATTTTTTAACGAAATCTCCACCAACAAATTAGTATTCTTGATTTTCATCTTATTTTGGCCTCTAGAATCCTCCATTAAAATATTTCCCAGGGGTGGCCAAACACCCTGTATTTGTCAAATAAACATCCTATATACGTATACGATCAATAAAGCTTCTTTATTACAACGCATTTATTGTTTTATCAACCTGGTGTAACATTACGCATCGATGTTTCATGTTGTTCTAGGTTAGAACGCGCCGCAGTCAATGGTTTAATATGTATGATAGGAGGATTAAAAGGTACTATTGTCTCCTGGAGGGTTCTTGGCCGTAGAAGGAGTATAAACAAATGAGGAGAGAATGAATCGAAGCGATCGTTATGCGTGTGCGACGGTATGGGTAGGAAAATGCGCCAAGGAGAAATCACGATGAGAAACGAGCATCGAGAGAATTGGGTCGCGCGCTGGCTCGAAAAAGGAGCGGAAAGAACGAACAAAAACGCGGCTTCGACGATGGATCGTTGAAATAAAAAGAAATAAAGGCGAACGAGTAAAAAAAAAAACTCCCCAAATGCCGTACGCCATCCTCGTATCGCTATTTACGCGCACGGTTCGCTCGTTGTGCTCGTGCGTTTCTCGATTAATTAATTTTTCAGTTTTTTCGCGACTTCGTCGAATTTTATTCGCGAATAGTGGAGTGTACGTTTCTAGCCAATAAATTAAAATAGAGAAGCACTCTTACTCGGAGATCTCCAACGGAGAAGCACAGATCTCGCTTTTAACCTGGCCGAGCGAAAGGTGTCGAGGGTAAAGAACCTGTTCGAATACGTTTCGTTACGTGTCCGCGACGAAGTGGACGTAATACGTTACGCAACCTCGATAAAACGAAACTCGAACGCGCCGATACGCTCATCGCGCGGTAGAATTAATTAAACGCTTTTCGTGAAACGCGTCATCCGTGACCTCCATTGTCAAAAAATTAAATTACGGCCAGCAAACGGTTCCGATCGTCTCGACGCGATAAACTTTTACGCGACGATTTACCAGCTCCCAAATATCAGATGACAATTGTAATTGAGAAAATCAATCGAGCTTAACGATACGTCTGTCTGTAACTTATCTTGCGCTCGTCGTTGTCCATCGTTCGGCGAAAAGCAAAGTACTGTTCTGCTTCTAAGAATCGACGAGCAACAATCGAACTGATAAAGCGGCGTTCTGATCGTATTCGACCGATTAAGACCGATATCGTTAAGCTTAACTTTGATTTTCAATGATAATAAAACGCTCTAGTTATTTCTTTGCGAATCTACCTTAGGATTAATCCGAAAAAAGTTGACGACGCTGCAACGACTTGGAGCTACATGGTACGGCCAGAAAAGTGCAACAAGTGCAGTCACGAGCTCGACGTGACGAGAAGAAAAGTTCTCCATGGAAAATCGTTCCAACGACGCGCGTCGAGTTTTGGCGTGTGGGTGAGAGATCTGGTAGAACGAATTAACAACGAACCTGTCTGCCGCGTAAAACGATAAATAACGCGTGCAAATTAATTACAATAACATCAACGCCGACGCAACGCGCCGCAGCGACCAAATAATTAACGACGCGATGACGCAAACCGGACTTCTTGCGACTTTTCTCGTCGATACTCGGGCCAGAAATTGCCATCCATTCAGAGTAACAAAGAAATATTGACCAAAATTGAAAGAGAACTGTCTTCGAGAATATCACGTCAGTTTCACGCAATGCCGCCATCTTGAACGAGTATTAGACCAGACAAAACACTCCTTTTGTGGTTCGATTTTTAAGAGGAATTGAAAAAGAGATTTTGTACGAATTCTGTGTAATAAAATCAAATTGTTAATAAAGAATATCAACCCTGTATCCGACTTGATTTATGTTGCAGCTTCGAATCCAAGTACCGTTGGACCAATTGCCGATTGGCCTTGGCTTTGACTCTCTACAGAGTATAAAGTATAGTCGTTATCAATCACCTAGGCACGGTTGATACGACGGCAAACACATGCACAAAAGAAAGACTTGTTGCAGTTGGTGGGAAAGCACTTGTTATTTTTGGCCGAAGTGCAGCCACGCAGAATATTGCTGATCCGTTGCGGAGCTTGAGGACCCTTGCTGTGGACCAGTGTTTCTCAAACTGTGGTCCACCCAAGCCCTCGAACGAAAAAGATACATAACCTTTAACCCTATCAATGCGACGGACTTAGTCGCGAGCACGATACTACTGTAGGGGCCATATTTGATACCTTGTCATATGTAAATTGTATTGAAGTAATATTAAATAATTGTTCGATAGTACACGCTAAATTTTAATGGCAATAATCACTGTTAAAGGAATAAATAATTAAATCGTAACGTCCAAGCGTTTCGAAAGGGTGACGGTGGCCCGTAAATCTAAAAATGGCAAGATTCGTCTTTTTCGCGTCCTCTAAAAATACTCAGGTTCAAAGATCGCTCGCCTGGTATCGTTCGGCTAAATCTTTCCAAACGCTCGGGGTCCGCGCATAGCCGCGAAGAAGGAAGGACAAGAATACGAGATATGAGAATAGCCTCGCAAACACGCGAAACCGAAAATAGCTTCTCGTTTTCATTTAAATACCGGTTTCCCGCGAGTCGCGTTTCCACGGCGAATCCCGCTCGATACGAAACGCGCTTTGAAACGCGACGAGAGGTAATCGAAACCGCGTCGTGGTTACAGCCCCGCAGCGTAATTGACGTTCCTCGAATGTTCACCGCGAATCAAAAGATAGAATACGGTCGAGTCGGTTTTATCCATCGTTTATTCCCTCTCTTTCGCGATGTTTTCTTTGCCTTTAAAAAATAAAAAGTCTCGAACGAATGAAATGTTATATTGCCAATATCGAGTGGAAGTGAAATTCTTTTTGCTCGTGCCGTTCGGTAATATTCGTTTTCAAATCGTGCTCGTGACACGGAGGGTGCAATTGCTCCCTTGCGCGTCCCCTGGGCGTCCCACTGATCGACGAACTAAAAATATCTCTTTTTTTTTTTTTTTTACGAGACGTGGCACGTCCAGTACGCGAGGAAACACCTCGCAGAACCGTCCCAGAAGCGCTGCAATTCCGTTAAAGCGAAACGCTGCCAAGAGAGCTCGCAATTCCCTGAAGTGCGCCTCTCTCTCGTTTATTTCACGGAAACGAACCAAAAACGGAACTCTTAGAATCGGTGCACGTTTGTTCGACGCCGTGTCCAGCAAACGTCGCTCAGCCCTTGGTTCTTTCTTCGATAAAGAGTTCCTACAGGTGCGTGTTCAGCTGACATTAAAGGCGATGCATTTAAAGTGTGACATTTTCACGCAATTTAATACCGTGACATTTGTCACTAAGAACGCGGTTTTAACAATTTGCGTTTCAGGGAAGATTATGCACGTACGGAATGGGGGGAATGAAAAGAAAATGCACACGCACGGAAAAATAGAAAAGTATCTTTAATTCATTGTTAAACTTACCTTGCACTTTAAAACTCGTCCCAATAAAACAAAAAAAAAAAAGAAACACGCGTTCCACGGTCGATTCATGGAAACGAACGGAGAACGACCAGCAAAAAGATAGGGGTTATCGATCAGCGAATACTTCGGGTGACGAACGGAAGTAAATTGCCACCGAGAAAGATTGTGACGCGAAGAACCGTGGAAACCGTAACGAGGCTACGTCTTCCTCGAGATTCTTACCGTACCCCGACAGCCGCAAGGTTTTTACTGATTAAAATGTCAGGAGACTCTTTTGTAGATACAAAAGTATTAAAAGAGACTTATCGTCTCGCGCGACGGAAACAGGTTGCCACCGAGCGTCTCTAGATGTCGTAAAATGAAGTTTGGCCAAACCTAACCTCTACCGCTGTTCGAAAGGTGATAAAAACATCTGCGTCGCGCCTCGTTGACCTTGTCAGTCTCGCGTTCCAGACTCAACAAAGATGATGCGACTTTCCCCAGCGGAGATCGTTATTGAAAAGTTTTTTCGTCGAAGAAAACTCGTTATCTACCGTCTGGGCGGGTTACGCGTGGCGAAGAGGGATGCACGAGAGTTAAACGAAAGGAAGGAAGAAGAGGGGGGAGGTAGCATGTGCGCGACCAACACCGACGCTTCAAACCAAGCTGAACGGTGTGCAGCGCTGCGTGTGCGTGTGCGTGTCGTACTAATCAATAAGTTTCTCGACTGTCGACTAAACAATGTCTAGCACACCGGGTCGCCGTGGCTCTCAAAGAGATTTCGAGACGAGTCATCTCTCCTATCGACCGACACGATCGCCACGAAAACGAGACGACGCGCGGACGAGCGATAAATTGCGCCAGAAACCGTTGTCGAAGCCCGATATTTACTCCCCCTCCCCGTACAGTGCACCGCTGACTTGAAGTCTCGCGGGACGGCACAGGGACGAAGGGAGTCGGACCGCCCATTTATCTATCTCGCTCTCTTGCTCTCAGGCAGTCCACACGTGTGTGAATAGCGAGCTAGAGAGCAATGTGTACGTGGGAATACGTGTACCCCTTCTACTTCTCCAGCATTCCTTCCGCGAGACTTCAAATCAGCGGAGGACTGTACGAGGAAATTGAAACTGAAACAAACCGTCGGCCCCGTCTATCAAAAACGAAAACACGATTGTCGGCCGACTTCTTTGAGCCGTCTACAGCGTCCGGCGATCGAACTTTGCCAATATGTATCACGGAGCAACGTTACGTAAACACAGCTGCGGAAGAGCTTTATTAAAAAGTTATTTTTTTATTAGACGTTCACCCCGTTCCTCGTATTTTTCCTTCGTCCTTTAACCCTTTGCCGACACAAAGTTCGAACGCTTTTAACATACGACCTTTATCCGGAGAAGTATAAAACCCTATTTTCATATATTGAGGTTATGTTCGTAACGAAACATTTATATACGACGATAGCACCAGTCACAGTTGATACCATAGAATGTAGGACTAGGTCGACGATCTTATCTAATCTGTTTATTCTAGCCAAGTTTATTATTTAAAATCATCGAAGGTGATCAGTCCTGATGAAGTTCGTAAATCGTTGAATTCAATTACTCGATGATGTTAAATTTGTAAAAATTAAATCATCGTATTTATCTTTCTCTTCTGAGCGTAACACGATAATTCAATTTATAAAATATACTAGCACAGTTGGATCGTTTAACAGTGTTCCGTGTGTATCGGAAATCGAGTTAAATAACGTTCGCAGAAATATCAATTAGAGAAAATGGCGGCCCACCGCGACATGATTACGTTGCCTAGCGACGTATCACGTACTATATGTTGTGCATCGAGTATTCGAATACGAATTCCTTGCAGGTGAGAAGACAATTATAGGTGCCATATTTTATACTGGGAAAAATTTTAATGGGAAATTCTAGAAACCAAAATAAGACGAAAATCAAGCATATCAATTTCTTGACTGAGGCTTCGTTAAAAAGTTATTCCAAAATTAAATTAAAAAATTTCAAATCGTTCTGGAAAAATTATTTTCGGTTGCGGGGGTCAATTACAATTATTTTTGATGAATAGGCATACCCCCGAAATCCTACTCACTTTCGAGAAAAAAATTCAGGAAAATGGACAAATTTTTCGACGAAAATGAAAAGTTTCAAATCTTTCTGGAAAAATTATTTTTAGTTGCAGGGGTCAATTACAATCATTTTTGGTGAATAGGCATAACACCAAAATTCTATGCATTTTCGAGAAAAAAATTCAGGAAGGTGGACAAATTTTTCGACGAAATTAAAAAATTTCGAATCGTTCTGAAAAAATTATTTTCAGTTGCAGGGGTCCATTACCATCATTTTTGGTGAATAGACATACCCCCAAAATCTTACGTACTTTCGAGATAAAAATTCGAGAAGGTGGACAAATTTTTCGACGAAATTAAAAAATTTCAAATGATTCTGAAAAAATTATTTTCGGTTTCGGGGGTCCGTTACCATCATTTTTGATGAATAGACATACCCCCGAAATCCTACGCACTTTCGAGATAAAAATTCGAGAAGGTGGACAAATTTTTCGACGAAATTAAAAAATTTCAAATCGTTTTGCAAAAATTATTTTTGGTTGCGGGGGTCAATTACAATTATTTTTGATGAATAGACATACCCCTAAAATCGTACTCACTTTCGAGAAAAAATTTAGTACGGACGGAACTTTACAAAGTATTCGGCCACACCTGGGAAAAATTTTAATGGGCGATTCTAGGGGCCAAAATAAGACGAAAATTAAGAATACCAATTTCTTGATCGAGCCTTCGTTAAAAAGTTATTAACGTTTAAAGTTCCGCCTGTGAAACGACGATCTGCGAACAGCAGCGTGTTTTGAACTTTGAACGTTAATAACTTTTTAACGAAGCTTCCATCAACAAATTAGTATTCTTGATTTTCGTCTTATTTTGGCCTCTAGAATCTCTCATTAAAATTTTTCCCAGGGGTAACACCCTGTAAACGAGAATAATCGTACAATGTTTTTAAAAAATATGTACGTTAGTCGCGACAGAATACACTTTCGCGGATAAAAAAAATATCTCAGACGCGATCCATGAAAAGCGATTCCAAAGCAAATTTGTATCTCTCGAAGTAGCGCGAGCGTCGAAGGCCACCAGGAGATGCAAGTATCGGTCAAGGTCAAGCAATCGATGCTGGTCCAAATGGTCGCTTGGCACCGGGCCCTGGCGCGGAGCGTTACACCCTTACGAGAAGGGGTTGCTTGCAAAACGACCCTTTCTTTCCGCGTATGTGATTTTACTATCGCTGCAAATTGTGTCGCGACGAACTCGATTTTTCTGCGTCACAATGGCGATTTGAACGTCGTTTCCGGACGCGAGATGCGAAAGACCGGAGCGAATCAATCGACGAGGGAAATTTCGAGTTCTCCAAGGACGGTTTCCGTGGCGCGTGGACGACGCTCGCGAATGTCCGGGAGCAGAGGCGAAACGGCCAAGGTCGAATACGACCGACACTGAAAATCCCTCTGACCCTGCAATTATTTGGCATTGCACTGTTGCGAGCTGCGCCCACGACCCTGATGCGTCAAACTACCGACGTACGTAGTTCCCACGGTTCCTGGTCCTAAAATATTTGCGGAGTTTAATCGTTAGAAAAAAACATTTTCACGAAGTCGAAAAGTCGATGTTTCCTAGATCCGGTAGGCGCCGATTGTCTTAATTGCGTCTTCTAACGCAACAAATTAAGCTCAACGGAGGAATTGGATGGTGCTTGGCTGCGGGGTCTCGAACGCGTAGCGACGGATCCGATGAATATTCAGGCGACACGAGGATCCTCCAACGAAGCGAGCACTTTCGAGAAGCCGTTTTTCAACGACGGACGCGGCCGATCTTCGAATTCGTGCGCTAACTAAATTTATTTAAGGTCGTATCGACTTTCTTCGCCGGCTAAAATGAATCACAAAAGGAATGATTTTTTTTCGCGAGATAAAATAAATTCGTAGGACAGAGGGTTAACCTTGGCGGGCGAGCAACGAGCACGGATTTTAAAAAAGGAGAAAATAGGCAGAAGGAACTACGATACGTTCAATGAACCGTATACGATTGACCCAAAAACGCTACGCGAATCGTCGTTTTCCCGGTGCGCACGAGTGGACCGTGTGTACAAGATGGAGCATTTAAGACAGGTCACCTGGATAACTCGTTTAGTTTTCAGCTCGAGACAGAAATCGTTTTATAAGCCAAGGACACGGTCGTTAATTTTTCTTAACCGAAAAGATGGTTTCCATACCTTGTATACATATTTTCGACAGCTTTCCTTAGAAACTGAACAGACACCGTGGCTGCGCGTATCGAAGCAACGAAATAACCGCTGTAAAATTAACGTCTGGTCTACTTCCGTATTACGAAGTTACGACTTTCAAAGGCGAACGAGCGTTTCCTGGGCTGGAGCGTGTTCTGGACGGACGACGAGGCCCGAACGGGAAGAAACGAGCGTCGACTTCCTCCTCCGGCTGTCGGCTCGACGAATTTCCAGGGCCGCGAGCCACGGAAAATGGCTAGAAAAGCCGAGGAGGATCGCGGCCTCGGCGGTGGAAAGAATAAGACACGGTGAAAAGGGAACGTGAAAGAGAGCCGAGGAGGAAAAAGTGGGGTAACAAGTTCTGCCTCGAAGCTCCTCGCGCCTGAGTATTTACGCCCAGCCAACGAAATACGAATCGCGACGAGATGACGTCCACGACAGACGGGAGGACAAAGGGACGAAAAGAACCCAAAGTACACATCGCCCGGCAGACTAAAAACGAATCCGATAAAGAAAGCTGATCATTCTTGGGCCGAGACCGTGCCAGAGGAATGTTTTTTAGGTGTCAAAAATAAGATATACGTATTTTTTCATGTTTAAGGGATGAAACGACCCCCTGAAGTTTCAGTTACAATAGGCTGTCTCAAAAACTATCATAGATAGAAGAAAACTATTTAAAGAAAAGTTTCTGATCATAATTTTGTAACAAATAATTTGTTTATAACATTATTTTAAAAGCAATCACAATTTATGTAATGACAGAAAAGAACATAATTTTTTTCTGAATTCATTGATATATCACATAGTATGTTTGCCTCTTACAGTTTTGCGTATTTCAATATTGTACAGGGAAAAATTTTAATGGGAGATTCTAGAGGCCAAAACAAAACGAAAATCAAGAATGCCAATTTGTTGATCGAGGCTTCGTTAAAAAGTTATTAACGTTTAAAGTTCAAAGCACGCAGCTGTTCGCAGATCGTCGTTTCACAGGCGGAATTTTAAACGTTAATAACTTTTTAACGAAGCTTCCACCAACAAATTGGTATTCTTGATTTTCCTCTTATTTTGGCCTCTAGAATCTCCCATTAAAATTTTTCCCAGGGTTAGTTAATGTTCATTATAATATCTGGCGTTTACTATGTATACTAGGCACCAGTAAAGTTATTTATAGCTTGCAATATTAATAAAAATTACTTTAGTATTTACGTATTAATATGCGATACATATGGTAAGGAATATAATAAATATAAATTAATCTCCGGTACTACTAACATGATTGGAGCAATTATATTTCAAATGTATGTATACATAGTATAAATTTATCACCTGAATTTTTTGCAAGATGTATGAAGTTTATAAAATGATTCACTTAATATTCAAATTTGTCGCGGAAGTGATATTCATGAAAAAAAAAGGTTTTAAATAAAATGCTTTTTCACACCAAGAGCATCTATCTCATGCTTGGTACAAAAGTGGGTACACAGAAGGAAAATCAGATTTTGTGAATCCTGTAGACTTTGCTTTCGAACGGAACACACAACTGAAATGTGCACTCTATCATGAAACAGTAAAAAGTAAACGAATAAACAGTGGCGTCCCCGACGCTCGGGCAAAATCGGTGGAAAAGCAGAGAAATTGAATCGCGTTCTTTCTGGAATCAATCCAGACCCGTAGAAAATTTCAGTTTCACGCGAGTGTACTTGGTAGCTTACCAAGTATCCCGGGAACGTTAAACATTCTCTTTCACGAGTGGAACGCTCGGCATTCCCCGGTTTCAGGAGCTTTTTCCGTTTCTCGCGCGCTTCGTTTCGAACCGAACGCCTCCTGCTTTCGTCTCCCGTTCCTCGTTCTCGAGATGCCGCGGAAGCCACTCGTTCGAAAAATACCTCGACGAAGAGATTATAACGGTTAACGATCTTAAAAAAGCAAGTTGGAAACGGCGAGAACGAGCGAGATAAACCTTTTACGTCTCCGGCTGGACGGCTCGTTTAGTAATCCGACGACGCTGGTCGCGCATCGAAAATAGCGACGCGGATCGTTTCGAGGCAACAGTTCCGAGAAGCGTGGCGGGCATAGCTACGTGACGGTTATGGAATGGATTTCAGCGACACTTATAGACGATTCATTCACGGTAGCCGTGCGTGTTAATTGCAGGGGTTCCACGGTCGCGCCAAGAAATCAAGTTTAACACGAAAATTCCGATAAACGTTCTCGGTGGGGAAAAAAGAAGAAGATCGAGCTGGTTCCACGGCCAACTGTTCTTCGTTCTCCAGTCTTCGGGGCGAACGCGGATCGATCGAGGTCCGCCGATAAAGTATCCTGCCAACTCGGCCACCCGAGCACACACACACCAACAGACACGGATTCGCTTGGAAACTCCAGCGTCGGTTCGTGAAACGGTCGAGAAATGTGGGCTAACCGTGTGTCCCGCCCATGCTTTTTTTCCTATCGTCGATAGACTCGGCGGCAAAGCTGAATGGAAGAGCACACGAGGGAGAAAAGCTCGGCTGTTCGCGCAGACGCGAGCGTGGCGCAATTTCAAACGATCGAACCGGACCACCCACGCACCAAACGGCTCCTTTTCGTCGACGACGACGCTCGCTCCGGACACGTGACTTCCTGAGGACAGTGTCAACGATAGTTACCGGTGTTGATTGTTACGATCATTATGATTAATGTCACCCCTCGGCCACCGGGCCTCGCGCACATTAGATAATTCGAGGATGAACTTCGCCACGGGGTCGAATCTCGCACGTCGATATACAGGGAAACATTTTAATGGGGGATTAGAGACGCCAAAATAAGACGAAAATGAAGAATACCAATTTGTCGATGGAGGCTTCGACGTTTAAAGTTCCGCCAGTACAGAATTTTTTTCTCGAAAATGCACAAGATTTTGGGAGTATGTGTGTTCACCAAAAATTATTGCAATTGACCCCCGTAACAGAAAATAATTTTTCCAGAACGATTTGAAATTCTTTCTTTTTTCGCCGAAAAATTTAGAATTAGATTTTCGGTAAAGAATTTTTTTCTCGAAAGTGCGTAGGATTTCGAGGGTATGTGTAATGACCAAAAATGATTGTAATTGACCCCCGCAACCGAAAATAATTTTTTCAAAACGATTTGAAATTTTTATTTTCCGTCGAAAAATTTTACACTTTGAATTTTTTTCTAGAAAGTGGGTAGGATTTCGAAGGTATACGTATTCACCGAAAATGATTGTAATTGACCCCCACAACCGAAAATAATTTTTTCAGAATGATTTGAAATTTTTGAATTTAATTGTTAATAACTTCTTAACGAAGCCTCTATTGACAAATTGGTATTCTTGATTTTCGTCTTATTTTAGCCTCTAGAAGTCCCCATTAAAATTTTTCCCAAGGGTGGCCGAACACCCTGTATAAAAATTTCTCCGGAGAAAATCGTTTGATATAATTTTTGTCTCGATGGATGTCTGTTATAATCGCACATAGAGTGTACGAAGATGAAATAGAAAATCATGCGTCGCGCGATAGCGAACGTGTCAACAGGTTAACCGATAGGAACCGGCAGAAAGATATTTGTGAAACGTTTTTTCTGCCGCGGAATTGAATTAAACGGATCCCGCTGGTCTGTTACGTTCGAAACGAATTTTCATCGATTCGCAGCCAGCTGCAGCACCGTCGAACGATTCTACGAACGTTCCGACGTTAAATTCGCACGTGATAAACCTGCAAAACGCGAGCACTATCGCTCCGTGATAGTTCAACTTCGATTTCAACTTCTGAATTTCAACGCGACCGGTGGAAATCGTTGCAGTTGATTCTGGGCTTCTTTATCGAAATATAGAATACTATTGCGATACGCTAATTCCTATAGTGTATTTTTCCACCGTTTCCAGCGTCACGTTCGATCATTCAATTTTATCAAACGCGGGGTGGAAAGAGGAGCTGGTGATTCTTATGCATTTCGTTGAGGACGTGCCGTAGCCGCATTGTAATCGATTCCACGCAGCGCCACGAAAGAGAGCTTTATTCGTTCCCGTTACATAATTGCCACGAGAGATAGTAGGAAGGCTAAATAAAATAGATCCAAGTAGCGTGCGTTGATAGAAGATTTTTGCCCGTATCTCTGACCACACAAGATAACGAACGTTAGAAAATCCCAAAGCAAACAACGATCGCCGAGCAGCCGTAGTAGGTGCGTGCAAACGATTAAATCGTCGGTATCGTGTTTCGAAGACACTCGTGTAACGCGACCCCTCGGCTCGACTCGATAGAAATCAGGGGTAAAAAGCTTCTGGTTTGCACGCAGGATCCCTCGACGTCTCTCGGCGACCCTAACGCGCGGCGGCTCGTGCCCTAACCCACTTCTTCTCGGGCAAATATGTGCACGGTTATACGATCCGATGGCGAGCGTGGTATCGACGTAATCGTTCCCGTGGATACACGCAAAAATATTCTGCAGCTCGGTAGCCCGGAGCGTTGTAATCGGGTGTTTCCTCATCACGACACATTGAAGCGGTGTCAGGTCCTCCGCATTGGCCACTCTGCTTCCACATTGCCCGGGACACCGGACGACAGGACATTGTCCATTATCGTTCTGCCCTCTTCTTCTCGCCTTCTCTATCCCTCTCTACCACCCTCTTTTTCGCTTCACCAGCGCCCACGACACACGGGTTCCCCCGGTTCGATCCGACTCTCGTTTTTTTACCACCGACCGGGAACGTCTCCCTACTTCCGACGGCGATTTTCGCGCCTCGTGAATCAGGACGAGAATCAACGGTACTTTCTAAGCGCTAACGGCACGCGGAGAATCGCGTTTACTCTCTAGCGACCGCTTCCCACTGTCGCTTTTCATCGCCGCGACGTGAAACTTTCCACGAACTTCGCGATTATTTACTCGTTAAAAATATAAACACCGCGGACACACGTTCGCTGTCCGTGATCCGTATACGGGTCACAGCGCCACGCTTTTGGATACGCCGTTAAGAGACCGGACAGTGAACGCGTTAGCGAGGAGATCGATTTGTCCTATTTGACCGTATTCGCCACTTTTCGAGTTTTCAGCAGCTCGAGGACCCTCTGCGCGATCGAGAAACGGCCGATTTCTAATTCGACGCTTCTTTGGCGCGCTCGTTCAACGAACTGTGTGTGCTCCTTTCGCGAAAAAGTCTCCGGTTTCCTTGCTTTCCACTACCCCCTTGCGCGCGTCCGGAGAACTTTCTTTCGCGTTTTCTCCCACGCGACCCAAACCGTTTCGTATCAACCGTCCCTCCGGGGCTGGGGGGCTTCTGGTTCTCCCCAATTTGCATACTAATCTAACCGATGCGATCTCCGGGGCACGTCGGCGCATCGGAGGCTCTCGTGACGAGACGCGCTTTATTTCGAGTCCCTTATTCGGCGTTCCAGCGATGCCACGGAAGGTCATGGTTCAAGGCAGAGTCGCCAGCGAATCGACGCCCTGGATTTCGGGTTAACCCTTTAGTTCCCCACCCAAATTCGTTATTTCGTCTAGAAATAACTCGTCTGTCGGGACACGGAGTTGGGAAAATTTGATGTGAGAATGAAAGAAAATTAATTCCAAACGCGTTATGGTCTCGACTTTCTGGTGTTTCGAGAACGGAAGAGTTAAATCGAAATGCTTATTAGGAGGACTGATCGCAAACGGGATGCACAGAGCTCCCGGTGGATGAATCGGCCCCCGATGCTCGCGTCTAATTAATTTATCGTACTGTATTTCCCCTGGCGATGATCGTGCGACATGCATCTCGCGACCGCCTCGATAAACCAGTTTCGTAATCGCGTGTGTGCGTGATTAAAATTCCCTGCAACGAACACGGGTTCCAGTCGGTCGCATCGGGGAATTGCAACGCGACGAAAATTACGATACGAGCAGAGATTCCGTTCCGAAGATTCTACGGATTTTCTTTAACGAATTTCCACTCTGGCGGGGAAACAATCCTCGCACACACGGTGATTCCAGCAACTGGGTCAAGCTGTACCACTTTCCTCAACGAAGATACACAATATTGATACTACCTTTTGAAATCATTTTTCTTTTTGTACATCGTCTCAAATCTTATAAAATTTTGAAGACGTCTCTTCGCCTAATAGTATTATACAGGGTATTCGAGTAACCCTGGGGAAAATTTTAATGGGTATTTCTAGAGGCCAAAATCAGACGAAAATCAAGAATACCAATTTGTCGATGGAGGCTTCGTTAAAAAGTTATTAACAATTAAATTCAAAAATTTCAAATCGTTCTGGAAAAATTATTTTCGTTTGCAGGGGCCAATTACAATCATTTTTGGTGAATACACGTACCCCTGAAATCCTACTCAGTTTCGAGAAAAAAATTCGAGAAAGTACTGAAATTTTTAGACGAAATTAAAGAATTTCAAATCATACTAAAAAAATTATCTTCGGTTGCAGGGGCCAATTACAATCATTTTTGGTCATTACACATACCTCCGAAATCCTACGCACTTTCGAGAAAAAAATTCCTTACCGAAAATCTAATTC
The DNA here is from genome assembly GCF_051014445.1 of Colletes latitarsis. Taxonomy (NCBI): domain Eukaryota; kingdom Metazoa; phylum Arthropoda; class Insecta; order Hymenoptera; family Colletidae; genus Colletes; species Colletes latitarsis. The sequence goes on along the minus strand of NC_135141.1, from coordinate 25,496,853 downwards.
TAAATTTTTCGGCGAAAAAAAAAGAATTTCAAATCGTTCTGGAAAAATTATTTTCGATTGTGGGGGTCAATTACAATCATTTTTTATTATCATACATACCCTCGAAATCCTACCCACTTTCGTATAAAAAATTCGAGAATATGTGAAATTTTTCGACGGAAAATAAAAATTTCAAATCGTTTTGAAAAAATTATTTTCGTTTGCAGGGGCCAATTACAATCATTTTTGGTGAATACACGTACCCCTGAAATCCTACTCAGTTTCGAGAAAAAAATTCGAGAAAGTACTGAAATTTTTAGACGAAATTAAAGAATTTCAAATCATACTAAAAAAATTATCTTCGGTTGCAGGGGCCAATTACAATCATTTTTGGTCATTACACATACCTCCGAAATCCTACGCACTTTCGAGAAAAAAATTCCTTACCGAAAATCTAATTCTAAATTTTTCGGCGAAAAAAAAAAGAATTTCAAATTGTTCTGGAAAAATTATTTTCGATTGTGGGGGTCAATTACAATCATTTTTTATTATCATACATACCCTCGAAATCCTACCCACTTTCGTATAAAAAATTCGAGAATATGTGAAATTTTTCGACGGAAAATAAAAATTTCAAATCGTTTTGCAAAAATTATTTTCGGTTGTGGGGGTCAATTACAATCATTTTTGGTGAACAGACATACCCCCGAAATCTTGCGCATTTTCGAGAAAAAAATTCAGTACGAGCAGAACTTTAAACGTTAATAACTTTTTAACGAAGCCTCCATCGACAAATTGGTATTCTTGATTTTCGTCTTATTTTGGCCTCTAGAATCCCCTATTAAAATTTTTCCCACGGGTGGCCGAACACCCTGTATTTTCTATTATAGTAGAAAAGGTATGGGGAAGGACATTCGTAAAGGGAATACTTGGCGAGATATTTCAAATTCCTCGATCGCGTGGATCCCGTATTTACAAACATCTGGCCGTAGACTATTTTAACATCTTCTTCAACGAAGGATAAGATTTATCGCCGTACGTTACTAGCGAGAGAAGTTGAACGGAAATTCCTCGGCCGGGAGCAAGTGCCCTCGATATTCAAGTTCAAAGTTTCGCTGAAACGCCAGCAATTAGCCCCGTTTTTCGTTGTATCGCAATTTATGCCACGCTTTGTGCAATCAAACGGAACTAAAGATCGCGACTCTCTCCGCGATCATTTTCGACCATTTGAGGTCGCTAAGAATTTATGCTCGCCACGTTGTTACTTTATAATTACCGCTAAAATAATTGCTCGAAAATTCTGGTGAAATTAGACGTTGCTAAGTATACCACCATTTTGTACATATTGATGTTCCTGATTTTTATTTAACGGGTATAACGTTTGTTTTCCCTTAGGGTAGTCCGTAAAAAGGTATTGCCAAGGTTAATGGCGCGAACAAAAACCCCATGCATGTATGATCGATCTCAGGAAGGGCACAAGTGTCAAGAATACCGGAGAGAAATCTCGTAGAAACTTATATCGTTCTCACTGACATAGATCCGAACGAATCGTGTTTCTCCAGGATGACTTTACGTTTTCACGAGCGCGAGACAGCATAGAAATCCATCCACACTAGCTGCAACGATTTCGTCGACTTCTTTGGAAACGCTTTTAGCGACCAGCGCGACCCCTATGCGGCCCGAACTAGAATCATTTAGAAGCCGCCATTTCATTAATTCTGGTCAGTGTCCACCTATTGGCAAAACGAACCCCGCTCTTCTGGAAGTTATTAATCTGCACGGACCACCCGGATATTCAAAGCACTTCATACCACTCTACCACACTCGGCTTCAATGGTTTATCCACGTAGCTAATGCTTCGTCGGACATTCGGTCTGGTTTTCGTCAGGCATTTAGCATGCTCGACCACCACACTCTCGCGCATCCTCGTTTCTCGCCATGTAACACTTGTTACATCGCTGGATTCCTCGAAAGCCTTGATCCGCTGGTTGCAAAATTACATTTTCACCGTTCGCCTAGTCACAGATTCGCCCATACCTTACGCAATTCCAGCGTTATTTTCATCGACATTCGCGATCCACCATTATCTCTTTTTTACGACCTCGTTCCTCTATCCTTGGGCTCATTATTCAACGTCCACGCGTTAATCGTGCACAATATTCGCAACATTATTTTCTACCCGTTCCTAAATCCCTTTTGTATTATGGCCCTTGTCTTTCCATCCCTCGCGTCGTAAAACTCCCGCACCCGCGTTTCTACACAATCGTAAATTCGATCACGTCTTTGAAAAGTCTGGCTGGGCTCGACGCTAAGCAGAGACGGATCTTCCATCTTCACTGCCTCGTCTATGAAACTCTTAACACCGGTTCCGTCCCTCCTTGGCTCGCCAATCTTATCCGCGCCAATCTTTCATATCTCTCCGCTAACTCTCATCCTACTCGTTCACAGTTATCTATTCCAACTCCACTCCGCCATACTTCGAAATTCCAAGCCTCATTTTCCCATCTTTCTTCCCGATATTACAACTCCCACCCCCTCGGAGCCCCGTAATCTCTCATTCTTCTTTGCTTTCACCCGTGGCCATCTTATCTTTTATTCATCGACTTTTTTTATTTAACTTTTTCCCTGCGTGCCCGCGATTTGCTGCCACGAAACCCCCCGACACGGAGTTACGGTCATTCCTCGGGACTACCGAATTACCAAAGAAACGAACCAATTAATTTTACCCTAAAAAGGGGAAATTTTCCATCGCGAACTATTTGCTAATAATTACGAGCGCCTGAGAAACACTGACGTTTCGCTGTCGTGGTTATAAATCAAGTTACGACACACGCGAACCTCTTAATCGTATTATTTCCTCTGCTAATTTCTACGCGGGCAACATCGATTTCTCCTTCGATACTCTATCCTCGATTCGAAAGCAATTAGCATACGATTTTATGTCATGAGCGCGGAATCGCGTCGTATTAATGTCAAGTTACGAAGCCAGCCTTCGGGTCCGTTGACGTTACGCAATATACAGGGTGTTCGGCATCGTAAAATTTTAATGGGACAAATTTTTCGACGAAATTAAAAACTTTCTAATCGGTCTGAAAAAATTATTTTTAGTTGCAGGGGTCAATTGCAATCATTTTTGGTGAATGGGCACAACACCGAAATCCTATGCATTTTCGAGAAAAAAATTCTGGAAGGTGGACAAAGTTTTCGAGGAAAATGAAAAATTTCTAATCGGTCTGAAAAAATTATTTTTAGTTGCAGGGGTCAATTGCAATCATTTTTGGTGAATAGGCACAACACCGAAATCCTATGCATTTTCGAGAAAAAAATTCTGGAAGATGGACAAAGTTTTCGACGAAATTAAAAACTTTCTAACCGGTCTGAAAAAATTATTTTTAGTTGCAGGGGTCAATTGCAATCATTTTTGGTGAATAGGCACAACACCGAAATCCTATGCATTTTCGAGAAAAAAATTCTGGAAGATGGACAAAGTTTTCGACGAAATTAAAAACTTTCTAATAGGTCTGAAAAAATTATTTTTAGTTGCAGGGGTCAATTGCAATCATTTTTGGTGAATAGGCATAACACCAAAATTCTATGCATTTTCGAGAAAAAAATTCTGGAAGGTGGACAAAGTTTTCGACGAAATTAAAAACTTTCTAATCGGTCTGAAAAAATTATTTTTAGTTGCAGGGGACAATTGCAATCATTTTTGGTGAATAGACATACCACCGAAATTGTACGCAGTTTCGAGAAAAAAATTCAGGAAGGTCGACAAATTTTTCGATTAAATTAAAAACTTTCTAATCGGTCTGGAAAAATTATTTTTAGTTGCAAGGGTCAATTGCAATCATTTTTGGTGAATGGGCACAACACCGAAATCCTATGCATTTTCGAGAAAAAAATTCTGGAAGGTGGACAAAGTTTTCGACGAAATTAAAAACTTTCTAACCGGTCTGAAAAAATTATTTTTAGTTGCAGGGGACAATTGCAATCATTTTTGGTGAATAGAAATACTCCCGAAATCCTATGCATTTTCGAGAAAAAAATTCAGGAAGGTCGACAAATTTTTCGATTAAATTAAAAAGTTTCAAATCTTTCTGGAAAAATTATTTTTAGTTGCAGGGGTCAATTGCAATCATTTTTGGTGAATAGACATACCCCCGAAATTGTACGCAGTTTCGAGAAAAAAATTCAGGAAGATCGACAAATTTTTCGATTAAATTAAAAAGTTTCAAATCTTTCTGGAAAAATTATTTTTACTTTCAGAGTTCAATTGCAATCATTTTTGGTGAATAGACATAATCCCGAAATTCTACGCATTTTCGAGAAAAAAATTCAGGAAGGTGGACAAATTTTTCGAGGAAAATGAAAAATTTTGAATCATTCTCGAAAAATTAATTTAGTTACGGGGGTCAATTACAATCATTTTTGGTGAATAGACATACCCCTGAAATCCTACTCACTTTCGAGAAAAAAATTCCTAACCTAAAATATAATGTATGGCTAGAAGTCTCCCATTAAAATTTCTCCAGATGTGGCCGAACACCCTGTATAATAATAATGCTAGTGTTATTTTCTATATTACTAAACGCGCAAAAAGGGGAGATAATCGTTCGTTCGGACATGGACCGTCTGCCTCGGGTTGCGTAACAATATTCCATTACGCTGGAGTAAATGAAAACAAGAGTTTCGGCTCGTTCGATTGGCGAAAAGAGACATTACGCAATATAACCCCATAGTCTCGTTCTCTTTTCTATCTTGTTTTTCCATTTTCATACGACGATGCAATCACCGTGATCCGATTGTCCCTTCGCAACTCCAATATCCCGGCCTTGTTTCCTTGTAACCCAGTTGCCCCGCCATTGAAGGTCCTTCCCTCGAAGGTCGTACCTCGTCGACGCGGGAAACTCTCGTGGAAACTTCCCATGGCCGTAGTTGGGCAAATTGTACCCGCGAATAACGAGCACAAATTCAATCGTATACTAACTTTTGCTCGCGATGTCTCTTTAAAAAATCAGGTTACGAATTCTAGGTTAGGAACGAAACGTTAATGAAAATCGCTTTGCAATTTTTGCAAGAGTGTGGTCGGTCGAATTAAATTCCAATATCAAATTTATTGCGTCCAAAATAAATACGCAAAACATCGCGGAGGCATTGGTATTTTTGTTCTTTAAATAATTTCTCTCGAGTCGACGAATCTTAACCTAAAAATCAATTACCGTACGTCAAAGGGTCAAGGTATAAGAATCGTTTATTTCGACGACAGGAAAGCAAAGGAATATCATACGCGGGTACCAAGCGACCAGGAAGCAACTAATTATGCGTTGACCGGTTGGCGGGCCTGTGATTAAACTTATCGGTCGAAAAAGCTCGCGGTCGGACCAGCGTAATTAGACGCCTAGGGGCGGAAGCTTTCGTACGGCTGTATATAAAGGGCGTAGTTCGCGAGACGCTCGATAACAGGACGATTCCACGCGCACGTTCCTATCTGTCGTTCATCAAACTTGCGGTGTACGTTAGTTTTTTACGACAACGCCGGACGACCCGTCTCTCCTACAACACGAAATAAAAAAGATGTCGCGAGGTCTCGGCGCACGCACGGCTACGATTGGCGGAGCGACGCTAGCGACACCACACGTGTTCTCCCGATTGGAAGTAGGGCCGGGTTTACCATTCGAATATTTGACCTAATACAGTGGACTAACGGTCGATTTATATCGTCCGTGTCCGACGGATACAGTCGGTGAAAAGAATTTTTTTAACGCACCTCGTAGTATATAATTCTGTTCCAGCGACAGATAACTTCTCGCGACGAAGCACGTCTCTTTTTATTCTCCCTGGGGGACGTTGGTACTCGTATTACTTATCGTAGTGTAAATCGAGAAGTTTCGCGAAATAATAAAATCACGAAGCCCGCTGGCCATCGGGGACCCCCGTTCGCTTTGGCACCGGTCCAGAGAGCTTCCGGGTATTCCCTTACTAACGGCGAAGGAAACGACGAGGAAGATGGTCCGAACACTTTTACGAGAGAACAATATACCGCGTACGTGACTCATTTCCCTCACTGATTTTCTTCTTCTCACGGGACCGACGTCCCGCGCCCATTTAATCCCGTGCCAAAGGATTCCAGATAAACTCGATACCGTACGAGAAGTTCGAGAACTTTTCATCTCTAACCGTGCTGATCTTTCGTGCAATTAAAAATATCGAATAATCGCGAACAAGAAGAAAGGTTAAAATGCAAAATGGTCGTCGCGACTATACCTACCACGTACGATTTACAATCCAATTATGTCGTTGAAGAAAGCAAATTGTGTTCCATACTTTCGAGACACTTTTATCGGTTCAACGAACCCGTTCGCATCTATTATTGATTGCGGTATAGTGTGCTACACTGTTCTACAGGGTTGTCCCGCTGAAATGAATAAATAAAAGTAAAAGGCTATCTCCTTTAACCGAGACACGTCCGGTCGAACGCGCCATGATCGAAATGGTTTACGATCCGCGGTCGGAATTTATGTCGCGTGCAACCCGCACACGTGCGGGAACGTTATATTCTGTTCGTTGAAGGAAGCACGATATCGTACGTAACGCAGCTCGATGCAAATAACGACGACTCGTACACCTCGCGATACATCGCTGCTGGATATATCGATCGACCACGAAATATAGAATGCAATCGATTGCGTACGATTACGAAGCGTTGAATATTGATATTAATTTAAAAATAGTAAAACGATACCTTTTCATATAACTTTAAAGAAATTTTGCCTGAAACGAAAATCGAGAATAGCGAAAACTTGTACAGCTTTGAAGCGTCATCTTTTAAAAGGTTCCAGCGGAGACGAGAATGAAAATTGAAAGGCTAAATTCAGGCGCATAGGCGATCAATCATTTTCGAAGGAGTCAAGGGCACAAAGGTGTCGATAAATTTCCAACGGACGTACCTGTAACTACGCATTGGCATCTGGTTAGGTGTGTTGAAGAGCAACAGTTGGTTAATCGTTGGATTGTTCGACGACACGTTGTTTTTTTCCGCGTACGAGTCCCGAGAACAATACTTCTACTTCTGATACTTTTATACGCAAGAATGGCTAGAACAATCGATCTATTTAACCCTGAAGCGCGCTCATATTTGTAACGCAAATAGACCTCGCGCCGGTCTGCGACGCTTCGCGTTTGTTTTATTTTTTATCGTAAATAAATGCAAGTCCCACTTAAGTTAACATATGAAGTTAATATGAAAATATTAACTCTGCACGTGGCAATAAGGACGTGCTATTATTATTGTCATTACCCCGAGCACATTTCGCGGAAACAGCGAGAAACATTTTATCGATTCCGCGTAACGATTTGAAATAGTTTTCCATCGAACGGGAACGAAATACGAGACAGAGCGATTTCTTGGAAAAGCTCGAGCTTTTCGCCAGCTAGAAATTTATTACTGTCGCCGGTGCGACAACCGGATGACGGAAGATTTCGATTGCTTTCGCGCGGAGGTTTCGCGATGACGCTTGGCTTCTGAGAATATTAGAGAATTTCCGGGAAATGGCGTTCCCACGAACGGGGTAAGAGGGGAGAAAATATATACGCTCGAGCGTTTGCGGTTGGCACGCGACACGTGCGTTTATAGCGCGTGCACGAGTCGAGCGCGCTTCGCGAATCGAATACGTAAGTACAGTCGCGAGCAAAACTATCCAGACACCGTGTATACGTGTTGACCCTTTAACGACGGGTCCCATTGAAATGACCGACACAGATTTCGCCAACGGTACTGACCGACAGCGGTATTAATACGTCAAACGCGATGCCGGTTCTTCGGAATCGACGCCATATTTGTTACGTTTAGGTGACTCCGGTCTCTGGGAACCAACGGTACTAAATTCTAAATACACGATTCATACGATACTAAAAAATACAGGTAGCCCTCCTACAACACGGTTTCGATATAACGTGATTCATGAATTGCGAGAACTCTCCTACAACACGGCATCTTATAACGCGGTTTCGCTTTAACGCGATAAGAAAATTGCGAAAACCTTTGTGCAACGCTGTGCTTCTACAGCACTGGATAATATGATTTTTGTTAAACATATTTAAAAACTAAATTATTAAATAATTCTTTTCGCCGAAAAATTTGGGCACCCTGTCGATTTTTCTTAAAAATCCGTTTTCGATTTTTAATCGATTTGTTTGACGTTGTACGGAAATATTGTCCAATACTTTTTTGTAGGTACATATGAGCTCTACTTCAAAAAAAAGTTTCATTGAAATATATTCACTATTGTAGGAGTTATGGCTGTTTGGAAATTGGACCATTTTTATGAGGTTTTTCTAACTTTACAGAGTCAAGGAACAACTTTTCGAATATTTTTGTGATTTATACATATTCTCCCCCAAAATACGCGTAGTTTGCTTTTTTAAACATTAAAATCGTCCAATCCGTTCAGGAATTATGATGTTTCAAAGACTTGAATGAAATTTCGAGGTACCATTTCTGTGGCCTCACATTAGATTTTCGTTTAGGAATTTTTTTTCTCGAAAATGCGCAGGATTTCGGGTGTATGCCTATTCACCAAAAATGCTTACAATCGACTCCTGCAACTAACAATATTTTTTCCAGAACGATTTGAAAGTTTTCAATTTTGTCGAAAAATTTCACACCTCGAATTTTTTTCTCGAAAGTGGATAGGATTTCGAGGGTATGCCTATTCACCAAAAATTCTTATAATCGACCCCCGCAACCGTAAATAATTTTTTCAGAATGATTTGAAATTTTTTAATTTAATATTTTAATAACTTTTTAACGAAGCCTCAATCAAGAAATTGATATTCTTGATTTTCGTCTTATTTTGGCCCCTTGAATCCCCCATTAAAATTTTTCCCAGGGGTGGCCGAACACCCTGTATAACACGGTTTCACACAACACGGCATTTTCTAGGAACCTATCTACCATGTTAGTGTCACCTGTATTTAATATCGATAATAATTAAACTTGTTTCGTTTTCTAAAGTTTTTGGACGTACACAAATTTGTTACTGGAAGAATTCATTCTATGACCAATGTTAGAATAGTGGGAATACGTAGTAGACTATATCGACGCTGAAACGACGAATCTGAATCGACACTTTCACTCCACCGAAAGAGTAGCATGAGCCACTCCACTGGCCTTGAAAACAGTATTTTGTAGCTCGGAATATAAAAGTTGCAACTACGCGGGACCTCGTTACAGACTTTCATAATATCTGCTTGCTAGGAACAATTAATTTTCGTCGACCGCGCATGTTTCATTCACGGACGATCCCGGCCGACGTAAAATCCAAGTTTAAACGAGCTTCCCATGCACTTTCTGGGACGTACTTTCAACAGGAGCTTAATAATTCAACGTACGCTTCTATCGTTCTTTGTACTAAACACGGATCCGACGTTTATAACATCGAGTGTCGTAAACCGCTGCGCGCTTAACCGCTTAATGCTCATTCCCGAGTATACTAAGCATTTGAAAGTACAAGCAACGGGAAACCTGCTGAAAACGTACAAAAGAAGTACTTACTTTTTTTTCTAGTGTTCGTAATGTTGGTAACGTTATTCAGTAATTTACAAGAATTAAGATCGTACGAGCTTGTACGCGCGATACAAACGTTCGTGCTGTACGAGGGTCGTCCAAGTTTATTAAGTCTGTATGGATATCCGTGTTATGAGTGGGTCGAGTACGCTATGATCGCGTTCTTAAGAGATTCAAGATGGTGTCGTTAAATTATATGGAGGTACTTTCATATCGAGGTCAATTGCTTTAAGTTGCATTAACCACCCCGCGCAATATAGATCCGCGAACTTATTTTTAAACGGAAAACGGGACCAAAAACTATATCTCTAACAAAACGCTCGAGAGCGTCGACGGATAAAGGAACGGACTTTCTAAAAATGAAATTGAACGCAGAAAAATGGAGAATCGACGTGGAACGATCGGCGAAACTTTCGTTCTCATGAAAACGAACGTTCTGTATCAGGCATATCATAGCGGATGGTACGTACACCGTGTGCGATTTAAAAGGTAACACTAACGAGCCGTAGGGGCGTATAGACACGCGATCGTCGTTAATGGGAATTAAAAAATTCACCGTGCTAAATATACTCTCGTGCTCGTGGTTTACCGACGAACTCTCGTTCCACGAATCTACGGAACAAAGAAACCAAAGTCTCGAGAATGTCGCCCGGGAAAGTATCGTCGGAGCCCAAGGACGAGTTCGGGTGGACCCCTTGGACAATAATATCGTGCGTCTGCAGTCGTAACTCTTAAGGGGTCATTCCCTCTGTAAAGTAATATCTGTTCCGAAGAACCGTAACCGGGGATATAACATGCACCGGGGGGAAAGTTGTTTACAATCACGACCTTGACGAAACGTGTCAAGGTCGTTGAAATTGACGACTCCTTCAAATTATCGAAAAGTCTCGTAAAAGTGGCTTACCTCGTTGAATGATCGACGAAGGAACCGCCGTCGAGGAGCCGCAGCTTCGCGAACAGAACCGCGTTGACGAACGGGACCGCGGTGAGCTCCTCCAGGTCCACCACCACCGAGAATTTGTACTTCTTCTTCTTCATCATGAAGGCCATCTCACCGAGACCGGGACACTTCACTTTGATCGCGTTTCACACGCTCGCGGGGCACAATAAGCTAACTCCGGCGGAGGGGGGAAAAAGGACTCGAGAACGCGGTTTTCACGGTTCACCTCCAGCTTCGATCGAGAAAGCACCGTCGACGCCAAACAGCGAGGATTCCGCGTCGAATGCGACCATCAACGCCGACTCTAGCGACGAATCGTCCCACCAAACGTTTATCAAAATACTCTGCTTCGCGTTTCTATATTTACTTAAGGCAATTCCAACGAACGTCGGTTTCTTCGTTTCTCGTTCCCGTGTGTTTCTTCTGTTCTCTGCCGGTCCAGGAACGGCGGTCCCGGGTTCCAAGTCGTCGATCCTTCAACGGCGAGTTTCTTCGGATCTGTGTTCCGTAAAATCGCCGACTCCAGCTACGAGGTCGAACGCTTCGAAGCCCGCAGAACAGATCTCGTCCGAAGCTTCGCCGACATCGTTCCACTACTCGCAGCACGGACGTGATGTGTCTTCCGCGATCCTCTCTCTCTCTCTCTCTGTCCCCAGCGATCAAAAGCAGCAATTACTTTTGCACGCCATCCTCGCCGTCGAGAACTGGAAATTAAAGAGGCGTTTCAGTAACAAAAACTGGAGAACCTCGAACGTTTCACGTAACGCGATGTTTACGTCTTTGAGAAACTTGTATGTAATATAGGCCGCGCGCGGGTCTGGAAACTTTCATGAGAGCTGCAGAAAAAGCGAGACGATCGAGAGCGATATACTGTTTCTGGTCCCATCTGGTTAGGCTCCCGTAACAGATGGCGCTATCGAGTTACCGTTTCGTTTCGCCATTTTTTCGACGAACGGAACGAACTTTGACTTTACATCGCGACCCACTCGTTCCCCGCTGTATACAGGATGTTCGGCTACCCATGGGAAAAATTTTAATGGGGGATTCTAGAGGCCAAAATAAGACGAAAATCAAGAATACCAATTTGTTGATGGAGGCTTCGTTAAAAAGTTATTAACGCTTAAAGTTCCGCACTTACTGAATTTTTTTCTCGAAAATGCGCAAGATTTCGGGGGTATGTCTATTGACCAAAAATGATTGCAATTGACCTACGCAACTGAAAATAATTTTTTCAGAATTAATTAAAAATTTTTTTTTTTTCGTCGAAAAATTTCAGCAACCTGTCGATTTTTCTTAAAAATATGTTTTCCATTTTTAATAAATTTGGTTGGCACTGCACAGAAAAGTTGTTTAATACTTTTTTGTAGGTACCCATGAGCTCTACTTTACAAAAAAGTTTCATTGAAATATACTCATTATAGCAGGAGTTATGGCTGTTTGAAGATTGGACCATTTTTATGGAGTTTTTCTCATTTTGCGGTGTCAAGCATCAACTTTTCGAATATTTTTGCGATTTGTACATATTCTCCATCAAAATACGCGTAGTTTGCTTTTTTAAACATTAAAATCGTCCAATGCGTTCAAAAGTTATGATGTTTTAAAGATTCACATGAAAATTCGGGCAGAGATTTCTGGCCTGAAATTATGTTTTCAGTGAGGAATTTTTTTCTCGAAACTGGGTAGGATTTCGGGGGTATGTGTAATGACCAAAAATTATTGTAATCGACACCTGCAACCGAAAATAATTTTTTCAGAATGATTTGAAACTTTACATTTTCGCTGAAAAGATTGTTCACTTTCCTGAATTTTTTTCTCGAAAACGTGTAGGATTTCGAGGGTATGTCTATTCACCAAAAATGATTGTAATTGACCCATGCAATCGAAAGTAATTTTTTTAAAACGATTCGAAAGTTTTCAATTTTGTCAAAAAATTTGTCCACATGCTCGAATTTTTTTCTCGAAAATGGTTAGGATTTCGGGGGTATGTGTAATGACCAAAAATTATTGTAATCGACACCTGCAACCGAAAATAATTTTTTTAGAACGATTTGAAAAAATTTTTTTTCGCTGAAAAATTTAGCACCTACTCCCTGTCGATTTATCTTAAAAATTCGTTTCTAATTTTTACTAATTTTGTTTGACGCCCTATAGAAAAGTTGTCTAATACTTATTTGTAGGTACCCATGAGCTCTACTTCAGAAAAAAGTTTCATTGAAATATATTCACAATTGTAGGAGTTATGGCTGTTTGAAAATTGGACCATTTTTATGGGGTTTTTCTAACATTACGGGGTCAAGGAACAACTTTTCAAATATTTTTATAATTGCTAGATATTCTACACTAAAATACGCGGCGTTTGGCTTTTTGAACATTAAAATCCTCCAATCCGTTCAAAAGTTATGATGTTTTAAAGATTCACATGAAAATTCGGGCAGACATTTCTGGCAAGAAATTAGATTTTCGGTAAGGAATTTTTTTCTCGAAACTGAGCAGGATTTCGGGGGTATGTCTGTTGACCAAAAATGCTTGCAATTGACCCCTGCAACTAAAAATAATTTTTCCAGGACGATTCGAAAGTCTTTTTTTTCATCCATAACTTTCAGCTCTTACTCGAATTTTTTTCTCGAAAGTGGATAGGATTTCGGGGGTATGTCTATTCACTAAAAATGCTTGCAATTGCCTCCTGTAACTAAAAATAATTTTTCCAGAACGATTTGAAATTTTTGAATTTAATTGTTAATAACTCTTTAACGAAGCCTTCATCAACAAATTGGTATTCTTGGTTTTCGTCTTATTTTGGCCTCTAGAATCCTCTATTAAAATTTTTCCCAAGGTTGGCCGAACACCCTGTATACGTGACTGGCGTATTTAAAATATACATCGATCACGCGTTAACATTTTTAGACGATCTCGATTTACGAACGGAGCTCGACGATTTTATTCGAACATTTTCACGATCGATTATGCCCACACCGTGAACTAACGACGCTCCCGGCAACAGCTGTTTCAGAACGTAAATCTAAACTAGCAGGCCTAGAGTCTGACTCAAAAATAAGACGGGCGCGTCATAATGCTCTTAAGCGTAAACGGGAAGGGGAAAACGAAAGAGTTATGGGAAACGGAAGTGAATAAAACTACGAGTACTATGTTTTGTTCATCGTTATAGATGGTACTTTTAAGAGGAGCTTTTTACCGTTTTGAAAAAATTAAAAAGAATACTATTTCGGAATTACATTATAAATAGGTTAGATGACATTCTGCATATTTAACATATTTTTCGTGCGAATATGAATAATTTAAGTACACAAATGCCACGTGTTCTTTACATATCTCACATGCATAAACATCCGCAGGCTATTATTTACTAAGTAACAATCGCTATTAGCGTGACGCAATATCAAATAAAAATATGGATATAAAAACAATGATATTCAAACGTAAATATGTCAAATGTTACGAATATCGTAATTTTAATAATTTCCATAATTGTAACGATTCTTACAATATTACGTTCCACCCTGGTCAACCCTATTTCCGTGTCTTTGGTGTCAAAACAATCCTCTATAGCCGCGTAGTGAATTCCACCGGTCGTCACGCGACTTTGAAAGTTGCATTAGAACTGCAACTTTCAACCCGAGAGAGAGTAAACGGCGCAAACGTCAATTGTTTTGGAAACGCTAATTGTGGCTGGAAATACGAGCAAAGCGAAAACGATCGCGGTCTTCCTGGTGTCATGTTTCGAGTCGTAAAGTAGGTGACCGTAGCCATCGACGCGAGTACGGTGACTCTAGAAGCGCGTTGCACTCTGTGAACGAATTATTAACAGCCCTCGACTACTCTTTCATGAATCGCCCGATCATTGACACAAAATGCTCCGTCTACTACACACTGTACACGGTGTAAAAGCAAAAGTCTGCTAGTCTAGCGCTTCTATGGACAGTCCGTGACTCTAGCGTCCCGCCGCCTTCGATTTTACACCCTGTATACACGCCTATACAGGATGTCCAGCCACCCTTGGGAAAAATTTTAATGCGAGATTCTAGGGGCCAAAATAAGACGAAAATTAAGAATACTAATTTGTCGATGAAGGCTTCGTTAAAAAGTTATTAACGTTTAACGATCCCCACGTACTGAATTTTTTTTTTCGAAAATGCGTAGGATTTCAGGGGTATGTCTATTCACCAAAAATTATTGTAATTGACCCCCGCAACCGAAAATAATTTTTCCAGAACGATTCGAAATATTTTAATTTTATCGAGAAATTTGTCCATCTTCCTGAATTTTTTGCTCGAAATTGCATAGGATTTCGGTGGTACGTGTATTCACCAAAAATGATTGTAACCGACACCTATAAACGAAAATAATTTTTTTATAACGATTTGAAATTTTTTTTTTTTCGTCGAAAAATTTAGGCACCTACCCCCTTGTAGATTTTTCTTAAAAATTCCTTTTACATTTTTAGTAATTTTGTTTGACGCCCTACAGAAAAGTTGTCTAATACTTTTTTGTAGGTACCCATGAGCTCTACTTCAGAAAAAAGTTTCATTGAAATATATTCACAATTGTAGGAGTTATGGCTGTTTGAAAATTGGACCATTTTTATGGGGTTTTTCTCATTTTGCGGGGTCAAGGACCAACTTTTCGAACATTTTTACGATTTGTACATATTCTCCATCAAAATACGCATAGTTTGCTTTTTTAAACATTAAAATCGTCCAATCCGTTCAGAAGTTATGACGTTTTAAAGATTCGCATGAGATTTCAGGGAAGCATTTCTGACCTCACATTACATTTTCGGTAAGGAATTTTTTTCTCGAAACTGAGTAGGATTTCGGGGGTATGTGTAATGACCAAAAATGATTGTATTCGACTCCTGCAACCGAAAATAATTTTTTTAGAACGATTTGAAAAAATTTCTTTTCGCCGAAAGATTTAGGCACCTACTCCCTGCCGATTTATCTTAAAAATTCGTTTCTAATTTTTACTAATTTTGTTTGACGCCCTATAGAAAAGTTGTCTAATACTTATTTGTAGGTACCCATGAGCTCTACTTCAGAAAAAAGTTTCATTGAAATATATTCACAATTGTAGGAGTTATGGCTGTTTGAAAATTGGACCATTTTTATGGGGTTTTTCTAACATTACGGGGTCAAGGAACAACTTTTCAAATATTTTTATAATTGCTACATATTCTACACTAAAATACGCGGCGTTTGGCTTTTTGAACATTAAAATCCTCCAATCCGTTCAGGAGTTATGATATTTCAAAGATTTGAATGAAATGTCGAGGTACCATTTCTGGCCTGACGTTAGATTTTTCTTTAGGAATTTTTTTCTCGAAAGTGCGTAGGATTTTGAGGGTATGCCTATTCACCAAAAATGCTTGTAATCGACACCCGCAACTAAAAATATTTTTTCCAGAATGAGTTGAAACTTTTTAATTTTTCCGAAAAATTTCTCCACCTACTGAATTTTTTTCTCGAAAATGCGTAGGATTTCGGTGGTATGTCTATTGACCAAAAATGCTTGTAATCGACCCCCGCAACTAAAAATATTTTTTCCAGAATGATTTGAAACTTTTTAATTTTTCCGAAAAATTTCTCCACCTACTGAATTTTTTTCTCGAAAGTGAGTAGGATTTCGGTGGTATGTCTATTCACCAAAAATGCTTGTAATCGACCTCCACAACTAAAAATATTTTTTCCAGAATGATTTGAAACTTTTCAATTTAATTTTTAATAACTTTTTAACGAAGCGTCAATCAAGAAATGGATATTCTTGATTTTCATCCTACTTTGGCCTCTAGAATCTCCCATTAAAATTTTTCCCAAGGGTGATCAGTTCAGAAAGTTCAGTAAATAATATCCACTGTTCAAACTGGTCCGTTTCTTATTTTAATTTGCACAATAATTATTTCCGCTCCTACACACTCAATTCTGTCCTCGATTGTACGCATATTCAGGCAGAGATGGTGAAAATTCTTAGCACGGTGAAATGAGAATTAAATTTCAAGGGCGACGATGAAATATTTCACAATGAACTATCGTCTATTATCTGTATGAAATTTCCTACGATTGGACACGCTTATCGACATTGTCACACCTGTTTCCAATCTTGCTACAAGGCAGACAATACTCTCGTTGCACAAACTTGTTTCTACCGCGACGAAAACAATGGCAACGTACGTCGAACGCATATGAATTAAATTTGATTTAACAGAAAAATCAAGTGGCCCGATAACGAGGGATTATCGGTAAGTTCAGTAAACCGGACGTTGCATAAAACTCGGGGAAAAGTGCAAAGCATACGGTAATTTGTTTCTGATAACGTTATCGATGTGGAGAAACTTACGCGCGTTGGAAGTCGAATGGATGCACAAAGGCAGCTGCGTTCGATTCAACGCTTTCAGTGTTCTTCGTGCACGAAACGGGAGCAGACTGGGACGAGCAAATGTAACGCGATCCACCGAAATTAAGCCAACGCGCAAACAAACGGTCAGTGCTTAAAAAACACGAAACACGAAACAAGCACAGTTTTTCTCTCCGGAATAGAAAATTATACTGACGGGTATAAGCAACGTTTAGGATATTTATACTAGACACGGCGAGTGGAAGGGGAAGTTTGTAATTTAAAACGATAAGATAAGTGTTTACAGTAGCGAGAGTGTTTGGAAATGATTCGTTGCAGGTTGCCTCCGGTCCCCGG
This sequence comes from Colletes latitarsis, assembly GCF_051014445.1. Lineage (NCBI taxonomy): Eukaryota > Metazoa > Arthropoda > Insecta > Hymenoptera > Colletidae > Colletes > Colletes latitarsis. The sequence continues at coordinate 25,479,664 of NC_135141.1, read as the reverse complement.
TGATTTAAAAAATGCAATAATTACGAGCAAACATTTTGTTGCGTTAACCGACGTATCTAGTTTACTTTTAATTATTCCACTTTTTAGACTTGCCCCCCGAGACTGGTCTGCGCTTTTGATAATTGGCGATCTCTTATCGTTACTTTGTGTACAATAAATTTCGAGGTTAGCGTTCCGAATGACGAAAGTTTCGATCGTCGAGATCGTTATAATCGAAATCACCTATCGATTAGTCACGTAGATAAGACCGGAGGAATAATTGAATCTTCGTTAACTATATTAATTGATAGCGATAACGAAATGTCGTCATCTACGCTCGTTACCTATTGTTCGATGCAGCTTCTTAGAATGCATCGTCAGTTCTCTGCGACAGTGAAACGAGATTGTGTACAAGCGAGTCGACTTACGCAATTTGCTCTGGATCTTTCTGAAAATTTTACGCAATCGAAGCTACGTCTTCGAAATGTTCAAAGACGGGACAAAAAATTCTGTTACATTTTAAATAACGTACCACGTTTTACAGTTTTCTTTATAACTCGTAATTATTGTTGTGTATCGATAAAATATCAGAGTTAATGAAGTTGTTTACAAACACTCGTTACGGCACGTGAACACGATCGTACTGATAACATAAAATGTTTACTTTTCGTTTATCTAACCCTAAGAACAGTTACGCGCTGTTAAACAAGTCGACAGCATCCACGTACGAGTCTACTTGAGTTGGATAAACTACTATTAAAAATAATAAATAAGTCTTTAAAATAATACACTTTCTTTTACATGGAAAGTTTAAAAAAAAATCAATATCTTGCGAGATATTCGACATTTTTCGTGTGATAAATCGCAAGCGTTTGCGAACGCAAGCCATGTCAGAGATCAACAACGCTCGACCTTTCAAAGGCAGATGCTCTAATGATCAACAAGATTCAATTAGATACTAAATCCTACGAACTATTTCTTATCGGGTTACCTAAAAGATAAAGTGCATTTGCGACCATTCGTTCCCGTGGAACACACGAAAGAACGAATAAGTTACTTCTGCTATGAAAAAAACATAAAAGAACATGGTATAAAAAAATGGCTCGATGCATCGTTGCTGATCGAGCACCCTGTAGAAACTAGAGGTCGATCCCAGCAGAGTTAAACGAACTCGGTTGTCCATAGTTTTATCGAAGACACGGAGGGTAATGCTTCGCAATTACGCGAATGGAAGGCGCAAAACAACGGCTTACGAGCAAATCGATGAATTTCCCAACTCTTTACAGGCACTGTTTCCCAGTCTACGATTTTTCAACTTCCGAGAACATCCTGTGTGTACAGGGTGTTCAGCCACCCCTGGGAAAAATTTTAATGAGGGATTCTAGAGGCCAAAATAAGACGAAAATCAAGAATACCAATTTGTCGATGGAGGCTTCGTTAAAAAGTTATTAACAATTAAATTCAAAAATTTCAAATCGTTCTGGAAAAATTATTTTCAATTGCGGGGGTTAATTACAAGCATTTTTAGAGAATACACATACCTTCGAAATCCTACTCACTTTCTAGAAAAAAAATCGAAAGTGTGAAATTTTTCGACGGAAAAAAAAATTTCAAATCGTTTTGGAAAAATTATTTTCAGTTGCGGGGGTAAATTACAATCATTTTTGGTCATTACAGATATCCTCGAAATCCTATGCACTTTCGAGAAAAAAATTCTTTACTGAAAATCTTATTGGATGCCTAAATTTTTGGCGAAGAAAAAAGATTTCAAATCGTTTTGGAAAAATTATTTTCAATTGCGGGGGTTAATTACAAGCATTTTTTGTCATTACACATACCCTCCAAATTTTACGCACTTTCGAGAAAAAAATTCCTTACTAAAAATCTTATTGGATGCCTAAATTTTTGGCGAAAAAAAAAGATTTCAAATTGTTTTGGAAAAATTATTTTCAATTGCGGGGGTTAATTACAATAATTTTTGGTGAATGGACATACCCTCGAAATCTTGCGCATTTTCGAGAAAAAAATTCAGTATGGGCGGAACTTTAAACGTTAATAATTTTTTAACGAAGCCTCTATCGACAAATTGGTATTCTTCATTTTCGTCTTATTTTGGTCTCTAGAATCCGCTATTGAAATTTTTCCCAGGGGTGGCCGAACACTCTGTATAACAGACGCTTTCAGCATCGAAATATTTGAGGGGTTACACCGTCTTCGACACCAACGATTTTAATTAAAAGCAAGGAAGGGTACAAGAATGTTAACGACGTAAATGCGCGCATTTCCATCGATGCATTTCATTTGAATAAACCACCTATCACGTGTGCTGTGCTTCGTACAGGGTGATCGACAACCGTTTCTAACCTCTAAAAACAAAAATAATGAATAATTTGTTTGGTAACTTGTCGACGGTTAAAAATTGGTTAATTTCCACCGCAACTTCTCTCAAAGTTATTTTAGGTTAAGAAATTGTTAATATCGTTACGATAAACACTCTGTATATGCCTTATGAGACGTGAAATACATACAAAGGTTATAGTAACTATATGAAATAAAAATGAGAGAAACTTATATAGGAAGGATCGAAGAGTCAAAAGTTTTTCAACGTTATCGTAATTCTGCTGATAAATAAGAATTCGATTCATTTTGTGTCGCTTCTTTATTAACTCCACGGAGATGGTTTAACGTATGTACATACATACGTATTCTGTCGCGAATAACCTCTGAACGAGTACACGCAAAAAACCGCGAAACGACGATCGTCCGGGACGTTCAAAAACCGTCTGTTATTTATTTCGGGCCTAGACCAACAAGGAACGTGGTCGGCTAGAAATGACGCGTGAATAATCGCGATGACATTTTCGAATTGACATTGAGCTTCTTCGAAGATAAAATTACACGAGGATAAACCGCGCGATATATCGTTTCCATCGGTTCCGTCCATTGCTATGACATATTCGGGGACACCAATTTTCGGGCTCATCGATAAAAATTCCGCAACGACACTCGTTGCAACTCCTCCCCTCGAGTAAAGCAACTTCATCAACGACTGAAATGCAACGATCGCTGTATCGCGTATTTGTTGTTAGTTTACGTGCACCGCAACTTTTTTTATTTTTTTTTTTGCTTTCCAAAGCTATATGCAAACAGAGCACTCGAAGGAGCGCGTCGTAACGTCACGATACTTTTTCGAACGATCGCGCACTGTTCCGAGGCACACTACGCGAACACGAGACACGCCGAGAGACGAGGAACGCTTCGAGAGTCAGCGATTCGATGGTTCGCAGAAATACAAAACTATCGTCTCGTAATGGCAGGTGCAGGACAATTTCCGCCTTGACTTTATAACCTCTCATCCCGTCTCGCGGTTGACGTTTCGAGCTAGTGGACGAGTCCGTGGCTACCAAGTCTGTCAAATTTCACGGGGAACTGAAAGGACAAGGCGACCCACGGTCTGAACGAGATCACGGACACGATCGCGAGATTATCAATGACGACACGCGACGCCCGCCTCCGAAAAAGAAGCGAAGGAAAAAAGTCGTGAATTCTGGCTGAATTGTACTCACTCGTTTACGACTTGCTCTTAATTTCCCGCCGATGCTAGCCGACCTCGCACATTCTCACACTTTTCATGATCACCAGCTCGCCCTTCGGAAATCGCGAATTTCAACGACGTGTATCCGATGCGAGAACCCGAAAATTTTGTACGGACAAAAAGAACTTCCGCTCACATTCGACGGAACGGAGGTCGTCTGTGAACTGACGCGTCTTGATTGTAGCTTGCTGTGCAGCGTCGCTACGCCACCTATCGACGGTTCCGCACAGGCTCCATTTCAGCCACCATTTTATTGGTTCCAAGATTGGCGCGCAATGAACGAGATGCGTTCTCTGATTGGTCGTTATTATGTTGTTCCTAAGAAACTTTAGAGCTTACTGTTACTAGCATGGAACGACTATAGTATCTCCGATAACTATGACTTTTCCAATAGCAATAGCTGTTTGAAAAGAAAACGTACGAAATAAATATAAACCGGTCACAGCTTTCTTGTCGGATCGAATTTACTATATTTAGCTACTAAACGGAAACTGCAGCGTCCTGTGTTTTATATTTTTTCCTTTGTAAAGATGGCCACCCTTCGATTCTATTACTAAAATTTGTCATTTAAGAAGTATCTCATTAGAATCTAGTAGGGTAAAAGACCCAATTACTATTATGATGATGAACCATAATTTCATGGCATTGATCTTATTATTTATTAGTCAACTACGGAAATATGACGAATTCTTCGTGTTTCAGAGTCTTCGCCGAAAAAGGAAAGGCTAAAATTATATTATAATTTACAATTGCCTTCGTTAACATATGATCGGCACTTCGAACATATTTCTTTGAAAGGCCTATTGTAAATGATCTGTAAACTTCTGAATGTTATGAATACTCGAAAATGATGTATACAATAACGACACCCTGAATATTTGTACGTTCCACATTGCAATTTAGACAAATGTTAACGTGTTAAATGTAGTAGCTATTCATAAAATTATACAACATATAAATTTCATGTTAAATACATATATTACATGAAACATTTTCTTCCATAATAGGAACACGTTTGAATGCGAAAATCCAAGTATCTAGAAACGAAATATTTATGACTTACGTCACGTTCATAATTACAGAATAATTAACGTCGACGGTCAGTAGCGTGCTACACCGATCTACACAAATCATAAATTAGCAACGGAAGTAGAAACACTATAAAATTTACCGCGCGAACTGTTCAATAGAGTAACCAAATGAAAACGTGTCGCGACGCTGGCTTCGATTTGGCTTGGTTAGATTATGATCAGACTTAGAAGTACATATTATTAATATATTCCCCGGTGCTTGCACAAGGTTCGATCGTATTCCGTTAGGGTCTGATTCCATTTACAAGTACTGCTGTTGTTTTGTCGAAGGACTCGGGACAGGATTCGAACGTGTCTCGCGAAGGTTCGATACTACATATGCACTTGCGATACGTTTGATCCCATCGCTAATCGTTATGTCATGCTCGTGAACGACGGGAGTACTATCGCTTATAAATAAATACAAGATCGCACGACGAAACGTCGAATCGTCGAAGCGGATTCGAAGTTGTTGCGCGCTTCGAGACGGTTTGTCCGCAATTCGTTGTGGCGAAGCAGACTTCCGGGACTTTAGTGCTCGAATGGCCGACGTCAAGGTTGTCTTTTCTGTCAAACGGGATCGTTTCCACGATGAGTGAAATCATGTAAACGTTCACGGGTGCTTCGTTAAAGATCGTACGAACGTTGTTAGATCGGTGGAAGGATCGAAGTGTGGGGTGTGTCCGTGGTTTTGATGAACGGTAACGCGAGGAGAGGCACCGGTGTCACCGCAAAATTTTGGATTCATCGTGAGGGTAATCCCTGTTATTCGCTGGGGGTGCAGCTAAAAGCGAGCGAATAAAAATTAAATCGTAACGACAGGGAAAACCGAAGGCACGATTCTCGGTCCGGTCGAGAATGAATTTCAGATGATTGACCGAAACGTACGACTGGCGATTCGACATTATGAATTCGAGTTAGTATGCTTTTCAACGACGCGACGTTGTGTCAAACTTTGGCACGCGCGAATCCTTGCTTTGCATTCCGGCTGCGAGCCTGCCGAATCGTTCTCCAATCGAGTCCCAACGAATTCATGCTGATAAATCGCGAGGGTGACGCTCGATCTTTTAGGGAATAAACAGTTGAAATCCTTCTCCCCATTGTTTTGCATCGAATTCGTTACTCAAATGGTACTGCGAGGCTACTAAAAATAAACGATTAAATTATACGTTACAGATATAGCATGCAAAGTGCAATCACTCGTGAGAAATACATTCCTCCTTTGATTCTCTGTTATTCCATAAATAGAATGCAAATGTTGCGTATCTTTGGTGCGTGCAAAGAGCTTCGTTAGTTTTATCATTATGTTTATAGTACAGTTACGTGTAACATCGATCGGATGCTTGTTTCTTTATGTATCTAATATTTAGTTTGTATTATAATTATTTATTGTATCCAAGGTAAATACACGAAGCTTTGTACATGCATATAATTAATAGATAATATTCACACGTGTGTATTATAGATATAGTTATGGAGGATAGTATGAGTGTTAAGTCAATGGAATCAGTGGCAACAAGCGACGAATATGTGTTTGTAAACGACAGAGGCAATGGAAAACAACAACAAGCTGTACTTGAATTACCAATGTTAAAAATTGCTAATAACGGTAACCTGGAAGATCTTCAAAAGAATCTTCGCGAGGTTTGCATACATTACTCCCGCTGATGATTGCAGAGGCTCTAATCTTTTTTATCTTCATTGTTAATTATGTGTTGGTAAATGTTTAAGCAACTGATAAAAATCATAGGTGTTATCAGAAGACTCAAAAATGGAAAGTAACGAGTATAAAATTGTAAGCAGCGTACAACAAAATCAACCAAAGACAAAAAATGTGGGATTCAGTAAATTTTACGATACAAGTTCTTGTATAGTTTCATCTGAGAAACAAGACATTATGAAACCAGAAGATTTTATCGATGAAGGTATAGATTACTGCTATTTTTTCCTTTAAAAAACTAAACTCTAACTACAAAAGACAGACTCAAACTGCTATTTACACTACAATGAAAAAATCCTTAGCTCATGTCCAACAAGAGTGTACTATTTTCAATGGTGTGACTTACTTGGGATCAACAGCAATAAATGCACCAAAATCAGAGTGTGAAATACAGCTCAACATGAACATACTAAATGAAGAACAGTCCCTTAATTTAGGAATCAAAGTATCTGTTTCTGTACCTAGTAGTTCTCAAGGTTCTGTTGTGTATGTATAATTATCGAAAACTAACGCAAATTGTTGAATAATTGTAATGCATTAAGTGTCATTGCTTTGTGTGATACAGTTTGTACGATGCTGGTACACAACAGCCAATTGCACGTTACGAGGTGCAACGAATTTTGTTTTATGCTCGCGGTGAAAATACTGGAGCGTGCGCGGCTTGTTTTGCTTTTACATGGTCTCATGGGGACACATTGGAATCTGCCATTTATCAGTGTCATGTTTTTCGATGTGACATACCGGAAGCGGTATGTTTAACTTGTAATCTAAACGATGGTCGTTTCAAAATGCAATCAACATACGGTGGTTTTAATCTATTACAGGTGGGACAAGTCTCTGCTTGTTTTTCCAAAGCGTTTCACAGAATACCGCGATCGATGACTAATTCTTTAACAGGGAGCGATTTTAATGGCTTTAACAATGGAAGCGAAAAAACGAATTCTCGAGTATTTATTTTCGAAGTGACGATGGAAATAAAGGAGGAAGATGGAAAAGGGAGCTTCAGTACAGTCCCTAAGGACAGAAATTGTTTTAAACTCCGAAGTAATATACCTAAACAAGTATGTTTAAGTATTCAGCAAGTATCTAGTAAGGAAGGCGGAATTACGCTTGAACTTGAAAGGTGCTTCGGTGTTCTTGTTAGCCCCGGTCGCAACGTTAAACACAGCGATATGAGACTGCTTGAAATGGTAATATAAAAATACATTGTAGTTTTTTAACGTGGTTTTTAACATTGAAATGTTTTCAGCAAATCAATGCTGGCCCATTAGTACAAGATAAACAGTGTTACAATATGTGTGGGCTTTGGGATCCCGCAGATCCAGCTTTGGAAACACTTAATGTAGAGACTCCCAGGGAAGGGAAGATTTTCATAACAGTTGCCGTCGATTTAGTAATACATTGTATTCGGGAACCCGTGAGATTTATAATAGAGACGTCGGTTAAAGTGTTTCCACAGAATGAGAGGTTTTGGTACTTTAACAAACGAAGCCTTGTACAACAATTTTATCTCAATTCAAAAGAAGTAAGAAGATACACGATAGTTTCGCATTCGTACGAACGGTGTCTGCTCTACGTATCTAAATTATTAACTTCTAGATAATATCCGGGGATGGGACGGAAGTTCATTACGAAGTACAAAGTATAGAAACCTCGGGAGAGTTAGACAGAAACAGATTGAACCTTGCTCTGAATTTAGCATCACTGATTCGATCACCGTCGTTAACTAGTATCGATACTCTCACGCCCAAAGAAGAAATAGATTCAGGTTTAAAAAAAAGTTTCAAATTTCTTGTATCTATGTTAACATGTTCGCTGCTGTGTCCGCACACGCTGTCGTCGTTTTATTTTCGAATATTTTAATTTCTCACTGTAAAAGTCGTAAGTGTATCGGCAAAATGTCCCAGTGTTGATGGTATTTCGCTTGGTTCACAGGGAAAAGCAAAAACTTGTAAGCATGGAAAACAGCGCCACGTGCAGAGAAGGGGCTGACACGAAGGCTCGGCAGCGAACGTGTTAACAGACAGAAATTATGAGTGCACTAATTGTACCTTTACAATGTTACATAGATGGAGATGAACCAATGTTAAGCGGTACAGGTGAAGTGTCGAAGGATTGTTCTGCAGATGAACTAGCTAATTGGGCAGAAGTTCTGGTTAGTTGGTTAGTTAACGAACAACGCCCAAAGCTTCTTATAAAGCTTACGAAACAAGGCATTCCGGAAGCTCTGCGCGGCGAAGTATGGCAACGTTTGAGCAATTGCGATAATTCGAAAGAAATGATGGATAAATATAGAACTTTAATTACCAAGGTAAGTTGAAATAATGTACGAAGTAGTAAGTATATTTTAATATAATAATCGTGTTAATGGCGCATCTATAGGAAAGCAGTTGCGAGAGCGTTATTTTAAGAGACATTAATAGAACATTTCCTGCCCACGACTATTTCAAAGAAACTGGCGGTTTAGGACAAGATTCTTTGTACAGAATAAGTAAAGCGTACGCGGTGTACGACGAAGAAGTCGGATATTGTCAGGGACTTAGCTTTTTAGTTGCTAGTCTACTACTTCACGTAAGTTATTGTCATCTAGTTTGTTACGTTTGTAGGGAACATACCTATAGTCACAATACATTAGGGCGTTGAAAGACAAGAAAAACGTTAAGTGTTTCTTGTAGATGCCGGAAGAACAAGCTTTCTGTGTCTTGGTTAAATTAATGTACGACTACGGTTTAAGAGATTTGTATAAGGATAGATTCGACAATCTCCATATGCGATTTTATCAGCTTAACAGATTAATAGAGGTAGGCAACACGTTCCCCATTCGATGCTGTGTAATTACGGTATTCGGTAACTTGTAACCACTATCGATTTTTTAGGATCAATTGCCAGAACTGTACAAACATTTCTGTGACCGTGGCGTGGAAACACACATGTTCGCTGCACAATGGTTTTTAACTTTGTTTACAGCCAGATTTCCACTTTATCTCGTTTTCCACATTCTGGACGTCTTCTTTTTGCAAGGACTCGATACGTTGTTTCAAGTCGCTCTGGCGTTGTTAATGGTAAGCCTTCGAACATATATCCGTAATTTATTATTTTTTTTTGCATAGAAAATGCAACTGGAAAAAGAAACTGTTTTCTTTAGTTATGCAAAAAGGAACTGCTTCAGTTGGATTTTGAGAGTATATTGAAATACTTTCGGGTGCATTTGCCGAAACGTTGTCGCAATGAAGAAGTGTCGCGCTACGTTATGAAGTTAGCCTGCTCGGTTACGTTAAAGAAACTGAAGAAATATGAAGCAGAATTTATAACGTTAAAAGGTAACTTCATATTTTATGTTTGAACACACACTCACTAATGCCGCTGTACATCTGAAAAATCCTTTGACACCACGGAGGGCAGTATTGTCTTAAGTGCATGTGCAGTTTGCATAAGAACGTGAAGACATTGTCAGGTGGTTGTAAATTTATTTATGTTACACTGAAGCTTCACGCGATCAAAGCTTCGTTTGCTGTTTTTGAATCTCAAGTTTGTAAACACCGAACTCGACCGAACACTTACTCTCTCGACATTGTGTGCTTTTACTGGGAGTTAACTCACGCGATCCGTTCGCGGATAGAAAGCAGAATATACCAAATAACTTACGGTTTCGATTCGTCCCGATTGCTTTTTCAATTAAGTCGTAACCATTTACTGACTATTAAATAATGAAGAAGAGTACGCATTACATTTATTTCAGCAAATGCGTTGCTAGTTTTTGTTATGTAGTTTGTATGCATGACACGATTTTGTGCTTGTATAACAAAGCATAAATTGTGTCTTTCTAGTCTCACGAAGGAACAACCATAATTTACCTTCGCGAAAATCATTCAGTATACAAATGAATTAGTTTACTCTGTAGTTGAGAAATAATTTATTGCACAATACAGGTGGTGGTTGACCGCTATAAAATTCTGAACATTTTGCGAATGTTGGAATTCTATAGCAGAATGTAATTTGCAATAAAATGAAAAAAGAATGAAATTATTATATTATTGGTAACACCACTGAATGAAATTCAACATTATTCGATAGTGATTGATAAAGTTTTCTACACATTATTTTATGTGCTACCGAGCAAATTTATTTTTGCCTTCGCACGTGATATATTTCATTCGATCTCTTACGATTAATTTCGTCATTTCTTGGACATTGTTAGTCTTAGCGGTGACACATGCGGTGCATACGGTGCTGATAAAACCGCGAATTCAGTGATAACCGTGTACGAGTATGAGATTTCAACCAATTGACGAATATTAACATATATATATATATATTTTTGTGTTATCGTCGTGTATTTTTACCGGTGTTCATTTCTCTTAAGCCTCGTTAAACAGGAAAAGTATTTATTGCAACTAGACGTAGCAATTGCAACCAATAAGAAAACATTCATCGGTTTAAACTCAATTAGCTGAAGTCTCAGAGCTGTTATTGTACAAATACTCACCGTATAGAATAAATGCAATTCTTTTCGTTGATTGGTTGTGTTACGCTTAAGTTGTCGCAACTGCTAACTTAGCATAGAATTAATAGCATCGCTTTTTGTTCTAGACAAAAAGCATCACCTTCTGAACGTTGCGTTCAGTGTATATCTTTGTTCTCGATCAGATTTCTTTATTGAACTTATTTATTTTGTAATATTTGTAAATTCCTATATGATTCTATGTTGTGTGTATAATAAAATATTTTCTTGCCTACTCGGCCGCACATTGCTTTGTACACTGTCTTGTATTGACTTTTTTTTTTTATATATACATATACCCAAGATTATTTATTATTTCTTTATTGGAAATAAATCGTCCGTTTAGAATATCGTTTTTCAGTTTTTGTCAATTTACCTGTGTTCAACCCTGTCCCTCGATACTCTTTGGTTTTACTTCCTTGCTTCAGTTGAAAATGCATGCAAATACGGTAGTTGTACGAAAGTACGAAACGCTTATAGCTTTTTTTTTTTTTTATTTTTTTTTTCATTTTACTAACTACTAACTGTTTTGTAAGGATTTCCAAAAAGTTTCTATCGGGGGGGCTAACACTGTTTCCACATAAACGCAAATATTATCCAAATGCTTGATAAAGGGAGTTTGTTTAGAATGGCTGTCGGGACTGGCGGGAATTGTACAGAAACGTTTCAGCGTTAGCTGGTAATTTACATCGTTGTTTAGTAACGAATCAATTTATATTTACGTCGCACGGCCACTTTCTCGTAATCCGAACGTGTTCAAATTTCATTTATCAGCGCCTGTTACATACACATTTGTACGCTGTAGCAGGTAACAAACGTATCTAAACAGCTGTGCCAGCAGTTTAAAATTGGCCATGGTATGTTTTGCACAAAGGGAGTGCGTGGTGGGACATTGGTATCTGCTTTCATAAGATATCGCACGTTCGCCAGTAACGTTGATGTTATCCGTTTTTAACATTTCATTGTCGTCACGATGAGCCATACTGTAAAGGCATCGATAAAGAGTAAGCAAGTACCACTAGAATTGTTGCGTATCTTGAAACATCATAATATTCTATTCAATAAAGTAACGATACTAATGCAATCATTTCTATGCAGTTGGTATAGATACACACGATTATATAAACCTGTTTTATACATTTTACTTTGTTTATGTCGTGCTGTATCTTGATGCAAACTGAATATTAATGCGTAATATATGTGTTTATCATATAGAAGCACAAGAGAACGCGGATGAGTACAGTAACGAGGTGGAACAACTACGGGGCACGGTAGCCAGGAACGAGGAGGAGAAACAGAGATTAGAAGCCGAGCTCGTTCAAGTTAAAGAGATGCTACAACGAGAAGTAGCCAGAGCAGACGCGGAGAGTCGACGCAGTACCGTAATTATTGCTGATTACAAACAGGTATACACGGATAAACAGTTGTTCTCGCGTAATTGAATTACTTTATCTCATAAAGCTACTTTCAGATCTGCCAACGTTTGGAGGATGACTATAACGCTGCGAAAACAACGCTCAGCGAATTACGGGTAAGCAGTGAACCCTAACTTCGAGCCCCTAAACTCTCATACGAAGTTTTCATGGAACAAAAATACTGTACTTTACAGTCCAAGGTCTCAAAGTGCGATCAATGTAGAAGTTTCATTGCGGACTCGTCCAACATACTGGCAGACATTTCACATCCTCTGGAGAACCGGATAGATCCTATGCTGCACAGAGTACAGGAGAGGGTACGCGAATTGGAACTAGAACTGGCCCAAACGAAGCTGGCCCACGTCGAGGCCGAATGCAGAAACCAGGTACGCAAATGTCCTATTAGTACAAGGTATGCTTATATATGTGTGTTTGGCCATTTTAATGGGAGATTCTAGAAGCCAAAACAAGACGAAAATCAAGAATACCAATTTGTCGATAGAGGTTTCATTAAAAAGTTATTAACGAAGCCTCGATGAACAAATTGGTATTCTTGATTTTCGTCTTGTTTTGGTCCCTAGAATCTCCCACTAAAATTTTTCCTAAAGGTAGCCAAACACCCTGTATTGATGATCCAAACTAGAACTTCTGTTCTATACGAAAATACATCTCATTTAATAAAACTATGTCCTCAACTTTTTTGCTTCTTTTGGCGAGTGCTGTATGTACCTAAAGCTCGGACCATCAATTTTAAGCATACCTAGTACGCAGTGATTTTCTATGGAAGCTCTGATTACATGTTCGACCTCGTTTCACAGGATTTGACGCATCAGTTGCACGCGACTGCCTCTGAATTGCAAGCGGCAAGAAACAGCTGGCCGTGGCTGAGCAAAACTCTGTCCAGCATAAAAGAAGCGGCGAATAAGAGGGAAGCTATGGCGCCTCCTTCATTGATGAAGGATTTAAGGCGGGACAGCGCGCCCGTAGGCGAAATGCATCACTTGATACATTCCCGCAGTCGCGAGACTCGCGAAAATCTAAAGAAAGTTGTGTGATGCAGCAAGTCCCTCGATTCGAGCGCGTACGTGTACTTACGGGTACGCGATAAAACGTACGTTGAATCGGAAGGGCAAACTCATGACCATGATATTAAAAAGACAGGCTGGGTCTACGTTTCAAAGTAACGGTTATTTTTAACCAGGCAGAATATGGCGGGAGAACGTCGTACTTTACAGGTGACTTATTTCAGACGCGAAACCGAATAAGCAATTTACATCCACGACAAACACGTAGAGTAATTATACTTGATCCGTTAAGAACACGCGTGCTCGACATACTTATCGTCGGATCACCAAGGTGCACCGCCGTGCGACGCGTGCTTTTAGCAAAGGCAGCTTTATCCTAACGACACTGATATTCGATTTTGAGATACGTCTTGTTCAAGATTTTGTTACTTTTCGAATATACTCATTTTTACCAGAACTTTCGCGGCGCGGAAGTTGGTCGTTATCGTTAAAGAAAAAGTTTTTGTTTATTTCTTTTGCGCTTCAGCGAAGTTTTAGGGAGTCCTATCGATTATGCAAGTAGGACACATTACGATAACACGAAGGAAATCACACGATAGACGTTAGCGATAAGTACACTACGTTTTGTATGAAACTAGTCTAAGATGTGAACGATAGAAGTGCTATAGAATTCTACACTGTACATACACGATACTCTCAGGCACTTAACGAACACGACAGGCTGCAGAAATCGGGGATTCCATGTTTGATGGGTCGCGAGGCGTCTGCAGTTTCATTTACTTTTTTGTACCGATTCATTGCGACATTCCAATGTAACGCGAGTACGTTTTCTTTTTTTCTTTATTCGAGTACCCCTGATACTTCAAGCCAGATTAAAAAAAGACGTTTCCAAGACGCCTTGAACTAACTCTTTAAATCGCCACGAGTAACGTTTAGCCATTAACGAGCTCACGAGAACAGAGGAAACATTTCCGTTTAATTTTTATACAAATTCTCTCGCTATCTCACAACGTTGATAACAAACGATTAATCGATGTTTTATAGATATGGTAACAACGGGTACGAAGTAACGTAACGTAAGACACGTAATCGTCTTTTGTCACACGAAACATACATATCTTTTTGTCACTCGTTCTTCCGCGAACTTTGGTTATGTGAATTAACGAGATTTGAAGATACTCGAAAGCACATTTAACTTGCCATTTGCGTTTCGACGGAGGGCCATAAATTACATTAAGGCACTAATCGTGATCGGAACTTAATTGGATACTCCATGAACACACTTTTGTTACGCGAAGAACGAAAAAAGAAAAAAAACACCCGTGAATGCTCGAAAGCACATTTTTAGGTTATAAATTAGCAATTAGTGCCATTTGTTCGACGAAGCTACGCGCGTTAATTTCTTTCGAATTGCTGGCAACGTGAACCGTCTTGTATGGTCCACAATGTCAGCGGTTTCATATATGTTATGCCATTATCTTTCATCGTAATGTTTACGGAAGAGACGTGGCGACGATAATTTTTTTTTTTCCATAATTTATTTTTGATATTTAATTGGATTCTCGTTTAAATAATATTTGTCGAATAATATATACAGGATCGAGAGTGAAAATTACGATCGCTCTAGAAATTCATACAATAGTTAAGCAATAGTCCTGCATCTTATACGAAACAAACGATATACTTTTCTGTAAATACTAAAAAGAATATATCTATACGGATAAATTACTAACAGGTCATGTAAATGATTTAGAATTACTACGTATATATCACTGTACACCTTGTAATGTCATTCCACTATTATTGAAATAAAGAAGAATATCGTATCTGTCTAATTCGGCGCCTGGACATCTTTAGGTTAAGAACACATTCGGAACAACCCTGTTCGATTTGGAAGATACATTTATTTTATTTGTCCAAGTTCGGTGTACCGTGGAAACGGAACGATATGCAGAGTTTCAGTCTTAGATAGATTTTCCAACGTACAATGCAAAACCTTCATCATAAATTAATGTAATAGTTTATTTAAATAGGGGTAATTGGGCGAACATACGAAAAAACGTAACGTATCGATAAACTTCGTAAGCCATACACACAGGTAAAACAGCACCTCACAAATCTTACGATGCTTAAGTAAACAACATGACGAGGAAGTCTTGAAAATCGTAAGAAAATATATGTATATATCTTTTTCAAATTCGACACCTTAATGCTTCGAGTGGTAACAAGCGGATCTTATTAATAGTATACAACCGCGTACAGGTATTATTGGTACTGAAACACAGTTTCGATTTTACCAGAGACGTTAATTCATCGATAGATGGGATGCAAAGACAACCTCAACGAGAAAAGTACAGAAATAAAAGAAGATTAAAAAAAAAAAAAAAACAATTCATTCCTTTTGAAAAACAAAAAGTAGAAAAAAAAAATATCTTTTTCTCGACTTTGCAATGCTTCGCAATACTTACGATAATACTCAATCATTGCTCTTCGTAATAGTATACTGGAGTTTACGTATTAAAGAAACAAAACAAAAAACACGTTCATGTAACGAACAGAATGTGAAAAATAGTAAATAAATACTGTCCACAAAGTATTACTCTCACATTGCTATTCGCAGACTCGTAAACATGAGTACGATATGTGGAATCATCTAGATAATAATTATTTCAATAGTATCACGTGTCACCTGTAGTCCACCGATCGCTTCCGCTATCACTGCGCGAACCGTTTTCGCTATCCGTCGTCACTGTTGTTCTCGACTTCTATCTCATTGTTTTCTAAATCGATATCTCCTTCTTCGGAACTACTATCGAAGCCTTCGTCGTGCTCTGCGTTGGCGTACCTGACGTCGCCTCCTACTTGTACAGAAAATTAAATACAATGTCAGTGTCCTAACAGAGTTAGATATATTAAAAATACTAGCAAGAATGATCAATTACTATGTATCCCATCTGGAAACCTCGCTTCTCTACGATCCCTGATTTGCATTTCAACGTCGATAGGGTTGGCCATGTCGAGGATTCTTAACAACCAGATTGGAAAATCATTTTCCATCGCGTAAATGTCGTTCTCGTTTTCGAGATCGTTTTCTAGCACGTCGATCAACAACAGGTCTTCTAATTCGTCGTTTAATTCCACAGCTATCATGTTATTGCCCTCGCCGTCTCTGTTGTTGTTCACCAGATCGCCATTTTCAACCTCAACCGGTTCGAGGACTCCGAGTCTCGGCGCTTCTGCTATACTCGGTGGTTCGGAATCGGATATGTGATCTTGCGCTATGCTCGATAAGTCATATTCCGGCGTCATATCTTGAGCGGAGGCAGAGTTTGGGTATCCGGAGTCCATTACTTCGGGGGACCTGCTGTTTGGCGGCGTTTCCACAGCTTCCGGCGAGGAAGGTTTTGCCTCGATGTTCTCCAGTATCTCTAAATCGTTAGGACTCGCATCTTTGCATTTCAATTCACGATCTTTTACGCTACGCTCGGCTGGTTCATCGTGTTTCGATACTGACGTAGATTGAACGCGGCTTGCATCTTCGTCGTAAGCGTTAGACACAAGAATTATACTCTTTAAATTGCTAACATCTTTGGCATGGTTGCAAGAAATTTTGGTACTATCTACAGGCTCACGAATATCCTTTTGCGATACAAATTTCGTTTCAGTCTTTGCGCCGTCGCCTCCGCGAACTAACTCAACGCTGGTTTCTGGTCGAGCGATTACTTCTTGCTCGGCCAACTGAAATTTCGTATCACAATTTATCGATTGAATATCATTTGGGTTTATTGCAGCAGTTTCGTTTTGTTCGATCGTAGTAAACATTGCGCTTCCGTCCTTACTACGAGACTCCGTTAAATATAGCTGTTTCGACGTTTGTTTGTCATCGTTGAACGAACAAGTTAACGTTGACGCGTCGCTATCGGTAAGCGTACTGTCGTTAGAATGATCCACCACATCGTTCCCGCGATCTATCCCGTACACAGGATTCTGTTTTTCGTTGCATCGCATATTTATTGCGTTACAGCTAACGGTTGACATTGCACATACATCGACATCGGTATTACTTTGCAAAGACGCGTCGTTAATACCCTCTAATGAATTATTGCTACTAAGTCTTGTTAGTTGAAGTTGCTTGAATGTGCTTAACGAATTGCTATTGTTCCTTTGTTCGCTATGATCAAGGGACCTTCGCTTTTTACCTGTGGTATTTACCTTTACATCGATTTTCGGAGAACTCGTAAATTGTGGCTGACTATCTATCGTAACACTATTAAAAGACATGCTGTTGTTTAATAGTACTCTATCTTCTCTTGGAATGTTACCGTCTTCTTGAACACTTTGCGTTCGATCCGTACTGGAACACCTCCCACTTGCGTCTGCGTTACTATTTACATTCTTAGAATCAGAATCTTCGCTTTTTTTATACGACGTATTTAAATATATGCTACATAAGCTATTAGAAACATCTTTTATATTACCTTTATCATCATTTGCATCCGAAATCGTATCTTTCGATGCGTCTGATTGATCGAGCGTGTTGTTTAACATCCAGTAACCGCTCATGCTTTCGTTACATAGACTATCGTCCTTTAAATGTTGGCCCATTTTAACAGTTTGCAAGAGGTATGGCTCGGGTGAAGTAGACGCGCGCGAAACGGACATGTGTTCCTGAAAATCTAACATACGATTGAGTTTTTGTGCGGTCTTTGACACTGCGCCGTCTTGCGCGCTCAAATCGATAGACGAATCTTTCGTGTCTTCCAAATTCATACCAAGAGAAGCATCAGACAACACCACCGATTGATTTAAATCTGGTGGAACGTTATGGTCCAACGATAAATCGTTTGAATCGTCTATGCTCATACGATCAACCTTACTTGAAAGCGAGGGTTTTGCATCTAGATTTCTTCTGCTACTGGTTTCGATATATTTTTCTAAAATCTCAAAATCTTTCGTCGTGTCTGTGATATTATCTAGTAACATGTTCTCTCCATCGAAAAGATATGTATTGTTTTCCGCGACAGAATTATTCTGTGGGATAATAATACTTGGTTCTTCGTCCCAGTTCTCGTTATTCCAATCTTCCGAAGACAGATTTTCTTCCCAAAGTCTGGAAGAGTTTTCAGGCGGACCGGGGTCTCTGTCCCAGTCATCTTCGCCCGTGACAGAAGAATCATTAGACCAAAGTTCGTTTTCTACGTTATTGTAATCGGAAAATGTGGAATGCGGCGGCACTTGTATAACTGGTCCAAATTCACGGTTTACAACTGACCAACCAGCTTCTTCTAAGATTGTTCTTAATATATCTATTGAAATGTGAAATGATTTTAACATTTCCCATAATTTTTTCAATGGCACCTCTTCGTCCATGTTACAATCTTGAAACGATAAGTGTCGTATATAATATGTGGCCTCATCAAGGATCTTTTGTTCGTCCGAACGATTATCCACGTGAAATGGATACTCGTGTCTGGCAACAGTTTTAAATAAACCTTCTATGCCTAAATTACAGCTATCTTTTTCGCTAAGGCGATGAAATACTGCCATTTGAGTACAACATCCTAAGTGTTCTGTACCATCTGGCCCTTTACAAACACCATGGAAAGTTACTACGTAATCTGGGTATCTTAAAACGATATTTTCAGCCCTGTTAATAAAATTATATATTTAATATAGTCTTCTATACCTAAAGTTCTCAGATGCAACTAATTACTATTTACCAATCTTGAAACTGTTGCCTAGTCCATTCAAACTTATGATCATGATGTCTGAATCCAGAAAAATTTGGAAACAGTACATTGAAATCAGCGTTTGGTGTTGTTATAATTGCCACCTTCGGCTTTATAAACCCAAAAATATTGTAAGGAAGGTCGTTTAAAGTATCTGGATACAAATGCTCGATCCTGAAGCATCAATATATTTGTTGTACCTTCCATAGAAAAATATTTCTACTTTAGTTTTCAAATAGAAAACTAAAGCCAATAATATAATAACTTTTCTATGTTAAAATAGTGACTCACAATTCTATACAAATCACAGCATCTGTCTTTTCTAATTTTTTGTCATTATGAGTAACACTACCTTCGCATACTTCGATTACAAGGGGTGATGTCCTGGTATGTACATATTCAGAGATCAATGGAACACTCTTATCTTCGTGTGCTTCTAACAATGATCTGTCAATATCTACACATAGCACTTCCTCTATACCATCGGTATTCTTTAGATAGACCAAAAAATTAAGATCTGCGCATCCAAAGTCAACGACCTATATGAAAAAAATTTTTACGAAAACAATACAGACTATACAGATCGAAATCTGATTTCCACTATGATACAATCGGAACGACCTTAACACTAGGTTTACGGACACTCGTTGCTCATATTTTTATTGTAATTCGCTCTGTTAACAGTTACATTAAAATGCAATTGTTCTTTTAATTAGAGTATATATTCATATCATTACATCAATTAAATCCAACATAAATTGCTAACACATAATATTTATGAGTTCTGTAACATTAGATTTAGAATTTTAATGCGCCAAATTGACGTATTTCGTAAACCTAGCGTTAATAAGTGGCAAAGTTTTTTACGGTTTTTCACAAAACATCTTGTGCAATCGATAAAATTATATGCTTTGTACACAAATGATTCCTGAACATTTGGAAACGATAACAAAATTCGCGAATTCGAAATGTTATCGATAACAAAAAGTATCTGCGCGGCAATCTAATCGGCGAAGGATAGTAATGGTGAACTAAGGTACCTTGCGTAATGTTCCTCGATACTTTGAACTGTTGAGTACATCACTCACGGCAGTGTATCTTTGCACGTACGCAGGCGGGAAGAATCTTATAGGTTTCTTGTTGTCGTCATACTGAGGTGCTTCAGGGTCAACCATCAGATAAATTCTCTCAGAAATTTCGAATGGTTTCTCTGGATCCATCACGGCATCATCCACAGCCTTTTGTTTCTTGACACCGTAATTTTGATACACAAACTTTCCGAGAAGATAAAGTATGTGGAATACCACGATGATCATGTCAGTAACGAAAATTAATAATACTTTTTTGTAATTGCCGATCAGTCTTCAACAACGCATTCCGGTTAACACTCCGTTGTGCGTAGTAGCGGCCATGTTGTTTTGTTTTGATGAGCCGCGATCCACGAGTTCCCGATTGGCTCGAGCCTTTCGAAACGAGCCAATCAGGTAACAATACTATGGGAATATCAACATTCTCTCTATTTACTTTAATTTTTGTCGTTTTAAGGAAATATAGACGTGAAAATTGCATCTCTGCTTACACAAACTAATGCACGAGTGATTATTCGCGAATTCCGCACATCGGACAGCTTCGGTGAATCGAGAAAGATGGCGTGTCGTGAGCATTTCTTTGTTGCTCTTGAAACGTCCCTAGTTCGATTTGGCGGCAAACTGCGTACAATCTTAACCGATTTGCCTAAGATCAGCTTAATACATTAGGGCAATGTATTCTAAATATTGTCGTGACACGACGTACTTAACTCTTAAGTTCTCAATCTTCGATCCTCAAGACTTCATTCCGTAGCCCAGATTTATGACTTACAACATCGACGAATGGTTTCTCGATATCTTGATACTTCTTTTCTTCATGTTCCACATCAGTCGGATGCGAGTCTACATAAAATCCAGACATTAGTCCTTTATTAGTTTTATATTGATATTTTAATCCAATTGTTCAAAACAAACCAAATTGGAGACTTTGAATGATAATTTATATCTACACTAAGTTTACTAAGTAGAGATCTGTCGACGTCTGTGACGATTATGGAGTCGAGAATTTCTAGTATTCGCGGTGCCTGAAACTCGAAAAGGGGAATGAGCCACGCGACAGGTTAGCATTATAATTTATTTAAGATTTAATAATAATTAAAATAATAATGCAGTAATTATTGATATCGGTAGCAGTCTACTAATTTCCTAAGAAAGCGACGGTATACACGTTACAATGTTTTACATAAATTAAAATAACGATCGACTTTCTTTGCGCGCCAATTCGCGGCGTCTGTCACGTGTATACTTGCACAGATGCGAACCGATGCGATCGGGACTCCATAACGATTCGCGCGTGTCGTTCACGATGCTCGTTCTTCCGTTTCATCATCGATAGTAGACTCAAGTACACATTTTTTTCATATAATATTTCATATACATATATATACACACATATATATATATATATTTATATATATATATATTTATATATTTATATGCACTTTTATTTATAAGTATATGCATTTATAAGCGTGCAAATATATTATGCACGAGATCTCTCGGTGGCTGTTATGCAGCCTACAGGAACATAAAACTCGATTCTCTATCGTTAAAATTTATTATTCTCGCTAACGCGACCTATCTACATGATAATCTTGCAGAATTTCGAGGATTCCTTAACTTAGTTAAAATATTACATACGGGTTTCTTTCGTCTTATTTACAAAAGAACTTGCCAGTTGTTTTTTTTCTTTTTTCTATTTTCTTGTTGTTGTTGTTTAAATATAATATATGTTTTCTCGTTACTCTGTTTTATTTCAAAAAGTGGGGATTGTCGATAGCTTCCTTGTACCATTTTCCATTCGAGAACGCGCGCATCAGGAATCGAAAACCATTCACCTCGAACGGAACGCGGAAATAGAAAACGTTCTATCGTAGTTTTAAAATTAAGAACAGGTACCCGCAAGAAGAATTTTCCTCGCCCCGATAGAACGACGCGAAAAATTAAACGACGCGTGCGGAATTATGCATATCTTCCTCTCTCTCTCACACACACACACACAAACACACACACTCTCTCTCTCTCTCGTACCGATAAATAAAAGAGTACGCTCGTGCACGTACATTATCGTACACGACGTGTAGAACGATCGAAAAATATCGTTACGCTACTGAGTGACTCGTGTCCCGCGAATAAATGTAATTGCATCGGAAGAGACTCTTGTAAATTTCGAAAAATAATCCGCGTTATTGAATATTCTATAAATGCATCGTATATATAAATATTGATTATCTCCAGTTCGGATGTTCATTCCACTGGGCTAGCCGGAACAATAACACTCTGACCAAACCGTTAGTCACGTAAAATGAACGATCGAAGGTTTTTGCAACTGTTTAAATAAATTAATTCAATGCACGGAACGTGCTTCTAATGCGATTGTTTTATAATAGAAAACAAAACTCTGAAATAAATAATTTCCATTAGTCTGAATGGAAGATTTCGCCGGCGGTCGCTTGGGCGAGGGTTCGCAGCTTTGCTGTAAAATGTTAGTTGCTCCGATTAGTCCAGACGAATCGGTGAGCAAGTACGCAACAGAATCTCGATAGAAAAGTGAAGAGTGACACGTTCCTCTGCGACGAAGAACGCGCGTGATGTGTCCGTTGAACGTTATAGGAAAGAACACGCTCGAAAGGATAGCGTTTCGCATTTGATGCATCGAGGACATTTTTCTTTCGCGCGTAGAGAAGCGCGTAGGCGGCGAAAAGATTTACACGGAGCGATTACACGCAGGATGGACCGTTTAAACAGGACCGCTTAAATATTTCAGTTGCTTATAACTATTCAGGATGAGCCGCACTGCGTCTTTCAGAAACCATTACGGATGGCGACAAATTATTCCATTAGTTTCGACTGGGAGAAAGGGTTAATTTAAAATTCAACTGTACGATAATTAAATATCTCATTGACACTTAAAATATTTGGTTAAAATTACTCTTACGTACGAGCATTGTAAATCTTATAGAGATATACGTGTTGGGTTATTCCTGGGAAACATTTTAACGGGAGATTCTAGAGGCCAAAATAAGACGAAAATGAAGGATACTAATTTGTTGATGGAGGCTTCGTTAAAAAGTTATAGATATATTTCCGGCCACATAGTATATTTTCGGTAATGAATTTTTTTCTCGAAAGTACGTAGGATTTCGAAGGTAGGTCTATTCACCAAAAATGATTATAATTGACCCCCGTAACCGAAAATAATTTTTTTAGAATGATTTGACATTTTTCAATTTTGTCGAAAAGTTTCACACCTCGAATTTTTTTCTCGAAAGTGAGTAGGATTTCGAGGGTATGTCTATTAACCAAAAATGATTATAATTAACCCCTGCAACCGAAAATAATTTTCCCAGAACGATTTGAAATTTAATGTATCTTTTTAATAACTTTTTAAGGAAGCCTCAATCAAGAAATTGATATTCTTGATTTTCGTCTTATTTCGGCCTCTAGAATCTCCCGTTAAAATTTTTCCCAGTGGTGGAAGAACACCCTGTATAGAAGTTTATGTTGATCACAGAGCATTGTTTATAATTTTAATACTTATCTTCGCAATTTAGAAAAGCGTACCGTAAAAACTAATAGGAAGTAAAAGGGATTCCGTCGCTATCCTCAACAGTCATCCAAACAAGTACCATTTTACAAGGTAAATCTTCAAGAAGTTATGCACAGTTCCCTGAAATAATTCCGTCGTGTGTTCATATGCAACCGAGACATTTGTATGTTCCCGTTTGAACGGTCCCCGGGTCGGTTTGTATATAGCGTTCAGAAAAATTGAGCTGAGTCCTGTTCGACGATGCGACAGCGCACATAAGATCTTTCCCCATTTTACATACGTTGTACACACTTCACTCGGACACTGAGCGTTGCGTCGATCGACCATCGATCGTGTAACGGTCGTAATTGACAAAATGGGAACCATGGAAACGGTAAAGCTCTGGGTGCCATCGCGTGCGCGCAAACATGGCGTCGAGATGGAAACAAGAGAGAAACGGTATATATATATATATTACCGCGTAACTCGCCGTATTAGAGAAAATAACACGAATGCTCGTGGCGAGAAACGCGACAGAAATGTTGATTGTACAATTTGGCAACGCGGTTTCGTGATCGACGCTGAGTTACGCTCGCGCGTAAGGCAGAGACGGGCACGAGGACAGGAAACAATCTAGCGAAGATTTCACGCTGTCCACGCCGCTGGGGATTCCCTCGATCGTCCTCCGCGTCCCCCCTCCTCGTGCCCCTGGCCACCACGTTTCGCGCCATCTTCGATCGCGACAATTACTATCACTAATAACAACCGTGCTCGTATTACAATAGAATCATTATATATATCACAAGTGGCTGAAAATCGTCCACGCGTAACGCGCGATTGCGTGAGGTTTCCTTCTAATTTTATTCTCGAGACACTACAGTAAATATCACATGGAGCGATGAGAATTTCAATTAAATACACCGCCGCGACGACGATCCCGTCCCGCGCAAGAGCGAAGCAGTTTATAATCAGCGTTGGTCGATCGTGATCGCCGGATTCGAACG
The DNA here is from genome assembly GCF_051014445.1 of Colletes latitarsis. Classification (NCBI taxonomy): domain Eukaryota; kingdom Metazoa; phylum Arthropoda; class Insecta; order Hymenoptera; family Colletidae; genus Colletes; species Colletes latitarsis. The sequence continues at coordinate 25,455,009 of NC_135141.1, read as the reverse complement.
CAAAAAAAAAAAAAATATAACAAATAAATTCCTACAATATACTTTCAGGAGGTACGGGCTCGCTCAGGCGTAAGACTGATCCAACGATATAGCGATCTTGTTCCCCTTCTCGACCCAATTCCTCAGACGTCCCCTCAGCTCCTCCAGGCTCTTCGACTTCGCTTTGTTTATCCTCTTGTACTTCACGTCTTTCGGCTTCGTGACTGATCTGTGATTGCTCATTACCCTGTTGTACGTGACCTGCAACCGACCAAAGCGTAGGAACGTTATTTACTAATCGATGTAAACGCTATTTGATCTACTAGCGATTGTTGTGTGTTTGTTATCGAGGAAAATGCAGAATTCATTTCTGTTTCTGACAAGGAATGCTTTTTAGGTGTCCGCCTACGATTGTTCTGAATTTTGGATATGTTTTAAAGGGCCGAAAAATAAGATATACGTATGTAGAATCGCCTCCCATGATCGCCATCAGAGGGGCTGTGTTCTCACAAGCGCTCGACCAATTCCTCGATTGTTATATACTGGGTGTTTGGCCACACCTGGCAAAAATTTGAATGGGGGATTCTAGAGGCCAAAATAACACGAAAATTAAGAATACTAATTTGTTGATGGAGGCTTCGTTAAAAAGTTATTAACGTTTAAAGTTCCGCCCGTACTGAATTTTTTTCTTGAAAATGTGTAGGATTTCGGGGGTATGTGTAATGACCAAAAATTATTGTAATCGACTCCTGCAACCGAAAATAATTTTTTTAGAACGATTTGAAAAAATTTCTTTTCGCTGAAAAATTTCAGCACCTATCCCCTGTCGATTTTTCTTAAAAATTCCTTTTTCATTTTTAGTAATTTTGTTTGACGCCCTACAGAAAAGTTGTCTAATACTTTTTTGTAGGTACCCATGAGCTCTACTTTAGAAAAAAGTTTCATTGAAATATATTCACTATTGTAGGAGTTATGGCTGTTCGAAGATTGGACCATTTTTATGGGGTTTTCCTAACTTTACGGGGTTAAGCAGCAACTTTTCGAATATTTTTATAATTTCTATATATTCTACACTAAAATACGCGTCGTTTGCTTTTTTGAACATTAAAATCGTCCAATCCGTTCAAAAGTTATGATGTTTTAAAGATTCGCATGAAAATTCGGGCAGAGATTTCTGGCCTGAAATTATGTTTTCGGTGAGGAATTTTTTTCTCGAAAGTGCGTAGGATTTCGGGGGTATGTGTAATGATCAAAAACGATTATAATCGACTCCTGCAACCGAAAATAATTTTTTCAGAACGATTTGAAATTTTTTAATTTTGTCGAAAAATTTCATCCATTCTCGAATTTTTTTCTAGAAAATACGCATAATAATAATGTTATAAACAAATTATTTCTTACAAAATTTATGACCAGCATTTATATGTACATAAAAAACCATGAAACTTTTCCTTAACACGTTCACTGCCAGATCAAAACCGTATAATATTCTGCAAAAGTAAAATTTTGATTTTAGACCATTGTAAGCTACGTAACCTAAAATTTGTTTCACTATTTATTTTTGTAAGCTCGCTAAAATTCACAAATTCGATCCAAATTTGTTCTTCCCGACGTCTTACTTAAGAATTAATTTTTCTAGTATTATAGTGGTAAATTCTGTCATCCACATATGGGTGACGTGGCAGTCAAAGTGTTAAGAAGTTTTCTTCTATCTGATCATTTTTGAGATAGCCTATTGTAGCTGAAACTTTAGGGGCTCGTTTCACCCCCTAAATATGAAAACCTAAATATAAATATAAAAAATACGTATGTATATCTTATTTTTTGTTCCTTCGAAACATATCCAAAATTCAGAAGAATCCTTTCGCAGCTGGATAACATTGTCTTGAAAAGGACCCTCAACGTTACTGAAAGCGTGCACCGGAACAGTTGCATCGAGACACTGTCGTACGGAATCAAAAGGAAAAATGCAACGGAAGACTCATCTATTATCGAGCAGGATGATTAATTAATTGCGTGTCTTGTTTGTAGGAGGGTCGAGGATAGAAGGCTGCTTACTTGCGCCTGCTGGCTTTCATCCCTCGGCCTCTCGCTGGGTGGAGAATCCGCCTCCTGTGCGAGTCTCTCGAAGCTACCGTAGAGATCTTGAAGCCTGCCCTTTCCGTTCCCCAAGTTCTTCGTTCGTCTTTCCTCGCACTCGGAGTTCTCCGTCGACTCGGACGGGTCCTGATTGTTCTCGCTGTCGCCGTCCTCCTCCACCGAGTACACCGTCTCTAGGATTTCCGGCCTCCTAAGAAATCCGTTGCACCGTCGCATCGACGAGTATTTGCTCGACGGTTCCACCGCGTCCGACACCGATCGGATCACCGTCACGTCGGTGATGTTCGAACGGAACCTGAAACCCAACGAGACAATATTTTTAAAGAAGATTCCTAGCTCGACTTCGAGGCTATCCACTGATCATAGATTGCCAAGAGATTACCAGAGACTGATTCTGTAAACGAAACCGATTGCACGAAAATCTGATCAGCTGTTACTCGCTCTATACGATTCCTTTGTTTTTGTTCTCAGTCGGAACTCGTGGAAGATGCATTAGGCACCGTAAAGCACTAAGTTGGAAACGTGCCACAGAGATCGACGATCATATTTCACGGGAGCGAAGTTGCATGTTGCAACCCTCAACAAAGTTTAAAAGCAATTTGACGCCGGCCCTTCGCGTTTTTAAACGATAACGCGTTAAAGTTTCGCGCTTCGCGAGGAGACACGATGGTTGATATTGGAAAATAATGGCAAACTACGCACTGTTTCTTTATCGATCGGAAAGCCGGCAGGAATACGCTGAGGGAGATCAGAAAACGGATCAGAGGAAAATGGACAATCGGAAAAATTATGGACGATCGAGGAGGCGAGCCAGGGATGCCACTTAATCCTGCTATCCTCGGAATACTAATAGCGGATATAGAAAGATAATCGCAGAAAGGATCGCGGAGAAGTGGAATTAATGCAGAAGAAAGAAGGATACGCTGGCAACATGGTGGTGCTAGCGAAGGCAGAGGAGGATAAAAAATTCGAGATGGAGAGATTGGACAACCTGGTCGAGAAGTAGCTTAAATATCAGTACTTTAGATTCATCTTAACACGGATAAATCTAGAGTACTGATATTCCAGACTGGTCAGAGGAAGAGGATGACTTGCAAAATGGCGGTGGAAAACGTCTGACATCGAGGAAGCGAGGGAATATTAGTATTAAAGCTGCAAGACGAATAAAACACCTGTCAGAGGATGCAAACGCAATACTCGAGAGCAAATACGGGGGGATTGGCGAAGAGGAATTTTAAAGATCACTTCGAGAGAGCACGCTGTAGTTTTTTGGCCGCCTGATAATGCTGGTCATGGCATACGGTACTTGAGATCTGGGGCTGGAGGAACGGACGAATCTATTGTGGAAAAAGTACACGATTTATCTCTGTCACATTCTTTGGAATAAATTTGTTTTTGGTATTATAATGCGTGGTTTCATTTAAAATAATATCCAAACCTTTTTTCCTATTGTTATACAGGGTGTTCGGCCACCCCTGGGGAAAACTTTAATGGGAGATTCTAGAGGTCCAAATAAGACGAAAATCAAGAATACTAATTTGTTGATGGAAGCTTCGTTAAAAAAATATTAACGTTTGAAGTTCTGTTCGTACTGAATTTTTTTCTCGAAAGTGCGTAGGATTTCGGGGATATGTGTAACGATAAAAAATGCTTGTAATTGACCCCTGTAATTAAATATAATTTTTTTAGAACGATTAGAAATTTTTTGATTTTGTCGAAAAATTTCAATACCTTCTCGAATTTTTTTCTCGAAAGTGGGTAGAATTTCGAGGGTGTGTCTAATGACCAAAAACAATTATAATTGCCCCCTGTAACTAAATATAATTTTTTTAGGATCATTTGAAATTTTTTAATTTCGTCTAAAAATTTCAATACCTATTCGAATTTTTTTCTCAAAAGTAGGTAGGATTTCGAGGGTATGTGTAATGAACAAAAATGCTCGTAATTGACCCTTGTAATTAAATATAATTTTTTTAGAACGATTTGAAATGTTTTAATTTCGTCTAAAAATTTCAATACCTATTCGAATTTTTGTTCTCAAAAGTAGGTAGGATTTCAGGGATATGTGTATTCATCAAAAATGATTGTAATTCAGCCCCGCAACCAAAAATAATTTTTTCAGAATGATTTGAAATTTTCGAATTTAATTGTTAATATCTTTTTAACGAAGCCTCAAACAAATAATCGATATTCTTGATTTTCGTCTTATTTTGGCCTCTAGAATCTCCTATTAAAATTTTTCGATGTAACTTTATCCTAAGGGTTTGTTTTCTAGGATGAATAAAATATTTAACGAGTAAGGAAATGGAGGAAACTCCAGAGAAAAACAAGCAATAAGAGTGACTTAATCAGTGGAGGAAACTAAGGGGGAGGATCCGGGGAACGAAAAATGTGGAAATTAGATTCTTAAGAAGACATGGTATGGAAATGGAATAAGCGAAGAGATTAGCGAAGAAAATAGACTAAAGGGAAAAGTCTGGCAGAAAATAGTACGCAGCTAGGATCAGAATGAAGGGAAGGTGTGGAATGTATGTCCGAACGAAAGGATACACCGGAATGTGTGCCAGAATGTTTTAATGGAATGGGTGTAGATGGGCGGAAACTGAAGATAGGACAAGTAATAAATGTGAAAGGGGGGAAAGGAACGATCGATGGGACGGAGGAAGCTAAGGAACAGAGAAATACGGGAAATAGCGAAACAAATCAATTGGAAACCGAGTCCTTGTTCTTGGCAATTGGCCGAATGATAAATAAATCTGACAGCCACGTTAATCGGAACATGTGGCTGGCCATAATCGTCGATCGTTTGTAAAATCACGAGTAGCTGAACAAATTCTCTAATAATGTTGCATGTGCAATATTAAGAAAAATATCGAAGACAAGCCTAAACACAAAAATGGAGGACCTAGTTTCTCTATCCAATATATTATTTATCAGACGAAAACGAGTTTTTCTTAATGAACCGAGGGTCCCTAAACAGATGTGGTGGCTTCTGAATGGCGAGTGAACCTTTATCGATCTCTGAGAGGTCCTGGGGCATAGGTGAATGAACCCGGATGGTGTCTCGAATTTGTATAATAACAAAAGCGCGATGCTCGACGTCTTAATTCGCGGACAATAGTTGCTTCGAATGTAATGTGAATGAGCCAAACTAATCTACGAAGATTTTGGCGAAGACTTGGCATTCGCTGCGTACGACGCGAACGATCTCTACGACAGAAAGTTCGTCGTTTAATAGGAATTCCGAGGGATTGTTGGAAGATTATCCCAAGTTTATAGTTCCCTATATCTCTCGGTGCATCGTAGAGAATAATCCGCTGCATAAACATCTCTACAAAGGTAACGCGGCAAAGCAAACTTCATTATCTATAGGACCTGCGCGAAGTAAATTTGGATCACTCCGGTGTTTCGGCTCAAACCTGATACAAACCTCTACTTCCATTACGCCGGGATAGAGTTGAAAGCCCGGAGCTTAGTATGAACGCCATAATTTTCGAGGGCCACCCCCGTACGCTTCCTTCCTACGTTCTAGATTTCGAAGTATCATCGCCATCGATGTTTCACCAAAATCGATCGAAACGATTCCAAGTTGCTCGAGAAAGTTGGGAACCATAGGTAATTATACTTTTCTTTTCAGAATTAACGAGCCTCCATTACGAACTTTTCTTATCGTTAAAGGCAACAGAGATATTCCAGTGTCTACGAAACACCCTATGGATCCGTTCCTTGCCTCGAAGGCTTTTAAAATCGTCGTCAGACTTACACGCCGTGGAAGCCAAAGTGGTCTGAATTCGTTTCGATGAAATATTAAGGATAAGGTAGTCTTCTTTGTAGCCGGGGATTAAGGGGTTCTTAAATATTTAACAACCTGAACAGTGTTTTGTAAGTAGCCTGAGCGAGGAAAGCTAGCTGCAAATGGTCTTCTCGAGTTCGATAGTAATTAAAAACTGATAAATAAACGATAAAGCTTATTTTATTACTCGAGAACAGTTCTCTGGTATCGAATGTGAAATTTCTGTGTGTCACGAAAATCGATCGATGAGGAGAATAGTCGTCAAGCACAGAGTAAGTGTCGCTGTTAAAATATTGCATCAAAGAGATAGGTTTGTTTTATAAAACTCGTCATGACAAAAAATCCTGGCACTAAACTGGTTAAGAAATATTTTTTATTATATTCCAAAATTGAACACACCGATAGAAGATTAAATTGGAGTCAGACGAAGGAAATATGAAGAAAAGTCCGAATACCTTGGCGGAGCGAGGTCGTCGGCGGCTTCCTCGAGGACGACGGCGCTGTCGCTGTCCCCCAGGCTGTCCAATCTATCGAGGGCGTCGCAAGGTGGCGAGTCCCTTGTGCCGGTGTTCCTTTCCGCCAATCTGCTCTGCAATTGCCGAATCACCCTCTGTTGCCTGAGAATAATGGACTCTCGTTGCGCCAGGCTGGCCTCGATCTCCTTCTGTTTCCGGCAGAGCCTCGACTCGAACAACAGCAGTTGCGAGGATAACGTATGGAGCTGCTCGGCCTTTTCCCTCGTCAGTCGGGCCACCAAGTCCTCCTGAAACGATCCCATTATCCTATAAACAAACTTACAACTTCGGAAAACTCTCTATTTACTAACACGTACAGCTTTGGAGACAAGTCCCGCCAAACGTTTTCTAAAAACCATCACTTTATCCTGGTAATTATACTGGTAAAACATCTTAACCATCCAGATTCGAAAGACGACTTTTTACATAGTTTCGAGACGATAAAAACTGGTTTATTCAATTATTAAAGAATGCGTTGTTTTCAAAGGCTAAACATTACTCATCCCGTGGCGTTTAACTACCCCGGCGACGATTAATCACGGTGACTCGTTATCAATAGCCACGGCGTATAGAAATTATCCGTGCGGCGGGATTTTCGTGGAAGCTTTTTTATCTCGCGGATGAAAAGACTCGTAAAGGAATATTTCGTGAATGGGCACGAGGCCGTTACCACGTTACGGTCGCATAAATTTGCGGCCTCGCGAGATACGCGCGGGTAATTAGCCGAAAGATCGCGTCGATAGGCGAGAAGCCATACGTGCGCCGCTGCACCCACGACCTGACTGTAATGCATCTTCGCCGTAATTTGGAATTAATTAGGAGAACTGGGTGGGTTTGTGCGCGCCGCATTCTTGGCACGGACTGTACTGGCAAACCGCTTTATTGCGTATGTTGCTCTTCCGTTTCAATTAGACCGAGTGCGTTTCGAACGCAATTAAACGAACCAAAAGCAATCGAACGACGTAAATAATCTACGGACCAAATTGACGGCGAACGGCTGTCGCAATTTCAAGCTCGATTTGAGCGCAACATTTCGAGCAGCGCTTAAAAACAACGGTATCGACAAAATACAATAGTCCAAAGTTCGGTTATTTTAATGTTCCATTGTGAGGTTTGGTCTTTGTTTTCTCTGTCACCGCTAAATGAATAATTCCTTCCTCGGGTCGATAAACCGTGATCGTCTCCTTTTTATGGTTTCCAGTTATGGCGGGCTACGACCAAGGCGCAAGGATGCTCCAGAATTTAGAACCCGTAACTTTCCCAATAACTCTCAGACGTCTGGATGGTGGGTGTGATATCGCCGTGATGCCCAGATCGCTCGTCGTCAACAGCAGAACCGTCACCGAGGACTAGGATAATCGTTTAAGTTGGCAACTTCGTCGCATGCTAGATAAATGTTTCGATCCGGCTACAATGCGGGCAAGTTCACACTGGACATTAATGCATGTATAGTGGGCCTGAACCCGTAGTTTTACTCTAAATGTACATACTTGGTACTTCATACAGAAAATTTACAAACTATCCTGTATACAAATTTAAATTAATTTTCGATTAAATAAACAATTTATAATCCAGTTTTATAGCATACCAGTCGTATAATCGGGTTAACTTCTTTGGATGTATAAAGTAAAATTAGATTACAAAATAAACATAGAAGACGGTGTAAATTGTAATAGTTGGTACAGTCATAGGATAGAGGATGAAATGCCCTTTAAAACGTGCGTTTGTACGAGTCGATAGCGTAATTAGTTCCGGAGATATGAGGATTTTAGTTTCAAGTGGATGCGGTGGCTAATTACGGAGATACGAGGGACCAAAGCGTTTGTTTATGTTTATTGGCGTGAGGTCAATGACCGCGCGTGCGTAAATAGTACGCGTGGTAAATTCTTGGAAACTCCACGCGGAACTGGGTCACGACAGTCGATGCACGTGCGAGCGAGAGGTCCGACGCGCTAGACGGAGACAGAGAGACTCGGATTAAGAAAAATTACCTTTTACATAGCTTACGATATCTCGGAAACGGAAAGTCCGATCGACAAAAACCAAAAGCCATTTTAAAGAGGAAGGTTTACCGCCGCTAACAGTAACTTAATAATGGACAAAACACTAATAGTTTTGGAACTGCACGCGTCTAAAGTTCAACAATTTTTAATACACGTTCTTAGACTGTTCTGAGACAGTGGTAGCTGAAGATTCTCTCCTTTCACCTTTGCTATACATTTACATCGTAAGCTAACCAGAATTTTATAAAAAATCTTGTCCAGTTCGAAGATGAATTCGATGTGCAAGCAAGTTATTGCGGAGTACAAAGCCTGCAGACATTAATAACTGGGATAAAGCCGTGGATGAAGGAGACTTCGGGGTTTCTAAAGAATCAGCGTTATTTATCAACGCGCGAGAAAGCAAATGGCCGCTGCTGGAGCTTCCCGGAAGCGACGCGGAGACCAGCCAGCCTGAAAACCCGCATAAGCCGCGAAGTGTGTCAAGTAACCAATCTGTTGCGAGGTATCTCGTTTGAGGGAATTGTCGGGAGCCCAGAAGAGAGGATACAGGAACAGTAGAATTACTCGCAGCGTGTCTTTGACGTTGCTTTTCCAGCTGTGCTCGGTCATACGGGGATATTCGACGTCGCGAGAAGCGTTTCTTTGTCCTGTATAAATTCCGGGCGATTATTATGCGCGGGACGGGGCGAAGAGGGACGAGAAACTCCGTCTCCGTGGAATATGTTGTCCGATCGAGGCTGAGAGGACCGTTCCGTGTACCTTTTTCTACGAGCCGTGCATAAGAAACGCGACCATGCGCCCGCGCCGTGAAAGAATGCAGAGTGGCCGTCGCGTGGCCATTTTACGGGGCTGCCATTTACGCGAGACAATGCCAAGAATAATGGAGTCCTTCTTCGGCGGATGGGAAGGAAGGAAGATCGTGGTTCATGCAAAACAGGCCGGATACGCGTCGCGTTCTGCAAATATGTCGGTCGCCGCGCAGCTCTGCAGTCCAATTCTACCGCCATCTTGCCCTTCTATCGCACGCTCCGCTTGCGTCATAAACTTTTACGACAATTATGTATACAGCTTAACGTTCGCGAATCCTGCTTCCTTATTTCTTCCAGGCATCTCCCTTTCTTGTTTTATACGTACGGGCGTGACATAATCCGAGCTTAACCCTGAAGCTGTTTTCGAGGAAGATATTTCCCAGTATTCGAGCGCTTGTGAGAGCGCGGTCCCTCTAGTGGCGAGCATGGGAGGCGACGCGACAACCCTTTTGTTGGATTTCTTAACTACTATGTTACAAAAATCATCTCCAGTGACGATTGTACATGTCTGGACTTTCTACGAACTCATGGTGTTTATTATACGAAGATAAGAGTTCGTCGCAAGGGCGAACTGTGCTTCACTTTCGCCTTTCTTCTGCGGGTGAAGTCACAGTCCAGTAACGAATCTCTTAGAGAACGGTACGGAACTCTAAGATATACCTTAACGTATTAAATAAAGAGCATTAATAATTTTACCACTAATTATTGTTGTTTCAATTAAATCATACGTCCCATAACCCCCTACCTATTCCAATATCTTTCATAAATATCGCATCAGAAATCCTCAGTCAAAATCACCAGTTTTGCAATTTCTTCAATGTTTGCGAACCCGAGAGTAGCCCTGTACAGGTGTGGAAAGTAAAAGTGTTCGGTCCAGGAGCGAAGTCAAATCGTCTGGTTCGATGTAAGCCACTGGGTGGGAGCTTTCGATTGCTCGCTGCGAGAAAGCGTGACGCAGACAACACAACCATTTCCAGTCGTGAACAACTTCCGTTAGGCCTCGTTCGCACGTCCCTCACGCGAGCGGGTCGTTGCATCTAATAACGGGCCATTATGCCGTAATTAAACGCTTCTCGCGCTGTTTATCGGGACGTCGGTCTCTCGAGGATCTCGAGCACGTGACTGTCGCGTGCTGACTGCCTGTAACGATACAAATCATCGACAACTCGCGTCGGTAACGAGCTTCTGTGTTTGCCTAGAGCGTGTAATTCGAAAACTCGAGATCCCAGCCACGAGGATTGCTTCATCGAGCTGCTCGGAACGCGCCTAGTAATTAATTTTTATCCAATGAAACAAGGTGGGCAAAATGTATCGCGCGAAATTACGGTCGGACTTAAATGCTCGAACGCCGCGCGCAACTCGAATACGAGAGCGTGAATTTATTCCATCGCGCGAGAGGGCGATCAGACAAGGAACAAACTGGTTGATCGAGAAACGAGCGCCAGGTTCCACAGCTTCGGCGATTTGAATGAAACGTGACAACGAACACGAGCCAGGCATTTCGCCTTTTTCTTTTTCCACCGTCTACGATGGACATCTTGTTTCCAGAGCTATCGCCTCGCATTAATATTAAACAGGCTTTAGTCATCTGGTGGTTGGTGGCTGCAGCACCGGAACCTGAGTTCAACTTATCTATACCAGCCAAGTCCCTTTAACGTCTTCAATATTAAACTCTTCAAAGTGCCAGCCGGAGGGATTCAGTTAAGGGAGACAATTCCGTATTCAATAAGCGTATCACGGAACATCGTTGAATATAAAGTCCATCGCAAGGATTATCAAAGTTTAAACGTGGGTGTGCTTGGCACAATACAAGAATGTCGATACCAATGTCCTCCTGAATTCGACGACGAACCAGTTTTTGGAATCATTTTTACAGTAACTTTTGCCCCAGGCTCGTTCGAATACCGTTTAGTCGAATTCTCCTGCAACGCTTTTAATTGATTAAACACTCCCTCGTTACTCGATAGTTTATTAGTACATAATTAGTTTCAACGGATTACGCAAACCACTTAACTGCCGCGCTCGAATTAACCCGGGGAATGTAGTCGCTAAATAAACAAGCGAAATCAAGTTTAACACTAAACCTACCGCGACCGGTCAAATGATCGTTTTTAAAATTTCGTTGAGAATTTCCAACACACAATATTATTTTAGCGCCATTTAACTTCACGATTTTTCTTATAGCATACGTACAATGAATTTTACTATATTCACTTCTAATCTTATTGTTTGTTTTCTGAGAAAAATATGTAGTCTGACCGGTTGAACGATTTATGGTTTTTTGTAAAAAACTGGACAAAATTTGGTACCAAATTCTGGTTAATTTCCAATGTAAGACGAAAGGAAAGAATTTTTAGTTTCCACTGTCCTAGAACAGACTAACAACGCATATTAAAAATAGTTAAACTTTAGACGCGTGCAGTTCCGAAACTACTACTGTTTTTTAATAATTGAGCCACTGTTGGCAGCGGCAAAGCTTCTCCTTTAAAATGGTTTTTGGTTTTTGTCGATCCGACTTTCCGTTTTCGAGATATCGTAATTTATGTAAAAGGTAATTTCTTAAATTCCGCTCTCCGCCTTAGAAAAGGCTATTAACGCCCATTAAAAATACTAAAACTTTAATTACGTGCAGTTCCGAAACTACTAGTGTTTTATTAATAATTGAACCACTATTAGAAGCGGCAAAGCCTCCCCTTTAATATGGCTTTTGGTTTTTGTCGATCCGACTTTCCGTTTTCGAGATATCGTAATTTATGTAAAAGGTAATTTCTTAAATTCCGCTCTCCGCCTTAGAAAAGGCTATTAACGCCCATTAAAAATACTAAAACTTTAATTACGTGCAGTTCCGAAACTACTAGTGTTTTATTAATAATTGAACCACTATTAGAAGCGGCAAAGCCTCCCCTTTAATATGGCTTTTGGTTTATGTCGATCCGACTTTCCGTTTTCGAGATATCGTAATTTATGTAAAAGGTAATTTCTTAAATTCCGCTCTCCGCCTTAGAAAAGGCTATTAACGCCCATTAAAAATACTAAAACTTTAATTACGTGCAGTTCCGAAACTATTAATATTTTCTTCATGATTGAGGCACCGTTGGCAGCGACAAAGCTTCCTCTTTAAAATGGCTTTTGGTTTTTGTCGATCCGACTTTTCGTTTTCGAGATATCGTAATTTATGTAAAGGGGTATTTTTCTTAATTTGACTATCTTTGTCTCCGTCTGACGCGTCGCGCTGGACCTCTTTGTCGCGCGTGAGTCGAGACAGTCACGTGACTAGGAAGTCGTAGTATTTCCAAGAATTTACTACGCACTATTTACTATTTTCACGCGTGCGTGTTCATTGATCTCAATGAAACGTAAACAAACGCTTCGGACGCTTCTATCTCCGGAACTAGCCACCGCATCGACTTGAAACTGAAATCGCTATATCTCCGGAACTAATAAAGCTATCCACCCGTTCGAACGCTCGTTTTAAAGGGCATTTCATCCTCTATCTAATGACAGTACTAGCTACTATAATTTTTACTGTCCTCTATGTTTATTTTCACATTTACTTTGACGCTACATACCCAACGAAGTTTCAGCAATTCCTACTGATCGTACGACTAGTGTACGATAAAACTAGATTATAAATTGTTTATTTAATTGACAATTAATTTAAATACAGGATGTTTGCGTAATTACTAGCCAGTACTTTTTCTTAAATAAGTGTTTTCTCTAGAACTAACTACGGTATCGACTTGGAACGAAATTCGTTTTATCTTCTATCCGATGAAAATTAAAAATTTTTTTAACATAAATAAGGATATCTTACGAATAAACATCAAAACACAAGTTTCTATACATATAATGCACAAATTATAAGTACGTTGCTCGTAAAAGAGAGAAAGAAAGTCATTTGACCAGTCTTACTAGGAATGGGTATACATGAAGTGCTGGTAGGTTTACTGTTAACGATTAAATTAATAAAGGAACTCGTTCTATATATAATTCGATCGAATGGAAAGCTTGCCAAGTATAAAAATGCTTAAGAAATTCGCATCTGAGGCGAACAGATGGAGGAAAATCGGAAATTTGAAAATTGGTCAAGACGAGTCGACGAAAAACGCTGCTATTCCAGCCAGACGTTTCTCGGTTTTACGGACCAGTCGGTCCCTAAATCGTGTCCTTAGACATCAAATCCTTGGATTTATGGCACCGTGTTTGTCACCTCGACCGCTCAGACAGCTTTGCACCGAGTCTTTTTCTCCGTTTAACCGTTCCTCCGCGTTTTGTTCTCCCAGAGTTGCTGTTTTCGCTGGCCCACCGCACCCACCGTTTACCAAATCGATAAATTAATTAACGGAAACCGCAAATCTCGTCGGTGGTTATTAATGGACGTCCTCGAGTGTATAGGGAGGATATGCTGAATGTATTTGAAAAAGTATTCCACCGTCGAGTACCTCGCTGATTTGTGGCTCGTTTGTAATCCGATGCTTTCAGCGTTTGCGCGTTGTTCGAAAGCTCTGCAGGATCCGTTTATACGGATTTGATCGAGGATATAGAATGTATAGGCATTTCGTAATTGCTTCATTAGCGAATGCCAAATGTATGGCCTTTCATGGTCGATAGGAGAGCTGGGATATATTTTATAATATATTTTATTCGGCGGATACGAAACACTTTTGCCTATCTGCTCGATTCTGTACTATTCAATCTGGTTAAAGCTCCCTGCTTTTAGACTCGACGCTTCGCACATGTTCAAATTAATAAAACAATTCGAGGGATGCAACTAATATTTTTAACGTGGAATTTCGATTATAGGACCACTCGAACGTGTACATCTTCTGTTCTCGTTTTTAGTTGGAGCTCATGCAGAGTGCATCGTTCGAATGCACTTGAGCGGGGCTACGTAATTCGGTGCATTGTCTTCCCCCAAAATTCGGGTTAGTGAACGTGTTCGTGAGCATTTATTAATGTCGCGGTGCATTTAATCACGCGACAGCGAGCGTTCCAGGATGTATCTGGCGCCGAAACATCGATCAGTCGTACCCGGGGAATGGGGAATCGAGTACGGGCCGGAAAAGCTCGAGAATTTGGCGCACCGGTAAGTTCTAAATTTAAATCGATAGAAAATATCTCCATCGACCTGAAAATAAAACCACACGCGTTACTGTATGCCAAATAATTTTCGTTGCGGTCACCAAACGGTTGAAAATCATTCGCGAAACGAATGGAAACGAATGGAAACTCGTCGACGTAAGATGTGCCTTCTTGGTCGAAAAGTTATCTAGCCGACAGAAGTCGAATCATTTGGATCAGAAATTCTGGCCAGACTCCCGTTAAAATCTAATTAAACTTTTCCCTTCAACGTTTCAAGATCGCCAAACTATTTCTCCATCCTTTTCATTAAAACACGTTGTTTCGCAGAGCATAAGTTTCCGAGAGTAATGCAGTTCGCAGATTGTGTCAACCGGTATCCGTCTTTGATCATAATTACGCTTAGATTTCAGGCTGCATCGGCCCAGGTAATTATCTAGAGACGAGATGCGTGTCTTACAACATAGAATACAGTCTCATCAAAGTGGATCAAACAGGTAAAAAGATCCTGCATCAAATTTGTAAGAGGATCCTTGTAAGAAGGCATTAACCTTCGACTTTGTGATGGTTTTAATGGGTTATTGGTTATTCCATCGGTTATTCGATGGTCAACAACGGGGTTGGCATCAAGGTCAGTGGTCCAGTGAAGACCTTGTATCAAATTTGTAAAGGGATCCTTTTAACAGGGCATTAACCTTCGACTTTATGATGGTTTTAATGGGTTATTGGTTATTCCATCGGTTATTCGATGGTGGACAATGATTAGCTTATGGTCATCGATGGTCAACAACGGGGTTGGCATCAAGGTCAGTGGTCCAGTGAAGACCCAGGAATAGGCAAGAAGTAGGACCAATCGAAAGAGTTCTGTAGATCAGGCGATCTTAGCCGTTAACTTCGACAGTGGCTTGGACTTTCGGTCTCCCCACCCTTCATCTTCGACAGCGGTACCTCTAGGTCTACTCCGAACGAATACTTCAGTCTCGTCGCGGTTTCGGGGGTGTACGCATGGCCACAAGTGAGCTGATGGGTGCTGCTGACCACTAGTGACCTCCGCTGACCACTGTTGACCAGCTGACCACTACTGACCAGGACTGGAACGACTACTGACC
Source organism: Colletes latitarsis (assembly GCF_051014445.1). Classification (NCBI taxonomy): domain Eukaryota; kingdom Metazoa; phylum Arthropoda; class Insecta; order Hymenoptera; family Colletidae; genus Colletes; species Colletes latitarsis. The sequence goes on along the minus strand of NC_135141.1, from coordinate 25,439,622 downwards.
ACTACTGACCGTTACTGACCACTACTGACCACTACTGACCAGTGCTGAAATATCGCGTGTTACTATGTGTCAACAAGTTGTAAGTCCATTCCACTCATTTATATGTATTAGTAAGTCCATTCCACTCGTTTATATGTATCATCCCAAATTGGTTTGTTTCTTTTATTTGATTGTACGGTGTCAATTGGATTTTGTCTGTCTATTCGGTTTCATTTAATTATTATGGATGATTCTTTCGTCCTTTTCGACTTTTGCATTATTTTTCGAATCGGTATGATTGGTTTGACATTCATAACATCAAGTGAAAATGGTACTGAACTACCGTGTTGGTTCATCCTCATATTTGTTCCTACAATATTTCGTGAATTTTCATGACATCGATGGGAATAAGATTTTCAGTCTTGTGTTATTGGTCAAATTCTCGTAACATTTCACTGAGATACTTTGTCAATTGTCCGGTACTTTCTTTTTGACGTTATCTGTGAAATTGTTTCGACGTTTTTGCTACATGTGTGAGAATTTCACCTAATGAGAATAGATCGTCATTATTTTCTGATTAATCAGAATTTTCATTTCGTGTGTTGGCGAATAATTTGATTTTTGATTTATTACCATTTTCAGTGTCTCATTATGTGTCTATTTTGTACATTTCTTTAGGTATTCTTTAGGTACTTCACTACTTCACTTAGTTTCTTTAATATGATACTAATATAGGTATGTGTTTCTGTTTTTGGTCAGATCAATTACAGATTAATTGCAAGGACATCGAGGGAAGACGCTACAACCGCCGAGGGACATATAACTCTAAGTTTATTAGATTTAAGCTTCGTCGCGAATCTTAAAATTAACGTCGAAGATTCCTTTATTATTTCTCTATCTCGTACCAAGCAATTATTCAATAAGTAGCTTCTCTCTCGCTCGTTCCCTCGTTCCTAGCTTCGGTCACCGCTGTTTCATCGATTGAAACATGTGATCGGCCGTGTATCTGGTCCCAAAGATCTAATCGCCTTCTCTTGGTAAGCTTGATTGAGGGAAAACGGCACTTCGCTGGAAGGTGTGGAGTTTCCGTATTCTGCGGAAACGCATACCTTCCAGCGGAAGTCGACTCTGTCTCAGGTACTCTCTCTTTGTCAGACAGCCTAAGTCGGGTCCTTCGGGCTCCCGGCGGGTTGCGTTGGAGAAATGGAGACCTCGATTCGGAGTTGCAGTTCTCTGTTTTCTTGTTGAGATCGAGTTAGCAAGGGCAGTAGGTTCGATCCTCGGATCCGCTGCACGGTACAGCATCGCGTCGCGTCGCGTATCCCACGATTTAGCTTCATCCCTCTTTTTAACCAAATAATTGCTTGATACAACTAAGTCAAGGAACTTTGTTTCCTTCTATCGTCCGAATTTTAGCTTCAACTTGACTAGACTTTAGCTTCGACGTTAATTTTAAGTCCCTAGTGTACGCGTCTCCCAATATTGCCAAGTAATTATTTAACAAGTAGCTTCTCTCGATTCGTTCTCTCGTTTCTCGCTTCGGTCACCACTGTTTCGTCGAACAAAACATGTGATCGGCCGTCCAGTTTGTCCGAAAGATCTAATCGCCTGCCAATGATAGATCGATTTCTAGAAATAGAAATCAATCTATCAAGGGTAGTGTCGATTCGATCCGAAGATCTGCTGCACGGTTCAGCATCGCGTCGCGTCGCGTCTCCCATAATTTAGCTTCACTCCTTTTTCAATAAAATAATTACTTGGTACAACTAAACTAGAAGATCGAAGGAACATTGCTTCCTTCCATCTCTCTAGTTTAGTAATTTAGCTTCTAAAAATGTAAAAGGGAGATCGATGGTACTTTGATTCCATCTATCTCCCTTCGGGTCTCCACTCGCAGCAACCTCCACGTGGTGAGACCTGGTAATCGGTGTCACCCACGAAAGAAAAGTTATTCTTCGTGGGTGACACCGAGCTAATGGCTGCGAATTTAAAATAGTTTCTTTGCGCATCGGATAAAATAGTCAATGACAGCATATACATCACGCAAGGGAAGAAAGACTTCTCTACGTCTGCTAACTTTACCGATTCCATTAGTTCAACTGACCCCTAGTTTTTTAGTTTGGGTTAGGTCTTCCAACTGTAGCGTAAGCGTGTGTAATTGCTGTAGTATACCACTAATTCAGTTTTTACGGCGATTTACTCGTTCTTCTAAATATAACGCGAAGAATACTGGTGCATTCTGATGACTCAAATTCAATAGAGGCGACAGCATTTGATATTTAGCTGAGTTTTACTCTGTGTCTCCGAAAAGCAACTGTCTTTTTCCTTTGTTATAAGCATGTAAACGTTATTATTTCGCGTAATTGTACGTGCTTTAATCTCAATAATGAACACGAATGGCTGTATTATTGACCTAGTATCTACTAATTCAGTTTTCATTAAGAGGAAGAAAACTAGTGCATTCTGATGATACCAATAGAGTAGGTGTGATACTCTATGTCTCTGTAAAGCAAATACCTCTGTGCTTTGTTATAAGCATATAAACGTTACTATTTCGCGTAATTGTACGTGTTTTAATCTCAATAATGAATACGAATGCGTTTCTTATTGCCCTAGTATGCCACTAAATCAGTTTTGACGACTATTTATTCGTTCTTCTAACTATTACGCGAAGAATACTGGTATATTCGAATGATATTCAATAGAGGCGACAGCATTTGATATTTAGCTGAGTTATACTCTGTGTCTCTGAAAAGCAACTGTCTCTATGCTTCGTTATAAGCATGCAAACATTATTATTTAATTGTACATGCTTTAATCTCAATAATGAATACGAATGCCCGCGTTATTGTCGTGGCACGCCACTAAATCAACGCGTATCCGTACGTTGCAGACCCTCGCTGAATTTCGAAGCAGGGCATTTTTCGCTACTGCAACCGCCACGTTGAGTCGTAGATCGTAGTCACGCGAAGCCAGAAACGGAATCGACGAGGGTCACGAATACCGTCTGGCCTGTGCCGGAAGCACGCGGACTCCTCTTCAAAGTTTTACCAGATAATGGTTTTAATCGACTCCGAGCCGGCCTCGGTAATTATAGATATGTCTGCTTCGACCCCACGTTCGTTAACAACGGCGTAGCTTACCTGCAATTTCAGGGTCCTTCGCCAGGCAAGCATCTGATGCGCCTGTGCCCTTTGCCTCGCTCGCAGAGCCGCTATCACCGACTTGGCCTCCTCCAGCGACGTCACTTCCGTCTCGATGCAGTCCTTCGACGGATCGCTCGTCCTTCCCTCGGTGATCGCCGACAATGGACAGCTGTCCATCGACGTCTCGTCGAAGCTGCAATCAGAATTACGGACCATCAGTCTCTCTTTTAGATTACTCTCTTTGGAAGCGTGGAGGGTCGATATTGGGTCGATGTCGCGCGATCTATCCGGCAAAAGGAGCTTAGGCGGTTCGTTCGAGGCCAGGAAGGACACGCGAGGGAAGTTAGGGCAACATACCAGAGCATTTATTCCGAACGACTCTTATAAAGAATTGGTTCGACTTTTAGATCCTCCTTTTAAATTCTCCTCTGATTATTAACACTAGATTTACGGCCATTGATCGCACGTATATTTATTAATACCTTTCATGTTGACGGTTACCTTAAAATACGATTTTTCTTTTAATTGGAATATGCACTCATGCCATTGCATTAAACAAATTCAACGTAAGTTGTGACATCCGTCAAATCGACGGCTTCCGTAAATCTAGTGTTAAACTTCCATTTCTCGTTACTCAACATTGAGAGCGTAATGTGCAATTTTTATTTCCGTTTCTCTCTAGGTACACTCTGTTAGCCCAGGTTGCCCCGCGTATGGGGAATGTTTGCGAAGGGAAACCCTCTGCGGTTGATGAGGATCGCCCGACGACAGAATTCTCTGCGCGTTCCCGGGGACGTTATTAAATTACAGCGGTGCACAGAATCTCTGTAAACAATACAGCGGAACCTCCACGGGGTTTGGAAGAAAATCGAGCTCGCGATTCCCGCAATTATCGAGATAACCGACTCGATAAGAAGGTACTCCGCTTGCACGGTGTACCCTAACTACCGACTGCCCATGCTTTATCTCTTATGTAATTGTCGGGTCTTTTACCAGCAATTTGTCCGCGTCTCGGGACTTTCCACTTCCAATTTCACCGGGTTACCTCTTGTTCAACGGAATGCAACGAGATTCGCGAGCGACTATCGAGGCTCTGCGAATCCACGCTACAACGCCCGCGGACACGGTATCTTATGGCTCTAACCGACCAGAGCACCGATGTCGTAAATTTATCGCGCCAGGGGAATGTCGAGATCGTCCTCTCACCTTCGGGATTAAACTTTCGGAATACGTTCGACCCCCGCTGAGAATTCTAATCGATCAGCTAAATCTTAAATCTCAGAGAAATACTGGTCTATTTAGTTCGAGCGAATAAAAAAATTCCAACGCGGTAAGGTAGACATGGTGGTTACCGACCATGGGATAGAATAAGGTAGCGAGACAGTTGACAGTCGACGAAATGTATGCAGGTATAAGTAGGCAGTCAGGCGTGACATATCACGATTGCATCTATTGTGAAATATACAGGGTGTTCTGCCACCCTTGGGAAAAATTTTAATGAGAGATTCTAGAGGCTAAAATAAGACGAAAATCAAGAATACTAATTTGTTGATGGAGGCATCGTTAAAAAGTTATTAACGTTTAAAGTTCCGCCCGTATTGAATTTTTTTCTCGAAAGTGCGTAGGATTTCGGGGGTATGTGTAATGACCAAAAATGATTGTAATCGACTCCTGCAACCGAAAATAATTTTTTTAGAACGATTTGAAAAAATTTTTTTTTGCCGAAAAATTTAGGCAGCTACCACCTGTCGATTTTTCTTAAAAATTTGTTTTTCATTTTTAATAAATTTGTTTGACGCTCTACAGAAAATTTGTCTAGTACTTTTTTGTAGGTACCCGTGGGCTCTACTTCAGAAAAAAGTTTCATCGAAATATATTCACTATTGTAAGAGTTATGGCTGTTTGAAAATTGGACCATTTTTATGGGGTTTTTCTCATTTTGCGGGATCAAAGAACAACTTTTCGAATATTTTTGCGATTTGTACATATTCTCCATCAAAATACGCGTAGTTTGCTTTTTTGAACATTAAAATCGTCCAATCCGTTTAGAAGTTATGACGTTTTAAAGATTCGCATGAAAATTCGAGCAGACATTTCTGGACAGAAATTATATTTTCATTAAGGAATTTTTTTCTCGAAACTGAGTAGGATTTCGGGGGTATGTGTAATGACCAAAAATGATTGTAATCGACTCCAGCAACCGAAAATAATTTTTTTAGAACGATTTGAAAAAATTTTTTTTCGCCGAAAAATTTAGGCACCTACGCCTGTCGATTTTTCTTAAAAATTCGATTTTCATTTTTAGTAATTTTGTTTGACACCCTACAGAAAAATTGTTTAATACTTTTTTGTAGGTACGTATGTGCTCTACTTCAGAAAAAAGTTTCATTGAAATATATTCACAATTGTAGGAGTTATGGCTGTTTGAAAATTAGACCATTTTTACGGGGTTTTTCTCATTTTGCGGGGTCAAGGAACAACTTTTCGAATATATTTACGATTTGTACATATTCTCCATCAAAATACGCGTAGTTTGCTTTTTTAAACATTAAAATCGACCAATCCGTTCAGAAGTTATGACGCTTTAAAGATTCGCATGAAAATTCGAGCAGACATTTCTGGCCTGAAATTATGTTTTCGGTGAGGAATTTTTTTCTCGAAACTGAGTAGGATTTCTGGGGTATGTCTGTTGACCAAAAATGCTTACAATCGATTCCTACAACTAAAAATAATTTTTCCAAGACTATTCGAAAGTCTTTTTTTTCACCCAATACTTTCAGCACTTACTCGAATTTTTATCTCGAAAGTGGGTAGGATTTCGGAAGTATGTCTAATCACCAAAAATGATTGTAATTGACCCTCGCAACCGAAAATAATTTTTCCAGAACGATTTGAAATTTTTGAATTGAATTGTTAATAACTTTTTAACGAAGCCTCAGTCAAGAAATTGATATTCTTGATTTTCGTCTTATTTTGGCCTCTAGAATCCCCCATTAAAATTCTTCCCAGGGGTCTTTAAGGGGTTAAATATATTTTAGTACCCTTTCTTCGCTCTATTATCTATCGCGTGCCACATTCCACGGTATGCACAGTAATTTAGACGTCGACTGGTTATCCTGCAAGACGAAGCTTAATTTTATTCATTGGTTTGTTCCATCCAAAACACAGAGACGGTAAAATTGACGTATGTAGTTACACGCGATTACAAATTGCGCATCGTTTCCATGGTACCGATATTTCGCCTTACAGCGAGACACTACAGGCACCGATCGATCCAAACCGAGGAAAAGACCACTGCTCTTCCATCGCCTTGCGTTAACCGTCGATTGCTCTGTTCGTCGAGGCAGCCATTTAGCGGCCATTTTGGTACCGCTTAAGTGCACTTCGAGGAAGTTCTCTCGGTAAACCGATCGGTAAACAAGTGCAAGTTTGGCCCAGCGTCGTCTCTCGTAAATATGGAAATAAAGCGTAAAAGGAGGGAGGATGAATAAACACGACAGCGGTCGAGTAATTTTTCTCGAGCGTCGCGACGCCTTGGAGGAGCATCGTGCGAAATACTCGGTCGCTGGACGGTCGCGAATCGATCGAGGAGCGGAAGGGAAACATCAAACGGAACGGGGGTGAGTCACTCCGTGACTCATGCATAATTTATCTCGACTTAATTAGCGAACAGACGTGCCGGGGTAGCGTGCAGAAAAAGCAGCGGTTTCCATAAACACAGTGCAGCTGTGTTATGCAAATTCGTGCTCTGAAATTGTAAATGAAATCGTTACCCTTTCCTCCCCCCTTCGCGGTCGAGATCCATGCGCGTCGATTCTCGAGTCTCGAAATCGCGGAGCGGCTCGAGCGCGTAAATCTCGAATATGAACCGACCGCGAATAAAGTGTACGAGCGTTCGCGCGTGTCGCCCGTGCATTCGATACGGTTCGTTTGAATTTACATCGGCGATATTAAGTCGTATTTCGCGTCGAGTCAGGCGTATTTCTCGTTCACGGTTCGCGAATCTCCACCCTCGAACAATGTAGCTGGAACATTGAAAACTGTACCGTCGAAGGTTCTTTGTGGCTTTTCCATTGCTTTGCAAGGCTGTGGTCGACGCACGTATCATTTACGAGATTCGAGGTGAATACACTGCTTAGCGAAGATCGACACCGAGCGTGTTAAATTACTGAGCGGCACGATTATCTGCCTAAATTTCTCAGGGGTATTCCCTGTGCTAACAAGACTCCCCCGAGTGTCTATAGAATCGAGTATAGCGGCGTTATCAATGGAATCTGCAACTCCGTAAACAACCCTCCTTTCAACGGACCAGACGCTTTTCCAAGGAATAGTTCCAGAGAATCTAGATTGTCAATTTCACGGCCCTTTGTGTGATTTTTTTTTTAATGATAGATAGGCTGTTTTGTACTGAGACTTTGTAGATATATTCATTCATCTTCTAAGCATGTACGATATTTTTTTCATGGAAAAATATTAAAAATCATGGGAATTATAACTTCTTATTTAATTGCTCTTTTGGAAAAGGTGCTCCAATGGCTTCCGGGATTCCAGATAATTTGAAACAGAGGGGGTTAAAGTATCCTCATAAGGAAGGTTGTAGTTATAGCAGGAACTAGGGAGAAGTCAAAATCCTGATAAATAAAGAAATGGCGACGCTTCAAGTTTCGAATTTCTATTTGTTAATCGTTCTTTTGTCTTTAGCGTATCGAAAAAAATAGTAAAACTCAATATTTTTTTAAATCTCTTGTTCCAGCTATAAGGGCGCGTCTGCTGAATATTCTCTTCAAATTTGAAGTCAATCGGTTTGCTAGATCTTGAAATATCACGTAAGCCAGTTTAAATGCGTTTTTTAAAACAAGAAGCTATAACTCTCGCAATTTTTAATATTTTTTGATGAAAAAAATACTGTACATACCTATAAGATGAATAAATATATCTGCAAAATGTCACTACAAAACAACCTACCTGTCGTTAAAAAAAAAATCACAAAAAAAGGCCGAAGAAAAGAACTTGGAACAACCGAGTTCCATCCGGATTTTTACGAGACTTCGACTTAACGATAAATAGAGTTCACTCACTAGAGGTGAGACTACCCTCCGAATTTTTCGTTTTATAATATAAAAAGTGACAGTGAGTTTAGTTATGGCGTGCCACCTTTTCTGAAGACATCACACGTTAGACAAAATTCTAAATGCATTAAATGCAATAAAGTTGACTCGAAATGGAGTTCTAAGCGATTAATTGGCAGAGAAATTCTGTTTGGCATGCCTCCAACGAGATTTCGAATTATATTATAGTTTATATCTTCGTAAATATTGGCAATGACCGTAGCGAGATCGCGAAAGGTGCAATCTCCATGCTCGTAAATTCGACGCGACATTATACTTGAAAGAATTCTAAGAGGATTCCCACTGGGGAAAACGATTTGGTAGTTTCAGCATTCAGAATTTCTCACCGAATGATTTCGTGCTGTTGCTATCACGAATTGGCATAGGTTTTACCACGCTTCGTTACGATTCCAGATCGGGAAAGGTACTTTTTCGGAGCTCGTCCACGTTGGTACGAAAGCGCCAAATTCCGTCCACGTAAAAATTTCTTCGAAGAATACCACGTTCTTCCCGACGTATACGTGGCTCGCATAGAAGATCCCCCAAATCCTCGACGATGAGATTTTTAATCCCAATTCATCCTCCGTGTCGATCTCGGACAGGTATTCGGGACAGCACAATGCAACGTTTTGTCCAACTTGTAAGCTTTCGCAAACATTCTACAGAAGCATCGTTCGCTCTGATTCTTTGAGAAACTTTTAATTACGCTGACATACCTTACATCTTGGATTTTCTTCCTTCCGTACCGGACACGATATCGATTCCTATACTTTCGGAAGTGTTTCTATCATTCAGAATTAGTCGCGCTCGCGGTAGCAACATTTTCAAAGTTCCGTCTGATTTGTTCATAGATTTCTGTCGTTCGAAAGCGAGTTTCAGCTGGTTTCGAGTTCATTCCAGGATCGCCGTGATGAAACATAAGATGAACCGCAAGGATCGATCGCGATCGCGCGCTTTCGTCGCGGCAAACCGAGCGTATCGAATGTCTGGCGAAACTTCCGTAGCTTTCGCGATCGAGAACACCCGGTTTCTCCGCGCCTCCATGGATCTCGACGGAACAAAGTTCGACATTTTATCGCTTCCTCGAAGACGCTAACTGCTTTCGCCCGAATTCTGACTCCAGGGACGATCCAACGGTCGCGCTGGAGACCCTCGACGCTTCCACGGAGGTGATTCTTTGAGATTCTTTTGGCAGGGTTTCAAATTTAAATGGCTAAATTCGAGACACAGGACGTAGAATCATCGAACAAATAAATTTTCTCTACGAAAGACTCTCATGTGGATAGATCTAATTTTACTCGGTGCCACGCGGGTCATTAACCAGCTAAACACTGGACTTAGCAAGCTGGCTTTTAAGGAAACAAAGTTACGACATGGCGGGATTAGTTGACCCGGGGAATTTTTACTTTTTACTGTAGGGAAGCCCCGAGTCTTTTGGTTATTTTTCCTTTTAAACGAGCGAGGGTGGACGCTCGGAATAGCCACGGAACGCAATCAGGAGAACTCCCCGTTTTTCAGAAATAAATTCTTAAAAATGCATCTCCAGACAGGATTCGTTCCCCCTTTCATTAACAGGCGTTTACCTACGCAAACTACTCTTCTGTTTCCGATATATGTATTTTTCGGGTTAACCAAGATCAGTTTTCTTTATTGGATTTGTTTCTAAAAATGCGGTGTAATTTGAAAGAAAACAAATATTATCATCCTTTAAACCACTAGATTAAACAAATATCATTTTTCAAAGCAGTCAGACTCGGGCATGAACGTTAAGGGGGTTAAAAAGTAGACGAAAAGTAGACGAAAAACGCATAAGCTACGAAATGCAACGCGAACAATTTCGAACATTCTCAAATACGCATCATCAATAATCCCTCTTTCATACGAGCGACAGTTGCCTTGAACGCTCGCCAAAAAGGCTCGCCTTTGGGGAACATACCTCTGAATGTTATTTTCAATCCCATTATCAGAATTCTTTACTACCAGAGTTTCGAATGTAAACCAATATTCCCAATATCCATGTATCCAATATTCTTTGTTCCCCATAACCATAATCCGCGATATTCGCTGCTCAGTTCAGGTACTATACGCAAAATAATACCAACCGTAATAAGCGAATCTAAATTCCATTTTTCGCTGGTTCTCCAAATCTTTTTGAATTTCTGCTCCAACTACGGTACAAACGATTTCGACAAAAGAACTTCTTTCCCTTCGTACCAAATGCAAATTTTCTGGAAGCGAGCGCACGGAGCGACCCATTTAACGCGACGCCCGGGTCGTCGAAAACCATTAACAGCAAGGGCCCCGAACAAACAAAGTCGTTTCTCAGCAGCCCTAGCCCTCGACGACGTCATAATTCTCGCCTGGAACTGTCCACGGTGGTCGCGTGCATCGCGTGATTTCCCGTGCTGGTTTACGAGTCCGTCAGCCATACGCGTTACGACTCCTCGAAATTCCTCTCAATTATCCGTTGACAATGCCGAGTCAGGCTGTTTCTTGCGCAGTCCTCGTCGTTCGGCGAGCAAAGGGAGCTGATACCGCGAGCTACGCGTATTCCTCGTACCTCGTTACTGCATCGAAACCTGCGCGTGTTCCCAGCTGCGGGACGCACGTACAAGCAGACACCAGCGAACCTGGGCAAACGTTCACCCAGGAATTACGCTCAGGTGCTGTCAAATAGGGGCCCCTCTGGTAGCTACGGAGGGTTCTTTGCATCGAGATCGCGATAACGACCGACTGATACCGCAACCCCATACATCGACCATAACGTATGCACGAACATTTGCAACAACTCTGCTTGATGACTAAACAGAGTCGGTCGACTTTTACTTACAAGGAACCTTCGCGAACGGACCGGCTTCGATTTTGATGAAACTTCGTACACTTGTAAAGCAGCCAAAAATAATCGACACGTGTTTTTTTTTAGCTGCGGTAACTCGAGTTTAAGGGGTGGAACCACCCCTTGAAGTTTTGGCTCGAAACGGCTATCTCGAAAACGGAAAGACATACGAAAAAATTGTTAATGGGCGAGGTTAATGGTTTCTTATATACAATAACATGGTGTTAAAAAATTTAACAAAATACAATTTGTTTATAACAAAAATTTATTAACTTAATTTTTCACTTTATTGAAGTTCTCATAATGACAAAAAATGACGAGCATTGTGCACAGTATTTTTTGCAACGCAAACTATACGAGCTACAGAGAAACTATACTCGATAGCTACGGCTGGAACTAGAGAAAAACGGGGGCTCGGAGTGAAGTTTCGTAGTATTTCAGTCTGTTCCCCAATCGTGGAGCATTAATAAAAGGTAAAAGAGGGTTTATTGACACCCACGAATGTAGACATTTGTCGGTGAAGCCTCTTTCCTGCTCGAGGAGGGGGGAATCCTTCATCCCTGACTCTCGAAGCGTATTGGCGGCAGCAATCGATCAGACCACTTTACGAAAGAGGCGCAAGAAAGGGTACTTACTATTGGATCCTTCCTCCCCCGGCTTTCCGGGCGAATTACCTCGATAATTTAATACGCGATCTTCGAATATTCCGCGAGACGAAGAAAATTCCTAAATTTTCCAAAGTTCTTCGCTGACTTTTGCGATGTTGGGAAACCCTCGTGAAAATCGTACACTTCGCTGCTCCGTGGCTCTAATATTAGCCTTCCCTACGCGGCACGTAACACGCGTTAATTGAGATCGAGGAGAACGTCCGGATGTCGCAAACGCGGCAAATTTCACGAGACAATTTCAGAACGCGACCAGGTCTCCGCAATGCGCAGTTGTTACAATCGTGAAAGGAGCTATCCGTCTTACGAGCTACCAAGAAATACGCCCAGGGTTGCCTGACGCGAACAGGGTCGCCTAAATCATGCTCATCGATTTTTTTCCTCATCGACTAATAAAAAGTGTTGGATTGTTTAGTGCACAGGGATTTATGCCACAAATAATTGTCTATATTTCGAATATAATATCGACACACTTTGGTTAACAAAACTCGACTAATGGCTGTCTTTATACACGTTGAGCGTCCGCCCAAGCATGGCTCATCGCAATACAAAGAAGAAAAAACGTCGCGATTTGGGTAATAATTCGTTGATATATCAGTCGACAAACTAGATTTCCATATAATATCCAACAAAAAGCTTGGTCGAAAGCGGTGGCGAAATTCAGCCACGAACCACATAGTTTTTGACCGGGAGCAGTTTTCGTGAAGGGATCCCCCTTCCTTTGCTGTTTTTTTTTGTCAAATGACCGTTTTTAAAATTTCGTTTAGAATTTCTAACACACAATATTATTTTAGCGCCATGTAACTTCACGACTTTTCTTATAGTATACGTGCAATGAATTTTACAATATTCATTTCTAATCTTATTGTTTATTTGCTGAGAAAAATATGTAGTCTGTCTTGCCTACCACGACCGGTTGAACGATTTATGTTTCTTTGTAAAAAACTGGATATTGGTACCAAATTCTGGTTAGCTTCCGATGTAAATAGGAAATATACGTATAGTAAAGACGAAAGGAGAGAATTTACAGTTCCCACTGTCTTAGAACAGTCTAACAATGCGTATTAAAAATAGTTAAACTTTAGACGCGTTTAGTTTTGAAATTACTAGTGTTTTATTAATTATCGAGGCATTGTTAGAAGCGGCAAAGCCTCCCCTTTAAAATGGTTTTTTGTTTTTGTCGATCCGACTTTCCGTTTTCGAGATATCGTAATTTATGTAAAAGGTAATTTTTAAAATTCCGTTCTCGGCCTTAGAAAAGGCTATTAACGCGCATTAAAAATACTAAAATCTTTAGACTCGTGCAGTTCCGAAACTACTAGTGTTTTATTAATAATTGAACCACTGTTAGAAGCGGCAAAGCCTCCCCTTTAAAATGGCTTTTTGTTTTTGTCGATCCGACTTTCCGTTTCGGAGTTATCATCGTGTAAAGACAATCGTAATTTTTAAAATTTCGCTACGTCTGACTCTCCGCCTTATGAAAGCCGATTAACGCGTATTAAAAATACTAAAAAATTTAGACGCGTGCAGTTCCGAAACTATTAGTGTTTTATTAATTATCGAAGCATTGTTAGAAGCGGCAAAGCCTCCCCTTTAAAATGGTTTTTTGTTTTTGTCGATCCGACTTACCGTTTCGGAGATATCGTAATTTATGTAAATGGTAATTTTTCTTAATTCGACTATCTCTGTCTTCGTCTAGCGGAGTCGGACCTCCTTGTCGCACGTGCTTGGTGCTGACCTACCCCGCGTACGTGACTCTCGTGACCTAGTTTCGGCGTAGTATTTCCAAGAATTTACTACGCACTGTTTGCTATCTACGCGCGCGCGAATCAATGAACTCGCGAGAGCACAACGAAACGTAAACAAACCCTATCTCCGAAACTAGCCACCGCATCGACTTGAAATTAAAATCTCCATATCTCCGGAACTAATGAAGCTATCGACTCGTACAAACGCTCATTTTAAAGGGCTTTTCATCCTTTACCTAATGATCATATCACCTACTACAATTTTTGCTATCTTCTATGTTTATTTTGATATTTACTTTGACGCTACATACCCAAAGAAGTTTCAGCAATTCCTATTGATCGTACGACTAGTGTACGATAAAACTGGACCATAAATTGTTTATTTAATTGAAAATGAATTTAAATACAGGATGTTTGCGTAATTACTAGGCAGCACTTTTTCTTAAATAGTTCTTTTCTCTAGAACTAACTACGGTATCGACTTGGAACAAAATTCGTTTTCAAGGGTGTTTTATCTTCTTTCCGATGAATATTAAAAAATTTTTTCACATAAAAGAAAAGAACATCTCACGAATAAAGATCAAAACGCAAGTTTCTGTACATATAATGTAAAAATTAGAAGTATGTTGCCTCGTAAAAGAGAAAAAAGATTGGTCACAGTGCCGGTAGGTTTAGTGTTCGCGTATTAACGATCGCCTGGACGACGAATAATTCTCAGACTAGCCCGAAACGTTAAATATAAGTGGCCGGGGTACAGGAATAAACACTTAAGGGAATATCCGCGGAAACGGGCCGATTAACGCGGATGAAATACCGGTGCTCGTAAAAATTATAGTTTCAGGCTGCATGAGGAATGGTCGTCTTGTGTTCTCTCGTTTGGCTGCATTAGTCCACCGTCCGACTACGGCAGCTGCACTTAAATCTTCGCAACGACCGAGAAGACCGCGGAGTGGCTTTCTAAATACCGAGTGTTTCCCGGAACAATAAAGTTCCGTCGGGGGAATGATCAATTCGCTAATTGTCTCGAGCCCTTGATCGCGTAGTTTGTCGGTCGAGTGGGGGAGGCGAGAAAATAAATCCCGGAGGGACTTTTCAACGACCGGAAAGGCGAAGAAAAAAAAAGAAAACAGTTGGAAATCTGACGTGACGCAAGTTACTTTGTAATTGGAGCGGCAATGGACGTCGGGAGCCGCGGAGTAAAAATTTCAAAGCGTACGAAAAGTGCTTTGTTCGGCTGAAAAAGCTTGTTTGAAACGCTGCCGCGGCGCTTTTCGAAGTTACCCGGCGGCGATGGTACTCTCGCAGTTTCTCGTGGAAAAGAGGGGGTGACGGGAACAACGGATGGAAATTATGTTTCGTCCTAGATAGTCCAACATTATAATATCCATCGCTGTCAGCGGCGTCTGAGAGCCAGTCGAGGAACCGAGGAATGCAATTTCACGATGATGTGCACGCTAACGTTCGACCGAAAATAACCAGCTGTCGGTCCAATAAATTACAACATCGAGGCTATTCAACCGCCTCGGGTTTTGCATAATTTTGGCCTTCGTGCTCTCTACCGGAAATAATAACGCGTCGAACGCTCGAAACGCGTCTGCGAGCGGTCGAGGATCTTCCGTTTCACCCCTGTCGCTCGTTAACTTTCTTTTCAACCCTTTTTCTATCGTTCTACTTCCCTTCGAACTTCTGCAAACGTTCACGCACGCGTCCATACATTCTAACTTGAAATTAATTTTGTACAATCTGAGATATACGAGGTGTGTAAATTAATTAGCGTTCGATCTGTTAACATTTGGGACGTGGTATTTGGAGAGACGATAGGTGAACGTGTGATACACATTTGATACAAGTTTGTACCCGCTAGAGTCATTTGGTGGTCCGTAGCAATTGTATTCGTAAAACTGTTCTTTCTAGTGCGCTCTAAAAGTGAGTCAAAAGTCATGCTGATTTGCTTTTTCGATAACCAGGAAATTGTCCACAAACAGTTTGTGCCTCAAAGCCAAACGGTCAATCAACACTTTCACCGAAAGTTTCTAAAAAAACTTCGAGAAAGGGTGTTGCATCACGACAATGCGCCTTGTCACACAGCAATTTCAGTAAAGGGGTTTTTGGCCAGTAAAAACATTCCTGTGGCTCCTCAGTCTCTTCATTCGTCTGACTTAAGTCCTTGTGATTTTTCTTCTTTCTAAGATTGAAAAATCACCTCAAGGGACGACATTTTGGGACACTCGAATACATTAAAGCGACTGTATCCGACCAGCCGAAGGCTATACCAGTATCAGAGTTCCAGCACTGATATGAGAATTGGAAGAGTCGTCTCCAGCGCTGTGTAGTTTCCCAAGGAAGTTATTTCGAGGAAGACAATATCGAATTGGAATTCTATTCGAATAAAAAAATTTTAAAAAGTCAGTCTCATTACTTAATTTACACACCTCGTAGATATTTTCCATGCGTCTGCTTCTCATGAAACTTCTACAATCTTTGAAACTCGAGAATATAGGGGCCATTGTCTTCGGAACACAGTTAAAATTGGCTGGCCGGATCGAGGTCATCGTATTTTACGTTTGCTGGTTCCCAGCTCATCAGTGCGTATCCCAGGAGTCGTATGTCAGGCTCGTGCAGAGTTAATTACGACAGTTGTATGGAAAAAAAAGCACACGACCGTAAAGGTGCATTCGTCGGCACCGAAAGGTTCGTTCCCGTTTATGAGCAAGGAAATGGACAAATTGTCCAGGTGCAAACGGCGCGTTTCGACGGGGAACTGTTCACCGACGTTTCGCCCAATATCGCAGCTGTCTTTGACAGGGCTTAAACAAGCTCTCAGTCTTCAATGTCAACGTGGCGTACACGCTATAGTTCGTAATTACTCGAATGGCTGTATCTGCCGTGGGAACTGTTACTGTTTGGCGTTGCCAAGGTCTGAATACTAACAACTCCATTGATTAGAAATTAAATGAATCCAAGAATAATGGTTATAATAACTAATAATTCTCCGGGAGTATAGGATGGAAGATTGGTGATCCAATTAAAAATTTTGTGGCAGCGAAAGATCACGTCCCGTTTACTCCTGATATTTTCGGGCAAAATAAGGCAAAAATCAAGAATACCATATTGTCGATGGAGGCTTCGTTAAAAAGTTATTAACAATTAAATTCAACAATTTCAAATCGTTCTGGAAAAATTATTTTCGGTTGCGAGGGTTAATTACAATCATTTTTGGTGATTACACATGTCTTCGAAATCCTATCCACTTACGAGAAAAAAAATCGGGTAGGTGTTGAAATTTTTCGACGAAAAAGAAATTTTTCAAATCGTTCTAAAAAAATTATATTTAGTTACAAGGGGCGATTACAATCGTTTTTCGTCATTATACATACCTTCGAAATTCTACCCACTTTCTAGAAAAAAATTCGAGAAGGTGTGAAATTTTTCGTCGGGGGGAAAAAAATTTCAAATCGTTTTGGAAAAATTATTTTCGGTTGCGAGGGTCAATTACAATCATTTTTGGTCAATAGACATACCTCCGAAATCTTGCGTATTTTCGAGAAAAAAATTCAGTACGGGCGGAACTTTGAACGTTAATAACTTTTTAACGAAGCCTCCATCGACAAATTGGTATTCTTGATTTTCTTCGTATTTTGGCCTCTAGAACCTCCCATTAAAATGTTCCCCAGGGCTGGCCGAACGCGCTGTATATACATTCCACTACCGACTTCCCAATATCCGGCAAATCAACCAGGCAATCAAGTGCACTCAAAACCACCTTGATCACATCCTACGATTCACCTCCACATGGAAATCCCACCAAAACAGAAGCAATTATCTTCACTCCCAAAAGACTCCACAACCCCGACATACCCACAATAAATAACCACCCCATTAACTGGTCCACAAAAGTAAAATACCTGGGCAATCTGGTTCGCCAACGAACTAAAAACTAAAACCCCTTTCCTTTTCTGCCCTCCTACGCGGCGCCACAGGTCTTTCCTGGACGGCGCAAGAAAGCTCGTGGAACCGCGTGCCAAGTGGATTATGATGAAAAATAATGTTGGGGACACTCTATTCGTATGACAAATGCAACGCGATTGTCGAATCTACTTTTGGTAAGTATTTTCTAGCAGCGGCCTTATGAAAGTTTGCACAATGGCGGCCGGTATCCACGCGACGACCCTCGCATCGATCGAATGCAGAATGTACGAGGAGCAGAGATCGATCGTCGACAGAACGCGAGTCCGAAGAAACCGCTAACCGAGGGGCAATGGGAATACTGCAGCTACCGTTGCGCCCAACAAAAAAATTGTATCGTCGAAAGATGGCTCGAAACAGGCCATTCAACTTTCCCCTCTATGAATTCCCTGCATCCTCGCTTAGAAAACTTTTCGTCTCTCGTCAAACTCGAACTACAGACGCTAGACTATAGAACTGAACGTACCACGAACAAATCAAGTCTATCGTGTTTCAGCTTTGGAATTAATTATTCCCTTCGCCGTTCGTGAAAAGCGTTAACAAAGCCGATCGACAGCTACAACTCCCCCGTTCGTTTACCAAACTTCACCGATACGGAGATATTAACGTAAGTTGGAAGACGATGTCGTTAGTATAATTATACACCGGCGACGTACGCTTTTGGAAAGTCTGGTAAGCTACGAGTTTCGTTACGATAACTCGCACGAGAGACGAAAACTTCGTGGAAAATTGCTCGATGAAACGTGATCGTAACCGATCGATCCGTCCGTCTAAATATCCGTAACCGAGTTTCCGAGAACGGTTCGATCCGCTCAAAGGGGGAGGTCTCGCGATCGACTGTCGCTCATCCCCGATAACGTCTTCGATAACCGGCAATTTTCAATGCTTACAATGTTACTATTCGCGAAAGAGCACGCCGTCAGTTTTAACGAGCGGTCGATCGTCAACGAATTGCGGGCGCAGGCCAATTTCGCATAATTCCGAGCACGCTGCCGGCACCGTAGTGCCGGAAACGCGCGCGTCGTTCGTTATTCCCGCGAATGGCTCGTAAAAAGGCTCCCGGTTGCGATTGCGATTAACATGATTACAGAGGTTGGCCCGCAACGATCGCCTTCGAGACGCACCGCAAGACGCTACAGAATGGCTTATTTATCGTTCCGATTGACCTGGTTCTCGGTCACCGGTTCTCGATCGTCCTCCGACCGACTTTGACTTCGCGAACGTCCCCCCTCCCTCGAGTTTTCGGGCACGAGGACGCGGTTGTCGAAATAAATCACAGCCGGAACGATGCAGAGATCTCTTAATGGGACGTCGTATTTGCCAACTTCGACGGCCTTGACAAATCGTTCTAAAAGCGCCGTCCGCTATCTCGTTTCAATGGACGCGCGCATTGTTTTTGCTTCGAACTGTTCGGGGAATTGCTTTGGACGGCTAAAACGGATCGGGGGGATATTTGTCTTACTCGGGTCCGGTGAAACAGCGGTGTATAATTGTTTTTTGAAAGCGTCCCCGGGCCCTCGACACCCGAGATTTGTAGATAACATGGGTTTACACTATTAGAAATTGGTTTATTAAATAAAATACTCAGATTCAGCTTTCCAATAATCGTTACACTTTACTACGCTTTAGAAGAGACACTTCAGTATGAGTTTTGCAAAAGAACTGAACTGCAATCGAACAGAAAAACTGAGCTAACGAACTGTGGCGTTGCATCTTTGTATAAACAGGAAACCGAATCTTACGTGGGAATAGTATAAGAAGTAAACGAGATTAATTTTTGTACTTGGTTTTTAGTAGAAAACCTAACACACTCGCCTATTTCTATTAATTCGAACGTAAAGTGGTGGTTTTTACAGGCAAAGAACCCTTGGTTAACGCGTCTGACCATTACTCGCTGTTTCCACTTGCTTCGGTGTATGTAAACATTGATGGCGGTATGGCATTATCTCTTTTCCCGTCGATCTTCTAACTATGTACTTCGGACCAGTTCCAAGAGATAATGGCGGTCGTAGTCCACGTTTCAAAACGCCGCTGCGAGTAGAAACAGTGTGTAATGGTCGGGCGCATTATCGAAATTGTTCCCCGTTGCGTGTTCGTCGAACGTTTCGAGACCGATTTGCACGAAATCGACGCCAAGCGCGAGAAAATTTCATTTCGCATCCTCGATTTACTTTTACGCGAACGGTTTAAACGAAGGCACTGGATTTTACGGCACTCTCGTGGCTTTTAGGCGATCCTGAGGGCGAAAAATACAGGGTGTACGGCCACACCTGGGAAAAATTTTAATGGGGGGATTCTAGAAGCCAAAATAAGACGAAAATCAAGAATACCAATTTCTTGATGGAGGCTTCGTTAAAAAGTTATTAACGTTCATAGTTCCGCCCGAACTGATTTTTTTTCTCGAAAATGCGCAAGATTTCGGGGGTATGTCTATTCACCAAAAATGATTGTAATTGACCTCCGCAACCGAAAATAATTTTTCCAAAACGATTTGAAAATTTTTTTTTTCGTCGAAAAATTTATTTAGATTTTCGGTAAGGAATTTTTTTCTCGAAAGTGCGTAGGAATTCGAGGGTATGTGTGATGACCAAAAATGATTGTAATTGACCCCCGCAACCGAAAATAATTTTTCCAGAACGATTTGAAATTTTTGAATTTTATCGAAAAATTTCACACCTTTTCGAATTTTTTTCTCAAAAGTGGATAGGATTTCGAGGGTATGTATAATGACCAAAAACGATTGTAATTGCTCCCTGTAACTAAATATAATTTTTTTAGGATCATTTGAAATTTTTTGATTTTGTCTAAAAATTTCAGTACCTACTTGAATTTTTTTCTCAAAAGTGGGTAGGATTTCAGGGGTATGTGTATTGACCAAAAATGCTTATAATTGACCCTCGCAACCCAACATAATTTTTTCAGAATGATTTGAAATTTTTTAATTTAATTTTTTTAATAACTTTTTAACAAAGCCTCAATTAAGAAATTGATATTCTTGATTTTCGTCCTATTTTGGCCTCTAGAATCCTCCATTAAAATTTTTCCCAGGAGTGGTCGAACACCCTGTATATGGGAACAGTGTGTAGATTTAATATGTATTCTTTTATAATATGCGTGAACAATAGACTGTATTTATTACTGACACACGTTGTACGAAAAGTCTTGTTCATCAGGATCGCACGTTTTCCCGACGAAGTTTGTCAACGAGGATTTTCGATAAATGGTACACAGTTCACAGAGGGCTTTAAATCAACATCGCGTTTGTTATAAATATTGAAATCCCAGTCTCCTATTTGTCCCCGTATGATTCGAATCTGATATCGTATGGATCTCCGTCCGGTCGACGGTCCCCAAATTTGATCGTCGAGCTATGTATTTGTCGAATTTCGAGAGATCGATTCGTCAGAACGACGCTTGTAGGGTGTTTGCTCACGAGTTATCGAGCATAGCCGACGACGAACGGAAGAGAGGGAATTTCGCGTATGATTTTTCCGGTCGTTTGATGTTCGATCGTAATTTTCAATGGCACGACGGTCCTCTTATTTATCTCTGTGGCCCCCGCCCTGAACCACTCGTGATTGCCTTTGGTAAAAATAACAGAGCACCAGGCTTTCGTAGGATCGATTCAATTCTGAAAAATGCATTGCACGAAACATTAAAATTGAATCGAACGTTTGTTCCTCGCTACGAATTTTTATCAATGATAATAAATTTTTAGGTATTTTGTTCGCATCCTCTGTCGCCCCTCGAGAAATTAGAGTGGCCCATCGTTAAGAATTCCTGATTTAAGCGTCTCGTCGTCCCGAGCTCTCAGAACGAAATTTGCCAATAACATTCCACGGCGGAGCGGAGTTTCTGGAAAAGAGGGGGTGAATGTATATTGATTCAGGACGAAACATTGTCCCCGTTGCATTGACGCCAGCGTCAAAAATTAAAGAATACGGCTACGTACTTGAAGAATTTCATTATTACAGAGGCAAACTCTTTGGCCGGTAGCGAGCGATAAGATCGGCCACGGTTGCGTGAAAACGTGCTGAAATACCGTGCGCTGAATTAATATACTTCTCTAAAGCAACGTATTAAAGGGATTTCTGAATCAGATAAAAAGGAAAGGCTGCATTGTCGAGGATTATATTTAGAAATAAGTGCAGTCAAGTACATGTTGAGGCTATCTTGGCTATTTGTATTTATAAATATAAACGCCGTGGATTATTTGTTCCGTGCAAGCAATTATAATTAACTCCCTGTAAAAGGTCGATCAGCCCCTCGAAAGCGTATCCAGTGAAAGAGATTTCCTTTCGAGGTTATTAACTTTGCGAATCAATTTGGCAAATTAACCGGCCTGCTGCTGTGAATTATTAATCCGTGCGGTATCGCTGTACAGCCGACCCGGGTAAGCCATTTTTTATCACAGTAATTTCCGTCGAGCGACCAACGTCATTGTCAATCGACTGGTGCGCTTCCCCCCGATTCGCAATAAAAGTATCAATCGTTCCATACACCGTTTCCGACAGAATTTTGCAATTACACCAGCCGGGCACCAGCGTTAATCATAATGCAGTCATCGCCGATCGCCACGAAATCGATCAGAAATACGTCATTGCAATTATTAAAGTGTATTATTTCTCTGAAACACTCCGTCGACCGTGTATTGTGACAATTTCGAGTCACCAGGACTACGTTGAACGAATACATATCCTAATTGCAAGAAAAACTGCATTTTAACGGGTTTAAATCCGCCAGCATCGGGAAAAGATCCAACAAGTTCCCCAGGAAATATTCGACCACCGAAACGATAAAATAAATTTCAGGTTAAACGGAGCGAAGGTCTATCCTAACAGCGATGGAAATAAACAATCTGGGAGTCAAAGGGAGGGTCCTCTTCCCCAGGAAATCGTTTTTCCGTTTCAAACTCGAATCCGTTCACGGGTAATCCGTTTCGTAGGTCGCATAACCTAACCGCGAGGACAGTTTTACGGGAAGCACACACACCCCCGAGCCATATACATTTCGAGCACGATCTATCAATTACAACCCCCCTCCCGTACGCGGATACACGGGAAATCAATAACGCTTGATCATATACGCGACCCAGTGGCGTTAAAAAGCTCGCGTTTCGAATTTTCCTGGCATCTGATTTCCCCGGGACTGCTCGTTAAATTAATAACGACCATTTTCATTAAAATACATCGCGGATTGACGGGCAATTTCGAACGTCACCCCTCCCCTATGTGTATCGAAACGCGTTCAGGAGGGGAAGGAAAAAAAAGCGGAAGTGTGGGGGGTCTAAAATAAAACACCTCCCACTCTTAACCCCTTAACGTTCATGCCCGAGTCTGACTGCTTTGAAAAACGATATTTAAGCGATGATAATATTTGTTTTCCTTCAAATTATACGTTAGATGCAACATTGTAATTAACAAAAACTGCATTTTTAGAAAGAAATCCAATAAAGAAAACTGATCATTCTTGGTTAACCCGAAAAATATGAGCGTTAAGGAGTTAATAACTGTGATATACAGGGTATTCGACCCCCTCCTTGGAAAAATTTTAATGCGTGATTCTAGAGGCCAAAATAAGACGAAAATCAAGAATACCAATTTGTTGATTGAGGCTTCTTTAAGAAGTTATTAACGTTTAAAGTTCCGCCTGTAGAACGGTAATCTGCGAACAGCCATGTGCACGTGATAGTGGTTCTCACTCAGCATGAGAGACTCTACTCACTGACGTATCGACAGCCTTACAGTTTCCTGAGTGAGAGCCACTATCGCGCGTGCGCAGCTGTTCTCACGTTGCCGTTCTACAGACGGGACTTTAAACGCTAATAACTTTTTAACGAAGCCTCCATCAACAAATTGCTATTCTTGATTTTCGTCTTATTTTGGCCTCTAGAATCATCTATTAAAATTTTCCCAGGGGTGTCCGTGTCAATCTTTTCGCTGTTTGGCCGCGAGGCTCGTTATTCGATGACCTGACCTGCTTGGCCTTGTCATCCCTTCGCCGCTTTCACTTTTCCGCTATGAAACGGGACCCGTTAGCCTCCTACAGAAGAGAATTACATCTACCCGTCGAGAAAATGGTTGGACGTGGGTGAACGAACTTCTCGAGCGACGAGGCGAGACCCGAAGATTTATCGTCGAGTATCGATTACGAATCCCAATTAACCATTTTGCCGCAACGGTTGCTATGTGGCCGCGTGCTCGTGCAATTGAATAAAACATCATGCCCGGATTCCCGCGCCAGGGAATTTGCAGACCAAAGGAAAAGTTGCGACGCTGAAAAATTATTTGCAGAGATTAAAAACATCAAACGCTGTTCGACGGATGTTTCGGGGTGACCCTTCGCCGGGGAACGAGCTCCACGGGCACTCGAGGTCTCTGACCAGTTAAGGATTTACCCTTCGCGGATATTCTCTCTCGCCGACCTTTCGTTGCCTTTGCGGACCTCGGGGGTACTTATCTTGTTCGGCTTCGCGACGACACCTATTCCACTCTACCACTCCTCTCGACTGTTCCCACCCACACTCTCTGCGCCTCTAATTCCATCAGACGCCCGGGTCCTCCCGTTAATCGCGCATCTTTTCTTCCGTCGAAACGCCGACGCCAGGCGTTCTTTCTCCGCTCGTTATAAACCAGAGGTTGGCGACCTGCCACTCTTCGAATTAATACGGCGTCGATTTATTTCAATCGCCTCTTTGCGCCTCTTTCGAATATTAAAGGTGTGCAACTCGCGCCGGTTCTACGCAATAACATCTAATTGAAACAAACATAAATTTCAGTTTCTCTTCTGTTCTATATCTTTCCCATAGAATTCTGGCTCTTCGGAGCTTGACAGGCTCCCAACCCCCTGGTGCGATTCGATTCGTTAATACAGGCTATTTTTCAGAGCCAATTTCGAAGGTCGTCGCGAAAGAATCGGAAGATTTATCTACGGGCTCGACGAGGAGTCGAGATCAGTTCATAGATCTCGCAGAAGTTTCTTCGAGACGAAGACACCGAGGTTCGAGCAACGTCGAAAAACCGGTCGAACGTCCTATTCGTTGTTTGTTAATATTTCCTCTCCTTGTACAAAGGTGAACGATGTTCGGAATTGAGGAGATCTCGAAGACAATGCGCAGACGTTTGCAAACTTCGACGAGAGACATTTTAGACAGCCTTTCGAACAGGAGTGCTCGCGTACGCGTGGCGTTTCCACCTTTGAACCCGCGACGCTTCAGACACTCTCGTTTCGTGCTCGAATTGCCCTCCAAAATCGACGCAAATATTTGCCAACGAAAACACATAAGTTGAACGTTTGAGGGACACTCGTCGTGTTTACAATACCCAGGCGACAGCCAGACTCCACGGGGGCCTCGGGATGAGAGATCTCGTCGTCGAGAACATCTTAATAAACATAACTCCCGCCTTTATTTCGCGTCCATTGTTTCCAGTTTCAATCTGAGCTACGCAAGGGTCCGAGGAAAACGCGAAATATTTCGTTGTTATTTTTCACGCGAGCCTGCCCGCGGGTGTCGTTAAACGTTGCATTTCCGGGACAAATTTTAGCGTCACTGCGGTAGACACAAAAAGAAAATTAATTCTTTTGCTCGTTAAATTTCAACGCTTGCAACAGACAACTGTTTCGTTTTTCTTCGAAGCTTCCAAAAAAGGGGGCTCATTGAATATACAGGGTGTTTGGCCACCCCCTGGGAACAATTTTAATGGGAGATTCTAGAGGACAAAATACTAATTTGTTGATGGAGGCTTCGTTACAAAGTTATTAACGTTTAAAGTTCCGCCAGTACTGAATTTTTTTCTCGAAAATGCGCAGGATTTGGGAAGTATGTCTATTGAGCAAAAATGATTGTAGTTGACCCCTGTAATCGAAAATAATTTTTCTAAAACGATTCGAAAGTTTTCAATTTTGTCAAAAAATTTGTTCACTCACTCGAATTTTTTTCTCGAAAATGGTTAGGATTTTGGGGGTAGGTCTATTCACGAAAAATTACTGTAATTGATCCCCGCAACTAAAAATAATTTTTTCAGAATGATTTGAAATTTTTTTTCCCCCCCAAAAAAATTTCAGCAGCTACCCCTTGTCGATTTTGCTTAAAAATTCGTTTTTCATTTTTAATAAATTTGTTTGACGCTGCACGGAAATTTTGTCTAATACTTTTTTATAGGTACCCATAAGCTCTACTTCAGAAAAAAGTTTCATTGAAATATATTCACTATTGTAGGAGTTATGCTTGATTGAAAATTGGACCATTTTTATGGGGTTTTTCTAACTTTACGGGGTCAAGGAACAACTTTTGGAATATTTTGAATTTCTACATATTCTACACTAAAATACGCGTCGTTTGCCTCTTTGAACATTAAAATCGTCCAATCCGTTCAGAAGTTATGATGTTTTAAAGATTCGCATGAAATTTCCAGGCAACATTCCTGGCCGGACATTATATTTTCGATTAGGAATTTTTTTCTCGAAAGTGCGTAGGATTTCGGGGGTATGTCTATTGAACAAAAATGCTTGTAATTGACCCCTGTAGTTAAAAATATTTTTTCTAAAGTGATTCGAAAGTTTTCAATTTTGTCAAAAAATTTGTCCATTTACTGAATTTTTTTCTCGAAAATGCTTAGGATTTCGAGGGTATGGCTATTCACCAAAAATGATTGTGATTAACCCCTGCAGTCAAAAATATTTTTTTTAGAAAGATTTGAAATTTTTTTTTTCGTCGAAAAATTTAGGCTCCTACCTCCTGTCGATTTTGCTTAAAAATTCGTTTTTCATTTTTAATAAATTTGTTTGATGCTGTATGGAAATTTTGTCTAATACTTTTTTATAGGTACCCATAAGCTCTACTTCAGAAAAAAGTTTCATTGAAATATATTCACTATTGTAGGAGTTATGGTTGATTGAATATTGGACCATTTTTATGGGGTTTTTCTAACTTTACGGGGTCAAAGAACAACTTTTGGAATATTTTTAAAATTTCTACATATTCTAGACTAAAATACGCGTCGTTTGCCTCTTTGAACATTAAAATCGTCCAATGCGTTCAGAAGTTATGATGTTTTAAAGATTCGCATGAAATTTCCAGGCAACATTCCTGGCCGGACATTATATTTTCGATTAGGAATTTTTTTCTCGAAAACGTGTTGGATTTCGGGGGTATGTCTATTGAACAAAAATGCTTGTAATTGATCCCTGTAGTTAAAAATATTTTTTCTAAACTGATTCGAAAGTTTTCAATTTTGTCAAAAAATTTGTCCATTTACTGAATTTTTTTCTCGAAAATGGTTAGGATTTCGAGGGCATGGATATTCACCAAAAATGATTGTAATTCACCCCTGCAGTCAAAAATATTTTTTTTAGAATGATTTGAAATTTTTTAACTTCGTCTAAAAATTTCAGTACGGTTCGAATTTTTTTTCCGAAAGTGGGTAGGATTTCGGGGGTATGGCTATTCACCAAAAATGATTGTAATTAACCCCTGCAGTCAAAGATATTTTTTTTAGAATGATTCCAAATTTTTTAATAACTTTTCAACGAAGTCTCAATCAAGAAATTGATATTCTTGATTTTCGCCTTATTTTGGCCTCCAGAATCTCCCATTCAAATTTTTCCCATAATTGACCGAACACCCTATATATAGAAGACGCGGTTGCGCTCCAGGAATTTTTAATAACAATTTCGAAGTCGTAGTCTCCCAGATTCTCCTCTACTTTACATTTTTATGAATTGCATTCGTTCCGGACCGATTTGCAAACATGTATGCGCGACAAACGTTTCGTCTCCGGCCAAGGATCGTCCAGTGGCACGTACTCAACCGGGTCACTCGTACCGATACGACCAACGGAATATCCAAGTGGTGCCTAAATACGAACGAAATCCCTTTCCAGTGATTTTTCCCTCTCCAAGTTAGAGTGGTTGTTCGGTCCATTGTAGGTGTAAACTCGTTACCCGGTAATCGGGGTCTGTTTTTCGCGGAACCGTGTGTTAATTAACGGTGAATTCGCTCAAGGCCAGGAGCGCGTTAAACGCTCTTGTCCGGTGATTTTTCCGTGGGGGGCGTGCAACAGCCACGGGAGATTAATGGAGGTCGGAACGCGGGCGGTTTTGGATGCAAAACGAGCGCGGTGGACGCGCGCGGGAACGTACGTCCTCTCGTACAGGGTTTTGCAATTATCCACGCCGCGGGCTGATCGTCGTACGGACGGATAAAGGAGTGGAAAACACCGGTAGAGGAGACCTGGTTGGCTTCCTTTCGCGGACTCGACGAAAGCCTTTGCCCTCTTGCCGGCTGACGGAATCGATAGCGGGAGAGGATTACCTTTGCTCGAGCTAGAACCGGTGTCCCGGCGACGTGGTCCGGAGGTGAACCGACTCGCATCCTGCGCGAACGAAAAAGGAGAATGACGCGTCGTCCGTGCTCCGTCGCGGTCCGAGTTTCGACAAACGATCCTATCGAGCGCTCGGTTCGGCCGCTGGAAGTTCGCGGGATCTTTGGTGACCGCGCGGCGCCCTCGTCCATGAAAAGAGAATCAACGAGAAACGGAACACCTCCACGGATAGGGGGACGATTATCCACTTAAAACGGACCGTTCGAATAACTTGCGCGCTTTTAACGAAGGGAAAATGAGAGACCAATTTTGCTCTCGACGGGGGACGTTATCAGACATCGATTCGGTATAATAGAGAGAGTAAATTGTAATGGATCGTGTGTTACTCGAGTGGCAGAAGTTACCAAACGTAGCGCGTTTGGATTTCGAAAAACAAGCTGTTATAGCGTTAGAAGTGTGGAGTTGATAAATGAACGAGTGAAAAGAAAGGGGTCCATTCGAAGGAAGAGAAGCTAATCCTGGACGGTTTCTCGCATCGGATTAAGTCTGCCCCACGAGACCAGGCAAGATTGGTCTAACGAATTCTTTTTATATCGCCAGAAGCCAGCGAGTTATTCGCTCGAGCAGTTTTAAACGACGTTTGTATTCTCTCGAGGCAACGAGAGGGTGAATGAAGAGACGGAAGCACAAAGGAGCGCGAAAAGCGAAAAAAAGTGCAGAAGCTCAGGGCCCGGTCGGCGCGATATCGCCGTTGGGCGAATAAGCGAGAGACAGAAAACGCTGAGATGCGAACGCCAGGCGTGCGCGATTCGCGAGAAATTAGCGGAATGTGAAAATAATCTAGCGACGGGACCGATCGACGCGAAATTTAGTTGTCGAGCGCGTGGAATCGATATTAATAAATTAATTAGTGAACGGACCGAAAGCGAGCCGCGGGGAACCGGACGATGCGCGAGCGGTAAATATTTGTTTTATTTACATATTTATGACGGACGCGTGGCAGGAAGCTAGCCCATAATAATGTATGGGAGCGAGCGAAAATTGTGGAGTCGCGTCGAGCGTAATTTATTTACTCGACGTCCCCGGGTCTCTTCCTTGGAGACTTCGAGTACAAAATTAATTAAAAACAAGGCTGAACGTAATTACAGAGGCATCAATCAAGTGGCGCGGTTCGAGTAAACAAGTTAGAAAGGAGCCAGAGCGACGGAAAAGTAAAAAATATTGTACAATGGCGCAACGGTCCAAGGGAATACTCGATATAGCGATTATTGGAATTGATATTGCCGATTCGATTTAAATTCTGTCCGATACTAATTGGCCTTATGCTAATAATAGCTGTAGTTTGGTTAATAACTCGACTCTCTGTTTAATTAATTTTATACTCGAAGGGGGCTCCGAGGATGAGTGCCGGAACGTCGACCAAATAAATTACTCTCCACGCTTGTGCTTTGTAAACTTTTCGCCCCTCCTCTTTCGACCCTTTCTACGAGATCAAATTATTAACGACCTTTTGGTTTTATCAAATTCGCGGATAACGCGGCGCAATTTCAGGAACAATGCGACTGTATTAATGGTAACTGTAATGATTCACCGTGTTCGTGTAAACTTTCCACTTTTGGTTTACGGTTATTAACGTTAATAACGATCGACACTGAAAAATTCGCGAAACTCTAACCTTAGAAAGAGCTAATTATGATCGCAGTTCGGATTGATCGTCGAGCGTCGCCATCGCTGCTTGCAGTTTCCGATAAGTTCGGGGTGCAATTAACCCTCAGACGACCGCGCGGGGTCCGTCAGCGGCCTCATTAATTCGTCAACCGACTCATTGACTTAATTGAATTAGCACTCGACATTTTAAGTAATCCTTGCTTTTAACTCCTTCGACCTCGTATTCCCTCGAGTCGTCTTAAACCCCCAGGACTTTCTTCGTCAGACACTCTATAGAAATGTAAAAATAATCGCGCGATCCATATTACCGGGCAAAAGTGACGGAGTCGATATTCCCGATAAAACCAATTGCATTCTGCCTGCGTCGCCGTCTTTCCGGTTTCCGAGTCCACGAGGCGCAATGGCGCAAAAAGCGAGGGTCCCGTCGCTAAACAGAAGATAACGAAACGAGGCATCGAAGGGGTTCCGTGCCAAGGATCGTTCGGTTTTACGGGCCTCGATCGATGCGTTTTCGATAAACGGTGAGACGCGTGAGACGGTGAAGAGTTCGAAATCGAAGCTCGCGTGCGTCCGGTGTGCGTTGCGGGTGCTGTTCCCTCGAGACGGTCCGAGACTCTCGGCTTCGTGCCAATGGACTCCATTCTACGGGCCGGTTTTTCTCTCACGTCTGCTTTCTCTTTCCGTTCAGGCATCGCACCTCGGTATTGTACCGTTATCTCGCGACGATAAAGCATGGTCGAACGTTGCATTCGGCGGCTTCAGTCCCGTTCCATGCGCAACTCCGATACGGCCTGAACGCTCGCCCTCCCCCTCCCTCCACCACCCCCTTGCCGCCGCGTTTATCAACACACTCGTGCTCTTTCACACCGCTCGTGAATTCCGTTTGTGCCTCCGTTTACGCCAAACGACCATGCACGCGATCCACGGCTGATCCACCGAAGGGATACTCATCTGTTGGTTCGCTGGTCCCCCGGGACGTCCTCCATCTTGTCTGCTCCGCGTCTCCTCTTCGACCTCCGGGCCAAACGGTTCACTGAACGCGCGTCCTCGAAACGGTCACGCACGCCACAACTTTCGACCATTGTTTTTCTCGGGGGGATGTTCCAGTTCGCGAATACTGGGAGCTTCGATCGTTCGGTAAGCTCGATAGGCGATGTTGCTTCTGGGATCACTTCACTGGACACGGGAGTGGTCGCTGGAATTTGGAATTGCAGCGAACGCTCGACGATCCACGAACGAATTCTAGACATTTCGACCGTCCAACGACTTTGTCACGCGACGTTACTTCTTGGATCACTTTACGAGGCTCGAGATCTCGAGGGGCCCGGGGAACGGTCACTCCAATTAGAAAACGCGGCTGGCCTTCTCAATAAAACGGGGAAGTTGGGCGAACGCTCGACGTTCAAAGTGAATTCGGTCCAGCGAGCGAATCCCGGGAGTTTCGACCCTTTGACGACGAGATCGACCGTTAAGATATAGCGAAACTGACTTTTCTGGTCACTTTCTGGAACGATAGCTCTAGAAGGAGCCACAGAATGGCCATCCAAAGCGGAATCCAACTCGTGTTTTCAAAGAAACGAATCGAGAAGTAGTCGGTCGAATACTCGACTGCTGAAGCGAATTCGACTTCTGCCCGTTCGTTTCATCGATCGAACTTCGAGGGGTGCTCCGTTTTCGAAACGATTCCGGAATTTTAAAAACTTCGACGGTTCGACGAGCTTCGCGGACGATATATCGTGGGAACTAGATTTTCGCGTCCCTTTGCAGAAGGAAGGGGACGACGAAACGGATGCTTCAACTTGGAAATGCAAGTCGCGTTCTCGAAGAAATGAACCGAACACGGGTCAGGCTGGTCAAAGTCGATTCGACGATCGGCGACGAGATGGAAACGACTTCTTGATTCGCTTTGTTCAACGTTGGGGGCCTTCAAAAAGTTGCAGAATTGGACGTTTCAATTTTCGAACTCCCGTTTCCGAACAAATAAATCGAGACGTCGCGCGGGCTGTTCGAATTTGACGTTTGGGGGCAGGAATTTCTGGAATTCCCTGCGGTCAATGACGAGATTGATCAGCAAAATATCGAGTCGACTGCAGACCATTTCACGCCTGATCACTTTTGTATTTGAAGGGTCGGAAATTTGGACAGTGAAATATGCAGTCTACACGAAACTAGAGTTTGCTCGTTTATTCATTTTCGTAATTGAACTTTTAACTCGGAAGTTAGTAGAGATACGGTCGATTTTCTATTTTATTACTTTTTTTAGATAGATTATAGCTGACGTTCGTCGCAACGTCCTTTTTAATGACTGTAGTCGAGGCACGGTGCCAAAAGCTGCGATACATCTCGATCCAAGTGGCTTAGACGAACGCTGTAACAAGCGTCATAAATTATGTTTTTTCGTTGGATGGAGTTCCGGTCATTTCTCGCGATGTTAAATGTTCCTTGAAATAGCAAAAGCCCCTCGTTGTAGCTGTTACAGCGCGACAACAGATTGATTCTGACAGACGAAACTCGCCACGAGTTACGGGGCTATCAGGATACGAGAAAATAATTCTATTAACGATACTGTTATTGCCGCATCGTGCTTGAAGTACAGCTCTAGTTAAAACACGATTACTTCCACAGTTGTCGACACACGTTTTTAGGAAAGGTATCGGTAAAATTCACTTGTAAAGTCCCATTTTTTAAAAGGAATTACGAAAATAGAAAAATGATTTAATCGCTGTTCGCGCTATTTGGAAACAAGAAAATTGCAGTATGTTATGTTGGTTCATCGATCAATGTGTGTAGGCCATAATTTCTCAGAGCTTCAACGCGAGAGGAACGCTTCTTCGAGTCATAGATCAAACTGTTTGCAGTTCGTTCATTTTGTGTATAAACCGGGGGATCAAGAACTCATTTATAACGCATAGATATGCTAATATTAAAATATAGCGTCGATCCACCAGACAAGAAAGGAAGATCCGTCCACTGTTCCAGGATCATCGCGTCCGACAGAAGGACAATTTATACGCATTATCGACGCAAGAAGAAATCTACGGGAACACTGTGTACTGGTCTTCTCTGTAGGAAATATTCCGACGTTTCCACAATTTATCAACTTGTCGTTTGACTTCTGCAGAAGCTAGTCGCGAAACGTCGGAACAATTCCTCCAAAGGACACGGCGTACACCTGGAAATCTCAATCAATAATAACTGTCAGAACTGCGGGCCGCGAAAGCATCGATATTGCGCGTTGCACATCCGTCTTTACATCCTGACGGGAAAAGAATAATAAAAGACGCACGACTGCCTTCTCTGTGTTTCACAACTATCGTACGAAAAAACGTTCGCCAATAATTGCACGATTAATTTCAACGGAACGAAAAGCAGTCGCTTCTTAAAACAATGTTCTGCCAGTTTAGACTGCGAGAAAGTTTAAAATAGATCGACGAATAGTGTGGAGCCGCGAATCAGGCACTAACTCGGGTATGCAACACGCGTTTCCAACGAAACGAACCGCGGAGGCGCGTGGAATTTTCTAATTCGACGGTTCGCGAACGACTGTGCATCGACTCGTCGACAATTCGAGCTTCCGCAAGAGACTGTCCATTTTATTGCTTGTCCAAGCACCGAGAAATGTTCTCGAAGAAACTGACCAGAAATTCGCGCGAACTCGACGTCGGTCGGACGAAATATCATAGCGTTCTTCGCTGAACGAACGCTTGAGAATGCAACTCCAGATCCCAAAGAGCGATCGACAAATACCAGGAAAGCGTCTTCTCGATTCACTTCACTGGACACCAGTCGCGGCGGGGCAACCGAATGATAAATAATAAATGTGTTCGGTAAACTCTTCGGTGCACGGATAATGTTTTTCTATGAACACTCACGATAAACACTGGTATTTAAAAAGTGAACGTCTGTTCTCTTCACTGGACACTGGAAACCGGAACACGCGAAGAGAGACGAATGGCGAGCGAGATCTTGGACGGCGTCGTCGTGCTGTGGATATCGTGTGAGCGACTCCAGGTTCGCCGCGTTTCGAATTCGCGTGGCTAGGAAGCGAAGGGCAGCGGATGTGCCGCGCAGACGCTCGAAAGCGAAGTAAATCCGTGGAGCTGGCGGCGGGCGATTAAAGCTGCGCGGGCAGACGGTTTGCAAACGGCGCAGATGGGATCGCGTCCGTAGCTAGGGACGCGCGAAACGCAACTGCAGCCGGAATTCGCGCAGCTCGTCGGCTCGCGTCGTGCAACATGCTTCCCCGAATCGGCCACGTGTCGTAATAATAGGCGGCGGCGCCAGATCGCGATTCCCTGGACAACGGAATCGACCCACCGAACCATTGGATCCCGCCACCGGTCAACGGAGGAGCCACAGAGTTTCCGGTTTCCATTCAAACCTCGGGGAACGGGCGAAACAGAGTGCCTCCTCGCTTTCCCTTCACGAGTATCGATATCTGCGATCGCAAACGTAATAACAGCAGCGTCTCCCAACCTTTCGCCAGCCTTCATTTTATAATAATCATGCATCTCGAGGAACTTTGTCTATTGTAATTCGTTTGATTACGATTCTTTAAACAGAATATACAATCAGGAAAATAATTTACGTAATGTACATCAAGGTCTCTAGCGAACATGGCGGACTAAATTTAATAAACGGAAAGGGTATTCGCGGAAAAGCTGGGTTTTATGGACGGACCGGTGATTGAAATGGGTATTAAACCGGAACCTACGTGGAGGTTGCAATTTCTGAAAAGCGGCGTGCCTTGAAAACTCGTCGCCCGTGGATTTGGACCTCGCGAAATTCGTGGTCGCTATAATATGGTGGACGATGCAGTCGTGGGGCTGGAATTTAGGGGATACAATAGCAACGGCGTCATTAACTCTGGATAATTGGCAACGACATTACCGCGTTATGTGTTACGCGCGAACGTAAATCAAGGATGGCGCCTATGGACGCGAAGGAACGCTGGAAATAGGTCAGACCGAGTTTCGAGACGAAACGATTCTCGTGGAAAAGTTAACGATGTCGAGGACGAGGGCATAAACGTAAAACACGATTTATTAGACCTTGCGAGCAGATTTTTCGAAATATTTTTCTCCGTTATGCAAAGCGCTATCTGTGTTAGTAGCTGTTCTCGATAACGAGGAATAAAAAGATATTCGATAGATAAACGTGCGCCGATTGCGACTCGACGACGGTTCTCAGTATTTGAGGAACTAAACTCTCCTGTTCCTTCTGATCAAAATTTCTGCAAAAATACAGGGTGTTCGGGAACACCTGGCAAAAATTTTAACGGGATAACACCTAGAGGTCAAAATAAGACGAAAACCAAGAATATCAATTTCTTGACTTCATTGAAAAGTTATTAAAAAATTAAATTATAACATTTCAAATCGTTCTGGAAAAATTATTTTTGATTGTGGGGTTCAATTTCAATCATTTTTGGTGGATACACATACTCCTGAAATCCAACCCACTTCCGAGAAAAAAATTTGAGTAGGTATTGAAATTTTTCGACGAAAATAAAAATTTTCAAATCATACTAAAAAAAATATATTTAGTTACAGGGATCAATTACAAGCATTTTTGGTCAATAGACATACCCCCGAATTCCTACGCGTTTTCGAGGAAAAAATTCCTAATCGAAAATATAATGTGTGACCAGAAATGTTTCCCAGAAATATCATGCGTATCTTTAAAACATCATAACTTCTGAACGGATTGGACGATTTTAATGTTCAAAAAGGCAAACGACGCGTATTTTAGTGTAGAATATGTAGAAATTCTAAAAATATTCCAAAAGTTGTTCCTTGACCCCGTAAAGTTAGAAAAACCCCATAAAAATGGTCCAATTTTCAATCAACCATAACTCCTACAATAGTGAATATATTTTAATGAAACTTTTTTCTAAAGTAGAGCTCATGGGTACCTACAAAAAAGTATTAGACAACTTTTCTGTAGAGCGTCAAACAAATTTATTAAAAATGAAAAACGAATTTTTAAGGAAAATCGACAAGGGATAGCTGCTGAAATTTTTTGTGGGGGAAAAAAAATTTCAAATCATTCTGAAAAAATTATTTTCAGTTGCGGGGGTCAATTACAGTAATTTTTGGTGAATAGACCTACCCCCGAAATCCTACCCACTTTCTAGAAAAAAATTCAGTACGAGTGAAACTTTAAACGTTAATAACTTTTTAACAAAGCCTCAGTCAAGAAATTGAAATTCTTGATTTTCGTCTTGTTTTGGAGTCTAGAATTTCCCATTAAAATTTTTCCCAGGGTTGGCCGATCACCCTGTATATGTTGGAAGCTTGATATGAAGTACGAAATGGGAATTTCTAAATGTAGAATGGAGTTGTTATTCGTCGAAGTAACATACTATGCTCTTAAAGTAAAACGTATGCTCGTCGTGATGACGAATATGTTTTCGCTTACCTCCGTCCTGGCTATCCTCCTTCCACTGAAACTGAAGTTATTTTTAACCGAGTATGTATGGTTTATGCTTCAAGGAGAATTTAAACTAGCGCCGTATTAATTTCGCGTGTATTTCACAACTCCATCAAGCCGTATAAATATTATCGCAGTACCAACACCGAAATGTCCAATAAATTATACACGACGGGGCATCCGCTGAGAAGTTGCTAAAACTAAACCGTTGTACCTGCATTCCACTCGTTCGGAGGTGGTTTTGCCAAGTAGGGTCGGATACCTGGGACTCGTCAATCTTGTTTCAGTCATAGGAGACACGTTGCAGAAAATAAAACGAATGACCTTACTATCCACTCGAATGTATATCCCATCGAGTGCTTCTACAGAAGAGGAAAAATGTAAACGTACTAAACATTGATCAATAACAGTCGGAAACGAGAACGTATCTAGAAAAGTCCTTCCTGCAACTGCCAAAGAAGCTACAGAAAACGTCGTATTTCGACGGAAATTCAAATTCTTTCACTCTGGAAAGACGTTGGAAAAAAGATCGTGGATCTGTTAATAAATCATATTAATGGAAACCGTGTAAAAGGAAGGTCAGGTGTAAATCAAAGTGTAAATTGGCTCTGGTGCCCCGAGCATAACATTTCCGCGCGTCTGGAGAGAAGCGAGAAGATAAAAATTGAAATATAGGCCAGAGGTCGAGGATCCCAACGTGGTTGGTAAAATCCGGGGAAACAAAGGAGCGGAAACTGAACAATTAGATGCGGCTAGGCGTTTTTTCCGCTCAGTAATTTCGCGTTCCTGCATAAGGGAGTGCAACGTGCTGTGCTTACGCGAAAAGAAGGCTGTGTTGACATCCCCACACTTAATAATCGTTCGCGTTTAGGATCCGAGCTCATCGTCCCGGCGACATACTATATAATACTCTAATTACGAGACCGACACGGACCGTCAGAACAGAAATAAATCGTTGGACGCTGGTCCAGACCCTTCGCCAACAACGTACACCGAAACTACGGGAGTTTCAACAAACCGCTTAACAGTACCCTCTGGTAATTTCCTAACTTTCGTCCTGGACGACCAACGTGCAGAGAAACGCGTCGATTGTACGAGCATGTTCGTCTATTCTAACGAAACTCTGGCATACTTTAATTTACTCGGTCGGTATTTGCACAAATTCGTCATCGGAGGAAACAAATTGAAATCGCTACTTATTAGGACCTTGAAGCTGGATACCAGGTTTTCCGATGGAAAGAAATTCCGCGGAAAGGGATCAAAATATTCCATTTATCGGGGATCCCAATAAAATCCGTCCGCTAATCGAAAGCAAATTTTATCCAGAAGTTTGGTGGATTTGAATTCGGCATTCGATTAAGGTCGATCCGCTTTGCGGCGTCGACCGGGGAATTTACTGGAAGGAATCGAATAAGAATTTTGAAGAAAGCTCGATGATTCGAAATCGAGACTCACCTACCAAATCGTTTCAAGGGATTGCTCTATTTTCTATTTTCCCCTTTTGATTTGCGAGCCTCTGGAAGCAGTACAAATATTATTCCGTATCTCTCCGTAATTTAAGAGTCACGTAAACACGAATGAAACCGGTGGCTGTCGAGTAGGAAATTTTCAAAAGTCGAAACGTAGAGTTGGGCGACGTTCCTTGAGAAACTACTCCCCAAAGTTGCGTCTAACGTTCTACGATTTCGTTTAACTTAGTTTTGTCAACGTTAGTTTTTAATCTGCTTTCATTACAATAAACTCGAGATACCAAAGTTTAGCGGACGCTCCATTTTGTTATGTAGGGCCTCCCGGCTTATTGCGCGTGCGCTCGAGCGACAAACGAAATGGAGAAATGTTGAGGGAGTGAACAAGAATGCGGGATTGTTGGGTAAGTGTAGTTCATAGTGTTTTATACTATAATAATTACAAATATATATATCAAAATGGAAGGAAAGAATGAGTGTTCAGTGTTACCCATCACCTGGAAAGTATAATATTTGGTAAGAGAGCGTGGTTCGAGGAAGTGAAATTGAAGGAGAAGATTGAGGTTAGAAAAAGCACATGGCAAAGTTAAGTGCAATGGCTGAGTCGAGTATTTACGGCAGAAATATAGACGCGTTGAGTGAACGGAACTATTACGTATGGGTACTAAAAGTGCGAGCGATACTTAGAGCAAAGAAGCTTTATCAGGAGGTGATAGAAAATCCTGAATCCGCGGCGGCGAAAAGAAGGCAGAAATGGGAAACCAAAAATGATGAAGCATTTGGGTTAATTATTACCACACTGTCGGATGAGCAAGCTGGACAATTCTTGAACGAAACCAGAGCAAAGGTAATCTGGGAAAGACTAAGGAAAATCCACAAAGGTAATGTGCAAGATAAGAAAATTGATATAGGTCTAGAATTGAAAAACATTAAGATGAATGGACAAGAATCGGCCACAGAGTATATAACAAGAGCAAGGAATATAACCTCAAAAAGTGCGACGATAGGCTGCCCCATTGAGTCCAGGGAAGTAAGTTATCATGTGGTGCGAGGAATACATCTGAAATTTGAGAAGACTGCAGTGGTATTGAGGACCCAAAGAGACATTGATTTGGATGATATAAAGAGAGCATTGACAGAGGAAGAAGACCGTGCAACAGCTGCCAATGGAACGGATAGGACAGAAAATGCTTATTGGGCAACTCGGTGCAATAATAACAGAGGAAGACCAGGAGCCTGTTTCATTTGTGGAAGACAGGGTCATAAGGCAAGAGATTGCTATAGCAGGAGGGATAGAATAACGACTGATCACCATAATCACAAACCAGGGAGAAGCTCCAACCGTGGAATGGTCAACAGCAGGAACAACTATAGAAGAGGAGGGCTCAGGACAGAAATGAACAGCAGAGTGCAGTGTGAGAGTGCAATGGACACAAAACTTGGAACCCAAGGTAATAACGGTGTGGAGGTGTGTTAGACTCTGGTTCGACATCACATATGACTGCATGCGTGGACAGAGTGATTGATATAAGAGATTATAGAGTTAAGATATGGTTAGCAGATGGTGATAAGTATATGGAGTCTCAAGCGAAGGGGGATATTAGAATAAGGGTACACACCAGAGAAGGAAATAGAGACATTTGCATTAGAAATATATTGTATGTGCCAACATTGCATTCCAATTTAGAATCTGTCAGCCAATTGAATGAGTGGGGACATAAGGTGGTATTTGATAAAAATTATGCGAAAATTTTAGGGAATAGAGGAGAATTAATTGCAGAAGCTATAGAAAAGGATGGTGTATTCGTGTTGGAGGTTATACCAAGATAATAGACCATATAGAATATATGATCCTGAAGATAAAAAAATAGTTACTTCTAGAAGTGTGAAGTTTGATGAAAAAGAGAAGGGCGCAAGTATAATGAAAGATGCGAGAAAGGATAACACAATGGATAATACAGATAGAGTATGCTATAGAGATTTGCTAGAGAGTGTGGATCCGCGGAAAAACGAGGGCGAATTGGACGAGATTGAAGAAGGACAAGAAGAAGCGAACCGGCGAAGGAACAGAAGGACAGATGAGAGATAAGAGATAGTTGTGGCGCAAAGGAACGGGATCATCATCACCCGGAAAGCATAATACATTTGCAGTGGAAGAATTTTACCCGAAAACCAGACAATGGAATGTTAGATTGTTCCACGTAATTTACCAACAATGTTATTAACGCAACAAACACACGTAATACTAGA
Source organism: Colletes latitarsis (assembly GCF_051014445.1). Classification (NCBI taxonomy): domain Eukaryota; kingdom Metazoa; phylum Arthropoda; class Insecta; order Hymenoptera; family Colletidae; genus Colletes; species Colletes latitarsis. The sequence continues at coordinate 25,400,036 of NC_135141.1, read as the reverse complement.
TGAGATGTTCGTAATCTGTATTTCAGGAATTCCCAATTCACGGGAAACAGAAAATCTCGAGGGAGGTGCAATCGTTAGAGGCGAGGACTGACGGAAACTAGGGTAGTTTCTCGCATACTCCGACCAGAGAATATTAATAGAAGCCACCGATGTCCGATTGGCGAATTAACGGAAGCGTACACAGCTCGCAATTAAATTCCCCGCAGGAAGATGCAATTTCGCGTTGGTGATCGTGATCGTGGCAACGAGGTGCTTGCAACTAGCGTGGAACAAACAGAAAATGGATTATCGACAGCCTTACGGTTTTGTGAGTGAAAACCACAAGCTATATGAACAGACCTTATATCTAATGTATTTTTTCGACCCATTTTTATGGGACTTTAGAGCCCAAATAGTACGCATTGTTTGCATTTTAAAAGTTTAAAATCCTCCAATCCGCTCAGAAGTTATGATCTTTTAAACAAACTCATGAAATTTCAGGGGAATTATTCATTCATAGTCGGACATTATATTTTCGGTAATGAATTTTTTTCTCGAAAGTGCGCAGGATTTGGGGGGTATGTGTATTCACCAAAAATGATTGCAATTGACCCCAGTAACCAACAATAATTTTTTCAGAATGATTTGAAACTTTCCATTTTCGCCGAAAAGATTGTTCACTTTCCTGAATTTTTTTCTCGAAAACGTGTAGGATTTCGAGGGTATGTCTATTCACCAAAAATGATTGTAATTGACCCATGCAATCGAAAGTAATTTTTCGAAAACGATTCGAAAGTTTTCAATTTTGTCAAAAAATTTATTCACATGCTCGAATTTTTTTCTCGAAAATGGTTAGGATTTCGGGGGTATGTCTATTGAACAAAAATGCTTGTAATTGACCCCTGTAACTAAATATAATTTTTTTAGTATGATTTGAAAGTTTTTATTTTCGTGTAAAAATTTCAATATCTATTCGAATTTTTTTCTCGAAAGTGCATAGGATTTCGTAGGTATGTGTAATAACCAAAAATGATTGCAATCGACTCCTGCCACTGAAAATAATTTTTTTAGAACGATTCAATTTTTTTCTTTCGCCAAAAAATTTGTCCACCTACGGAATTTTTTTCTCGAAAATGGATAGGATTTCGAGGGTATGTCTATTCACCAAAAATTATTGAAATTGATCCCTGCAACCGAAAATAATTTTTCGTCTTGATTTTCGTCTAATTTTTACCTCTAAAAACACCCTGCATATTCCTGTTACCGAATGGCTAACAAATGATATGTACGAGTTCCATGACCCTGAAAATGAAATCTGAGATCCGTGAAATCGACGACTTTCGTAAATCTAGCGTCAGAATGAGCTTCCTGGTCGGCGTTCCGGGAGTTTCCGATTAGAAAACGTGTCCTTTCTTCGGCGTACGCGTGGGCAAGTTTTCGCCCGGCGGCCGGAAGTTCATCAAAGTCGACAGTATCCGCGAGAACTTTCCTCCATTTTCCCGAGCTGGTTCGTCACGTTCGCGGGCCCCGTAATCTTATCGCAGCTGCCCCGTTCAATTTCCTCTTCTTCTCGCGCCTCGATTTACACCTCCTCGTCTAGACGCGCGCACGATCGCCGGTTACACGCGAAGAACAAGCCCCTCAGTCATTCGAATTTACGTCACGTTCGCGGCTCGTGTTCTTTTTGCGAGGGCACCTCGGAACGCAACAGCCCGCCATGCCGCGTCTTTTATAAAAAATTCACCAGCCAAGCTGCGCGCATCATCCTCCCGAAAAGTTCTTGGCCGTCTGAGATTTGCCCCGGTCTCCCGCCATTTCCGTTTCGTTCCTCCTTCGTGGCCCTCGTGAATAATCGAAATTCCAGCGGGTGGACGCTCCCGTCTTCGTGATTTCTCGACGTCCCGACGCGTGCATCGCGAACTCGAAGGAACTTTTAACTTTCAAGATCCTCTCGAATCCCACGGTCCCTTGGGCGGAGGGAAGATCTTAGTTTAAACGACCATTTGGTACGAGTTGCTTCGCCAAAAGCTATCGTTGAACGTTTGTGGTTGTACCGGATGAAGTCTGCGTCCAAACAAACGGGAGATTTCTTGCGGAAAGATAAGAAAAATGGCATCTCAGGCAGCTGGTCGTTCCATTTCCCGGTCACCATTCTCGTTCCTTCGCGCCTTTCACCCTCGATGATCTCAACATCCCGCGCGTTCCACGAACGTGTCTCATCGTCGAGGAAGCAACTTCGCCTTGTTTCAAAGGAGAATGAAAATTCCACGAGCGGTGAATCCGGTCCCTCGGACAAAATTTCTGAGTGCAGTCACGGATGCTCGAATCTTTGTCCCCTTCAACGTCCGTCTTCTCGCATCGACAAAAATATTTCGTTAGACGAACGCGTTGGGCCAATAATGAGACCACTGTCGATAATATCCATCTGCATCGTCGTCACATTTTCATTTCCTCGAGAAGCTATCAGCTTCGTCGACGGCGATGGAGCGGCTGCCAAACTGCGTTTCCTCTCCTTGAAAACGGAACAACGGACCGAAACTCCCCAGCGACCATGAATTAAACGCGGCTCGGGAGTCGAGGTACCCGCGATTGAAGCACAATGCATACATCTCGTAGACGGGGAATATTATATTCGTCTAATAAATTACGAATAAAGCCAACGTTCGTTCGACTTAACGGCTAGAATTTTTATTCGTTGTGAAATATTTCGCCCCATATTTCGAACTTTTCGTTCCGCGAAGAGAAAAAGGTAATATCGCGAAACTCTGTTTGACGCTCAGGCTTGTTCAAAGAATTCCCACATTCGAAACGAGCTGCCGTAACTTTGGAACTCGATGAAAGGGAATATGAATTAAATTTTGCCAAGTGACACGAAATTAATCGACCACCGTCCGACCTAACGGGGTAGCAAATACTCTGGCGAACAGACTTGGCGCGTAAGGTCCGTTTAGCTTGGCATTCCCCACGGAATTTCTTTCTCGTACTCTCTAGAATACTAAATGTAAAATATTCCCGTTGAAAGTTTAACGAAAATGACCAACGGATGCTTACAGCATCGTTAATGGAAATTGTAGTCCCGTTGGCTATCAGACTCTGAGTAGATCTATGGCTCCCCAGCGAATCGATGCACAAAATGCAAATATTTCGCGGGTCCTACTGCTCTACAGTGTCATCGCTCTGCCACAATGGCCACCAAACTCGCCACCGTACGCAGAAACGATTCGACCAAGATTCACAGCGCGATTTGATTTACGATTTCTGGCGAGGCGTTCGATCTTCCCACCGAGCGTTCGTTAACGATTAACGAGGGATATTGTTCCGTCAAAACAACGTTATTGCACGGTAAAACACCGCGAAAATAACACGGGACAAAATATCGCGTGAAATATTTCACGGCGAATTATAACAGCCAACGATGCAACGTGCCACCAAACGCACGGGAAGATTAATGAGTCAAGCGCAAACGTGCCACGAGTCCTTGTGATAAACAATATTCGCCAACAGTATCGAATCTGTGCGATTCAAAACACGATTCAAGAATATTTTATAGGATAAATGCGAGGGAACGTATTTTCTTGACGTTTTTACAAGTTTTAAACGATAGTTTCTTTCGTTCAGACGTTTGCAACGGAAATACAAATATACTTCTCTTCCTTCCAGTGTTTCATGTGTGCTGTTTCCCGGTCATTAAACAACAACTACGATACGAATCGAGCGTAAATCTTCTGTTTTAGTTAAAACTTCGCGAACCGGACCTTCGTCGAAGCCAAATTCTCCCACCACAATTTGCATTTTTATATTCTAGCCGATTGCACCGAGTTCATACCCGCGCGAGTTATTACCTGCCCGTCGACTTCGAAGAATCCGAATTCTTCTGGTTGCTTTTCGGCCGTTTAAACTCTTCGAGTCTTCACCAATTATCGCCATGAGTCTTCGGGATTTCAAGTATTTGGGCGATCGTTTTCCAAGCTTAAAGCAGAATTTAATACTTCCTCGTGTCCTCCTGGCAAGTTCCCGCTCAAATATTAACTTTCGAACGTCCATTTCTATTATTGACACTTCAGAAGTCGATAGCTTGGGCATACTTTGATTTCTCATTTTCGCCCTCGATGCGTTCAAGCTTAATAGAGATAACAGTTAGCAATTAACAACCGCCTAGCTAGCGAACGTTAACGAGAGATCATTGTACATCGAATCGATTAGGTGGCTTCGCGTAGATACCGCACCCTCCGTCGTCGTCGCGAGGATCGGATAATTAAGGAACCGTCTGACAATTCTCGAATTAAAATTAACAAACGTGAAGGAGGGATGCTCGAATGATTTTACTCGAGGAGAAACAGATTTCCGGAGACTTCCTTGGATCGATCTCCGTTGACGTGACTCGCGATTATCCGGCTCGTTCTCGCGAGTCGGATCATTAACGCGATCCAAGCGGTGAAATTAGGGGTCGTTTACAAGACTGTTCTCGTTAAAGTTGTAGGGAAACGGCGCGATTGGAAACGACGTGACTATCACGAGATCCTGCAACGGAACGCGCAATTTACCATCGACGCCGTGTCTACCAACCTAATAAGCGAAACTCCCCGTTATCGCTTAGGCCAACCAGGCCGTTCGATCGACCGTTGCGGATCCTTTCGAGCTATTCGAGTCCCGCATGGATGCTCCACGGTTTTATTTCTTGGTTCGCTGGTCAACACAGCGTGGGTCGTAAATTGATCATCGCTATAGTTGAACTGAACTTGGTAATTTAGCATACGAGGTCTGTTAACACTAAACCTACCGGCACTGCATATATACCCATTCCTGCCATGACCGGTCAAATGACCAATCTTTCTTTTTCTCTTTTACGAGGCAACATACTTCTAATTTTTACATTCTATGTATAGAAACTTGTGTTTTGATGTTTATTCGTAAGATGTTCTTTTCTTTTATGTGAAAAAATTTTTTAATATTCATCGGCAAGAAGATAAAACACCCTTGAAAACGAATTTTGTTTCAAGTCGATACCGTAGTTAGTTCTAGAGAAAAGAACTATTTAAGAAAAAGTGCTGCCTAGTAATTACGCAAACATCCTGTATTTAAATTCATTTTCAATTAAATAAACAATTTATGGTCCAGTTTTATCGTACACTAGTCGTACGATCAGTAGAAATTACTGAAACTTCTTTGGGTATGTAGCGTCAAAGTAAATATCAAAATAAACATAGAAGATAGCAAAAATTGTAGTAGGTGATATGATCATTAGGTAAAGGATGAAAAGCCCTTTAAAATGAGCGTTTGTACGAGTCGATAGCTTCATTAGTTCCGGAGATATGGAGATTTTAATTTCAAGTCGATACGGTGGCTAGTTTCGGAGATAGGGTTTGTTTACGTTTTGTTGTGCGCTCGCGAGTTCATTGATTCGCGCTCGCGTAGATAGCAAACAGTGCGTAGTAAATTCTTGGAAATACTACGCCGAAACTAGGTCACGAGAGTCACGTACGCGGGGTAGGTCAGCACCAAGCACGTGCGACAAGGAGGTCCGACTCCGCTAGACGAAGACAGAGATAGTCGAATTAAGAAAAATTACCATTTACATAAATTACGATATCTCCGAAACGGTAAGTCGGATCGACAAAAACAAAAAACCATTTTAAAGGAGAGGCTTTGCCGCTTCTAACAATGCTTCGATAATTAATAAAACACTAATAGCTTCGGAACTGCACGCGTCTAAAGTTTTTAGTATTTTTAATACGCGTTAATCGGCTTTCATAAGGCGGAGAGTCAGACGTAGCGAAATTTTAAAAATTACGATTGTCTTTACACGATGATAACTCCGAAACGGAAAGTCGGATCGAGAAAAACCAAAAGCCATTTTAAAGGGGAGGCTTTGCCGCTTCTAACAGTGGTTCAATTATTAATAAAACACTAGTAGTTTCGGAACTGCACGAGTCTAAAGATTTTAGTATTTTTAATGCGCATTAATAGCTTTTTCTAAGGCCGAGAGCGGAATTTTAAAAATTACCTTTTATATAAATTACGATATCTCGAAAACGGAAAGTCGGATCGACAAAAACCAAAAACCATTTTAAAGGGGAGGTTTTGCCGCTTCTAATAATGCCTCGATAATTAATAAAACACTAATAATTTCGAAACTAAACGCGTCTAAAGTTTAACTATTTTTAATACGCATTGTTAGACTGTTCTAAGACAGTGGGAACTGTAAATTCTCTCCTTTCGTCTTTACTATAAATATATTTCCTATTTACATCGAAAGCTAACCAGAATTTGGTACCAAATGTCCAGTTTTTTTACAAAAAACCATAAATCGTTCAACCGGTCGGATGACCGGTCGTGGTAGGCAAGACAGACTACATATTTTTCTCAGAAAATAAACAATAAGATTAGAAGTGGATATTGTAAAATAAGAAAAATCGTGAAGTTAAATGGCGCTAAAATAATATTGTGTGTTAGAAATTCTAAACGAAATTTTAAAAACGGTCATTTGACCGGTCGCGGTAGGTTTAGTGTTAAACAAATAACCGAACTTTTTTAGTTGTGTGTTGACAGCACTGCAATTGTCATAATCCCCCGCGTAGCTAACTTTTCTTACAAATTGTTTACATCTTGTTTAGTTTCTGAGTTATTGCTATTTGAGTGCAACGTGCTTCACTGTTCGTGGCGATTTTCGCAATAAGAGAAAAATAACGATCGAGACGAATTATTTTCTGTTACACGATCGGAATTTTCAGAGCTTTTCTAACGAACCGTAGAGAGGTCGAGGATCGAGCGGGACATCTCGTGACCACCAGGACCGTGCTTTCAGGACAAATTAAATTACTCTTCGAATCAGATAATTTAAACGACGCACGATATTCCATTACCGAATTTCGCTATTTAAAGAACATGAGATTGTTTTATGGAAACAGGATATTTTGGTCTTTTTTTTTACATCCATATATTCCCCGCTGCCAGCGAATTTACGTTCGAAAAGTTTTTCCGTTCAACTGCACGAATCGTCTCAAATATCGCGACAGCCGATACGCCCTGTTATTGTGCTTTTATAATGAATTCGGATGAAAATCATCCAGCGATAAATACACTGCGGCCGTTGGATTTTCTAGAGCATTCTGTTCGAAATAAAAAATACGTAAATATTGCAAGCCAACGCTTGTTTGCCAAACAAAACCAACATTTTATTTTAAACGGATGGTTCGGGTTAGGTTCCCTTCGTTATGGTCCCGTTTTAATCCATCATGGCGGGATTATTCTGGTCCGGTTGACATTCGTGGCCTGCCCTACGGTTTCCTGTCGCTTCGGACGTCGAATGCTTTTTCTAGGAAAGAAAATATCGACGAACCAAGTGGAGTGTCTCGTCGGGCGCTCGTTTGGAAGTCGCGTCGCGGACGCCAAAACGGTGGCGCTTTAAGAGGATTTCGAGCGCCGACATTCGCAAGAAAGGGATTCCTGGTATTCCGATCGTAATTTCGAGAATGTCGATCACGCGTGACATGCGTGTGCATACTCGATGCGACTATCAGACACCGTGAACGTGTTCCCGGTGTTGGCAGCTGATCGATAAACATCCTCGACACGCGCAATGTTATGTAAATCAGTTTTTCGTATCGACGCGCGCCACTTTTCGACTATTTATGGCCGACAGCGCCGCTCATTTTCCACGCCGATCGCGAACCTCGTAAAAAGATCAGCCAGGAATTCGACGAGGCTTCCGATCGGTGCAAGAATCCCGATAACGAAAGAAAAGAATCAATTTTTAGTCCTCTTCGTTGCACGCTAACGGGTAAATCTTTTCTTTCTTGTTCGGAACTGTATTTAAGAAATACACGAAATTGTTTCGGTGTAAAACTATTTAGAACCGTGGAAGATACAGTTTCGTTTCGGTGGAGTGCCTTTTGTTGCATATACTTTAACGGTTGCCAACGTTCGGACCATTATCCTTATCTAAAATGATCAAATCGAAAGCCATTTTGTTCGGTAATTTATATTTTCCTTTCTTCGTCCCGCGAAACATTTTCGCCCTTGGCAGCTTTATTCCCATTACCACGGATAATCGAGTCTCCACCGAGCTTCCAACTTTTCCACAGATTACACTTTATGTTTGAATGCACCTCTGCTGATGAGAGTATACCACTTTTACACCGCTTGTTACTCGAAAGTAACGATCTACATTTTTTGCTTCTCTCCACTGAAAGGGCGAAGTTGCATTGTATCCGTGAAAACGGGAAACTGTTCGCGTTGAATTCTTTCGAAATAATTCGGTCCAAGGATCCGCCATTTTCGCGCCCTCGAGCGCCATTACGTTAGGTTAACTCGATGGCGGACGACAGAAAATGACGACCAAAGCGACACTTAATTACCGACCGTTGTTCCCGATTATCGTCGTCGAGAATCTGGGGCTTCGACGGGACAAACATGGGGATGGTCTGACGCGAAACGAGTCGTAAAACGACGCTTTTATTTTTACGCCCCCGCGTGTCGTTTCGCTAGGCGTCCGGCTAGCACGAAATATTTACTCGAAACGCGGAAGCATAACGACGTGCAAGGGAATAGCGAACGCCATCAGAGATTTCTACGCCGTGAACGACGGTGCTCGCTTCCTCCTCGAGAAGCCATTCTCGTGGTCGTGCATCCTACGAACAGCCACGAGGACATGAAATATTTTCGACCGGTCGAAAAAGCATCGTGTCAGCGCAGGAGGAACGTGCTTCCACGATCGAAGGTTCGTGCCTCGAGTATCCTTATTCAAATTCCTCCAAACACTCCCTTACCATCTTGTTTCTACCTTTGCACGCTTGTAAATTTACGTGGACGTCGGCAATCTTCTCTGTAAAGTACGAGGGTGGTTCCAGAAGTACTCGACGTAACAAATAAAACACAAGGGGAACAAATATCTCTTTATTTTTCAACATAATCTCCTTTTAGCTGGGTACACTTTCCCCAGCGCTGTTTACATCGAGCTCCTCAAAATAGTCATTAACCGCAGACTCCACCTCTTCATTATTGGAAAATCTTTTACCACCGAGCTTTGAAGGAGAAAATATTCCGAGGGGGCTAAATCTAGCGAATGGGGTGCGCGAGGGAGCAATTCGAACTTTAACTCCTGGATTTTGGTCATCGCAATAACGGTTTAAACGCAATTAACCAGTTAACTGTGGCAATCTCTTTGCAAAGCGCCCACCAGTGTGTATCGCGATAATCAAGCGATGACGAGTATAATCGTCAAACCCAGAGTAAGTGACGCTGTTGAAATATTGGTTCAAAAAGACGACCTTATTAAAGACGATTTTTGTTTGGTTTTGATACATCAAAATGAAAATTAGGATAATTAAAGATCCAGGGTAACTGCACTGCTTATGAGTTAGCTCTCAGGAAGTTATGAATCCAACTCTATTTATAATTTTCATTTGTTTGTTTCATTTCGTCCTGGCCTCTAAAAATTTTAAACATATTGAAATTTACAAATATAATTCAGTTTTCGCCAGAATTACAATTTAAATATCGAATTGCAACAAAATTTTACGCATGACGGATATAGTCGTCAAACACACTTAACTGGTTAATGGCTGTCAAACAAATACTAAACAATGTAGCGTCTTCAAACTTGAAACTTGAGTTTTTTAAACAATAACCGCCATCTATACCTCAGGCCAGGTACTTTTGGAACCACCCTCGTACTATTATCGCATTTAAGACATAGTTGCTGATTATTTTAAAATATTGCACGAGAAATAATATCTCCAACGAGGCGGAGAACCCTGAATGGACATGGGTGGCCGTAAAGTCAGAACGATCCGAGGTTTTCTCAGGCCGTGAGAGGTAAATACGCGGAAAAACGAAAGAAACGAGCGGTATACAGGGGAGGGAAGTTATGAATCACGTATTGCGGAGATCGCGGAACGTTCAGTCTCAAAGAAAGAGCCACGGTTGAAATCGACGATGGCGCAGAATAAGCCATTCGTAAAGTCCCGGCCAAAGTAATTGAATTTCCCGCGAAGCATTCAAAGACATTTCTTGAAAAAGCTGCGGAGAACCGTGTCGGTAAAAACTATTAAAAATTAAATTATTAAATCGCGAATTCTGGCCGAACAGCTGACGATACCATCAAATCATAACGTATCAATATGCATATTCACTGGCTTCTTTCGATTCGACTGGACGTCTCAGGAAACCTTAAGTTTTCACTGTACAGCTTCATTGGTAATACGATGAACTTGTAACTACAGTATGCAATAATGTTAACGACCTCCGTACTTCAGCGTCTATTTCATCCTCGACTCTTTTTTCATGTTCCGGACTATAGTTCGAATTTTTTTCTCCACACATTTCCATTCATTCGAACGCATAGTTAACTCTCGGTAACGTTTTCGAAACAGTTAAAATTGCACGCAAAAACCCAGAGACACGTCAAGCCCGACTGGCCATAAATCAAAAGGTACACCAACCATCATGAGAACTTGATTAATTGCTATGAACCACGCTCCCTCGTTCCCTCCAGTTCAGCTTCTTCCCTTCCCACGATTTTTCTCCGCTACTTCCGCGTCTCCTTCGCGCAATTTCTACAATTTTCAGCGATCAATCCTGTTGCCTGACCACACCCAACGTTTCCCTACGTCCCGAGTCTCGTACGCTAATTAAAATCGAAATTTAGCAACGTCGATGTAAGATCCGTCCGTGTTGCGTCCACGATGGGAAAGTAAATGGAAGAGGGATTCGAAACGTAGAAAGGATGATCGCGAAACCTTTCTCAGGTGGCTGAGATCGATGCTCGGATGTCGTAATTTGGCGTCGACTGCCCCTGCCTCGCGGAGCGTCGAACTTCGCCGAGGCTGACGAACGGGAACGTCGATATTCGAGTGTCTTCCATCCGTGGTGTCGAGGAATTTTCCCCGATTAAACGTTCGTATTTGCCACGTTCGACAGCGGTTATCAATCAACCGTCTCTCGTCCCGATTTGACGGGGCTTTGATCGCGATCTAAGTCGTGCCTTTGACGAGGCTCGTCGCGCGAGAATCGCACTCGAAATCGTTAATGTCTTCGGGGATCGCTGATACCGCGGTGATTTATGGCTCGCTAGATGCGACCGCGAGCTCGTAAATCAGGGGAAACCTTTTCCACTATGCACGCAGGTTCGTTCGCGGTGTTTGACGAAGAAAACGGGAACACGTATGTACGATTAAATCGCGAACACGCTCCTCTAGCGTCACGCCTAATCGTCATTTTTGTTTAAGGACGAAAGCTTTGCTTGATCAGACACGCGAGGCACTCGGCAACTTTTAGTAAACTATGTGGACTTGTACAATTCATGAGAAACGAGCTTTCTTTCGTTTGTAGCGAATACGCTATTAATATTCATGTTCTCGGTTCTACAGTAACGAGCAAAACTGAACACACGACAGTTTGACAGAGATAATTTTTTATTCAATATTTGCATGTAGAGTACAAAGAAGACAAAATACTTAGTATTATCGAACATTTTCTGGCTTTTCAAAACAAATTTAACATTTGCGGTACCATTATTCCTTTCGTTTCGTACGATTTTCTTTCCTGTAAAGGGGTTTTGCACCGCGACTAATTTTGAGTAAACATTTCGAATTTTGGTACACTTAATATTTCATTCGTAAACCTTTAACCTTGATCATTGATTTAATATGTTTATTGAACTTTCTTCTCGATAGGGCAGGTTTCTTTTTCTTCTCGATTGCTGTAAAATTGGCTTCTTTTAATGGCCTTCGAGCTGTCTACTTACTAATTTTCTTTCTAACATCGCTTTCTAATAGCTTTGCAGTCATTGATGCTGTCGTTGCAATTTTTGAAGTAACGTATCTTGTCAATCTTCTCTTATTACTTCAAATGTATCTAGACTTCGTTGCATTTTCTCCGTATTTCATGTATTAACAGCAAATTTTCTAGCAATCACTTCCGTCGATAAACTCAATTTTAATTGGAAAATGATATTGTTCTTTATATCTTTAGATAATAATTTCATAACGCCACCCCTGGGGAAAATTTTAATGGGGGATTCTAGAGGCCAAAATAAGACGAAAATCAAGAATACTAATTCGTTGATTGAGGCTTTGTTAAAAAGTTATTAACGTTTAAAGTTTCACATAATATTAAGAAATATTAAATGTACCAAAATCTGAAATATATAAATAAACTAGAAGCGAAATATTAATGATATCGTAAATGTTAAATTTGGTTTGAAAAGCCAAAAGATTGCAGACAATACCAACTATTTTGCTTCTTTTGTATTCTACATGCAAATATTGAATAAAAAATTATTTTTGTTAAAATGTATATTCAGTTTTGCTCCTGTATTTCTGTAAAGAAATCACTTGGAACTAATGTATACTATTTTTCTCGAGCGTCGACGATCTTGTGAACAGTATTTTCCGCGCAAACACGCCGTCGATTTAAAATCGTTGATTAGAGTCGGCTCTGAAACCGATGCTGAAACGCTCCGATCCGATTTACATACGCTCGAAACCTGATACAGAGTCAACAACCTCGAACGACGTTTCTCTCGCCAGCATCGATAAACGTAAGCGAAGTCGGTGTAACGTTTAATACTTGGCTCGCCTTTTTTCCACCGCGTCTTCGGAGCCATTAATAAATCAATAAAAAGTTTAGGATCCATAAGCTCCGTTACTGTCGATTTTATGCGACCTCGGGCATACCGATGCTCTTTGCACAATTCTCTCGTGCCTCGTTCGAACGATTTCCGGGGCTCGAATTTTATTACAAAAGGTTCGATGTTAACTCTGATTGGCTTCTCGCGAATTAAGCTGCATCGCCAGTACGACTGGGCATAATTACGATCTTATCCTTAATGGATGCAATACGCAAACACGCTGGAAGCTCGTGGGAAGTTCACCGACGTTTGCCATCTTCGTTTATAAATATCTACGCGATCAAATAAACAGCTATTACAACCTCGAACTAATTTTACTCGGCCCTTGCCCCGGGCTCTACGACTTTCTTAGGGCAAAACTTTATTACTGCCGGAGGAATACTTGTGAAAACTGTTTGGATTCAAACTTTTGTTCTATTCTATAAATCTCGGTAATTGTCCCCTTTTTTTTAAATAATGGAGGATATTTCATTTGATTTGAATAAATATTGTATCTCGACTTCGTCTTTGTTAGTCCTAGTTATTGTGTATACACATGAGTACGTTAGCACGATTCTAATCTGCTTAAATGCAACAGTGAAACGTAAACAGTCGCACGCAAGTATCAGACAACGATAACGATAACGATAACAATAACTATAACAATAACAATTCACTAGGCGACGCTGAGAATCTCGTATACTTGCCTGGGTGGTACTGTTTGGAACATTTCGTAAGCTCACAGTAACTTGGCGACGAAATATTTGTAAATCTATATCTATGTGATGCTTTTTCCACCATTTATAATCAGTAAAATATAGTTGTAACATTAGACGAGGCATTTTAGAATCATTTTGTACCAAACTCTTGGCGTACGATCACCGATGCAAGTAGATACATCGAGCAATGGTCAGACGTCGCCAAACAGAACCACGTGCCCTCCAAAAATTCAAGCCCAATTATCTCGAGAACAAAGCATCGATCGAACAAATTTCATACCACATTTTCGACTAATTTTTTCACGTAGAATTCTCCTTCATAGAGTTAATTTTGCGTTATTCATCGAACATCGTTAAAATTCGGAGAGGATAATTTTGTGTTTTCAGTTAATCGAAATATTGTGTAAAGGACGAGGTATTTTAGAATTATTTTATACCAAACTCTTGACGTACGATCATCGATGCAAGTAGATACAGCGAGCAATGGTCAGACGTCACCAAACAGAATCACGTGCCCTCCAAAAATTCAAGCCCAATTATTTCGAGAACAAAGCACCGTTCGAACAAATTTTACACCACATTTTCGACTAATTTTTTCGCGTAGAATTGTCCTGCATAGATAGATTCTCTTTCACAGAGTTAATTTTGCGTTATTCATCGAACATCGTTAAAATTCGGAGAGGGTAATTTTGTATTTTTAGCTAATCAAAAATACTGCGTAAAAAACGAGGTATTTTAGAATTATTTTATACAAAACTCTTGGAGTACGATCATCGATACAAGTAGATACAGCGAGCAATGGTCAGACGTCGCCAAACAGAACCACGTGCCCTCCAAAAATTCAAGCCCAATTATCTCGAGAACAAAGCACCGTTCGAACAAATTTTACACCACACTTTCGACTAATTTTTTCGCGTAGAATTGTCCTGCATAGATAGATTCTCTTTCACAGAGTTAATTTTGCGTTATTCATAGAACGTCGTTAAATTTCGACGGTCGGTGGATCCGGAGAGGCTAATTTTGTGTTTTCAGCTAATGGAATCGAAAATACCGCATGTTCCGCGAGATTGGATAAGCAAACGTTCCTCTGTGTACACGAATCAACGAGCCCGAGTGACTGACAGGTTTGCATAACCGCGGAGCGCGCATCACGGCGCGGCCGTTTCGCGGATCTCGTCGAAAGAGAAAATTGCCGGGGACGTAGCGCAATTTAAAAGTGTGCCCATCGCGAACCTCGACAAATTTAATTCACCGTCACGAACAGAAATTAGAAGCGACGATTCGCCAAGCGGGCAGACAACAGCGCCGACGAAATTACATTCTTTGTGAAAATATTTGCGCGCCTCTAAGGAGGGGAAAAGCTTTCGATCATACGCGGCTGCTGGAACCCAAACGAAAGCAATGATATTTCTCAACCTAGAGTTCTGGTATTTTTTCGCTCGTATCGTTGATTTTATTCGACGATCGTTATTTATATTTTGAAGTATACGCTTTCGGTAGGAATTCCTGAAAATTGCGTTGAAATATATCTGAAAATGTTGCACGCGCGGCGGTTCGAGCGAGTCTAGTGTTTGAAAGGCAACGAACGAACGTGCAGCGGAATGGACAATTATTGAAATTGAAAATTCCCTTGCAAAGCGCAAGAGGGGAATTAGGATCGATCGAACGAAATGTCAGCGTTTGTGGACAGTCCGTAATGCCCTCATAGTTGATAATATATCGTACAACGAACGACAACGAATTTACCATCACGTCGAATTACAAATACGGCTCGAAGCGGGGGTGGATAAACAGAGACGCGGGTCGAACTTTGGTTCACGTCGGCAATTAAAACAATACGGTATATTCGATATTTTTTCCCAGGAATGGAGACGAAATAGTGTTTTTCCTGTGAATATCGACAAATTATTCGGCCTTTGTTTGCGATGGCCGACGAAAAGGGGAATCGGGAACGGCCCAGGAAACGGATGCGCCGACATAACAATTAATGGACCACGTCCCGTAATTAATATTCCGTTGTGTGCCACGTCACCGACGCGTGTTTGTCCGCGAGAAATAAGGGCGACGGGTTTTCTTCTGCCGCACAATGACGAGGAAAAGTGCAAATACGCGATCCTAATATCGTAATTAACCCACCTATGGTCGTGTTTCACTTTAAAACACCATAACTTCTGAACGGATTGGACGATTTTAATGTTCAAAAAGGCAAACGATGCGTATTTTAGTGTAGAATATGTAGAAATTTTAAAAATATTGGAAAAGTTGTTCCTTGACCCCCTAAAATGAGAAAAACTCCATAAAAATGGTCCAATTTTTAGACAGCCATAACTCCTATAATAGTGAATATATTTCGATGAAACTTTTTTCTGAAGTAGAGCATACTTGTATCTTCAAAAAAGTATTAAACAACTTTTCCGTAGGACGTCAAACGAAATTACTAAAAATCAAAAACGAATATTTAAGAAAAATCGATAGGTGGTAGATGCCTAAATTTTTCGGCGAAATTGAAAAGTTTCAAATCGTTCTGGAAAAATTATATTCGGTTGCGGGGGTCAATTACAATCATTTTTGGTGAATAGACATACACCCGAAATTCTACTCACTTTCGAGAAAAAAATTCAGTACTGGCGGAACTTTAAACGTTAATAACTTCTTAACGAATCCACCATCAACAAATTGGTATTCTTGATTTTCGTCTTATTTTGGCCTCCAGAATCTCCCATTAAAATTTTTCCCAGGGATGGGTGAACATCCTGTATATGCATATAGAAAATGAAAAAAGATAGTGCAGTTACGGGCACAGAAAAACATTCAGAAAGGCACCCTCAAGAAATATGTCATGTACGTCTCTAAATGCCGCAGTAGTAGTCGGTCTTAACCCTCGAGAGTTTAGTTTACGATCTCGCTATATTTTGGCCCTATATTTTTAAGTTCCACGGTAGAAGACACGCGTAACTTCATTTTGAAACCAGTTCCCTTCGACGGAATTCTTTTTTTTATCCCTTCTGCGACGGCGAACTTTTGGGTGACTCGAATCAACGAAGCGAACTGAACATTGCAGAGCATGCTTTCTTGGTAACTCGATTGATTATTAATTTGAAATTCCTGTCGAACTGTAATCCACAAGGTTACGCGCCACGGAGCAAACAGCACAGTTCGCAAATTCCCGGCATTGTTTAACTAAGACGGTTGTTCCTAGCGCGCGGAACTGCGTCTACGGTGCGCACCACTTGCTAAATGAAATTTGCCAAGCAAAGCGGAGTGCATTACGCCGATGAAGTCGGCCCTAATTTCCAAAGCACTTCGAGCCTCAAGCACCGGCCCGAACCGTTTTTCTTGCCTGTTGTCCTCCGCGTTTTTAATTTTAATCCACTCAGCCATCGTTTTTTTCTCTTTTTTGACGAAACAGACGCGATCGGATCTCGGTTCCGTGGAAAGCAGACGAAAAAAGAAGTTAGCTAAAAAGGTTTGTTAAAATTTTGTTCCAACAACTTTTCATCGATCGTCCTGTCGGAACTGTATTTATAGTAGGAATCTTTTCTCAGTTTTACATGTGATATTAGTCAATGTACGAGCAGAATTATGAATGTAATTTCGACGTAAATGTTCCAAAAATCGAATAAAAATTGAAGTTTGACCAAAGGCTTAATGGCGGCCGTGTGGCTCCGCGGGTACCAAAAATGGAGGATCGGAGCAAGGTAAAGGGGTTAAAAGTTTCGGTTCACCGACTGCTATCGCCATCTAGCGGCCAGGAGGGCGGACGCCGGTGATGGTACCGGCGACGCCCGGCGTCGTGGTGGTCGGTGTCGGCCGTCGGTTCGTTTCGACCGCGATGACGACGGTGCGCTACCGGAAGGGAGGCATTGAGCGCATCAACGTTTCCGGGCGTGCACGCTCTCCGTAGTTTCCTGCCCGTTATGCGCGCCAAGTTGTGCAACGGAAAAAACCGAGCCTCGATGCACGGGCGTAGGCGCGATCAATCGACTGTTTACCACCGTGCGCGCCTACTCCGACCATTCTGCGAAATTAAACTGTTTCTAGGTTCTCTTTAACCCACGCGGTTCAACCATTCGCGTTCAAACCGTTATTCGATACCAGGCATCGAAACGAAAATAACTGTTTCGCAATATGATCGAAACTGGTTCCACGGAACTGTTATGGAGCGCAGAAATTTATGCTTCCATATCGATTCTATTTCGAATGAATTGATGTAGGTCTTTCGAGCCTCTACGATTGACTAAATCGAGAGCCCCCGAGGTTCGTCGAACAAAGGAACTCGGTTTCGTCGTACCATACACCTAACTCGCCACCGAAATGGCTGTTAAAAGTTAATTCGAGGGCCATTCACGGCACTTCGCCCTGTACGTGCTACAATTGGAAAAGTTTCGTCGCTATCGGCGAATATTCCTTTGTTAGAGGCGTGGACAAAGACCCCATTAATCAGATCTAGTCGACGCAGAAAAGATCAAAAGTGACTCTGAATTACTTACACCTGCCGTCGCGGGCCTCCATGATTCACCTGGACTCACCTGAAACCAAAAAGAAAAAGGACGTTGTCATCGGGAGTATAATAAATGGAGAGTGTCGCCGGCGGAGAACAAATGTAACCGGCTGGAGGTGTTACTCGTCTGCCGAAACAGTTTTTTGTCTTACAAATCGTAGATGTACGTAGCATAATATGACGCTGCTTCCCATGCTCGCCACCAGAGGGGTCGCGCTCTCACAAGCGCTCGATCGACTTCCCAATAACCCAATCGTCTAAGGCAGGGCCTGCTAGAAAACTAGTCTCTTTTCCTTTTCTACCCTCCTACGATTCTCACGAGTTTCCACACCGCAACGACACAATAAAATTGCGTAATTTACATTCCTCGAGGAAGCAGAAAATAATTTTACAAGCCTTTAGGTCGGGATCGGTACTAGGTGGCCCAACATCGATCTCGATCTCGAGGGACGTTGTCGCGCAAATAAATGTCGGAATAAAAGATGGCCGACGAGTTTCTCAGGGAATATCAAGATTCGCGACAAGGAGGCCGTGGAACGACCCTGACACGCTTCCAGATCCTCATCTAGCTCGTGCTAGTCGCGCGTTACACGGGCCCGAACAGTCGTTTGCACGCCGCGCCATAAACAACGCTCTGCTCTTTTCTTAATCACGCGACCGTGTCGCATTTTCGGTTCCCTATGGGGAAATCCTGTTCCTGAAAGAGGAACGGAACAACGCGCGGATCCTCCGCGAATCGGAATAATAAAGTTGTTCGCCGGATTCACGGACACGAGACCCGCTCGTTTCTGGAGACTTTATGCGGTCGAGAAAAACCGACGGTGCCACGGCGACATCACCGATCGCCACGACGATTAACACAGTCGCCACGTCACCCACATATGGGTTGTTTTTCACGGGGGAGCTGAACAAGTTGATTCTTAAGATCAGATGTTGAAGAAAGCGAATCTAGATAGGATTCTTGAATGTTAAGTTTCGTTTTCATGGACGAGGAGTTTGGTACTGCAGTTGTGGCGTTGCCTCTCATGCTCGCCACCAGAGGGATTCGCGCTCTCACAAGCGCTCGACTCGGTTGCTATATACAGACTGTTTGGCTATTCCTGGGAAACATTTTAATGAGAGATTCTAGAGGCCAAAATAAGACGAAAATCAAGAATATTAATTTGTTGATGGAGGCTTCGTTAAAAAGTTATTAACGTTTAGAGTTCCGCACGTACTGAATTTTTTTCTCGAAAATGAGTAGGATTTCAAGTGTATGTCTAATAACCAAAAATGATTGTAATTGACCCCCGCAAACGAAAATAATTTTTCCAGAACGATTTGAAATTTTTTAATTATCAAGGTAAGAGACAGTTATGGTCAGACATTATATTTTCAGCAATTAATTTTTTTCTCAAAAATGCGTAGAATTTCGGGGGTATGTCTGTTTACCAAAAACGATTGTAATTGACCCCTGCGATCGAAAATAATTTTTCGAGAACGATTTGAAATTTTTTAACTTTGTCGAAAAATTTCACACCTATTAGAATTTTTTTCTTGCAAATAGGTAGGATTTCGGGAGTATGTTTATTCACCAAAAATGATTATAATTTACCCCTGCCAACCAAAAATAATTTTTGTAGAACGATTTGAAATTTTTCTTTTTCGTCGAAAAATTTCAGCAGCTAGCCCTTGTCGATTTTTCTTAAAAATTCGTTTTCCATTTTTAATAAATTTGTTTGACGCCCTACAGAAAAGTTGTCTAATACTTTTCTGTAGGTATCCATGAACTCTACTTCAGAAAAAAGTTTCATTGAAATATATTCACTATTGTAGGAGTTATGGCTGTTTGAAAATTGGACCATTTTTATGGGGGTTTTCTCAATTTACGGAGTCAAGAATCAACTTATCGAGTATTTTTAGAAATTCTACATATTCTCCATTAAAATACGCGTCGTTTGGCTTTTTGAACATTAAAATCGTCCAATCCGTTCAGAAGTTATGACGTTTTAAATATTCGCGTGGAATTTTCTAGGAACATTTCTGGTCATACATTATATTTTCGTTTAAGAATTTTTTTCTCGGAAGTGCGTAAGATTTCGGTAGTATGTCTATTGACCAAAAATGATTGTAATTGACTCCTGCAACTAAAAATAATTTTTCCCGAATGATTTGAAATTTTTTAATTTCGTCTAAAAATTTTAGTATCTACTCGAATTTTTTTCTCGAAAGTGGGTAGGATTTCAGGGGTATGTGTATTTACCAGAAATGATTGTAATCGACTCCCGCAACGAAAACTAATTTTTTCAGAATGATTTGAAATTTTTTTATAACTTTTCAACGAAGCCTCAGTCAAAGAATTGATATTCTTAATTTTCGTCTTATTTTGGCCTCTAGAATCTCGCATTAAAATTTTTCCCAGGTGTGGCCGAATACCCTGTATACATTCCTCGACTGACTTTCCAATATCTTGTAAACGAGGTTTTTGAAACGCATCTACATAAACATTACAGACACTACTAACAAACACTTTAAGAGCAGGTTGTAGGGCTCCAGCTCAGGGTACTGCAGAAGAATCAGGAGAACGACATAGAAAAAAAAAAAAAGACTTCTCAATATCCCAGTCGTCTAAGGCAGGACCCGCTAGAACTTCGTTTTCTGCCTTCCTACGATTCTCACGAGTTTCTAACCGCAGTGAAGCAGCGCCACAAAGTCATTCGTGTCTTTTATAATCGAGCTCTATTCTTATTTACAAATTTGGAAATCACTGTTCTCGCCGCGTGCGTATCTGTGGGACGTAACGAACGACGTCCGTCGCGATTAATCATCGCGTTTCGTTTCAGAGGCTAACGACACCTCTCCAATGAAGATTTATGATAGAAGGTGCACGTCGAGGGAAGACGTTTCCAGGGAAGATCGGAGGCAATTAGCCCTGAGAACTTCTCGAGAAACGAGCCCCTCCGAGTTTCCACGGAAATCTTCGTTTCCGATCGACGACTGACAGCGCACTTGGAACGAGATTTCGTAAGTTTCGCGAGCATTCGATTCCTCGTTAGCAATTCCCTTTTAGGGATTTCGACGGTTTCGGTGCCGAGGTTTCGAAGACTTCCATTCTGCTGCTAGGAAAGAGGAGCTTGGAAACAGACATAAGTTTAAAGTACCCAAAATATCGTTGTTCGTCGATTAAAATAGCTCGGAGAGTTAGAAAATCGAGGGCGTCGATGTCCGTTCTCCCAGCTCGAAGCAGCGTCTCTTTCGATTTCTCTCGCCTTATTCCAAACAACGGAACAACAGTTTCCGATAAACACCGTCAGACACCGGACACCACGAGAGCCAATAAAAGCCGTTCAGCGTGAAATCTTTCACAATGCCAGCCAGAAATAAATGGGAATCAACGCGAGACGCGAACTCCTACGTAATGAAAGACGAGAAAACTCTCGGTTTTCACGCGATTCTATACTCGGGCTGGAAACAACGACGAAACGGGGCCGTGTTTCAGATGCATCGACGTCGCGAAACGCGATCTGGAGTTCGCGTTTCCTTGCAAATGAAACCCTCCGATGGCTGGAAATATCGGAGCGAACCCCGGAGACCGAGCGCCGCCTTAATTTCCTTCGTTACCGTGCCAATTATTCGGCGCTTTCTTCCGCGAGCGGGACCCAGCCCGATTTTATCGGGTTTCCGGGAAACGCCGTTGTTTCCCGCCATCGTGGAAAATTTCGCAATGCTACGAATTAAGGCTCCAAACACTCGTCTTAGATGTAATCTCTGTTTGATTCAAACATACTTTAATCTCTTTATCGTTATCGTGGCGCGGGAGAATAGAAATGACGACACTCGATGCTCCAATCGTTTACAAAAATTGTGTTTACAGTTCGTAACAATAATAGTTCTAACCACCTACACGAAAAGAATTTGTATGTATCGGAGTAATAAGGATATTAAGATCGTTGAAAATTTTTTGGACAGTTAAAACATTGTACTTTTCTTTTGTATCCAACATGCAAACGCAAACATTCCGTATGTGTGTTCAGTTTTGCTCTTAACTGTCGTCTAGTATAATTTCTAAACGACACTCGACCGGATTATCGGAAATTGTAATATCGAACGAGACTTCGTGGCTGTTCCATAATGTTCCGACGCGATTGCAGCACTCGATGGAACGATGTTTCGAGGTCTGTGGGCGCCCGTGCATCGATGAATCGGCGCGGAACGCGGCACGAACGCCCACGAATGTATAATTTACAAACATAACTAACTAACCGCTTCCTCCCCCCGCGGGATATGTTTCGAGCACCGTGCATCCATTACGGCCGCGTTAATTCCGAATCGTCCCCGTTGCATCAGCGTCGAAAACGTTACGAGCGACGTTAATAAACAGTTCGGAGCCGCGAGAGCTCCGAAATGGCGTCGGTTGTTCCGGGATCGTCGAGGAACTTCGGGAATGTCGGAAACTACGCGCGTTTGCGGTGTAGGGGCGATAACGAGAAGTTCCTTTGGGAATGGCAATACAAACGAAACGCAGCTGTGCGCCACGGGCGATCCAGCGGTTGCTAATTATCAGCACACCCGTCGTACACTGTATCGAGAGTATACAAATAGTACTTAGAATCTGTTGGATTTCCTAACCGTCTCACGATGTTACAGAAATTATCTCCAGTGATGATTGTATATGTCTTAGAGTTTCGTTTTAGTCTTGACTATGGGTTCTACGAACTCATGGTGTTTATCATACGAAGATAAGCACAGTTCAGAAACAGATCTCATAGAGAAGGGATCTCTAAGATATAGAGGGCGTTCGGCTATCCCTGGGAAAAATTTTAATGGGAGATTCTAGAGGCCAAAATAAGACGAAAATCAAGAATATCATTTTGTTGATTGAGGCTTCGTTAAAAAGTTATTAGCGTTTAAAGTTCCGTCCGTGCTGAATTTTTTTCTCGAAAATGTGTAGGATTTCTGGGGTTAGTCTATTCACCAGAAATGATTGTAATTGATCCTCGAAACCGAAAATAATTTTTTTCAGAATGATTTGGAACTTTTCAATTTCGCCGAAAAATTTAGGCATCTACCCCCTGATGATTTTTGTTAAAAATTCGTTTTTGATTTTTAGTAATTTTGTTTAATGCCCTATAGAAAAGTTGCCTAATACTTTTTTGTAGGTACCCATGAACTCTACTTCAGAAAAAAGTTTCATTGAAATATATTCACTATTATAGGAGTTATGGCTGTTTGAAAATTGGTCCATTTTTATGGGGTTTTTCTCATTTTGCGGGGACAAGGAACAACTTTTCGAATATTTTTGCAATTTGTACATATTCTCCGTCAAAATACGCGTAGTTTGCTTTTTTAAACATTAAAATCCGTCAATCCGTTCAGAAGTTATGACCATTTAAAGATTCGCATGAAATTATGGAGTGACATTTCTGGTCAGAAATTATATTTTCGGTAAGGAATTTTTTTCTCGAAAACGCGTAGGAATTCGGGGGTATGTCTATTGACCAAAAATGCTTGTAATTGACCCCTGTAACTAACTATAATTTTTTTAGCATGATTTGAAATTTTTTATTTTCGTGTAAAAATTTCAATACCTATTCGAATTTTTTCCTCGAAAGTGGTTAGGATTTCAGAGGTATGTCTATTCACCAAAAATGATTGTAATTGATCCTCGAAACCGAAAATAATTTTTTCAGAATGATTTGAAATTTCTTAACAACTTTTTAATGAAGCCTCAGTCAAGAAATTGATATTCTTGATTTTCATCGTTGGTCTCTAGAATCTCCCATTAAAATTTTTCCCAGGGGTCGAACACCCTGTATAATTAAGACGTATCCGTCCTCTTGTGAAAACATTAAAATTGTTTGGTAAAATGTAGATATGTTATGATGTGACCTGAAAGTTACGTGGGTCTATTTTAGAGGGTTTATTTTCATTTTGTCCACCTAGATCTATGAAATTCACCGTGCGTCGTGTTAATTTTCCGGGAAATTAAGCACGACCACCGAGTCGCGGCTGTAAAGAAGTCCACGAGTCAACCGGTGGCTTGTATATTTCCTAGAAAGCCTGGCCTAGAGAACTTTGCGACCTGCGCTCAACACAGATGATAAATCCGACGCTGAGTAACGTTTGCGAGCGTAGAAAATGTAGATCCGGCGGCCTACGCGTCTCGAATACGATTTTACGAACAAGAAAAGCAAAGACTGAGGACGCGTAGACCAGTCTAAAAAGACGGCCACTTTGTCCTCCGTAATAACGATGGGAAACAATGGCGAGGAATAAGAACGTCGCTGGATCGAGATAAACGCAGCCGCGTTTCCAGATCGACTTCGTTATCCGGTTACACGTGCATTCCAATAATCTTACATAATCCCGGGGAAGTAGCCGAGTCGCATTCTGCGACTGGGTGGTAACGATCGGACGAAGGAATTACTCGAACGGAAATACGGCCAGTGTGGCGGGCAATATCGAGATCGGTTCCTCCCCTAATTTCATTTCCATTTCCCTTACGGCCATTAAACTTTGATTCGATTTTTGTAGAGCTACTCGTTCACTGCCAGACCAAACCCCTCAAATTGTCCACGATTTGTCGCAGAACTTCTCCAAACTCTCTATTTGATTCTATTCGAATTGTAGAATTTCACTTTTATCAAATTCACCCCTGGGAAAAATTGTAATGGGAGATTCTAGAGGCCAAAATAAGACGAAAATCAAGAATATCAATTTGTTGATTGAGGCTTCGTTAAAAAGTTAATAAAAAATTAAATTTAAAAAGTTCAAATAATTAACGGAAAAATTATTTTCGGTTGCGAGGGTTAATTACAATCATTTTTTATCATTATACATACCCTGGAAATTCTACCCACTTTCTAGAAACAAATTCGAGAAGGTGTAAAGTTTTTCGACAGAATTGAAAAGTTTCAAATCGTTCTGTAAAAATTATTTTTGGTTGCAGGGGTCAATTACAATCATTTTTGGTGAATAGACATATCCCCGAAATCCTACGCATTTTCGAGCAAAAAATTCAGTAAAGTGGACAAATTTTTCGACAAAATTAAAAAATTTCAAATCGTTCTGGAAAAATCATATTCGGTTGCGGGGGTCAATTACAATCATTTTTGGTGAATAGACATACCCCCGAAATCCTACTCAGTTTCGAGAAAAAAATTCGAGAAGGTATAAAATTTTTCGACAAAATTAACAAATTTCAAATCGATCCGGAAAAATTATTTTCGGTTGCGGGGGTCAGTTACAATAATTTTTGGTGAACAGACATACTCCCGAAATCCTACCCACTTTCGAGAGAAAAATTCCCCTGTAGTTTTTATTCATACATTTTGTATTCATACATTGTTAATTATTTTAATGTCGAAAATGTTGAAGAAAAAATATTGAAAATTGTTAGAAATAAAATTACAAATTTTTGGTATAAACTTTCTGAAAGATAGACAAGATGTAACCACATAAAAAAGAGGTTCTTGAATAACACTGCGGAATGGTTAAAAAAAGAAATAGAATATCATCATCATCATTATTATTATATTACAATGCGTTTATATTATCGTTAAAAACCGTAAATATGTATAAAAATCAGCGACGCAAAATTCATGAACACGTTTCTTAAGAAATTTGTCCATCTAGATCGTTTAACACCAAAACTATCAACAATTATAGTGAATTTATTCGCACCAAAGAAATTAAAACGATAGATACACGAAAAAATATACGATGCAATGGAAATAAACGTTAATTCGTTCTTTCATAGAAAATTACGGTAAACTTTCAAGAATTCAGTCGAATAAATTTTGCACGAGTCTTGCTAGAAACTACGAATGGGCCATTTTGACTGCTTTGGTAGACGATCCGCGAAGCCCTCTCAAATTCAGAACAAAATAAAAGTAATATTGCTCGTGTCGTTACTGCAAAGAGAATTGAAGAAGGCTGGCGAAAATGGTCGCGAATCGAACGGAAAACGGTGCGCGTCGTTAATGGTTGGATCGATCGGCGATCGAAGTAGAGCGAGGCGACGATCATCCTTCTCGCGCGAGCGCACGCGGAAATAAACGCACGTTCGCGCACCAATACGAACGCGAAAGAGTGCCATAGCCGGCGGCTAGGCCGTTTCCCGACCTTGCCAAGCGGGATTCCTTAGACGCGAAGAACTTGGCCATTTTTATCGGTCGTTTCCTCTATCCTCCTTTTTGCCCCGCTTTTTCTTCGCGCTCGATCTAATCCCCGCCGCGACGCCGTAATTTATTCCGGGCAGAAATATCGCCGGCCAACGTCGCGTTTAATCGCGAGGCCCGGCTCGCTCGTTAAGGAAATTAATTCCCCACCCTTCGTCTTTCGCGTCCTTCCCCGGCCGCCCTTTATCCGCGATTCGAAACGAAACCGCAATTAACGACGCGCGCCGCCTTGGCCGCTTTTGTCCCGAGACCAACTCCGACAATCGCGATCGCTGGCCGACTTTCCGTGGAAACTGCCGCTGGATCATACCGGGAAGTAATTAAAACTAAGCAACGCGGAGGGAAAGACGCCGTTAATTATTTGCCTGGACCATCTCTCGATCCTGCCAAAATATTCTATTTTATATTTCTGGTAACAGAAAGATCGACGAAAAACGACGAGTATTTTAAGTAAACGGCTTTAACGAAGAAACACCATTAAGCAACGCGTCTGGTTTGTTTCTCGATTACGTGTACTTCTCCGAGGGATTTGCCATTTTTGGACGGGCACGAGAAAATGGGGAATTTCTCGTGGCGATGCGAATCTAAGGATATCTTCCTCAACGTAAAACATCTAGCTACTAATCAAGAAATTTGGAAACTTCAGACAACCATTCTGAATGAAATTTTGGTTCTCGAGAGGCAGTTGCATGTTAGCGACAGCTTATTTTAAGGGACGTCGAGGGCAATTAACTCGACGATATCTCGTTTTCGATTTACGATAGAGACTTAGTCTGCGCGTGGCTCAAGAGGGATGTTTGCAAGGATACAATCCAAATGCCTGTCGATGACTGGTAGCTAATCATAGGATTGATTGTTTTGCTTTAAAGAACAGGAACTCTGTTCCTCGAGGATCTAGCCACGGAGTGATGAAGGTAAGGGTGCCTTCTGGACTAAGTTTGACCTCTTGACTTACCCCAGAACCTTGGAGAGAACGTCCTGAAATTTTTAAAGTTCTATTCAAATTTCTAACATGCACGAAACGAAGGTACCATCGAGTCGTTTCGATCGGTATTGTTAGGAAATCGAACTAAGCGAGTGGCTAAGACGGGCCACGTGCGTTTTGTCAACGTACGACCCCTCTCAAGGAAAAGTTCCTTAAGGGGTGTCATAAAGAAACAAACGGTCACCCTGGCGAAGGCATTCGCCTCAGACTAGAAAGAACGCATTCTTGTAGCGTCCATCGCCTGGAACGGACGAAATAAAGGACTAAGTTTTATTTTGAAAACGCCCACTTTACTTTTCCTGATTCTTACAGTATCGAGCTTCGGCATTGGAACGTTAAAGTGTTAAGAAACGGCGTGTTTCTCGTGTATCTGAATCCATGACGAAATAACGGGGCCGTGTTGTGCGGTGGAAACGGAGAACCGGTAACGCGCGACACGCGTGTAGAAGCGATAAGGTAGGGGTACGGCGCGAAACCAGCGACCATCGACCAGCGACCGTCCATAAACTGGGGTAGCCGCTCCGTGGCGGTCGGCCGTCGCGATACACGTCGATTTTACGATTCTAATCACGCTTCGGGGCCCCAGAGATATACGATCGCCGATCTGAAAGGGAAATCGAGCGTACGACACGCTTCCAACAGATTACTTGGACGATCGAGCAGCGGTTTTGCGCCGCGTCGTGAGCTGAAACCACGACTAGATATCCCAAGACCGGTACTCGGCTCTTCCCCTCGCCAATTTCTGCGTTATTTATAGCAACAAATTCAACTCTCGAGTTTCGTTCCAACGAAAAATTCTTCCTCCTCAAATGACGAGAAAACGCTAACCAAAGCTATGCTCCCAATTTACTAATTGAGACGTTTATTTTGAAAGTGGCGTGAGTCCATTTCTGTTCGAATCGAGATATTGAAGGATTTGCGTTGAATTAAAAATATAGGTAACAGATGACATAGTAGAATAATGTTTTTGGGTTTCTAAGGGTGTCTTTATTATCTCAATTAGCATAATTAACATTATTTAAGAAATAATATGACTGGACTTACGCCACTTTCAAAATCGATTAAGAAAGCACAAGTCCATAGGAAGAGTAAATTTCCCTTGAAATAGAAATAAATGTATACACTTTTACGTTATATAATCAAAAAAATATTCAACTTTTATTCTTCGTTAAATAATTTTTACATTAAAATTAGTATTCTTTTATTAATTATTATCCAGTCTTCTCCAGTTTGTGTATAAGGGAGGGATGTAATAAATCCATTAAGTCATTGTATTTTAGGTTTGTGAGTGCCAACTTGATATTATTAAAGTTGTTCGGTCTTCGTTGCGTAAAGTACTATATTTTGTTTATTAAAATCTATCGAAAATTTATTTCTTTGCACAGTGGCAATCATTGTTTTGGAATACTTCAGCAGGGATAATTTTCCCATTTGAAACTCTCACAATGGGACTCACGCCACTTTCCAAATAAACTTTTTCATCGCTTCGTTAGCAAATTTTCGTGTTACAAAATCTTAATGATTTTAAATATATTAACAAGTTGCTTCAGAATGAAAAGATGTAATTATTAAGGTATATATTTACTTTCAAAATAAACAGCTCAATTCTAGACTACCCAAAATTAATTCTTAAAAAATTGTCGGAGGAACAATGGACGAGAAAGCTAGTCTTCTAGGCTACTGTTCATGGCTAACGTCTGGTTCGAAGCGCAATGTGTCTTTCGCGAACTTCAGAAACGCGCGGCCTCCATTTCGGGCGGCGCGTTTCTTGTTTGGAAAACACTCGACTCGCCGATATTGCCCTGCGTACCGTTCCACGGAAATGCTTTGCACGTTTCGAGGACTCTCCGCGCTCAACGAGAGCACGGGTCATCGGTTGACAAGCCGTTACTTCTGCCAAAGCCGTGGCAAACGCGTAAAGTCTCGAACGCAACGACGATAAACCACGGACGCGTCTGAATCTTAAACAGCCGTTCCGTTTCTGGACGAACTGGCACTCTGGGTCACGGGGGCTCGAGGAATCGACGCCATTTTGGCCCCGCAGCTTCCTTCTCCATTCCTAGACTCTCAAACGCATATTTAAGAAAAGTCTTTGAAACAAAGTCGACGGTTTAATTATCGATTCGCGAACGTTCGAACCGAGAGAACTCGGAAGAATCGTCGGAGGAACGACAAAGATGGCCGCGTCTCCCCCAAATCGCTTTGTCGAAAAACCGAGAGCAAGACTTCGGCGCGGAGCGTGTTATTGCTTCATTATTCGGCGGAAATTCAAGCCACGGATCGAGCCCCGAGAGTGCAGCTATTTATATAAAACCAGATCCCGGCACAATAGCAACTTTCTACTCCTACACGAAGAGCGGCGGGGCACGGTGGACGCGTGCGTTCGCGCGCTTGCTGGACCGTACGATGGCCGAGAAGCCTCGAATGAAGTTGTGCGAGATCTCCAGACACCTCGGGGCTCCGTAATTTCCGGAACACACCGGAAGATCAACCGTAGTTACGTTGTTTGGAGGCCACCTAACTTCAGTTTCCGGGCGACGTAGGTTACGAAAACTTCTTGTAAAAGTGTTAACAGTCGATGAATAGAAACAGAATCGGCGTTACACGAGGGTTGCCACCGTTTTCTTTCCGTCCGGTCGAACCACGGAGAGAACGACGAAAGAGTGGAAATGTAATTTCCCTTTGGTCGCGAGTCGCAAAGAGCAGACGGTTTCCGTATCCGCGACAAAGGACGAGTCCTGCGGGTACTCCTCAAAGAAGACCATTCTTCGGCGCATTAAACGCAGACGAAAGGGTGAAGATCGTCGCGGCGACAAACGTAAAGCCGTCTGCGCTCGCTCGGAACATTACTCTCTGGTCTTTGTTGATCCGCTGGAACTCCTTGTTCCTTGGCTCGTGGGGGACTCTCAGTGTCCAAGGGGAAAACGCTGCACACCCACACGAGCCGATTCGCACGCTTTGATATAAAGGGCGAGTGGGAGGGCCGGGGTGGCAGAAAAACGCGCGACACTGACGCGCATAAATTTCAACCGGACGCGGCGAATCCACCATCCTTGCGAAGAGCTAAAGTTAGCGTCTGGCAACTACCGAACGCCATCCCTCGTCGAGACACGGGAAAATTCAAGAGGATCCTTCGATGCAAAAGGACTCGACCCTCTAAATTATACCAAAATTGCTACCGAAGGTCCCTTCGTCGTCGTCCCACAGCTAAACCGTGGACGACTCTATATTTTTGAAACACGGAACAGCAAAGAAAGGGTAACGTTCAACGCGGAGGACCCTCGAGGGATTAAAAATGGAGGCTGGCGCGTAGAGGAAGAGATGTGGGACGAGTCGGGCGATCAAGGATTCAACGCTCCGCGTCCCGTGAATGCGGTCGGCGCAGTGGAGCGTCGTTTATTATTACGTCAGGACGAGACGCGTCTTCGCGCGGACAGCCGGCGCTCGTTTGCGTATTTTTTTGCTCGGCCGTGGACCGGTACATTATGCAAGAGACCGGGACGCACGGCGATCGTCTCGGTCGATTCAGCCCCGCAGATATATTCTCACGCGCGAGACGCTCCGGGCCCCTCGGGTGAAAATCGCGTGTCTCGGGCCCTACATCGCCACGGGCAGGGCCAGGCGTAATTTTAGCTTAATGCGCTGTTTCCCAACTTTTTCACCCCGACTTCTTGACCTTCTGGATCTTATTATTCAAATTATTTGACCGATCGAAGTCTATCGTCTCGATGATTCCTTTATGGAAAATAAATCGAACGAGGGAGGAATAATGCCTTTCTTGGCGTTGAAATCGAAGGAGAGATCGATGGTGGAGAAACATTCTGTCTTCGTCCCGTTTAAATTCTGCCACCCAATATTTTATTGTTGTAAATGAAGGAGCAGACTCTCCTAGAGTAGAATCTAGCTTAATTTTGATATTGGTTGGATTGAGACCTTTCAAATGAAAATATTCTATCACATAACGATGACCAATTCTTTCCCATGTTTACAAATGCACTGAGAGCGTTCACTATTAACCAGTTAGCTGTGTTTGACGAGTATACTCGTCCAGAGATGCCAGAAAGGCACCGAAGATGCTCTCCCACACTATGTCAGATCACGCGTACGTGAGCTCGTGGAGTTTCGGAAACCCGACAAAGGCAAAATGACGCATGCACTCTTTCTCGATTCTCCGAAGCTGCCCGAAGTTATTTCGGACCGTCTCATGGGAGTTAGAGAGGAAGGCTCACATTTGCCTCCTCGCTCTTGAACAACTGAAATCCGACCTTACGTCAACGACATAAAATTTTTTTTTATTGTTCCTATGTATCAGCGTACATATGTATGTACATTATTAATACAATTGAGTATAAATAAATAACAGAATGAATTTAACTGCAGGTCCACCGCAATTACTGAACCTTGCAAATCAGTCCTGGTTTCTATTTGCCTCTGATGGCCTCTGATGACCAGTGCTGACAAAAGTAGAGAACTCCTGACAACTTTTGACACCATATAGCGACTGTTACTGACTGCTCCTGATTACTGCATGCCTGTGCATGCCTTTACTGGCCTCTGCTGACCACCGCTTCTATTTCTGATAACGTATAACGATTACTGCTGACATCTGCAAGCCTCTGTTGGTCTTTGCTGATCTCTGCCAGCGTATGCTTGTCTCTGCTGACCACGGCAGGTAGTTCTGACAATGTATAACGATTAATACTGGCTACTGCTTGCCTTTGCATGCCTCTGCTGACCACTCCTGATGCTTCTGACAATGTATAACGCTTACTACTTGCTACTGTTCGCCCCTGCTGACCTCCGTTTATATTTCTGACAACGTATAACGATTACTACTGACTTCTGCCAGCCTCCGCTGGCCTCTGCTGACTACTGCTTATCTCTACATGCCTCTACTGGTGGCTAACTTGAGTTTCTAGGTAATATCATAAAACTGTTTTATCCAGTTATACCCCTTTTTACCTGAAGTACAAGGTGAAAAGTACGAGATACAAGGTACGACTACATGTACTTTTGCATTTTCTTACAGGCCTTCGCTGGCCTCTGCTAGCCTCTACTGACCACCTCTAATATTTCTGACAACGTATGACGATTACTACTGACTTCTGCCTGCCTCCGCTGGCCTCTGCTGATCACTACTGACCACTCCTGATACTTCTGACAACGTATAACGATTACAACTTGCTACTGTTAGCCTCTCCCAGCCTCTGCTGACCTCTGCTGACCACCGCTAATATTTCTGACAACGTATGACGATTACTACTGTCGTCTGCCAGCCTCCGCTGGCCTCTGCTGACCGCTGCTGACCACTCCTGATACTTCTGACAACGTATAACGATTACAACTTGCTACTGCCTGCCCCTGCTGGACTCTGCTTGCCACTGCTAGCCTCTGCTGACCACAGCTGACCACCCCTGATGCTTCCGACAACGTATAACGATTACTACTTGTTACTGCTTGCCCCTGCTGGACTCTACTTGCCTCTGCATGCCTCTGCTGGCCTCCGTTGGCCTCTGCTGACCGCTGCTGACCACTGCTGACCACCGCTTATATTTCTGGCAACGTACAACGATTACTACAGGCTACTGCCAGCCTCTGCTGACCCCTGCCAACATCTTCCGACATCTCTCGACATCTCCCGACATCTACCGACATCAGCTGACCATCGCTGACCACTGCTGACCGTTGCTGACAACTTGTGACATGATATAATATAATATAATATGTTTATATGTACTAAAATGTTGTATAATGTAAATCTATGGCAATAAATGATATAATTTCAAAGAATTCTATGTATTCACATCATTTTTTACCCCTCTTTCCCTCTCCAAACTTCCCGCCGCCAGGAATTTCTGCGAATTCCTGGAAATGACGTCATTTCTAAGAATTCCTGAATTACGTAATATTACGTAACATTACGTAATAGCTCTTGAAAATTTCTCGCGGCCGGAATTTTTCGGCAACAATTACGTAATATTACGTAACATTATGTAATATTACGTAACATTACGTAATAGCTCTTGAAAATTTCTCGCGGCCGGAATTTTTCGGCAACAATTACGTAATATTACGTAACATTATGTAATATTACGTAACATTACGTAATAGCTCTTGAAAATTTCACGCGGCCGGAATTTTTCGGCAGCAATTACGTAATATTACGTAACATTACGTAACATTACGTAATATTACGTAATAGCTCTTTAAAATTTCTCCGGCCAGAATTTTTCGGCAAAATTACGTAATGTTACGTAATGTTACGTAATATTACGTAATATTACGTAATAGCGGTTAAAAATTTTTGCCGAAAAATTCAGGCAGGAATTTTTGACGTTGCCTGAAGCTTCTTGGAAATTTCAGGGATTCCGAGAAATTTCAGGGACGCCGGTAAGTTCCAGGGATTCCGAGTCTCTTGAAAAATGTCTGGAAAAGATTCGGAGTGTCTTAAAACTAAGGGAATGATCTCGATAGGAAAAGAAGGGTAAAAATGATAAGAACAGATAGAATTCTTTGAAATTATATCATTTATTACCAAAGATTTACATTATACAACACTTTAATACATATAAACATTTTATACTATATTACATCGTGTCACAATTTGTCAGCGACGGTCAGCAATGGTCAGCGATGGTCAGCGATGGTCGTCTGACGTCGAGAGATGTTGGCAGAGGTCTGCAGAGGGTGGTAGTAGCCAGTAGTAATCGTTGTACGTTGTCAGAAACATAAACGGTGGTCAGCAGAGGCCAGGGGACGCTGGCAGAGGTTAACAGAGGAGGGCAGGAGTCGTAGTAGTCGTTGTACGTTGCCAGAAATATAAGCGGTGGTCAGCAGAGTCCAGCAGTGGCAAGCAGAGATCACCAGGGGCGAATAGTAGCAAGTAGTAAGCGTTATATGTTGTCAAAAGCATCAGAGGTGGTCAGCAGCGGTCAGCAGAGACGAGCAGAGGCATGCAGTGGCAAGCAGAGATCAGCAGGGGCGAACAGTAGCATGTAGTAATTGTTATACGATGTCAGAAGCATCAGGGGTGGTCAGCAGTGTTCAGCAGAGGCCAGCAAAGGCATGCACAGGCAAGCAGAAACCTGCAAAGGCAAGCAGAGGCTTGTAGGGGCATGCAGTAGTAAGTATTAATCGTTATACATTATCAGAAATACCTGCAGTGGTCAGTAGCGTTCGGCAGAGGCCAGGAAAGTTCAGCAGAGACAAGCACACGCTGACAGAGATCAGCAAAGACCAACAGAGGTTAGCAGAAGTCAGTAGTAATCGTTGTAGGTTGTCAGAAATATAAGCGATGGTCAGCAGAGTCCAGCAGAGGCAAGCAGCAATCAGGAGCAGTCAGTAACAGTCGCTGTATGGTGTCGAAAGTTGTCAGGAGTTCTCTACTTTTGTCAGCACTGGTCATCAGAGGTCTTCAGAGGCAAATAGAAACCAGGAGTAATTTGCATAGTTCAGTAATGATCTCTAGGAAAGGCAAGTAAAAATACCTGGCCAGTCGAGATTCCAAATCGTATGCCATAGACGGGAGGTCGGATTTCAGTTGTTCAAGAGCGAGAAGGAAAATGTGGCGCTTCGTCTGACATCTCTGTACTCGTCATGGAAAAGTGGCAGGATTTTGCGTCATGACGAGTTTTATAAAATAAACCTATCTTTTTGATGCGATATTTTAACAGCGACACTTACTCTATGCTTGACGACTATACTCGTCATCGATCGATTTTCGCGACACAGTTAACTGGTCAATGGCTGTCAAACAAATACTAAACAATGTAGCGTCTTCAAACTTGAAACTTGAGCTTCGTAAGGTTGGGCACTTCCGACCATAGTCATTTTTTTTAAACGATACAATTATTTATTAATTTATCTCAAAAAGACGCGAGCCCGACGTTGGATCGTAATTGGATCCAACGGATTCCGCGATCCGCAACGCTTGGTACTCCTTTTTAAAAGCAACGAGTGTTGGAATTTTTTCCTAGCGGCTAAATTTTTGGAAACGGCCCTGGGTATTTTAATTAAACGCGTGATCGAGCCCTCGTAATTCGGCGTGGATACGCACGAGAGGAACGTTTCGCGTTTACCGCCGCGGCGGACGATCGGAATTACGCAGTTTCGTCTCACGGATGGCTACTAAGTACCGTCATTATCGACCATAGAGGTTGATCCTCGATCGATTGCCACGGGTGAAGTAATATTTTCGTTATTAACGGCACCGAGGACGCCGGGTTCGGCGCAAAAGCTCGCACGCTGTGAATAATTGCGCAGTTATCGTAAAATTATCGTACACGCCCTTGCAACATTCTAGCCTCGACGATTCCCAACGTCTGACGAATTGCCACGGCGCTTGGGTGGCAGAAGACGTCCATAAAAATTCGGATCGGTGCCATATCTGCGGCAAAACCAACAGGAAACGTTCCCCGAAGCGTTTAAATTCCACAAACTTTACGTGCAATAGATTGCAACGTTGTTATAAATAAACAGTCTCGAAAGAGCGTATTGATTTTTTCCAATAGAGGGGATTAGAAAAGCAACATATTTCTACGTTATTATCAACCCTTAAAATTTCGTATATCTTTAGAAATTTACTCTCTTTTCATAAAAAAATTGAAATTTAATTTCTAATTATACAAGAATACGTTGAAACCTATATTCAAAAATTTATTTTATTTTTATTTAAAATGTCCGAAACTTCATTTTTCATGCATCTCGACGGTAAACCTCCCCTTAAACAAAAGGTTGGTCGGCATAAATGATTCAACGGTGAGGGGTGCAACGATGCTGCAGGATCCGAGTGTAAAGGTCATCCGCCAGAAAGGGAAATGGCTCGGGAGCCTAAAAATGCAGTTGGGTCAAGGCACATATAATAATTCACGATAAGTCGTGCTGGTCGCGGTCACTTAGGCCCTTATCTAACTAGGAAGAGCCAAGGGCGGCCATTATGCGCTCGCATTATCGGTCGTGTCTCTACGTTTCGCATTTACGACCTCGTGTCGACCGTCCCCTTCCTATTCCCGTTTCCTTTTTATTCCCCGACGTCGACGGGTTCCTCGCGTCCTGGTGTGTTCTCGTCGTGCCAGGATTTACCGTAACGACCGACCTAGAGGGTCGACCTAGTGTCGAGAAACCTTAAGCTGCGTCTCCACTGCGTCGGCATTTGTCGTCTAGCACGGCCGATCGACACCCAAAGTACTTTTCGGCAAAGCCAAACACTCTAAAGAGTCTATCATCGTCTATCAAAAAAGATCGTGCCAAGACCGGCAATTAACTTTTGTTGCTTCCGTATTCCCAAAAAACAAACAAAAAAAATGCAGAGTGCAGTCAAGTAGTCTGTTGATTCCTCAACGTACAACGATTCATGTCAATTTCGTTCCAAAACCATCATCGAGATACAAAGATACAATTTTATTAGAAAAATTAAGGTGATCTTAATTCTATAATGAATAAAAAGATTTTTCCCAATTTTTTCGTTTACCATTTGTTGTCACATAATTACCGAGTGACTTTTGTTGGAAAATTTCTTGTCAGTTTATCGAGAATGCTTGAAAACATCGAATTGATCACTGGAGTACATAGAATATAGGGTTAAAGAATAAAAAGTTAACGCTTATTTGAATTTTTTCATTAAATATATTTTTTAAATCAATTGTATATTATATTATGCCTACATTTGAATCAGAGTCAGTATTCGTATCTGATTGAAGACGCGATTCGTCTATTATTATACAGGGTGAGGCATATGAACTAGTCCCCATGATTTTTCAGCCCCTTTCGATGAACTGACAAAACAATGTTTCCTATTGAAGTTAGTTCGTATCTAATTGACAGGAAATTGCAGTTGCTTAAATTCAAAAATAAATTAATTTCTGACCTGACCAAATTAAGCTCTGATCATAGTCGAAGGACCTTAGCTACTCGTATTTCTGTCAATTTCCTTGTTTTGGAATCTGAAACATGTAAACGTAGACACCTATTCGAGTTTTCGACCTCGCTATATCGTAGCCCGGACTATACAGGGTGTTGGAAAAATATTAATGAGAGATTTTAGAGGCCAAAATAAGACGAAAATCAAGAATACCAATTTGTTGATGATGA
This sequence comes from Colletes latitarsis, assembly GCF_051014445.1. Classification (NCBI taxonomy): domain Eukaryota; kingdom Metazoa; phylum Arthropoda; class Insecta; order Hymenoptera; family Colletidae; genus Colletes; species Colletes latitarsis. The sequence continues at coordinate 25,362,994 of NC_135141.1, read as the reverse complement.
ATCCAATACTGAATTTTTTCCTCGAAAGTGGGTAGGATTTCGGGGGTATGTCTATTGACAAAAAATTATTGCAATTGGCCCCCGCAGCCGAAAATAATTTTTTTAGAATGATTTGAAACTTTTCAATTTCGCCGAAAAATTTAAGCACCTACCCCCTGTCGATTTTCCTTAAAAATTCGTTTTTGATTTTTAATAATTTCGCTTGACGTCCTACGGAAAAGTTGTTTAATACTTTTTTGTAGGTACCTATGAGCTCTACTTCAGAAAAAAGTTTCATTGAAATATATTCGCTATTATAGGAGTTATGGCTGTTTGAAAATTGGACCATTTTTATTGGATTTTTCTCAGTTTACGGGGTCAAGGACCAACTTTTCGAATATTTTTAGAATTTCTACATATTCTACATAAAAATACGTGGCGTTTGGCTTTTTGAACATTAAAATCGTCCAATCCGTTCAGAAGTTATGGTGTTTTAAAGATTCACATGAGATTTCAGGGAAGCATTTCTGACCTCACATTAGATTTTCGGTAAGGAGTTTTTTCCTCGAAACTGGGTAGGAATTCGAGGGTATGTGTAATGACCAAAAATGATTGTACTTGATCCCTGCAAACGAAAATAATTTCTTTAGAACGATTTAAAATTGTTTAATTTTGTTGAAAAATTTCACACCTTCTCGAATTTTTTTCTCCAAACTGGGTAGGATTTCCGGGGTATATCTATTCATAAAAAATGATTATAATCGACCCTTGCAACTGAAAATAATTTTTTTAGAACGATTTGAAATTTTTTTTATTCGCCGAAAAATTTAGGCAACTACCCCCTGTCGATTTTTCTTAAAAATTAGATTTTGATTTCTAGTAATTTTGTTTGACACCCTATAGAAAAGTTGTGTAATACTTTTTTGTAGGTACTCATGAGCTCTGCTTCGGAAAAAAGTTTCATTGAAATATATTCACTATTGTAGGAGTTATGGCTGTTTGAAAATTGGACCATTTTTATTGGGTTTTTCTCAGTTTACGGGGTCAAGGACCAACTTTCCGAATATTTTTGCAATTTCTACATATTCTTCATCTAAATACGCGTCGTTTGCGTTTTTGAAAATTAAAATCGTCCAATCCGTTCAGGAGTTATGATGTTTTAAAGATTCGCACGAAATTTCGGGGAACGATTTCTGACCTGAAATTAGATTTTCGGTAAGGAATTTTTTTCTCGAAAATGCGTAGGATTTCGGGGGTATATGTAATGACCAAAAATGATTGTAATTGACCCTTGCAATCGAAAATAATTTTTCCAAAACGATTTGAAATTTTGGAATCTAATTGTTAATAACTTTTTAACGAAGCCTCTATCAACAAATTGGTATTCTTGATTTTCGTCTCATTTTGACCTCTAGAATCTCCCATTAAAATTTCATTCAGAGGTGGCTGAACACCCTCTATATGGGAGTTCGGGACTAAACTAATAACTTTTAAACTATTAAATTTTCGACCTAAAGCCTCTAATACTTTTTTCAAAAGGATACAAAGATGCATCGGTTTATGAAAAAAAAACAATTCAATTTTACTAAAAAAATCAAGGTGATCTTAATTTTTTATTGAATAAAAAAATTGTTATGAGAAAAATCAACATCGTTTACGAAAGAGATTTTGCGTTTCACTATTAATCGAATGAGAAAGAAATAGTTTTGTCGCGTAGCCGTGCATAGCAGTGGAGACGCAGCTTTAGATCGGCTCGACCTCGTCGGTTGCCCTGTTAATGGCGTAAATAATTTAGAACGAAGCTCGATCGAATACCAGCCTAAAGCGATTGCAATCGCAGAAGGGATGCTGATGGCTCCTCCGATCGCTACGATTTCCAATCGGGATAAAAATATCGGTGCACGTTGAGCAACCGCGACGGAATCGAAAGTGACGGGAAATGAAGTTGTTTCGATCACAAATGCGAGAATCCTCGATTTTAATGGACTGTGAGATTTCTCAAGCGTGTAAAATATGGGCCAACGGTAATTAAACCGTATACAGGTTCGCGGGTAATTAATAAACGTCCGACTGGAATTCGATACTCGATCTTCCAGCGTTCCATCCTTTCGTAACGTCTGCACTGCTTTTACGCCCGAAAGATCTGCTCGGGATCTTCCTTATGCTCGTGTGGGAGTTTTATCGAAAGTACGTTTTAATGGAAACTTCGCTTGACTCGAGTGCCACGATCGGATCAGGGCAGATATTTCGTACGAGATGGCCTCGACTATCAAGTCGGAAAGTAGTTTGCAGTCGGCTAAAAACTGTTGAAAATGGCAGGAAAAAGGCAGTGGCCGACCATCAGCATTAACCGAACGCGAAGAAGAGCAATTTCCCGCGCTGCGTCGAATTCGTGCCTAACAGCGAGGTAAATTGCTCCTGAAACAGGCATGAAAACCGGCGTTAGAAACGTGCGTCGCCGTAATTCGAACGTAGGAACGTCTCGTACGGAAAAAGACTCAAAGGACACCGCCGTCGACAGTACGCAACAAAATGGATCGTTTGGACTTTTCAGGGGAAACAATTGCCGGTATGCGGTGTTCTCGAACGCGAACGAAATTTATTTAAATCACGTTGGACGAAAATTTGACTATTTATTTTCCAACGAACAAGCACGATCTCATTGCGCGTAAGCTAACATCGAATAAAAATTGCAGCGCGACAGAAACTTACCGTACGAATCTCCGAACGGCGCTGGTAAAAATGTTCCTCTCGAAATGCAGAGTATGAATACAAATTGAATGAGGAAAGTACGGGAATACCGAAAGAGGCAAAATATGGCGCGTGTTTCTCGAGTAACGGCGAACGACGGCCAAGGAACTGCTCGTAATTTTTTGGAAGACGACTTCCCAGGTCGTCGTTAAATTATGCAACGGCGCACGATTTTCAAGGAAGGAGACCCGGGAACCCGACAAAGGACCTTAAAGGCGTCCATAAAGCTCGATCCCCCTCGTTATCTGTCGATCGCGCTTTCCCGCGCGCCGCGTTAAAACCGTCGATAGCCATCGCATGTAAATTAATAGAGGCCGGAGTGACCGTCGAACCCTCCAACTTCGACAACGGTGCACCGTCGCCGTCTGCTCGTGGAATTGCTCCCAAGTTTACGACCCACTTTGCCAGGCACACGTCAATTTTACGACACCGAACGCGCCGCTCTGTCTTGGCGACCGCGCGATCCTCTAAACCCCGGCGTTCCTCGCAGTTCGAGGGACAAACCTCCATTTTGCCTCCGAACGATCGAAACTGAAACGAGGAGCGTAAACTTTTACGTTTCGAAGTCCCTGGCCATCGATTATAACATAAAATACAGCCTTTCGAAGTGGAACAACACGTTAAAAAGTTCGTGGATCAATTTGCAGCTTCGTGATGGTTTTAATGGAGCATTGGAGATGGTCAACAATGGTCATCGATGGTCAGCTTATAGCCAAGAGGCCAAAACGCCTGAATCTCCTAGCTCCAAATAAGCGTAATTGTATAAACGAGTCCCGAATCGATCTAGCAATTGATTATAACATAAAATACACCCTTTCGAAGTGGAACAACACGTTAAAAAGTTCGTGGATCAATTTGTGACTTTGGGATGGTTTTAATGGAGCATTGGAAATGGTCAACAATGGTCATCGATGGTCAGCTTATAGCCAAGAGGCCAAATCGCCTGAATCTCATAGTTCCAAATAAGTGTAATTGCATAAAGGAGTCTCGAATCGTTTTAGCAATCGATTATAACATAAAATACAGCCTTTCAAAGTGGAACAACACGTTAAAAAGTTCGTGGATCAATTTGTGACTTTGGGATGGTTTTAATGGAGCATTGGAAATGGTCAACAATGGTCATCGATGGTCAGCTTATAGCCAAGAGGCCAAATCGCCTGAATCTCCTAGCTCCAAATAAGCGTAATTGTATGAAAGAGTCTCGAATCGTTCTAGCAATCGATTATAACATAAAATACAGCCTTTCGAAGTGGAACAACACGTTAAAAAGTTCGTGGATCAATTTGTGACTTCGCGATGGTTTTAATGGAGCATTGGAGATGGTCAACTATGGTCATCGATGGTCAACTTATAGCCAAGAGGCCAAATCGACTCGTCTATGTCCAAGATGCATCTCATAGGTCTTGTACAATGGTTCCAAACGCCTATTGTAAAGCATAATCGCATTAAAGAGTCCCGAATCGTTCTAGTAATTGATTATAACATAAAATACAGCCTTTCAAAGTGGAACAACACGTTAAAAAGTTTGTAGATCAACTTGTGACTTCGTGATGGTTTTAATGGGGCATTGGAGATGGTCAACAATGGTCATCGATGGTCAGCTTATAGCCAAGGGGCCAAATCGCCTGAATCTCATAGCTCCAAATAAGCGTAATCGTATAAAAGAGTCCCGAATCGTTCTGATCATCGATTATAACATAAAATGCAGCCTTTCGAAGTGGAACAACACGTTAAAAAGTTTGTGGATCAATTTGTGACTTTGGGATGCTTTTAATGGGGCATTGGAAATGGTCAACAATGGTCATCGATGGTCAGTTTATAGTCAAGAGGCCAAATCGTCTCGTCTCTGTCCAAGATGCATCTCATAGCTCCAATACTAAAGCTGCATAATATCCTTTAACCTCATTTTCATCTCTCTTATATTTTGGTTGGAATTTGCCATAAATGGTAGTAGAAGCCCTATTGGGAAAAGGAGCAGATGTTGATGCAAAAAATAATTATGGAAATATTCCTTTACATTGGGCTGTTGGAATTGGCCATAAAGAGATAGTAGAAGCCCTATTGGATAAAAATGGAATCGATGTTAATGTACAAGATAATGATGGATTGGACTGCTGACAATGGCCATAAAGAAGTGATAGAAGTTCTATTAAAAGCGTCCCAAACGCCCATTGTAAAGCGTAATCGCATAAAAGAGTCTCGAATCGTCCTGACCATCGATTATAACATAAAATACAGCCTTTCGAAGTGGAACCACACGTTAAAAAGTTTGTAGATCAACTTGTGACTTCGCGATGGTTTCAATGGGGCATTGGAGATGGTCAACAATGGTCATCGATGGTCAGCTTACAGCCAAGAGGCCAAATTGTCTCGTCTCTGTCCAAAATGCTTCTCATAATTCCAATACAATGATCCCAAACACATATTGTAAAGCGTAATCGCATTAAAGAGTCTCGAATCGTCCTGTTCATCGATTATAACACAAAATACAGCCTTTCGAAGTGGCTTAAAAAGTTCGTGGATCATCTTGTGACTTCGTGATGGTTTTAATGTGGCATTAGACATGGTCAACTTATAGCCAAGAGGTCAAATCGTCTCATCTCTGTCCAAGATGCATCTCACAGCTCCAATACAATGGTCCCAAACGCCCATTGTACAGCGTAATCGCATTAAAGAGACCCGAATCGCCATATGTCTGTCCAAAACAAGATCGCATCGCGTATAATCTAGGATCATAGTAATTTGCCACGCGGTATCGGACGTATTCGACAAGGAGGATTCTCGATTCACGAGGCGTTCGAAGCACACGAGCCTCGGATTAGCCGAGCGCTTAATCAACGGCTAATCGACCGTCCGTTATCAACGACGTATTAATCAACGATACTAATCGATTGTCCGTCGTCCATTATATCCTGCATTGACGAGATTAATCGATACGGGATCGGTTTCTCGTTAGCCCCGCGACATCGCTGATAATCGTGGATCGCGCACGTGGATCCATAACGACGCAATTTACGCGCGTCTCGCGAGATGGAGGCGCTCGGTGATTCCGCGCCGGGAAGAACTCATTCGCTTCGTCCTCCATTCACGGCCGCCTCGTTTTCATTCATCGTTTCTTATTTCCTCCCTGTTAGCGTTTCACCTTTCCTTTTTGCACGGTCGCCTCCCAGTAACGAACCAATTAAAACTCGAATTCCGGGCGAACGTTTCCCGAAAATCGCCGGTACAACGTTTCCCTTTCCGTTTCGACGTTGTCCGTTCTTTTGATTGGTAATTAACCCTGAAAGGGCAATATAATTCTCCTCTTTTTTCGTTTACGAACGATCGTTCTTCCATTCTACCCAGCGATAATTGAGAGTGTATGGATCGCTCAACGAATCTCCAACATTTTCCACGACGAACAACCGCGCGCGAATTAAACGAAAATGCTTGCGTGCCAGTTTTCTGCTCGCTGGTTCGGCGTTTCGCGCAATTAAAACATCGGCCGCGTCGTGCCGCGCAACGCTCCAGTTATCCCATCCTTCCTTAAAAAGAAAGCTTTCCGGGAGATACAGTTTTTACGCGACGCATTATATTTTCAGTTCTCCGGTATTCGAGAGATCCGACGAAACACACCGCGAGCGTACCGTTTAATCGAGAAACCGAAATCAGGGCACGCTCGAGCGCCGGTGGGACCAAGTTTCCCTCGCCACTCTCGGTAATGTTGCGTACAATCGCGTATTAAACGTGATTATTTTCGCTTACGATCACGTTAGAACACGGGCAAACGCGACTATTGTTTCTTTTAATCGCATACTAACACTTAAACGCGATTATTTTCACTTTCAAACAGGATTTTCACGCACAGTCGTTCGTAGCTTCCAGTTTCGTGTTCCTGTATCGAACGGCCCGGGGAGAATTGGTAGCTCGTAACCTGTTAATAAATTTCCGACCCTTTCGTTTCGATTGGCCGCGTTCGAAACCGCGCGCGTTGCACGAAGTTCCAGCGAACCGTTTTAACACTAAACCTACCGCGACTGGTCAAATGACCGTTTTTAAAATTTCGTTTAGAATATCTAACACACAATATTATTTTAGTGCCATTTAACTTGACGACTTTTCTTATAGTATACGTGCAATGAATTTTACAATATTCACTTCTAATCTTATTGTTTATTTTCTGAGAAAAATATGTAGTCCGTCTTGCCTACCACGACCGGTTGAATGATTTATGTTTTTTTTGTAAAAAACTGGACATTTGGTACCAAATTCTGGTTAGCTTTCGATGTAAATAGGAAATATATGTATAGTAAAGACGAAAGGAGAGAATTTACAGTTCCCACTGTCCTAGAACAGTCTAACAATGCGTATTAAAAATAGTTAAACTTTAGACGCGTTTAGATTCGAAACTATTAGTGTTTTATTAATTATCGAGGCATTATTAGAAGCGGCAAAGCCTCCCCTTTAAAATGGTTTTTGGTTTTTGTCGATCCGACTTACCGTTTTCGAGATATCGTAATTTATGTAAAAGGTAATTTTTAAAATTCCGCTCTCGGCCTTAGAAAAGGCTATTAACGCGCATGAAAAATACTAAAAACTTTAGACACGTGCAGTTCCGAAACTACTAGTGTTTTATTAATAATTGAACCACTGTTAGAAGCGGCAAAGCCTCCCCTTTAAAATGGTTTTTGGTTTTTGTCGATCCGACTTTCCGTTTCGGAGTTATCATCGTGTAAAGACAATCGTAATTTTTAAAATTCCGCTACGTCTGACTCTCCGCCTTATGAAAGCCTATTAACGCGTATTGAAAATACTAAAAACTTTATATGCGTGCAGTTCCGAAACTATTAGTGTTTTATTAATTATCAATGCATTGTTAGAAGCGGCAAAGCCTCCCCTTTAAAATGGTTTTTTGTTTTTGTCGATCCGACTTTCCGTTTCGGAGATATCGTAATTTATGTAAATGGTAATTTTTCTTAATTCGACTATCTCTGTCTTCGTCTAGCGGAGTCGGACCTCCTTGTCGCACGTGCTTGATGCTGACCTACCCCGCGTACGTGACTCTCGTGACCTAGTTTCGGCGTAGTATTTCCAAGAATTTACTACGCACTGTTTGCTATCTACGCGCGCGCGAATCAATGAACTCGCGAGCGCACAACGAAACGTAAACAAACCCTATCTCCGAAACTAGCCATCGCATCGACTTGAAATTAAAATCGCTATATCTCCGGAACTAATGAAGCTATCGACTCGTACAAACGCTCATTTTAAAGGGTTTTTCATCCTTTACCTAATGATCATATCACCTACTACAATTTTTGCTATCTTCTATGTTTATTTTGATATTTACTTTGACGCTACATACCCAAAGAAGTTTCAGCAATTCCTATTGATCGTACGACTAGTGTACGATAAAACTGGACCATAAATTGTTTATTTAATTGAAAATGAATTTAAATACAGGATGTTTGCGTAATTACTAGGCAGCACTTTTTCTTAAATAGTTCTTTTCTCTAGAACTAACTACGGTATCGACTTGGAACAAAATTCGTTTTCAGGGGTGTTTTATCTTCTTGCCGATGAATATTAAAAAATTTTTTCACATAAAAGAAAAGAACATCTCACGAATAAAGATCAAAACGCAAGTTTCTGTACATATAATGTAAAAATTAGAAGTACGTTGCCTCGTTAAAGAAAAAAAGAAAGATTGGTCATTTGACGAGTTAAACGCGGGCAATTATGCTCGCGGATCGATACCCGATCGGGCTACCGTCGACGAAACAATATTCGCTCCCAGGACGTTCGTAACAGGTGGCAGTTGCAACTTTCCCCGATAATAGCTGCGAAACGCGGAGCAGCACACTCGAGGTCCCGTAGTGTAAACGTCGAAGGTTTTCATTATTCGTCCGAGAGGATGGGAAGGAAGACGCTTCAGCTTCACCAGAGGAGCCTAACAGACTTTGTGTCGCCTTCAAACGTATACTCGACCTCGAGGACGTCAGACTTTTTCGCGCGATTTTGCATTCACTCGGCGTGCAGGTGGAAGTAAACGGGTTACTATGGATTTAAAATAAGTCATTCTTTGACTTTACTTTGTTAGCGTTTGCGTCCAGTAACGGGGCGTAAAATATTTAACGAAAATCCGTAACGTCACCGGAGGTCCTTTGGCTCTCTGTTTCGTTCGTAGCTTAAAGTTTAACGACGTTAGACCGTTTACCGCCACCTAATTGCGCGAATTTCACCGGTGGCCCGGCGACGGACAGATTCAATTACTCGTCCCGTAAACGTTTTCCAGGCTCGCGAGTGCTCGAGCAGCTTAATGAAACGATAACGGGGCAGGAAGCTAATAATTTTATCTCACGTTCCGGCCCGACGAGCGACGCGGAGAACGCGTCGGGTTGCATGTCCCGGTTGCAATTACCTCGTTTTAGTTTTCTTTCCGCAGGCGTCGTAACCATCGTTAATATCCGATAATATCCAGCTCGGTAACGAACATTCCGGCTGTCGATAACAGAGTCGCGGGTTGTTTCGTTTCGCTCGAACGTGCCCGTTGACAATATTAATCAACGTGGCGTGCAGAGCTCCGCGAGGCGAACCGCTGGGAAACAACGCGATACACGGAGTCTGCGGTGAAATGAAACTCGAACTACTGTCGATATCGAATCACGCTGAATTACATCTCGAAACTACGGAGTTTCTAGCCGCCGGTGTCCTTCGACTCGATGCAGCCAGCTCGAGAGACCCCTGTCCTTACTTTCCGAACGCACAATGCTACTCGACAACCTCACATTTTAATCTAAGCAACAATCGATAGAGGCCATTGGGTTCCTTTTTGTTCGGTACGATGCACAGTGGTCCCAAATAGCAAAATCGCGGACAAAACTCCAAAACATAATTTTTCGCTGTGGTGGTTCGACCTGTTGGAATTGTCAGTTTAACGATGAGGGTAGGGAAAATGAAATGAAAACGAATTTCGTTAAAATTTAAGATTTGTTGGTGGACGCTTCGTTAAAAAGTTATTAACGTATAAAGTTTCACCCTCACTGAATTTTTTTCTCGAAAATGCGTAGGATTTCGGGGGTATGTCTGTTCACCAAAAATTATTGTAATTGATTCCCGCAATCGAAAATAATTTTTCCAGAACGATTTGAAATTTTTGAATTTTGTCGAAAAATTTCACACATTCTCGAATTTTTTTCTCGAAAACGCGTAGGAATTTGGGGGTGTGTCTGTTCACCAAAAATTATTGTAATTGACCCCTGTAATTGAAAATAATTTTTCCAGAACAATTTGAAATTTTTATTTTCGCCGAAAGCAGCTACCCCCTGTCGATTTTTCTTAAAAATTCGTTTTTCATTTTTACTAATTTTATTTGACGACCTACAGAAAAGTTGTCTAATACTTTTTTGTAGTTACCCATGAGCTCTACTTTAGAAAAAAGTTCCATTGAAATATATTCACCAGTATAGGAGTTATGGCTGTTTTTGTAAGATGTTTTGGAGTAATTTTATTTAATAAATATAATTGATTATTTATTTGAAATTTCCCTTTAATTCGTAATCAGCAACCTCGGAAACTACTATGTATCAAATTTCTGGTGATTTCTTTCGCATACATGTGAGCTATATTGAAGTCGTCGACCTCGAAAACCTCAACCTACAAATTTTTATCAAAACTGAAGATCTTTTTCATATTATAGCCAGCTTTTCGGGATTTGAGACCACTCTGCGATGGTACAATTATAATTCTCATTTTCCAAATGCTGAACAGTCCTAAACACTGGCGATCCAAGAAAATTTTTAGAGCCTCCGGAAGACCCGGAGGAACAGTGGCCTCCATTTTGGTATTGGTAACAGTTCTGATCTATTTGATAATACGGGAAACGTTCAATTCCGAAAGGTTGACCCAAACACAGTGGGTTAATTAATGGAGGTCGTTCTCATCCTACGCTTATCCGGTGCGCGAGTAATCGCGATTTCGTCACAATGGTAATTATTATTCGCGCAGAATGCGAGTTTCTGGGAAACAACTGTTGCGCCAACGGATCCGTTACGCGCGCGGTGAACAAATCGTTCGTTCGGAGAAACGTGGAAAAGGTGAAAAGCGTGAACGGTGTGTGGTTGGTTGCCTACGCCGAAGGAAAAGTCGTGGGTGTGTAATATCGTCCCCTGAACGGAGAGTCCCCCGTCGTCCCACGGCTCCTATGTCGGCAATTAAATGGGTCGTCGTAATTGAAATTACCCGACCGGCCTGCCGTACGCAGTTTCACGTGACCAAAGACAATAAGGCACGGAGATACGAGGAGACACCGTTGTCCTGGTTTCCAGGATCCAACTTCCGGCCTGGAAGCGGCCGCAGTCAGCGACGGCTCCTCGCTGAATCGAACGACGCGCCAAAGGAAACAAATGGCGCCGCGACACTCGATTCCCCGCCATTTTCTAACTGCTAATTTCATTGCTCGATAAATTTGCGGGAGCTTTTCTTTTCGACAATTCAACTATTATTATTTAAATCGGATAGCTCTTGAAAATGACGATCACAGCGAAACCCGCGCCTCCATTACAGTTGATAATGAAAAATCAGTATTAAATAGGAACGTAATGACCTTTTAATAATAGATTTTACGACTTCACCGTGTGCTGCCTCGCGACCTCGGCCATACAAGAACGCGGTTCGTTAGCTAGCTAAATACTAGAATTAGTGGAGTGGCTGTTAAAGCAATAAAGTAATGATGGCACAGTAGCAACGGAGTAGCTGACCGGAAGTCTGTCTTGCAAGGGGAAGCTACTATGGTACAAGTGTTAACCTTCGTTAAAAAACGCTAAAAGCAAAGTTAAAAATTGTTAATCCCTCCCAAGGCTCTTTCGCGCCACCGAATTATTCCATCGTCGAGGTCCACGATATGTAAATGCGTTTTATTTCCGGAAACAGGGCTGGATTACGACATAATTGACCCCCTCTGTGTTGCGTACTGTTACGTGGTCGGTTGTAGGTTCGCTAGACACGGATCTCGTACCCAAATTCCGTTATATCACGTCGTCGAATAATTGACTTTCCTTATACGGCTAATATTTCGAATTCCGGCGTCGGTGGAGCTTTTTTTCTCGGACCAGGACTGAAAGTCGGCTTCGTAAATATTCATGGAAATCGAGAGGACGCCTACGCGGATGTGGATCGGCGACCTTAACCCACTGACACTTTCTCCTTGCTTCCCTTTTTCGGAACGATGCGGTAGAAATTCGAGTGCGCTCGTATTGGTCGGAACAAGGTAATAACTCTGTAATAACTCGGAGCATGTTGCTGGCACAAATTGCCTCCCTCGACTTCTGTTCCACTCTCTCCCTCCTCTGCTCTGCTCTTTGCTTCCCCACCCAATCGTGTCATATCGTAAGCCCACACGCAACGGAAAAGGGAACTCCGATTTATGGACCTGTGGCGTCGCCTCCCATGCTCGCCGCCAGAGGGCTCGTTCTCTCACAAGCGCCCGACCGACCCCTCAGTTGCTATACAGGGTGTTCGGCTAACCCTGGGAAAAATTTTAATGGGTGATTCTAGAGGCCAAAATAAGACGAAAATCAAGAATACCAATTTGTCGATGGAGGCTTCGTTAAAAAGTTATTCAAAATTAAATTAAAAAATTTCAAATCGTTTTGGAAAAATTATTTTCGGTTGCAAGGGTCAATTACAATCATTTTTGGTCATTACAGATACCCCCGAATTCCTACATGTTTTCGAGGAAAAAATTCCTAATCGAAAATATAATTTCAGGCCAAAAATGCTTCCCGTAAATTTCATGCGAATCTTTAAAACATCATAACTTCTGAACGAATTGAAGGATTGTAATGTTTAAAAAAGCAAACTACGCGTATTTTGGTGGAGAATATGTACAAATCGCAAAAATATTCGAAAAGTTGATCCTTGACCACGTAAAATGAGAAAAACCCAATAAAAATGGTCCAATTTTCAAACAGCCATAACTCCTACAATAGTGAATATATTTCAATGAAACTTTTTTCCGAAGCAGAGCTCATGAGTACCTACAAAAAAGTATTACACAACTTTTCTGTAGGGTGTCAAATAAAATTACTAGAAATCAAAATCTAATTTTTAAGAAAAATCGACAAGGGGTAGCAGCTGAAATTTTTCGGCGAATAAAAAAAATTACACATCGTACTAAAAAAATTATTTTCAGTTGCAAGGGTCGATTATAATCATTTTTGATGAATAGATATACCCCGGAAATCCTACCCAGTTTGGAGAAAAAAATTCGACAAGGTGTGAAATTTTTCAACAAAATTAAAAAATTTTAAATCGTTCTAAAAAATTTATTTTTGATTGCAGGGACCAATTATAATAATTTTTGGTCAATAGACATACCCTCGAAATCCTACCCACTTTCGAGAAAAAAATTCCTCACCGAAAACATAATTTCAGGCCAGAAATCTCTGCCCGAATTTTCATGCGAATCTTTAAAACATCATAACTTTTGAACGGATTGGACGATTTTAACGTTTAAAAAAGCAAACAACGCGTATTTTAATGTAGAATATATAGAAATTCTAAAAATATTCGAAAAGTTGGTCCTTGACCCCGCAAAATGAGAAAAACCTCATAAAAATGGTCCAATTTTCAAACAGCCATAACTCCTACAATAGTGAATATATTTCAATGAAACTTTTTTCCGAAGCAGAGCCCATGGGTACCTACAAAAAAGTATTAGACAACTTTTCTGTAGAGCTTGAAACAAATTTGTTAAAAATGAAAAACAAATTTTAAAGAAAAATCAACAGGGGGGTAACTGCTGAAATTTTTTGGCGAATAAAAAAAATTTCAAATCATTCTAAAAAAATTATTTTCGACTGCGGGGACCAATTGCAATCATTTTTGGTGAATAGATATACCTCCGAAATCCTACCCTTCTTCGAGAAAAAATTTCAGTATTGGCGGAACTTTAAACGTTAATAACTTCTTAACGAAGCCTCCATCGACAAATTGGTATTCTTGATTTTCGTCTTATTTTGGCCTCCAGAATCTCCCATTAATATTTTCCCAGGGGTGGCTAAACACCCTGTATAGCAACCGAGAGGTCGATCGAGCGCTTGTGAGAACGCGAACCCCTCTGGTGGCGATCATGGGAGGCGACTCCAGAGACCGATTTTCTCAAACGTCCAACGAAATTGACTAGGAAAACCTATCGACCGTGCATCGAACAAATGCAGGACAAATTCAACGAATACGGAACAGTTAATTCGCGATCGAAATACCTTTATTAGATAGCATCGAACAGAAGACAGAGCCCGTAGGTAGTGATTTTGTTTCGTTCCTCCGCGTCACGGTCTCGCGACACGACCCACGAGCCGTGTGGTCGACGAGCCTGTTGCATCAGGTTCCGCGATGTTGCATAATCAAGAAACTGCCTGGAACCATCGCTCGAGATCGTTTTGAAGGAAGGACTCCAAGTTTAGAGGCAGTAAACAAACTGGACCAGTTTTACAAAGAGAAAGTCTAACCCTCGAACTGGTCTCTCGAGAACGAGTCTGACCTTTGACCAGGTACGAGTTTAACCTGAGAATTTTTTATTTTCAAGTTTGGGGTACACGTTCTAGATATTAAAATTAATAGTTCGACGAGTCTACGATATTTTAATCGAATTTTGCCCCAACCAGGGACGCGGCAAAATGGCCGTAGAAATTTAATAAAGGACGAGAAGAAGCGACGTGCTTACGATTTCTGGGACCATTCGAATAATTTAATACTCGAATATTTTGCAGGTACTCCGAGTCAACGAATTTCGAATATTATTCCAGAAAGAAATTATTCATATATTCGCCGTATTTGAATAGCGGAGAGTATCGGTCGGTGCATTAATATTTAAATATTATATCTCGTTATTGGGCGATTCGGGTCACGCATACGGACGAACCGTTGCATCGAGTGAAATCGATGATACTTAGAAGATGATCAGTAACCTCCATGCATGCGATTATAAATATATTAAAAGTTGGTCAACGTAACCTACTTGACTCATATATATATATTTAGACAGTCGAAGAAACGAATCGATTACGAACAGAAGTGTAACAGTATACAAAAATAACCCTCCCTTTAATATTTTAATTCAATCTTCGTTTTTGCAATTAGAGCCACCAACGGGGGCCACGATTGATCGCTCAGCGTTACGTTTCGGTGCTTTATATCGTTGGTTGCCCCTAGAGATTTATTTTTTGCTATCAAGATGGCCGCTACTTTATAAGATGGAAGTCTGGACAGCAAATACAATTCACTTTTCTTCCCGATGCGGTCTGCCCCGTGGCCTCTCGAAGCGCAATAACGTTCGTTCGCCACTCGTTTCTCATCCTTCCACGGTGTCGTATCTCTTCCTGCCCCAGGATCGAAACGACCCGAACGGGAAACCCACCCCCCCGCCACGGATATCCGCTTCTTTCCTCCTCCTCCGCGTGTCTGAACCGGAACCACCTCGCTTCCTTGACATCCGATCCACCAAAGAACCTCTGGGAACAGCTCGACAGGATCTCGACAGACATATTTTCGTACAGAGTTTAATCCTTCCATCGAAACTACCTCTTTAGTGGAAGCAGGAAATTCACCTGGAAAACTTCCATCAACATCGCGGACAAGCTAAACAGCGATGGAACTTCCAACGCAAACGTTGTCAAACTGTCATCGTTTCGAGACTCCTCAGAATTCTTAAAATTTATGGTCTTCGTCTTTTCTTAACGATACGTTTAATAGTTTGCTCGTGCAACGCAGCTATGCGTGCACGTTTACTCTCCGATCGATCAAGAGTCCAATAATTACACTCTGAACCGAAAATTCTTCGCAACTTTTAATAGCTCTGGTATAAAACAAATGCCACAGAACTTGATCGAAAATTGAGAAAACACGATCATTGTTTATAACAAAATATCGAATAGGACTCTCGACAAAGATCAAAAAATTCTGCGGCGTCTCTCATGCTCGCCACCAGAGGGACCGCCGCTCTCACAAGCGCTCGATCGACTTCCCAATATCCCAGTCGTTTAAGGGTGTATTGCCTTTTTTTGTGATTTTTTTTTTAACGATAGGTAGATTGTTTTGCAGTGATATTTTGCAGATATATTTATTCGTCTTATAGGTATGTACAGTATTTTTTTCATAAAAAAATATTAAAAATTGCGAGAGTTATAGCTTTTTGTTTAAAAAAACGCATTTAAACTGGCTTACATGATATTTCAGGATCTAGCAGACCGATCGACTTCAAATTTGGAGAGAATATTCAGCAGACACGCCTTTATAGCTGGAACTAGAGATTTAATAAAATATTGAGTTTTACTATTTTTTTCGATACGCTAAAGACAAAAGAACGATTAACAAATAGAAATTCGAAACTTGAAACGTCGCCATTTCTTTATTTATCAGGATTTCGACTTCTCCCTGGTTCCTGCTATAACTACAACCATTGGAGCACTTTTTCCAAAAGAGCCATTAAATAAGAAGTTACAATTCCCACGATTTTTAATATTTTTCCATGAAAAAAATACTGTACATGCTTAGAAGATGAATAAATGTATCTACAAAGTCTCAGTGCAAAACAGCCTATCTATCATTAAAAAAAAAATCACAAAAAGGGCCGTGAAACTGACAGTCTAGACAGCAATACCACCTTAAGGCAGGTCCTTTTTCTGTCCTCCTACGATTCTCACGAGTTCCTAACCGCAGCCAAAGCAGCGCCATAATTCTTTGGAACGGATCGTCACAGGCCAGTAGCACGCAAATCTTTTCCCCATGCGCGAACCGGAGACAATAATTCGAAAACAACACGGATCTCTATTTATCCGACAATGGGGCTCCTATTATTAATATTCCCGGTGACGTTCGAATAATTTCAGGATGGAAGGGTTAATGGGTTCGACGTCGCCGAAAGTAGGTCGAGCGCAGAGGGTTAAAACAATGACTGGTTTCGATTAAATGGTAACGGAACGGGCCGATTAGTCCGGACGCAAAGCGTGACTCGGATTTCTCGGCGAATTATTCCTCGGCACGAAACAGCAACGAATTTCCATTCGACTTTCTTTCGACGATCGGTTTTTTCCCCCCGTCAGATAGAATCGCACTTTGTCGGCGTTTCTCGCGTGCTGGTTTCCTTTCGTCCGTCTCCGGGGATTGTTTAGCTGCATTAACGCCGGGATTTTATTTGGCCGCTTTTGAAGCGTCTCTCTAGCCCATTGTGCTCTCGACCTCCTTGCAGGTGGATATAGCGTCGCGGGCTTCCTCGTATTTATGCGACGTTCAATCCGCGATCGTATATGTACAGTAGTACGCGAGTATATTTAATGGGACGTGTACCGACTGTCGATACGCCGACGCTCGATCCTACGCCACTGGCATAACGCGTCTCTTCGCTGTACAAAGCTATACAAAACGCATAATCTTCAATTTTTATTATTATTTGTTATTTATTATTTATTTACGGGTTATTGCACCCTTTGATATAATACTGTTACATAATATGTGCAAATGTCCCATTAATTGCGCATGTATGAGATACAGTGTGTACTAGCGACATGTTTTTAAACTGGTTAGCTTGGACAAGGACACGTTTAACCCCTTAACGCTCATGCCCGAGTTTGACTGCTTTGAAAAAAGATATTTGTTTAATTTAAAGGTTAACAATAATTGTTTTCCTTCAAATGATACGTTAAGTACAACATTGTAATTAACGAAAACCGCATTTTAGCTTAGAAACAAGTCCAATACAGAAAACTGATCATTCTTGGAGAAATATGAGCGTTAAGGGGTTAATACAATTATTGTATGTACAATGTCGTTTGAATGTTGGAATATGGAATAATTCTCGCCAGAGCATTAAATTTAATTAATTGTAAGATTTCGGGACAATTTACATAGTTATTGATAATTTTATGAACAACATATCATGCATAGTTCTACGTTGTTCAAGCGTAAGAGACCCTAATCCCGACAAAATTACGTCATATCGATGACAAGTATTTGGAATGGGGCAGCCCATCTTATAGGAGACGATCCGTAGGAATTTGTGATGAATTCTTTCAGATAGGGGAACAATATTCGAGGTTTGGAAGAACTGGAGCATTGAAGAAGATATTCAATGTGTTAGGATTCCTGAAATGTGTTGACATTCTTTTAAGGACGTATTGCTGTCTAGACTGTCAATTTCACGGCCCTTTTTGTGATTTTTTTTTTTAATGATAGATAGGCTGTTTTGCATTGAGACTTTGTAGATATATTCATTCATCTTATAAGCATGTACAATATTTTTTTCATGGAAAAATACTAAAAATCGTGGGAATTGTAACTTCTTATTTAATGGCTCTTTTGAAAAAGGTGCTCCAATGGCTTCCAGGATTCCAGATAATTTGAAACAAAGGAGATTCAAGTATCTTCATAAGGAAGGTTGTAGTTATAGCAGGAACTAAGGAGAAGTCGAAATCCTGATAAATAAAGAAATGGCAACGCTTCAAGTTTCGAATTTCTATTTGTTAATCGTTCGTTTGTCTTTAGCGTATCAAAAAAAATAGTAAAACTCAATATTTTTTTAAATCTCCAGTTCCAGCTATAAAGGCGCGTCTGCTGAATATTCTCTCCAAATTTGAAGTCGATCGATCTGCTAGATCTTGAAATATCATGTAAGACAGTTTAAATGCGTTTTTTTAAACAAGAAGCTATAACTCTCGCAATTTTTAATATTTTTTGATGAAAAAAATACTATACATACCTATAAGACAAATAAATATATCTGCAAAATTTTATTACAAAACAACCTACCTATCGTTAAAAAAAAAAATCACAAAAAGAGGCCGAAGAAATGACAGCCCAGACAACAATACTCCCTAATAATGTGTGTTTAATATGACTAGCGAACGAAAAGTCAGAAGTGAATGTAACTTCAAGATCTCTTATGCTACTGGCAACTACCAGAAAGTACCATTAACTGAGTAACAGTGTATAACGAAGGTACTCTTTAATATTCTTTTTATTAAACTCAAACGATTGGTCTCGCACCAGTTGAGATTTGTAACATTTTGCTGCAGTCTGATTGCATCATCAGGAGATTTAATATCAACAAACATTTTAACGTCATCCACAAATAGTAGAAAGCGACAATTGTTGAAAACCACGGTAATATCGTTAATAAATAAGATGAATAATAAAGTACACAAATGAGACCCCTGAGGAACGCCGGATGAGGCGATTTCTTTAGAGATTACATCCCTTACTAATCTAAACTCCTAAACTAGAGGACTCTGTACTTCCCATCTTTGCAGTAATGGTCCCTGCCAACAGGTAACAATTCATACATCCCCCGAGTTCGAAGATATTCCCAATTACGAGGGGGAAAATTGGTTTGGTCGACGATGAAGATGTCCTCGGCGGAGAAACGGTTTCCGAGAGACGCGCGAGGTCCTCGGGGTACGTCGAGGGTCCTCCGGTGCACGGTAAGGTGTCTACCAGGAACAAGAAAGGGGGAGGAACAAAAGGGGCCCTATTAAAATTCGAATAAACAGACCGCCTCTCGTGAAAGAGACCCGGCCAGGATAAAAAACAAACGGAAGAACCAGTCCATCGGGTTTCTTGCCTAACCGAGACGCGGCTCTCTCTCACCGGGAAGGTACATTCTCACGACTTTTCGGACCTGGCTACAGCCACGGGATTCAAATAGGTTCGAGGCGGCTCGAGTCACGAACCGAAACTCGAGCCCTCTTGCGAGTTATCACCGACGAACTCCAAAGTCACCGCGAGACACTCGAATACCCTGTGGCGTCGCCTCCCGTGCTCGCCATCAGAGGGATCTCGCTCTCGCAAGCGCTCGACCGACTTCCTAATTGTCCTATTCACCGTCCGGGTCGCCAATGGGGTGTGGGAACTCGTGAGAATCGTAGGAGGGCTCATCAGTAAGGCCTTAGACGGGATATTTTTAGGAAGAGCGCAACCCCTCTGACGCAATCTTTTATCAACTGGACTAACACTCGAACGAACCATTGTTGGATCTAAGAAACCCGGAATCCGATATTTCGAACGCGTTTCTTCCGCGAGGCACGATAATTCCTGTCGAACGAGGAAGAGCGGAAGACAATCGAGAGATATCTTTCGCCTCTTGTCCCTCGTTTTTTTCCTCCCCCCTCCGTTGGTCGAGTTGTCGGAGGGTCGTTTTAAATTCTGAAACGAGCCGCGGACAAAAACTTGCCGGAAGACCAACGATCGCGCCAAGCGTCCCGGTACTTTCCTCGTATTGTTTCGAGGCTCATCGTCGATGCGGCTGGGACCGCCATTAACCGAACGTTGCGTGTCCCTTTGCCTTTTTCCGTTTTCTCCGCTGACGCGGCCGGGAACGAGGATTTCAGCTCACGCGAAAGCCGGCTCGCATCGCGTGGCTCCGGCCAGAATCGATTATCTTTTTTTCGCCGCTTGAAAATCGCCCCGACGATCGGCTTCCTCTTCCTCCGCGGAGCGAAACTGGTTAATCGGTGCGTTGGCTCCCACAGGGGTTCGATTATTCCGCGGGCAAAAGAAACCCCATTTGCAAACACAATTCGAAACTATATCGACCGTAGTTGGGCTCGTAAATACGACATGACGTCCACGATAAATAAACAGTCCCGTTACATTCGTATCAAGACGATTCCTCGTGAAAAAGCGAGTCGAAAAGGAGGAATAAGATTATTCCACCCCAATACCCCTGAAAACAATCGACTCAATTCATAACGCCGCTCTAAGAATAGCCACTGGAAGCTACAGGACTCGCCCAGTAAATAGCATATTGTTTGAATCAAAGGAACCATCATTAGAACAAAAAAGGAAATACGCAGCCAAAATGTCCACTCCGAATAATCCCACCTACAAGCTAAAAAAACCCAAGTTTCCAAATCCATTCTATGGAAGAATGTACGATAGTTTCACTGTGATTGTATCAACACCAACTATTCCATGTAAATTCAGGAAAACAGCTCCCTGGATCCTAAAAACACCAGGACGCATCAAAGACTGACCAGGAAGTAGGAGATAAAACCCGAAAAAGAAAGATTATTCCAGCAGAGGAACAGATCGCATTCGTCTTGAAATACAGTGACTCGTTTCAGATAGTAGTTGCGTACCAAAAGTCGTTTTGTTTGTTATTAGAAATGTGTCGGGATGAGAATGCAAACGATTAGAATAACGGAACGTGGGCGAGGACACGCAACAGGCCGTGGAGCGGCGTAAACGATTTTTTGCTCCAATAATCGCAGTCCCGGGATTAATTCGCCGCCGGTCTCATTTACAATTCAAAATCACTTATCCGGGCGGCGGGCTGCAGCCGCGTCCGAGCTAACGGAGCGTAAAATTTCTCCATCGAAGATCGGACGGGGCTCGATGGATCGTGCTGTCGCGCTCGACTTTCTAGATCCTTTTTCCACCGCTCCCGGTAGCCTCTCGAAAGGAGAAGAAAGAACCGGAACGCCCCGCGACAACCATTTGCGAGCGATTAAACCCAACGTTTCCGTTTCCATCGACCTTTCCGCGAGCGAAGAAACTCTCCACGTTGCTTTCAGGGATCACGAAACCGATCTCGAAAGAATCGCGAAACACGCTTGGGAACTGGATAGGTCTCCGGGTACGCCATTTAATCGCGAGCCTTACGCTTTTATTTCGCTGGTAATTTGAAAATAATTGCATCGACCGTGTCGACTTGGATAGAAATCCTAAGCAAAAGAATTCTTCTATCAATTTAAATTTTATCGAGCTTGTTAAGGAGCCCTCCATTGTCGACGTTCCAGTTACGAGCAGAATTATTATTCAAGGGAAAGAAACCAATTATCGGTTATACAACGTTATCGTAATTCTCCTCGGGGAATAAACAAATAATACGTTCGATAAATACTAGCGAATTACGGTTGGATAACGTATCTTTGCTTCGTTCTTTGTGCTCGAGGATGCAATTAGAGGAATAATGGGGTGGTTGGTCCGAGGGGCAATTAAATTCCAGAGATACGTACGTTTTGGCCAATGATCCTCCTCGAGGGTGGCGCTACAATTATAATAACGAGAACATTGTAATCGTAACGCTACCCCTAGACACGAAATAAAGTTTTATATATTTCTACCGATTTCAAAATGGACTCAGAGTTCGCTATTGATTAAGTGCCTTTGCCAGTTGTTCCAACGATCTTAACCCTCGACAGAGTGGACGAAGTTCCACGATATTTGCCAGCTGGCGCAGGAAGTTTGAGTGGAATGTGGCAAGTTGAGCGCGGTTGGCCAGAAGCATCCCCGAAGCTGAGGAACGCGTACCTTGGAAACAAGGCCGAAGGAAGCATATGTTTACCCGATACTTGGTTCGTCGTTCCCTGGGTCCCGGGGTTCGTCCAGCCGACGCGATACCCGCGGGTTACGACGCCACTCTGTATAATTGATTTCGTCCGGGCGCTACACGCTCGAGCTCAGTATGCAGATGCGTCGCGGCCATTTCGATTACGTCCACCGCGAGAAAACCTGTTCCCGGATCTGTTCCGGGACGGGTTTCCGTTTCCCGACTCGTTAAGGGGTTGTCGAGCCTCGGCGTTTTAAACGTCGACCTTCCTTAAACTTTCAGACTCTTTAAGACCCTTGGACGTTACTTGGAATGCTATTTTTCACAAGTTTTCAGACAATTAAACTCCCGTGTAATCTTCTTACTATAACGGAGGCTACTTTAATCCCTGGTATAGTCCGGGCCACGATATAGTAAGGTCGTAAACTAAACTCTTGGGGATTGAGACCGACTACTGCTGCGACACTTTTAGGGTCGTAGATGACATCTTGCTTGAGGGTGTCTTTCCGTGACCGTAACTGCACTACCTTTTTTCATTTGCTACGTGTATACAGGGTGTCCGGCCATGCCTGAGAAAAATTCTGAAAATCAAGAATACCAATTTATCGATGGAGACTTCGTTAAAAAGTTATTAACGTTGAAAGTTCCGCCAGTACTGAATTTTTTTCTCGAAAATGCGCAAGATTTCGGGGGTATGTCTATTCACCAAAAATGATTGTAATTAACCCCCAAAGCTAACGATATTTTTTTCAGAACGATTTGAAATATTTTAATTTCGTCGAAAAATTTCACTTTCTCGAATTTTTTTCTTGAAAGTGGGTAGGATTTCGAGGGTATGTCTATTCACCAAAAATGATTGTAATTTACCCCTGTAACCAAAAATAATTTTTCCAGAACGATTTGAAATTTTTCTTTTTTGTCGAAAAAGTACCCCCTGTCGATTTTACTTAAAAATACGTTTTCCATTTTTAATAAATTTGGTTGGCACTGCACAGAAAAGTTGTTTAATACTTTTTTGTAGGTATCCATGAACTCTACTTTAGAAAAAAGTTTCATTCAAATATATTCACTATTGTAGGAGTTATGGCTGTTTGAAAATTGGACCATTTTTATGGGGTTTCCCTAACATTACGGGGCCAAGGAACAACCTTTCCAATAGTTTTATAATTGTTACATATTCTACGCTAAAATACGCGGCGTTTGGCTTTTTGAACATTAAAATCGTCCAATCCATTCAGAAGTTATGACGTTTTAAAGATTCGCGTGGAATTTTCGGGGAACATTTCTGGCCATATATTATATTTTCGTTTAGGAATTTTTTTCTCGAAAGTGCGTAAGATTTCGGGAGTATGTCTATTGACCAAAAAGGATTGTAATTTACCCCTGCAACTAAAAATAATTTTTCCAGAAGGATTTGAAATTTATTAATTTCGTCTAAAAATTTTAATACCTACTCGAATTTTTTTCTCGAAAGTGAGTAGGATTTCAGGGGTATGTGTATTCACCAGAAATGATCGTAATCGACTCCCGCAACGAAAACTAATTTTTTCAGAATGATTTGAAATTTTTTAATAACTTTTTAACCCCTTAACGTTCATGCCTAAATCTGACTGCTTTGAAAAACGATATGTGTTTAATCCAACGGTTTAAGGGATGATAATATTTGTTTTCCTTCAAATCATACGTTGGATACAACATTGTAATTAACAAAAACTGCATTTTTAGCATCAAATCCAATAAAGAAATGAGGTTAATGAAGCCTCAGTCAAAAAAATGGATATTCTTAATTTTCGTCTTATTTTGGCCTCCAGAATCTCCCATTAAAATTTTTCCCAGGTGTGGCCGAACACCCTGTATATGTCTTGGCAATAGCAGGGGCGGAGGACCCTCAGACCTAGTGACTAACAGACGATGACTTATCGATGTTTGGCCTATCGGTCATCCAACAACAAATCTAATTCGCTTCGAGCACGGAGGATCGATGTTCGAGCGCGTTCGAAATAAATTTCGATTATCAGTCTCCCTTTCGGTTTTCTATTCTCGGAGCCGCGAGACTGTCCAGGTGTTACAGCCGCGTCGACCTCGACGGGCACTCGACTGTCGGAGGTTCGATTCGAGAGTAAATGATATCGACTCGAAAGCCCGTGGCGCGAATAAACGGTTGTCGTCGACCTTGACCCACTGATCCCGTCCGAGGCGGATGCAAAATTTAAGATCGCGCTCGCTCCGGCAGGGAAGACGATGATACTTTAATTGCCGACCCGTTTGATTATTCAACGGTACGTTTTTCGATCCGTTTCCCCCCGGAGGGGATTACGCCCCGTTCCTGTTCGCGGCAATGTCAGCCTCGAAATACGGGATTTATCGCGCGGTTCTCGTCTTTACCGCGCGGCTACGCCGTGGCCTGTACGCGCGTGTGCTCGCTTTGATAAATCGTCCATGGCTAGCCGGACGGAACATTAACTCTATTATTATTTACGACCAGCCTACGAGCCGACCCCCGCGTTATTTCTTGGTATTACGCGTTACTGCCGAGCGTAATTCATCGTCCAGCCATTGTACGCGCCTCGATCGCGCGATAAGGGTGAAAGCGCGTCACTATTTTCGTACCGTATTTTATTCCGCGAGCCGCCTTGTCCTTTGCAAAATTTCCAAGGCTCGACGGGCGCTTTCGATCGCCCCTTTCCTAAAGAAATTAAAACGATACGACGTTCTTTCGGCGCTATCGATGCCCGCGAGCCCGGCGAGCGATTTCGAAATCCTAAACCGAATGGGTCCCTTTAAGCGTGAGCCTGTCGTGGGCGTTCTCGCGTCCCTTCTTATCCCTTTACTCTCCGTTTATCCAATAACCCCGGGAGGCGCGTCCCTTATCCACCGTCGATTCTCGTCCCGCGACTTTTAAGCACGCCACGGATAATGCAGCTCCGTTATCGAACGCGCCGCGCCACGGACTTCCCCGAAACCTACTTTCCCACCAACGAGTCCCGGATCCTTGGAACTTCCAACTTGGAGCCTTTGTCTCAGGATGCTGCGCCAGAAATTTTCGTTCCAGACGAATCTCGTCGGACGCCAACGCCTTGACCGTGAAACTCGTGTATTTTCGCTTGGATGGAAATAAATGGTCGATCGAAACGTGCCATTTGGTCCACCGTCGCTGTCTGTAGTTTGAGTATTGGATAAATTCCAAAGCACATTATTATATGCTCGTTCGTCAGTATACAGGGTGGGTCACCCAACGTTGAAATATCTTTGTTTTCAAAGATACGTCAAATGTCTTGACAAAATTGCCAAAAGTCATTTTTTTTTAATGGGATCGCCCTTTTCGAAACACCTACAATGATAGTCCCTTTCATTGGGAATTCAGTGACTATAATTATTCAAGGTCACTCAAGGTCACATGTTCGTTCATCCCCGTCAATCGATCACAACGAAGTCTTTTTATAGTCATTTTGTTCGGTGAATCGTGGGTTTTTACTCCGCAGGATATTTATCTGCGCCCCGGTTTTTATAGCGATGTTTCACAAGTCCAAACTGGGTCATAACGCGATGTGCAAAAAGCTCGTGGCGACGATACGGCCGCGGAACGCATCATAGTTCGTTCGAAAAATGAAAAGGTCGAGGACGCGGGGCCTACGATGGACAGAAACGTTTAAAATGGAATATACGGAGTAAATCGACTCGAATGCATGAAAGTTGTACACCATTCGGTCATTCTTAACCATTTGCAACTATCAGGAAAATCTAAAAAGTGCACAGACGGGTGAATCGTTGACTAAATATTCATTGTATTCTAATATTCAGCGAAGAAGAACGGGACTTGCTCTCCTTTTGATTCGCGAAGATCGAGCGTGCCGGGGATCGTTTTAAAAATTAATCAGACCGCGTCGTTCGTGTCTCGTCGCGGCTTCGATTTCCTCTTTGCTACAAGAACCGACTGTGGGATTACACGAACACCCCCACAGTCGCGATACCCAAATCGGCTTAATCTAACGATTTAATTATCACGGACGTTTTTGGGGGGTGAGTCGAACGTTCGGTGGGATTCTCCGATAATCGACGAGGCATAAGCCGGGCTACGATATAACAAAACAAGTGAATTGACAGAAATACGATCAGCTAAGGGCCTTGGACTGTTTGATCTAGCGTCGCCATTTTTAGAGGTAAAGGTCTTACTCGAGTCTTCAATATCTTAATTTACCTGCTTATAATATACAGGGAAAAATTTTAATGACAGATTCTAGAGGCTAAAATTAGACGAAAATCAAGAATACCAATTTGTTGATGACGGCTTCGTTAAGAAGTTATTAACAATTAAATTCAAAAATTTCAAATCGTTCTGGAAAAATTATTTTCGGTTTTGGGGGTCAATTACAATCATTTTTGGTGAATAGACATACCCCCGAAATCCTACCCACTTTCTAGAAAAAAAAATCGAAAAAGTGTGGAATTTTTCGACGGGAAAAAAAAATTTCAAATCGTTTTGGAAAAATTATTTTCGGTTGCGAGGGTCAATTACAATAATTTCTGGTCATTAGATATACCCTCGAAATCCTACCCACTTTCAAGAAAAAAATTCGAGAAAGTGAAATTTTTCGACAAAATTAAAAAATTTCAAATCGTTATAGAAAAATTATTTTCAATTGTGGGGTTCAATTACAATAATTTCTAGTCATTAGACATACCCTCGAAATCCTACCCACTTTCAAGAAAAAAATTCAAGAATGTTTGTAATTTTTCGACAAAATTAAAAAATTTCGAATCGTTATAGAAAAATTATTTTCAGTTGTGGGGTTCAATTACAATAATTTTTGGTGAATAGACCTACTCCCGAAATCCTACCCTCTTTCTAGAAAAAAATTCTGTACGGGCGGAACTTTAAACGTTAATAACTTTTTAACGAAGCCTCCATCAAGAAATTGGTATTCTTGATTTTCGTCTTATTTTATTTTTCGTCTCAGAGTTGCCCAAGAAGTCTGCGGGTGTTGACGCCTTATCGAAGAGTCGAACTCCATTGCAAATTCCGTTATTCTTTATAATTGAGTACGGTGCGAGTTCAATGTAAATGAATAAACTCTTATAATACGAAAAGGGCATTACTCGACCAGCCGGATTCCAACATTGTGCCCCGGATTCGCCCTCTTGGAAATCGATTTGAATATTCGAAATATTCCGTGGACCCGCGGGGGGCAAACGTTTCAATGAAACGGTCTATTATACAAGCGATGGGAGTAGTTCCCCTCGAATAAATAAACAACGATGAATACCGGTCGAGCGTAAAGCTGCCAGCGCGCCGGGAGGAGCGTAAGAAAACGTGGGGAGGAAGCGAGCGAGAAATAAACGGAGATTCGAGGAGACAGCGGCGACCCGCAGGGACCAAAGACAGCTTGGCGTTGCAGTTGCAGTTGCAATTGCAGCGACCGCGGATCGCGGTTCGTTCTCTCCCACAGCACGGCGCTAGAGAGTGGGTGTTCGAGCGGCAGGAAAAGTGAAAGCCACGGCGCGTAACGATCTAAACTATATCTCGTTTTAGAGATAGGGAGAACCGAACAACGGAGACGGCAGATACTCGAGCGGACAGAGAGAGAGAAAGGCAGAAGGAAGAGAAACGAGCCGACCGACAGATACAGCGAAAGAGGAAGAGGGAACGATCTGCACTCTTGAACTATCGGGACGAATGTAGACCACGGGTGTCGCAACGTCTGTCTCCTTCACCGACTCCTACGCTTCTTTCCACCGCGTAGATCTACCTTTTATCGAGGCCCCGGCGTACTCTGTTCCCTCAAAACTCGAATAGCCCCAGAAATAATCCCGATAAACTCGAGTAGGAGTCAATGTTTACACGTTTCAGCTCCCGAAATAAGCGAATTGACATACGAGCAGCTGAGAGCCTTAGACTGTTTTATCTAGTGTCGCCATTTTTAGAGGTATCGTGACATCTTAATTTACCTTAAAAGATAGTGCAGTCACGGACAAAGAAAGACATTCAGAAAGACACCCTCAAGAGTTTAGTTTACGACCGGACTATGCCTTTCAGACCCTCGCCTTACACGCTTGAAACCTTCAGCCTTGCACACCCTCGCGAGGCCCACTTAGAGATTGCAGTGCAATAGCGCGTCGAAGTACTACGGATAGAAGGACGTACTTTGTTCGTCTCGAATTATTTTATATCGCGCCACGGTCGAATTTCGAAGCGCCGCGGGAAAAAGTATCCGGTTGTTCTCGCGAGAATCGTTTTCGACCGAGTAATGAGGGGTTTCGTCGGCACGCAAACACGAACTGGCGGCGTTGCAAAGCAGCCGCGGAGTACTTATGCTACTTACACGTCGGTGCGGGGCACGCACGTGCGAGTAACAAAGGGGATTCGCACGGTCCGGTTGCGGCCTGCCTTCCGGAAGTCGCGCCGCAGCCGGACATCGGCTTTCTCGGCCCGAGCGCGATCCAAATCGATCGAAAAATCCCTCGTCCTCGTTCCGGGGGCACAAAGAAACAAGGGATCCCCCCCGGTGTCCTTTCGTGAAAGTCGAAGTTGCCCGGTCGACGTCCACGAAAGTCTAAACCGCAGCTGCGGTATCGTACACTTTCTCGGGGACGATTCGAGCTTCCGTTCCGTCGAACCTTTTCTCCAAAAATGTCTTTTCTATATTTCCTCCACTCGCATCGAAGGGTTAAGCACTGTTGGATTATTAACAATCATTTATAGTCCGGGTTACGATGTAGCGAGGTCGTAAACTAAACTCTTGACGGTTGGGACTGACTACTGCTGCGACGCTTAGGGCAGTACATGACACCTTGCTTGAGGGTGTCTTTCTGTATCCGTAACTGCACTATCTTTTAAGATATCGAAGACTTGGGTAAGACCTATACCTTTTACGATACTTCTAAAAATGGCGATACTAGATAAAACAGTCTAAGGCCCGTATTTCTGTCAATTCACTTGTTTTGACACCTACTCGAGTTTACGACCTCGCTATATCGTGGCCCGTGCTATACAAAACTGAATCCAACAGTGAGAAACACTGTCCATTGTCTGCATACGAAGACCGTATTCTTACTAGGGGCCTGGGACTGTTTTGTCGTCGAGGGCCAGGGAAATAAACATGGTGCAGGCAATGGTTTCTTTCCTTCTTTAAGTGGACGCCAGATTTTCCTTTAGATCTAAGCGTCGCTTCACTTCTCGTTCAGTTTTAAATGTGTAAAGACGTTCTCCCGAACCATACAATAAAGTTTCACTTTTAGTTATGAGAGACTACTGCTTTTTCACCAAATTCCAATAATTACAAACAAAGTATTGGGTCTTTTTCTACCCGAGCCGTTCTTATTTATTTACGAGCGCAATTATGGCCGTCGTTGCATAGTAAACCCGGAGGACCGCCCGAGGGTCAGGAGAAAATGGACGCAACGCCAGGGAAAAGAATCCTATGTACAGTCGTAAGACCTCAAAGGGTTGAATAATGAAGAGAGCAGAGAAGAAAGAGCCCGGTCGTTTTCTAGTCGGTCGCGCGCTCCGCGTACAAACCTATCGCGATCGCAATTAAGCCGCGTTCTCTTTTAACGTCTCGGGGCGATAGCGTCGATTTCCCTCGATGCGTTTCGCGCTCCGGCACCCGGTGTAATTAACGCCCGTCTCGCCGGGAAGAAACGGCCAACGGCGCAACATTTAAATACGCGAAAGTGTCGCTCCGCCAGAGGTCTCCGAACGGCCATCGAGATCCAATTAACTCACCGATCCAACACTTCCACAACCGCTGTCCCATTTCAATATGTATTGCGTTTCTTGGTAGCAATTTAACTCGTTTCCTCGCTATTGGAAATAGATGATAGAACAAAAAACAATTTATTCGATATTACTTTTAACTAAGCTTTATTAGGAACACTTGGAAGGCACGGTCTGCACGGTTTGAAAGAAATTGTGGCGTCACTTACCATACTCGCCGCCAGAGGGACCGTCGCGTTCTCACAAGCGCTCGAACGACTTCCCAATATCCCTAGGGAATTAAGACCCCGAAGATATACCTTTAAAGATACGAATACAGTAAACGAGGTTTCTGAAACTTTTCCCTCGAGCTCTAACCCAAGGAAAACCACAATAACATATTTACATGATCGTTACAGACACTAAAAAACACTTTAAGTGCAGATTGCAGGGCTCCAGGCCAGGGTACTGCAGAAGGATCAAAACGAGATAAAAAAGGAGAAAACTTCCCAATATCTTTTGAAAGGCCCGAACGAAACGCGCCCCCTTTCTTTTCTACTCTCCTACGATTCTCAACGAAACACACGCGTCGATGGTTTTTGTCACGGAAAGAAAGCTTTCTCTTTTGGAAGAGAAAAGCCAATACTCGCAATGTTGAACGGAACAAAATGGCAAATGTAATTGTGGAAACACCTCGGTAAGGAGACAAAATGCATAACGATTCAGGGGTTCCCCGTACTCGTGTGGTCGAAGGGAGGTTTCCGGGGCCGGATAAAAATCGCCAACCGGAACAACGACTCCGTGAGATAGAATCGCGACGTTGTTGAACGCTATCAGGCTTATCCAGTTTATCTCTGGCGGCAGGAGTCGGCGCGCGCGTGTGCGCGCCGCGGCTGAAGGGACAAGATAATAATAAAGAGAAGGAGATTTAACACGCCAGTGCCTGGCGTGCTCGAGTAATACAGGAACCGATCGAACACGAGTCCCCCGGTTATTTATGACCGGTGTTCAGCGACAGCGAATCTAGAGGCGGCTGCATTGAGATCTCAAACCTGTCGATGGGCCGGCGCAACGAAAAATCGGTACAGTCAGGCCTAGAATCTCGTGGAAACGAACTGCAAACCGCCTCGAAGGGTCGAAGGTTCGAACAACCGAGTTTCTGGCACAGACTCCCAAATGCGTAGCCTTGCGAACACACTCACCTACTCTGCTAATTTCTTCGTGTAACGGAAACGTTGAGACACAATTTTAAAACAACCTCCGACGACGAAATCGTAAAGCTGCAACTTACAATGTACTGTACGGTTTCCCAACGTCTATAACCGACTCGTATCGTGAATGACACATTAAGCCGCTCACGCTAGCGCGACGGACGGCGACAGAACGCCATTTACACGCTCGATATCCTCTCCGTGCTATTTTTTCTGACATCTTTGAATAAAATTGCATCGGTTCAAAAAGAAACGACTCGAACGGACGTTCATCGGAACGATCGTTCGAGTAAAGATTTCGTTGAGAAATGGACGGTTCGGAGAATGTTTCTAAACGCGCCCGGAGCCGTACGAACGGTTAATTATCGTTAGTCACTCGACTTCCTCGACGCGAGGCGTCGTAAACATACGCAACGGACCGTGCAATTATCACCTTTGTAATGCGCTTTCATTAGCGGCTGCAAAACGGTTCGCGGTCCGCATTACGCGCGTTAAGCACCGGGATCGACGTTTCTCGAGCGCTATTTTCCACGGCCCGACTCGCGAACAGGGGAGCAGAGAAGAAGTCGAGGACTCTGGAGCAGCCGAAGAACGATTATCCGGACGACGTACGGCCCGGTGATCGATGGCGGTTCATCTCGATCCCAGAAGAAAAACGAGTGTTTCAGGGTTTATTAAGGACTCGTTCGATGGCTATCGGCTTGCTAATTGGACGACGAAACGTCACGATAACTATAACCGATCGTTCGTCAGGCTACGTCTTGCACCCCCCCGTCCGCTCGGACCGCCTTCTTCCTGTTCCACGCTCGATTATTCATCGCAATTAACGACTATTAATAACGTTTGGCCCGCGTATTTTCCCCGCTATCAGAGCACAAATAATGCCAGCCGTTCGTGGCTACCTCATCCGCGTTTGAAAAACACTCTCGAACACCGACAAGGACGACGCCATTTGCATTCTCTGGCCAGGATTTAAGTCCTACGGACGGGGATAATGTTTGCTCTTGTTCCACGCGAGAACTTTTACCCTTCTTACAAATTTCATTCAAACTGAAACTTGTATTTGTCTGTTCCCGCCAAAACTTATAATGTGGGAACTTTTACAATAAAAGTTTCGTCTCAATCGCTTCAACGGGATCTCTCGACAAGTTCCATAACTGTTTCGACCCCTTTGAGCATATCCCGTCCATTCGCGGAGCCGATTCCGGGTACAAATTCGCCATACCTCGTTAAAACGTTTCGAGCAGACTGTTTTAACGAGGACTAGTCTTCCGACCGATAGCTTGTAGAATTAGAAGAATTCTATGTACGTTGGGTTCGCAGCAACCGGAGACCGTGGAAATGAAATAAATTAAAATACTTTGATAGAGTTTCTCTTCAAAGTTCTAATTATCGTGCGCGCAAGCTTGTATTGCAAATCTAGAAATTCGAGCTTTTGAACCAGGCTACCCTCGTTTTCGCCTTTCCTCTTTTCACAGGAAGTTATTACTAGAATATTCAGGGCGCAAATGCTATTTTTATCCACCGTGGGTCGACGGTGAAGCTAGGCGGAAGCAACGTTGCGAATCTACGTGGGATTTACGCGGGCTCGGTCCAATGCATCCACTTTCGACTCCATAAAACCGTGCTCCTTTTAGCCAGTAACCTCCCTTCGACCGAATCGTGCTATTAAAATGTTTTTTCGACGTCCCCTTTGCATTCTGTGCCGTTTCGACGGCTAATTGAAAATTAAGAATTCAGTCGACCTCGCATTTTTCACACCTTTGGCCGGCGGTCGCGAGGAATCCCGTCGAATCGCTGTAATTTCCACTACGAGTGGAACTTTATTAAAAACTCCAAGTTTAAATTAGGTTATCTCGTCCCACCAGCGCGGCACAGTTTCGCGAAAAATGGAAGAAGCTCTCCTTTCGTTCTCTTTCTCGTCGTTCACACGAAGCTGCGGACGCGCCAAAGACTCCCTTGGGGGGTAAGACCCGACTTGTACTTTAATTAACACTAGATTTACGGAAGTGGTCAGTTTGACGGATGTCAGATTTCATATTTAAAATTGCAGAACGCGTGAATATTACTTTTCAACAACTCATGTTGAATTTGATATTCTAAGTAAAAGAGAAATCGTATTTTAAGGTATCGATAAATATACGTGCGATCAATGGCCGTAAATCTAGTGTTAACGGAGTCGAAAGCAACATGGTGGCGCCTGCGAGGCCCCGAGTTCCTTGAAACAAAGATTATCTGTTTCTAAAAATGGCGGGTGGAATTCCCTTCTACGGTCGGGTTTCCCTTTCGTCGCGGTTTGGAGGAGCGGACACGCGGAAGACGGTTCGGGAAAAATGACGGGATACCGAGGGAAGCGAAAGGATAAAGAAACGAGGATAGATCACGTATGAGGGCTGATTGCGGGGTATGGACCAATCATGGAATCAGGTACACGCGCAGTACCAGACGGTGTACCGTAGAATACGTCTTATTATAGAACCCATGGGGTTTCCAGCGGCTGTTCCGTCGACGAGGAACGAGAATACGCGAAACGAGGATGGAGCCGGGATGGAAAAGAAACGACCGAGGAACGAGCGAGAGGAGAAACGAGTATATTGCAAGGGTGTGTCTGCCGACCTACGAGGTCAACATTGTTACCATCATTATTGGTACCAGGGTCTGGACGTTGCATTCGCTCCTCTCTCTCTCTCCCTTTCTCTTCCTGCGGTACCTCCTCTCGCGTTAGACTTTTCCAAGAGGCATTCTCCGGCGGCGCTTCCACCGACACGATTCAAAAAGAAGAAACAGAGATAGCAATAAATTTTCCCGGCTCCGCGAGCTGTCCCTATATTTTCTTTATCCATCGCGAAACCGATACACGCCGACCACGTGTATTTATATATATATATATATATATATAAATATATATCTACTCGTGGCGTACAATGATACTGGAAAAAGCGTGGGATGATATATCCGCGCTGCCGTGCAATTAATTATTCGGCTTTTTCCTATACCGCGCCGGGATTAACGCCGCTATCTACGCGTTACTATCTAATTGGTGAACGCAACGGAAACGCTCGCGGGGGCCGCTGTGTACGCGCCGTGTGCGTGCGTTTACCAGCGAGCCCGCGGACTTTCGATTACACGCGTCGTGTTTCTAGCGATGCTTTCGTCGTAATTGAAATTCACGAACGAACCCCGTTGTCCCGGAAGGTCCAGCGTTACCCACGACGCGTAGATTCGACGACATCGTCGCTTAACCCCGGGGACCTTTCCTCCATAGCCACGAACTTCATCTGTTGAAGTCCAGGTTGAATATTTCAAACGAACAGTCAAGAACGTAATAATCGTTCTTGCATACTTCCTAAATCTTATACAGGGTATTCGGCCACCCCTGGGAAAAATTGTAATGAGAGATTCTAGAGGCCAAAACAAGACGAAAATCAAGAATATCAATTTGTTGATGGAGGCTTCGTTAAAAAGTTATTAACGTTTAAAGTTCCGCGCGTACTGAATTTTTTTCTCGAAAATGCGCAGGATTTCGGGGGTGTGTTTATTGACCAAAAATTATTGTAATTAACTCCCGCAACTGAAAATAATTTTTTCACAATGATTTGAAATTTTTTTTTTCCGTCGAAAAATTTAGGCACCTAGATTTTCGATAATTTTGTTTGACGCTCTACAGAAAAGTTGTCTAATACTTTTTTGTAGGTACCTATGAGCTCTAGTTCAGAAAAAAGTTTCATTGAAATATATTCACAATTGCAGGAGTTATGACTGTTTGAAAATTGGACCAGTTTTAGGGGGTTTTCTCATTTTACAGAGTCGAAGATCAACTTTTCGAATATTTTTGCGATTTCTACATATTTTCCACTAAAATACGCATTGTTTGCCTTCTTAAACATTAAAATCCTTCAATCCAATCAGAAGTTATGACATTTTAAAGATACGCACGAAATTTTGAAGTGACACGTTTGGTCTGAAATTATATTTTCGGTAAGGAATTTTTTCCTTGAAAACACGTAGGAATTCGGGGGTATGTCTATTGACCAAAAATGCTTGCAATTGATCCCTGCAACTGAAAATAATTTTTCCAAAACGATTTGAAATTGTTTTTTTTTCATCGAAAAATTTAGGCATCTAATAAGATTTTCAGTAAGGAATTTTTTCCTTGAAAACACGTAGGAATTCGGGGGTATGTCTATTGACCAAAAATGCTTGCAATTGATCCCTGCAACTGAAAATAATTTTTCTATAACGATTTGAAATTTTTTAATTTTGTCGAAAAATTTCACACATTCTCGAATTTTTTTCTTGAAAGTGGGTAGAATTTCGAGAGTATGTCTAATGACCAGAAATTATTGTAATTGACCCCCGCAACCGAAAATAATTTTTTCAAAACGATTTGAAATTTTTATTTTCCGTCGAAAAATTTTACATCTTGATTTTTTTTCTCGAAAGTGAATAGGAATTCGGGGGTATGTATATTCATAAAAAATGATTGCAATTGATCCCTGCAATTGAAAATAATTTTTCCAAAACGATTTGAAATTTTTAAATTTAATTGTTAATAACTTTTTAACGAAGCCTCAGTCAAGAAATTGATATTCTTGATTTTCGTCTAATTTTAGCCTCTAGAATCCGTCATTAAAATATTTCCCAGGGGTGGCCGAACACCCTGTATACTAAAGCTAAAGAAAGGAAGAGGACATGAAGATGACTGACCTAGGTGAACTCTACCCTTGTTGACAAAATGAACAATGATAGACTTTGGCCATAAGGGCTTGTAATCTAGGCGACTAAAAGGTGATGAGCCATACATTGATAAAGAGGTTGGTCATCCAACACATCCTCCTTGTTGGATTATTAATAATCATTTACGAAACTGAATCTAACAGTGAGAAGCACTGTTTGCATACGAAGACCGTTTTGGCACTATCGAATCTAGGGGCCTAATGTATAGTATATAGCAATCGAGGGGTCGGTCGAGCGCTTGTGAGAGCGCGACCCCTCTGGTGGCGAGCATGGGAGGCGACTCCACACAAACTATACAATACATATGCATTTATCCCGTTACAAAAAACCCAAATCTCTGGCTAAACTATCGATGGTATGCCAAAAATCTATTGAATCTTTGTGTTCCTCTCCTCGAGATCTACAATTTAAAAAAAAAGGAATTCGATCCGGCAACTTCGAAATTTTAAACTTAGTCATTCTTTTCAAAAATGGCTGGCCATAAAAGTCTAGTATTTTACAGATTACGTTCAACTCCGTCAAATCTGGTTCAAATCCCAGGTTTGCAGGTCGTGACCTCCCTCCGAACCTTGCAATAGTCTCACTTTTAGTTATAAAAGAGAATATACTGCTTTTTCACCCAATTCCAATACTCCTCGATCCAAGATGATCGATCCAGTAATCGATCACCAGGCGGTTGGCGAATAAAAAAATGGCCTCCATGCAACCGAGTACCATTCGCGAAAACTTAAAAACACGCCGAGCGTCCCATATTTTTCCGCGAACCAGGAAGCAGTAACGCGTCCCGCGCGGTTGATAGCGACGTTAATTCTTCGTTACTCTTTCTACGCGGCCCGAGGAGATATCAGGGGAGCGAAGGCGTCGTTAAACATTTTTCATTTCCGGAAGATGCGGACGGCCTCGACTCCGAAGTCTCGCGCCAGCGATTTATCGTCCGCGCGGCAAATACATAATCTATCACGGCAGATAAGCCCGGATTAGTTCCCTTAAGTCTTATCCGAACCTCGTATCTCGCCGGTGTGTGCAACGACGAACATTCTACCTGGTGTTGCCGGGATCCCTCCACCTCCCCGTCGACCGGATCGCGCGTTGTCGCTTTCCGCGCGAGCCTGTAATCCCCTCGCGCGGAAAGAAAACGCAGAACAACGCTTTTTCCCCCCGCGCGCGATACCGAAACTTTCGCCGCCGGCCGAGCAAAACCGTCTAATTAATTAACTAATTAACGCGGAGCGCGGTAACCGCGTCCGAAAATAATGGCGGCTACTCTGTTGCTCGTAGCCCGGGGCCCTCGAAACGCCGCTCGAACCGTGAAATGGAAATCGAGATGCTGGAACAACAAACTGTCACGCCCACGCTGATAACGGTTCCGGGATTCGTCCGCCGTTCTCTCGTTTATTCGTTTATTTGTTTGCTTTAACGATGAAGGGGATGAACTGTTCGGTAGCTTCCTAAGGTGGAGCGTTTGGTATGCGAAGACAAAAAGTTTAAAGGAATTACGCGCGTATCTCTGGCGAAGTTGCTTTTACGCTTCGAAATCTGCGAGACCACATTCCGGTGGGGAAATATTGACACTGAGTCGCGCGTGTGCTTCCACGAAAATTGCAACACGCGTAATCTTCGAATGCCTGATTTCGCCATCGCGTTCAACTCGCTGCGCGACAGCGATCCAAAGCGATCGAACGCGAGCACGCAACGAGAGCTTGCGGATTTCTGCATCTTCGAAGAACCTTGGCTGAAGAAGCGACGAGATATGGAGGACGATAATTCGGTGTAAACGAACCGGGGGCATCGTTTATCTGTTCGTCGCGTCGCCGTTGTGTAAACGGGACCGAACTCCTGACCGGAAGAGACCAATTAATTTAAGCGCTCGGTGGGCGGTTAATAGGGGTAAGTGCCTGCAGCCCCGTAACCTCTATTCTCCGCTAAACATCCCCGAGTCTGTTCGACTATGTAGAACAAGCGGCCCGTTTATTGCTCTAAACAATTTACGCGGTATTATGCGATGCTCGTTTACATTTAATGCACCGAACGAAACGTAATTATACTCGAGGAATCCGTGCGACGAGAATTAATAGAATTGAAACTTCGAACGCGAAGGGGAAGCCATAATCGAACGATCCCGGCACGAAACCGATATCAGAATGGCGTTGCAATTGCAGGAAGTTGCGGTACGCGAATCCGTGAAACGTTCGAGCGGTAGAAAAAGGCGGGGGTGATTAGGGTACGAAAGGAAATTCAAGGTTGAGACGGCGATGGAAGAAGCACGCGCGAACGTGTGGGTAGGTAAGGTCACGCGAGGCGTGCAGAAATAAAAGAAAAGAGGAATCTCGCAGGGAATGAAAGCAAGCCGGCGAGAACCGCGGGAAGGTAATGGCGGTGGGTGGTGGTTGGTGGTTGCTGCGCCATGAACTTTAGTGGCTATATCGATTGTGTGTGCACCCGTGGAGCCAACCCCAGGCGCCTTCTGGTCTGTCGCCCTTGACTCCCGTTTCCAGACGACGACAGTTCCAAAAAGAGCACACGCGAAACGGGGACGGGAACAAAGACGACCCGAAAACGAGGCAACCAGGAGGGGTGGCGAGATCCGAAAATAGAAAGAAACGCGGCAAAGGATGGCTCCGGATATCAAAGGAAAACTCTATATACAAGTTGTTCGACAAACTGCTGTAATTTTTCGGCGAAAACAGAAAGATTTCAAATCGTTCTGGAAAAATTATTTTCAGTCGCAGGGGACAATTACAATAATTTCTGGTCATTAGATATACCCTCGAAATCCTACCCACTTTCAAGAAAAAAATTCGAGAATGTGTGAAATTTTTCGACAAAATTAAAAAATTTCAAATCGTTATAGAAAAATTATTTTCAATCGCAGGGGACAATTACAATAATTTCTGGTCATTAGACATACCCTCGAAATCCTACCCACTTTCAAGAAAAAAATTCGAGAATGTGTGAAATTTTTCGACAAAATTAAAAAATTTCAAATCGTTATAGAAAAATTATTTTCAATCGCAGGGGACAATTACAATAATTTCTGGTCATTAGATATACCCTCGAAATCCTACCCACTTTCAAGAAAAAAATTCGAGAAAGTGAAATTTTTCGACAAAATTAAAAAATTTCAAATCGTTATAGAAAAATTATTTTCAATTGCAGGGATCAATTGCAAGCATTTTTGGTCATTAGATATACCCTCGAAATCCTACCCACTTTCAAGAAAAAAATTCGAGAATGTGTGAAATTTTTCGACAAAATTATAAAATTTCAAATCGTTATAGAAAAATTATTTTCAGTTGCAGGGATCAATTGCAAGCATTTTTGGTCAATAGACATACCCCCGAATTCCTACGTGTTTTCGAGGAAAAAATTCCTTACCGAAAATATAATTTCAGGCCAGAAACGTCACTCGAAAATTTCGTACGAATATTTAAAACGTCATAACTTCTGAACGGATTGGACGATTTTAATGTTCAAAAAGGCAAACAACGCGTATTTTAATGGAGAATATGTAGACATTCTAAAAATATTCGAAAAGTTGTTCCTTAACCCCGTAAAGTGAGATAACTCCCCTAAAACTGGCCCAATTTTCAAACAGCCATAACTCCTACAATAGTGAATATATTTCAGTGAAACTTTTTTCTGAAGCAGAGCACATGGGCACCTACAAAAAAGTATTAGACAACTTTTTTGAAGAGCGTCAAACAAATGTATCAAAAATGAAAAACAAATTTTAAAGAAAAATCGACAGGGGGTAGCTGATGAAATTTTTCGGCGAAAAAAAAAAATTTCAAATCGTTCTGGAAAAATTATTTTCAGTCGCAGGGGTCAATTACAATCATTTTTGGTCAGTAGACATATCCCCGAATTCCTACGTGTTTTCGAGAAAAAAATTCCTTACCGAAAATATAATTTCAGGGCAGTCATGTCGCTCCAAAATTTCGCGCGTATCTTTAAAATGTCATCACTTCTGAACGGATTGAAGGATTTTAATGTTTAAAAAAGCAAACAACGCGTATTTTAGTGGAGAATATGTAGAGATTATGAAAATGTTGGAGAAGTTGTTCCTTAACCCCGTAAAGTGAGATAACCCCCCTAAAACTGGCCCAATTTTCAAACAGCCATAACTCCTACAATAGTGAATATATTTCAGTGAAACTTTTTTCTGAAGCAGAGCACATGGGTACCTACAAAAGTGTATTAGACAATTTTTCTGCGCAGTGCCAACCAAATTTATTAAAAATGGAAAACGTATTTTTAAGAAAAATCGACAGGTGGTAGCTGTTGAAATTTTTCGACGAAAAAGAAAAATTTCAAATCGTTCAGAAAAAATTATTTCCGGTTGCGGGGGTCAATTACAATAATTTCTGGTCATTAGATATACCCTCGAAATCCTACCCAATTTCTAGAAAAAAAATTCGAGAAAGTGAAATTTTTCGACAAAATTAATAAATTTCGAATCGTTATAGAAAAATTATTTTCAATTATGGGGTTCAATTACAATAATTTTTGGTGAATAGACATACCCCCGAAATCCTACCCACTTTCAAGAAAAAAATTCGAGGAAGTGTGAAATTTTTTGACGGAAAAGAAAAATTTCAAATCGTTTTCGAAAAAATATTTTCAGTTGCAGGGGTCAATTACAATAATTTTTGGTGAATAGACCTACCCCCGAAATCCTACCCTCTTTCTAGAAAAAAATTCAGTACAGGCGAAACTTTAAACGTGAATAACTTTTTAACGAAGCCTCCATCAACAAATTGATATTCTTGATTTTCGTCTTGTTTTGGCCTCTAGAATCCCCCATTAAAATTATTCCCAGGGTTGGCCGAACATCCTGTATGATTGAAATAACGCGCATAGGTAGACGTGTTTCAATTCTTGTTCTCTGTCATAACTAATTTTGAATATTGTATACACAGGTAGAGAAAGCAAGGTGAAAGGGTGAGGATCGTCGGGTTCCCGTTTTGCAACACTAAATTATTAATGATCTCACCGACAGAGCGCATCGTATCTCGGGACTAATGGTCTCTAATCACTGGCCAAGGCCTTCGCGTAGCGCGCCGCTCTTTCATTACCGATTACGTAAATCTAATCAGGATGAAATTAAAATCCGGACGAACGTCGACCAAGTTGTACCGAATAACATCGAAAGATCTTGCCATCGACTGGGAAATCCGTTCGAAAGGTGGCCCCGGGAATCTTCCCAGCGATTATTCGCGGTGCCCGGATGGGGAACTGCTCCTCACGAGGTCAATTAGTCCGTTAATCAACGACTCGGCTCGCGTATCGCGTTATTATGCGCGACACTTTCGAAGCTATTTCGAATTCGCCGCACGGGATAATAAATGGTGCTTCGTTCGCCTAGGCACGGTGCGCGAGAGGCACAGAAATCGAACTTGCTCCGATACAAGCTAAAATAAAAAAAAAAGTATCAGCTTCCGACGGTTAGGAAATCGTGTGCTCTGTACGCGATTTACGACCCTGGTAAATACGAAATCGATGAGGGCTGCGTCCGGTGACTTCCCTTGGAAAAAGACGATCGATCGGAGCAGTTCGTCGTGCAGTTCCTGGTCAGAACCGGGAAAAGAAGGCGGATGATCATAACCGCGGTCGTAATTCAAAGCTAGTAACGCTAGGAACGACAGATACGATCAACCCGTCGCTGAAACGAGCTCGAGTAGGAAACGAAGACGAGTAAAACGGACGCGCCAGCATAAATCCCGTGGAATCCTCGCAGCGGTATTCGCGCCAGACTCGGAACGATCCGCGTGTCTCCGGAAAAATCGGCTCGGAAGGCAACCGCCGGGAACAAGCATCGGCGAACGGGCAAGAACCAACGCAAGAAAACGTATCGAATGACCGACGGTGATCGTAATCCACCGGGAAGCGCCAAGAAATTTGCGACAGATTATTTTACAGGCGCCAATCGCCCGTTCCTTGGAGCATCTCTAGCCGGGATCGAACGATCGTTTCTCTATCTCAATTTCATGGGACCTCGATCAAAATACGATTATGAAATACAGTCGAATTACGTCGATTCGAGAACCTCTGCAAGTCCAAGTACAGCGATATAGCGAGGTCGTAATTACACTACCTTTTTTCATTTTCTACATGCATATATCATAAGCAGGTAAATTAGCTATTAAAGACTCGTGTATTTCCGTCAATTCACTTGTTTCGGGAGCGGAAACGTGTAAACTGTGACGCCTACT
Source organism: Colletes latitarsis (assembly GCF_051014445.1). Lineage (NCBI taxonomy): Eukaryota > Metazoa > Arthropoda > Insecta > Hymenoptera > Colletidae > Colletes > Colletes latitarsis. Next base: position 25,321,108 of record NC_135141.1, on the reverse strand, counting down.
CGAGTTTGTGACCTCGCTGTATCGTGGCCCGTACTATACATCTAGCTTTTTTGCACGTTAGATCGAGATTCGAATATCTTGAGATGCCCGATCGGTAGAGGGTCAGAAGGCACCAGAGATCCTCGGTAATAATTCGATCGGGGGTCGTGCACGGTATCGTAAAACGTCTCGTTACCCGGCGACACAAAAATCGTCGTCGAAAAGCAACACGAGCGTAACGAATCGCGTCGTTCCCCGGCGACTGCTCGGACGTTTTATCTCTCTCCGGTTACCCGGCGACGACGATTTCGTCGCTACTCTCGTATATCAGGGGTCCGTGCTTCGTGTGGGAGCGTCTAGAGCCGCGAAGATAAGTAATGCACAGTTTGCTCGGTGCTGGAGAGTTACGGAGGCAGGACACCTTCGGTGTACGGGAGAGCGGAGAAAAAGGATCAACGAGAGAGGAGAAGCGAACCGAGAGGGAGAATCGAAAAGGACGCCGTGCAGGACTCTGCCTCGGCGAGGGCTTCGAACCGTGGCTCCGTCGGATCGAGCTATATAAGTCCTCGACGACCTTGCTGCTTTTTCAATGCAAGGACGACGTTCACCCGGTAAAGCGACAGCGACGGAGAACGAAGATACAGGAAGGAGACGGAAACCAGCCTATCGGCGGACCTTCGACGTTCGCGTGAGACGCTGCGCGAGTCCTCAGGACTATATCACCGACCGAGCGTCCTTTTGGTCCTTGCACCCGACGCGGAACCGAGACGATACGACCCACTGCATCCTGGAAAGGCGAATAGGATCCGCAAAGGGGAATTTGGAGCGAAAAATTTGTGAAAATTCTTTCCTCTACGGAGCCACGAAGATGAAACATCGCTGATCACGAGGATAGCGTGTTAATGAACTGGCTGGAAGGAAGGGTTAAATCAGAACCTTCCCTTAAAGGAACTAACGACTCCGGCGAGCATATTATTAGAGAAATACCCCTTTGGGAAGACTGCGGCGTATCAGACCGCGATCGAAGACGCGTAATTGGAGACCAGGCGAGCGGCAAAGCAGCCCTCTCCGAACTAAGTCACAGCTACGCGGTCTAACCAAACGGAATACATATTGTAGCCACGGAATCAGCCGGCAGGCAGAGACCTTTGCCACGGCGCGGGTTTACGAGTGGACGGGAAGGGCTATAGCTCATTAACCCTTCAGGCCCGCACCACTATGCCTGCCTATGCATCTTAGCCACCGACCAAACTCTCTTCCTTGTATGCTTATGTTTATGAATGAAACGCTATTGCCGAAGGCACCGTTGCACAATAACAACCGTGCAGTATAACGTCTATTTTTCCTACAGGTTTTCTATTAACACGTTCACTGCCAGATCAACGCCGTATAATATTCTGCACATGTGAAATTTTGATTTTATGCCATTGTAAGCTTTTTTTATAGGATTTCCAACATATTAGTATCATAATGGTAAATCATGTCACCCGTATATGACGTGGTAGTCAAAGTGTTAAATAATCGATTGGAACCTAATTGGAAGATCGTGGAACGAAAACGACGGACGTTTTGTTTTTGTTTCCGATTGGAAAAGCTACCATCGATCGGCGAACGGTATATTTCGCCCGACTAATGGATTCTAAGTGAACATTTGGCGAGGGGCGCCGCGCGGGAAGATTCTTTGGCTGTTCGTTTTGTATTCCAGGCAATTACTCGCGCCACGACGCCGCGACGTACAAACGATACTTGGCGCGAGCTGCCCGTTTTTCTCTCCTCGTTAAACCCCGCGCGTACGTCATCCTCGCGCCTCGTCCGTTCGCGCGAGAAATATTCAATTACGAAAAAGCCGCCTCGAGCGGGTCGAGTAACGTCGTCGCCTCTGTCCTCGACCCGCGCCATCCCCGATGGGAGCTTCGACGACGCGAAAAAAGAGTACTTTTCGAGAGGTAACGACGCAAATCCCCGAACGGCGAGCTCGTTAAAATAATACTATGAAGAATCGCGGAATTAGCAATAATCAAATTTGCCCGCAACGAGAGCTTTATTACCCATATTAAGCGATGCAAAGCCTCGGTCGAGTTTAACGGCGCATTAACGTCGAAATGGCCGCACTCTCGCCGACGACAAAGGTACCCTCTTGGAATTTATATCGCCCTTACATTGTGCTCCGACACGCCGCAGAAAACAGATTCGAAAATAATAATATGTTTCCACGCTTGTTCTGATCTAAAAAGTTACTAGGTTTATTGGCCTTAACGAGCAAACGATAAATCTTTCCAACCCCTATAAGGGGTTAGTCGTTCCCTTGTAAAAGAAATCGAACAATTTCGCGTCCATAAATCCGGCGGCGAAGACCGTGGCGCCATTTAATTTCCGTTGAATTCGAAGGTCTCGGCGGCCATCTTAGCGAGTCCATTTTGCTTACTGAAAAAAGTAACGTTTCGGCCCCGATTTAATTTCTGCATTATCGAAGACTTCGACGCTTAAACTCTCGTCTCTGGGTTGCGAAACAACTTCGAGGATTAATCCCGAGCGAATTGGCGGCTAACTTCGCCGATCCACCGACCCAGTTCGCGATCCACGGCGCACGCGACCAAGAATTAACGATGTATCGACTCTGGGAACTCCATTCTGTGCGGCTGGTATCGCTGACAATGAGCGATCCGGGGAATTGTTCAGGAAATACTAGGCCATCCCCGTAAGTTCGTCCTCGTCGAACTAACGAGGCCATTCGGTCGACGAGGTCGTTAACACAATGTAAATAAATTAACGTAAAGATAAAATACGACGTAAATCTCTCTTTGGGGCCCGACGAACACGATAGACCCAGAGTGGGGGAAGTAGAGCGCTGCACGGTGGGGGTAGGCGCGTCCAGCGACCTTGAGCGGCCAATATTTCCGCGCGAAGCTCGATTAAGCGCCGTTCACACGCGCGACGCTGGTCCGTCGTGCAATGCAACCGATTTATTTACCGAAATTCGTGCCTTTCGAGGCACGACCGACGACTTTCTCGCGCACCTTGCGTAAACGACGCGCGAATACATTAAAGCCAGCGGGAAACCCGCGGCAAAGGAGGGCCGAAGCAGCGGGAGCTTGCGAAGCTTCCGCGGACGAAGAGAAACGGCCAGATTGAATCGGATTTCCAGCATAATTAATCGCGGCGCGCAGCGGGGATGGAAAAATACGATCGACCGTCTTTCTTCCACCATTCCGCTGTCCCTGTCTCGATCTCGCGGTCGCTATAGTCTATGCACGCAGTGGTATATCAGCATTAGAGGCAGAACACGTTCTCGAGGACTTGGCATTTGCCGAGGAAAAGGTGAACGTATGAAATCGTTCGTGCCACGGATCGGTACGCCGCCGCGGAGACCGATCTCGACCAATCGGGACCTTCGCGCGGGACGAGGAGGGGCGATCGAAGGTGAGGACGATTAATCCTCCCGCGCGAGTGATTATTTCGTAAGGCGAAGGACGATAAAGGTCGACTCCGACCGCATTCGCAATCGGTTGCGCCGGAGCGAGACTCGCAGACTCGTCTGCCGATGCATTCGCCATATTGGTCACTTCTATTACGTTCGAAGACAGCTCAAGCTCGTACCAAAGCGAATTGTTACGGAAGAAATGCAATTTCGTACTGTGGCACTCTTAAAAATCACGTGACGAAACGTCCTAGCAAAAGCGGCCGAGATCGAACCCGTTCGTCGCGGTTTCGAGGGAATTCATCGGTGAAACCTTCACGGTGACGCGAGAAAGCGCGACAATTAACCGCCATTTTCGGATCAATGCTCTCTCGCGCGAGTCTTTCACTATATCGCATCCGCGATCGGCTCGGAACATCGCCGACTTTTACTTTCCGCTTCTGCCGCTCTGTCGCGTTTCGTCTCGTTACGCTCGATCGGAAAGTCCCCCGTTGATTGCCTTCTGAAAAGGTCCGTTTCGACCGGCTGACCAGCTTATCGCGACTATACACCGGGGGAACTGGAGCGAAGTATCATTGCCCCACACTTTCCGTCGCCTTTTGACCGAATTGCCCGCCCACATCGCCTCCTGCAGTCAATTTTACATCGATCACGTGTAAAACATTGGAGAAGTTCCCTCGTGTTCCCAAACAAACGCAACCATAAGACCATGAGTAGACTCCCACAAGTTCATGGAGCCCTATAACCTGCACTTAAAGTCTTTGTTAGTGTCTGTAACGTTTATGTAGATGTGTTATTGTGGTTTTCCTTGGGTTAGAGCTCGTTTACATGCATCATGCGACGAGTGCTGTGGTTGGTTAGTTGATGATTAGTCTGGCAGTTTGTATTCGTATCTTTAGTGGTATATCTTCGGGGTCATAATTCCCTAGGGTCGCTAGGGGGTTTGGATGCTGGGAGTTAGTAACTTAGGCTACGCCAGTCAGCTTCATCATGCAACGAAGCAATTGTATGGTAGCGCGTTTTATTTAGTATGATGTGTTGTACGATTTGGATTTTGGATATGTGTGTTGTTGCTGCGGCTTTTGTAGAGCCGGATTTTTAAGTCTGATGGAAGTGGACTATTTCGTGCTAGAAATGGGTATAGTGTGCAGAGTACTCCGATGCCTTTGCGAGCCCCGTCTTTGGTGTTGAACTGCCATTTTAGTTTGTTGTCGAACCGGATGCCCAGGTATTTTGCTTTAGTGGACCAGTTAATGGGGTGGTTATTTATTGTGAGAGTGTCGGGATTGTGGAGTCTTTTGGGAGTGAAGATAGTAGCTTCTGTTTTAGTGGGATTTACTGTCAGTTTCAGAGGAGTAGACTGCGGGGTGTTCGGCCACCCCTGGGAAAAATTTTAATAGAGCATTCTAGAGGCCAAAATAAGACGAAAATCAAGAATACCAATTTCTTGACGGAGGCTTCGTTAAAAAGTTATTAACAATTAAATTCAAAAATTTCAAATCGTTCTGCAAAAATTATTTTCGGTTGCGGGGGTCAATTACAATCATTTTTGGTGAATACACATACTTCCGAAATCCTACCCACTTTCTAGGAAAAAATTCGAGGTGTGAAATTTTTCGATGGAAAAAAAGAATTTCAAATCGTTTTGAAAAAATTATTTTTAGTTGCAGGGGTCAATTGCAAGCATTTTTGGTCAACAGACATACCCCCGAAATCCTACTCAGTTTCGAGAAAAAAATTCCTTACCGAAAATATAATTTCTAGCCAGAAATATCTGCCCGAATTTTCATGCGAATCTTTAAAACGTCATAACTTCTGAACGGATTGGACGATTTTAATGTTCAAAAAGCCAAACGCCGCGTATTTTGATGGAGAATATGTAGAAATTCTAAAAATATTCGAAAAGTTGGTCCTTGACCCCGCAAAATGAGAAAAACCCCATAAAAATGGTCCAATTTTCAAACAGCCATAACTCCTACAATTGTGAATATATTTCGATGAAACTTTTTTCTGAAGTAGAGCTCATGGGTACCTACAAAAAAGTATTAGACAACTTTTCTGTAGGGTGTCAAACAAAATTACTAAAAACGAAAAAGGAATTTTTAAGAAAAATCGACAGGGGGTTGGCGCTTAAATTTTTCGACGAAAAAAAAAATTTTTAATTAATTCTAAAAAAATTGTTTTCGGTTCCGGGGTTCAATTGCAAGCATTTTTGGTCAACAGACATACCCTCGAAATCTTGCGCATTTTCGAGAAAAAAATTTAGTACGGTCGGAACTTTAAACGTTAATAACTGTTCAACAAAGCCTTCATCAACAAATTGGTATTCTTGATTTTCGTCTTATTTTAGCCTCTAAAATCCCCTATTAAAATTTTTCCCAGGCGTGGCCGAACACCCTGTATCGAATAGGATGGAACCTAGGACTGATCCCTGTGGTACCCCTGTATGTAGTAGTCTGAGAGAGGAGAGGGAGCCGTTGTGAGAGACTTTAATGTACCTGTCGGTGAGGTAGCTGTAGACTATTTTAATTAGATGTGTGTTGAGGTTAATTTGGTGGGGTTTAAGAAGAAGGCCATTGTGTCAGACGGTGTCGAAGGCCTTTTGGGGGTCTAGGACTAACTTGGTCAATGTTATGCCCCACGATTTTATACCTATTTCAAAATATATGGAGATTCTATGTAGCCAATCAGTCCTCAGACATTCGAAATCCCACTCACTGAGGGTGGTAGAGTTCGGTGCTTAACGGCTTAAGAGTACGTCAATTTGCTTTGTACCATAAGGTACTTGCCAAATTGCTAATCAAGTAATTTAACACTAGGTTTACGGTACGCGTCAATTTGACGCATTCAGATTCTAAACTTAACGTTATAGGACTCATAAATATTATTTGTTAGCAATTTATGTTGAATTGAATTGATGTAACGATATGGATGTATCCTCTAATTAAAAGAAAAACTGCATTTTAATGCAACTGTCAACGAGTGTTCGTAAACCTAGCGTTAAACTAATATTAAACTAAATGAGGTGTATAAATGTTGGAATTCCCAACACCATGCGTACCAAAGATTGGGTGGAAATATTTCGTACGAGGACACCCAGAAGAGCCTCTGAAATAGCTTATTTTAGACACGTGGCCTTTGGCTGAGAAATCCTGGCCCCTGACCCGAGAGGACAATGCTCCGAAATCTTGTCTGGCGCTTTGTGAGCGGCCGGGAGGTCGAAAAGCGTGCGGAGCATGTGACGTTCGCGCTTTCCTCGCGTCGCGTTGGGAAATATTCAAGGACGCAGTCGAGTCGACGGAAGATCGTCCGGAGCTTCCTGTCCTTTGAGGAACGGTCGCGTTCATAAATCGAACAGGGTCGTGAAATCTTTTATTGGCCGACCACCGTGGAGGGCGAGACGTTTAAAATAGACGCGAAAGTCAAGGCGAGGGCAAGGGAGGCGAGAAGATCGACCGGGCGGGAAAGCAAAGGGAGAAAACGAGGAGAGGGGGATGGGGGATCGCAGTAAGTTACGGTAATGGCGAGGCATCGGTAAGTTATGTCAGGATGACGAGAAAGAAAGGAAACGCGAGGAAGAAACCGGCCTCGGCAAATAGACGGGATCGACGGGGAAGAAGAGGACGCGACGAATGCCGAGGAAACGAAGGATGTCGGCCATTGGCAGGTTCGAGGGAACGGGGAACCACCGGAACCGGAGTGAAAAAGTACAAGATGGCTACCCAAAATTCCTTCGCGATTATTTACGCTCGACAAAAATGAACGGTAAATCGACGCGACGCGAGACAACGTCTCTATTCGATAGCCCTCCGCCGGAAGATCCCCGTTTAAGTGCAGGTTACTCGATCCAGGGATCGATCGTGTTCCCTGGAAGGTGCAGCGAGAGTACTCGTTACATGCTGATTTATTGGCTATTTTGATTCGAAATTTCTGTCGCGTCGAGCGAGTGAATAAGTAAAAAGGGTGATTGTACACACGGTTCGGAGAAAGGGGATGGAAATGCCGTGAAAACGGCGTCGGGTGGCTCGACAGGAACAAAGGGCGCAGGAAGCCGGAGAAAGCGAAGGACAGCGAGAAGATATAAGGGACAGGGACGCCGCGGGGGGGAGGGGGGCCCTCTGCGACTTTGGAGAACTCATTTGCGAGAATCGTAAAACGATTACTGCCCGCTGCCTCGCTCGGCGGCGAGAGTCAAACAAGAAATTGCATAAAATCGCTGTCGGCCGTACCCGGGGGACGAGAGCAAAAACCGCCACGGAAGAAAGAGGATTCCTAGAGGACCAGGGGGCGGAGGGTAGGGGGTCGATGCGTCGACCGAGATCTCGGAATAAACGTCGCGAATATGGATCCGGGGCGGAGAAACGTGGAAAACAATAACGAGGTCTCTCGTAAAGGGAAGATAGCAAGGCGGACGCTAAAAATGGCCGCGAGATAAAGGAACGAGAGGACGAATGGAATGCGAAAGGGGCTCTGAAACGAGGTCGGAAAAAGGCTGGGTATTTTATTGTTATCGCCACCTTTCGAAACGAAACTGAGACGCGAAATTTCTCGATCTGTCTATCCTTTTTCTTGGCGTAGCTCTTAGTAGCGTTTCACACGCCTGATAATATCGCGAGAAGGCAATTTTCTCTCGCGTCGTTTGGAATAGTCCGGTTAATGTACGAAATCGATTCTGAGTTTAATAATCGGTAGCATCGTCCCTTAGGAGGAAGCCTATTTTCTCCGCAGGGGCTCGTTATCCTCGCGTGTCGCTGTAAGGTCACGATCGCGCTTGCACGCGTTTCTCGTCCCCGGTGCAAGTTCTTCCGGTCGTTCGAGCTTTTCCCATCTTTCCCGGTCGCTTTCACTCTCGCCTGGGAAACGAGTCAAGTGCGTCGCAGATCGATAGCAACGAACGCCGCGCAAGGTCGCGCGTGCTTCCTGCCCAACCGCTTCCGGTTTGCTCTGCCCCCTCCCGTCCCTCGTAAGTCGCCAAAACTGCCACTTGCTCGGTAATTTCGGGCTTAAAAATTGTATCTACGCTTTCTTAACGCTGTACCCAACGTATCTGACACGAAAAAATATTGCTCCCGGTCACCAGTGACCACCACAATTTACTAAGAGCTACGTATCGAGCAATTTCCACGCCAGTGCTCGTCCGTGGACGAAAATAATTATTAAAATGTAAAATTCGCGACTGTAGAAAGTTTGGCGCGGATCGTTCGGCGCTGTTTGGAAAAGTTATCGCTTTCCATCGCTTGAATTTATTCATGAGCGACAAACGGGAGCACCGGTCGTTCGCCGTGCGACGCGTCGCTGCTCGAGAATGGGCTTACAAGATTTTCTCGACGCAGTGGGACCTTGAATTCGCGTTTACAACGCCGTTCGCCGCGACACGGATGCCTGATAATTCCATTCCGGACGCGACCGTTCCGAGAAATAAAAACTTTCCTTCGTTCGTCGTCGGTTCCGCATCTTTTTCTCTTCCTTCTCTCATCCTCGTGCAAACATACGCCAACCACCAGTCGCAGAAGCTCGCGGTCGGGCAAACTTTACTCCCGAATAACCAATATAAATTTTAGATTCGTTCGTAAACTATTATATAGGCTCTTCGTGCCTTCCATCGCCTCGGAGGTCGGTTTTACCCTAAGCTCGACGACTTTGATAAACGTGGAATTTCTAAATAAATTGTCCAAACGGTGCAACTTTGTATATCGATAGTTTATTTTCTAGATTTGGACCTGGACCGTTTTCCAACTATAGCGGTAGAGCCCATTTAGTCTGACGATTCTCTCCAATTTTTATCGACATGATTACATAAGCATGGTATGCGTTTAAACCCTTCAGATCATGAAAAACCTGTGTTTGGTGTATGAATTTTGTTTTTCTTGCTTTTACGATAAAAATCGTACAATGTGTTGTCAAACTCGTATGAAATGATTATCTACTTTTTATATTTATTTATAAGTGAGATGTAAATATATGTGAAAATAAACATTTATAACTATAACAGTATGTTATTTATTTGTAACAGCCAACTTTTTTCATGATATTAAAAATTTTAATTAAAAAATAAGCGAAAAAAAGTACATATGCATTTATCCCGTGACAAAAAACTCAAATCTCTGGCTAAACTATTGATGGTACGACAAAAATCTATTGAATCTTTGTGTTCCTCTCGTCGAGATCTACAATTTAAAAAAAAAAACGTCTAGTATTTTACAGATTAGATTTAAACATCAGCCCCTAAAACTCTACCAAATTTGATTCAAATCCCTGGTTGACAGATCGTGGCCTCCCCTTGTGAGTTTGAGCGATCGCGTTCTGGCTAGTGTTCTACCGCGAAATTTCTAAATAAACTGTCCGAACGGAGTAACTTTCTATATGGAAGCGAAGTCTGTTTGCATAAATACATATTCCATAAAGTCTGGAAGAGCGTCGCGATATTTTGATAATGTACCCGAAACGATAGGCGTAAAAATGGCCTCCAGGACTGGCGAGTTGCGTCCGGAAAGGAGACATCGTCAACGGAGTAGCTTAACGCGGTGTACGCGCGCGATAGGCCGGGAATACGCGGATCTATTAAAGCGGAATACGCTCGGGGAGATCGAGCAGCGGGCGAGAATCGACGTCGATCGCGAACATCGAACGCAGGATCGCGGACAATATCGTTTGGCCGGCGCTTATTGCGATGGTAGCCTCTTTCATAGCGTCCTATCGCGATCCTACGGTGCTTCCTTTTACGAAACCCATTTCCAGCAAGCTCGCGTTTACATGTAAATCAAACGCGCATACCATTCGACCGGCCACTTACATTGGAACACTATTCCCTCGGATATACATAGTTTGACCAGCTATCAAAGTCAAAGGAGGCCTAAAGTAATCTGATTCACGCGGAACTGGCCGGCCACGGTTGTTGTTTAACGGTGTCGAGCTATCGCGACGGTCGATTATAAATTCCTCGCCGCGCGTACCGCATATTATCGGAGATTAACCCTCGAGATTAATCCTTTACCGCTCTGGTCGGCGAACTGTAGTTGCATCAAACTAGCCACGTAGAAGCCTCGAGGCAGCTTTGAGTTCGAACCTTTCAGCCTCAATCCCCAAAGCTTGCATCCTAACCACGTCGCTTACCCAACATTCGAACCATCTGGAGCTCCCAATTTCGACGATTTTTCTTTTCACGTTCTAGATACAACCTGATTGTACAGGGTGTTGAAAAAATTTTAATGGGAGATTCTAGAGACCAAAATAAGACGAAAATCAAGAATACCAATTTGTCGATGGAGGCTTCGTTAAAAAGTTATTAACGTTTATAGTTCAGTCTGCGAACAGCTGCGTGCGCGTGACAGTGGTTCTCACTCACAAAACTGTATGGCTGTCGATACGTCACTAAGAGAACTTTAATCGTTAATAACTTTTTATCGAAGCCTCGATCGACAAATTGATATTCTTGATTTTCGTCTTATTTTGGCCCCCAGAATCTCTCGTTACAATTTTTCCCAGGGTTGACCGAACACTCTATATTTTGCGCCAAGGGTTCGATCAACGAAATGATAAGCAAACGGAGCACGAGTGTTTCAAGCTAATAATTAATTTATCACGTCCGTTGAGCCTCTGGTAAAATCGTAACGTTAAGCCCCCGGAGGTATCGCGATTCCGCAGGATTCTAGCGTTTACGGCTCGAGCCGAGAGCCTATTTTAACAACGTCGCGTCAAACTGCACGCTGGCTCGTGAAATCGGAGATTCGCCGTGATCTCGACAATGTCGTGTACGGGAACGCGGGATTAGAGAAATTCCAGTACGGTGAAAAAATGATGGCTCGCCAAGGAGGAAACTTCGAAGCTGTCTTCTACGCCCATCCGACGCGGGGCCTCCCGAGCGAACAAGACATTGTCGCTCGTTCGTTTTGCTCGTGCACGCTCGTTCGACGATCGTAGTCGACGGGACGCTCGACCGGGGGATCGATGGATCATCGTGCGCCTGACTCTCGATGGAAATGCCCGCCGCGAGAAAATCAAGCGTGGAGGTTTTCGCGCGACACCGAGTCACGACGTTTAATTCCGTGACATCGAATGTCACGATGCTCCGTGGCGCTCCCAGGGAGGCGGCGTATAGCAATGCCCATCCCGCTGCGCCACGGAATCACCTGACCCACGCCACTTTTTAACCGTTAAGATCTTTTTACGCGTACGCGAGAAAACATTCCCCCTACTGGTTTCACCGCGTTTCCTTTACGGCGCGTCGTTACATTTTTCTTTGCGCTCGGAAGAAAATGCAGCTAAAACTTGAATCGAATAGGCCGCGCCGAAGTCGTGCTCGGTTCGCGAGCGCAGGCAAAGGAGACCCGTTAAATAACGAGCTATTATTATTTCCTCTCGCGAACGACGATCGGTCGGAATTTATAGATAGACGTAGATTAATGCGTTGCCCGGCCGCTTTGATCGAGACACGGCGAGACACGAGAGAAGGAGGAAAAGAATCGAGACAGCAGAAGAGGAATATAAGAAGAAGAAGAAACGGTCTCTGTATGGTCACGGATGCCGAAGAGCAATTAAAAGCAATTCCTCTTGGTTGTATATCATTCTTACGTGCACTACTGCCGCGGCTAAGCCCATTAAAATCGACCTTCGACTCCACCCGCCGGCAACAACGGGATCCTGTTGTTCGTGTTGTTTTCGAGAAGGTTCCATCGAGAGGAACTCGCCTGCCACGCAACGTTGATTTCCTCGACGTAGACCGCAGAGACGCAATACGGCGTTATTTAACGAACAACCCCGAAGGGTCGGCGACGAATACGTTGAAACCGAGACTGCTGCTCGAACGGCGAGGAGCAAATTGAAAGAGCGGATATAAAACGAGCGATAAAGTGTTTGAGCAAATCACCGGATACCTAAGCGACTCGCATTAACTCGACCGTATCGCGGTGTCTCGTTCGTTCGCGCGCGTTGTAAAATCCACCCTCGTTTGAATACGTCCATAAATCGGGGTGGTCGGGGAATCGTGATTTCGCGGAATCGTAATCGTGTGACGAGGAAACGCGAATCGGCACACGAATCTGCCGCGTGTACCGAGGGGGATCCTGGCAAATGAGGAAGAAGCACCGAAGAAGTTTGCAAAGGCACGCGGATATGTCTACACGTGGGAGAGTCTGCGTATTTAAATTGTAGATGATCCCTCCACGCTCGCGAAACCCTAGGCCCCGCGACGTTCTTGCCTCGAGGCACCTACCACGGGATTCTCTGGCTTCGGGGGGATCTGTTCCTACGATCCTCTCCGTCGAGGAGGATCTCCTGGAACTCGAATGCACCTGAAACGCCAGCTTTGCGCAGAAGACACGGGGCAAAAATTATTGCAGTTAGCAGAACGGCGGATCGCCCCGATAAATGCACAGTGGGTCTCTTTAAGAGAACATTGTTGCAAAAACTTAAACACGGCTTTTAGTTCTTGCGGAATGATTGCCACGCATCTGTTAATTTATCTTTCCGCGAGGCTAAACTGAAGATAATTCTGGGGAGAGGATGAAGATCGCGTGAGCGGCGACTGTTGGGACGATGGGATATCGCTACGAGGAGCGTAATCGGGACCATAGGTAAAGTTTTAAGTGGCTAATGGACTCGCGAAAACCAAAGGAAAAAGTTTAAATTCTTTGTAACGATACTGGCACAATAACCAGTCTGCGTAAAATAGAAGATGGCCGGTCGGAATATACAGGGAGTTCGGCCACCCCTGGGAAAAATTATAATGAGAGATTCTAGAAGCCAAAATAGGACGAAAATCAAGAATACCAATTTGTCGATGGAGGCTTTGTTAAAAAGTTATTAAAGTTTAAAGTTCCGACAGTAATGAATTTTTTTCTAGAAAATGGGTAGGATTTCGGGGGTAGGTTTATTCATCAAAAATTATTGTAATTGACCCCCGCAACCGACAATAATTTTTCCAAAACGATTTGAAATTTTTTTTTCCCGTCAAAAAATTTCACATCTTTTCGAATTTTTTTCTAGAAAGTGGGTAGGATTTCGGGGGTATGTCTATTCACAAAAAATGATTGTAATTGACCCCTGCAACTAAAAATAATTTTTCCAGAACGATTTGAAATTTTTCAATTTTGTCGAAAAGTTCCACATCTTCTCGAATTTTTTTCTAGAAAGTGGGCAGGATTTCGATGGTATGTCCAATAACCAGAAATTATTATAATTGTCCCCTGCAATCGAAAATAATTTTTCCAGAACGATTTGAAATTTTTCAACTTTGTCGAAAAGTTCCACATCTTCTTGAATTTTTTTCTAGAAAGTGGATAGGATTTCGGGGGTATGTGTAATCACCAAAAATGATTGTAATTGACCCCCGCAACTAAAAATAATTTTTCCAGAACGATTTGAAATTTTTCAATTTTGTCGAAAAGTTCCACATCTTCTCGAATTTTTTTCTAGAAAGTGGGCAGGATTTCGATGGTATGCCCAATGACCAGAAATGATTGTAATTGTCCCCTGCAATCGAAAATAATTTTTCCAGAACGATTTGAAATTGTTCAACTTTGTCGAAAAGTTCCACATCTTCTCGAATTTTTTTCTAGAAAGTGAGTAGGATTTTGGGGATATGTCTATTGATAAAAAATGATTGTAATTTACCTTTATAACCGAAAATAATTTTTCCAGAACGATTTGAAATTTTTCAACTTTGTCGAAAAGTTCCACATCTTCTCGAATTTTTTTCTAGAAAGTGGGCAGGATTTCGATGGTATGTCCAATAACCAGAAATTATTATAATTGTCCCCTGCAATTAAAAATAATTTTTCCAGAACGATTTGAAATTGTTCAACTTTGTCGAAAAGTTCCACATCTTCTCGAATTTTTTTCTAGAAAGTGAGTAGGATTTTGAGGATATGTCTATTGATAAAAAATGATTGTAATTTACCTTTATAACCGAAAATAATTTTTCCAGAAGGATTTGACATTTTTTTTTTTCGTCGAAAGATTTAGGCACCTACCCCCTGTCGATTTTCTTTAAAAATTCGTTTTTCATTTTTAATAATTTTGTTCGATGCTCTACAGAAAAGTTGTTTAATACGTTTTTGTAGGTACCCATGGGCTCTACTTCAGAAAAAAGTTTCATTGAAATATATTCACTATTGTAGGAGTTATGGCTGTTTGAAAATTGGACCATTTTTATGGGGTTTTTCTCATTTTGCGGGGTCAAGGACCAACTTTTCGAATATTTTTAGAATTTCTACATATTCTACGCAAAAATACGCGGCGTTTGGCTTTTTGAACATTAAAATCGTCCAATCCGTTCAGAAGTTATGAGATTTTAAAGATTCGCATGAAATTTACGGGAAGCATTTCTGGCCATAAATTATATTTTTGATTAGGAATTTTTTTCTCGGAAACGCGTAGAATTTCGTGGATATGTGTAATAATAAAAAATGATTGTAATCGACCCCTGCAACCGAAAATAATTTTTCCAGAATGATTTGAAATTTTTTAAATTCATTTTTTAATTTTTTTAACGAAGCCTCAGTCAAGAAATTGCTATGCTTGATTTTCGTCTTATTTTGGTCTCCTGAATCTCCCATTAAAATTTTTCCCAGGGGTGGTCGAACACCCTGTATGTAGATACTCGCGAAATTGAATCTACGCGCTGAGAAAAATAAAGCGTCACATTTTGTTATCGAATAATTTTTGCACGCTGGAAAGGGCGCGGGGTTAATCTGGCCTAATGGAATAGGTGCTTCTGTCGAATTTGCGGATAATGGCGGCGGAGGTCGAGCATCGATGCGAAAAACGTTTGGCGTTTCCTGCGTCCACCGATGCGTGTGAAAAGTATGCCTCCCGCGTAACGCGATTTCCTGAAAACGATTGCATTCCGTCCGGCGCGACGCGCGCCGCGTTTTGTTCGGTTTTTCGATCGTCGATTTCCGCGTGCGTCGGATACCGCAGCTCGGCGACGGGTTCTGTTTGCTTTTTAACGACGCATCGATCGACGATCGACACCCATCGGTGTACGGATATCTTTTTTGATATTCTATTAATATCGTATATTAGCGATCGCTGGACTTTGACCGGTCGAATCGATTCCAAATCGACGAACTTTCCAATCCGAATCGTTCTCTCCCGTATCGCGGGGATTTCGAGGGATGAAACGACGTTCCAACGGAACCGGGTCTGCCTATTTTCAGTGGAGTCGCGTTAAAGACTATAAAGGCGGAGAGGCGGCGCAGAGAAAGGGGACTTTAGCCAGGCGAAATGTCGACGTATCGATTCCACTCGAAAGCGAAGCTGGCTGGCGCAGTTTTCTGGTTTCACTTGGCCGCCGAGCGTCCCAGGAGCTCCCCTGCACAAACGCATTCCAAGTACGCGAACTGTCGCTGAAACGGGAATAAAACTCCGGCGAGAGAGAGAGAGAGAGAGAGCCGTCGAGATTGCCGGTGCCATCGACGCGGAACAGAATTTATTGTTCTTCCCGAACCTTTCCTCGAGAACTTTTCGAAGTTATCGAAAAAAGGACGACCGCCGCGAGATT
Organism: Colletes latitarsis; assembly: GCF_051014445.1. NCBI lineage: Eukaryota > Metazoa > Arthropoda > Insecta > Hymenoptera > Colletidae > Colletes > Colletes latitarsis. The sequence continues at coordinate 25,305,209 of NC_135141.1, read as the reverse complement.
TGTCGTCGAAAGTCCGGGGAATACGCGTACCCGGAGGACCGCGAAAAATGGGCGCAAGGCCGGGCTCGAAAATTTGTTCTCCGCCATGGAAAAGCCCCATAAATTCCAGACACGCGTTTTCCTCGTTTCCCTATTCCGGTTCCATTGTGCATGTTCCGGTAGCTTATCCTCGGGAACCCAGCGGTCGCGATCGAACCTCCAATATAAATTTTTCATGCAGTCACGGACGCTCGTTCTGGATACGCGTAAACTCTTTATAACCGGCGCGGTCCGGGGGAACGTTGACGAGAATTTACAGGGAGCTCGAACGATTTCAAGCGTACCGCAGAAACCACCAAACCGGAAAATGCCTAACGCCTGAATCCAACTACATTTTCTCTCTCGCTCGATTACGACGCCCGACTTACGAGCAATCTTTTAACGGACGATCGCAGAAACAAGCAGAACGAACGGACACTTAAATCGTCCTCGAGATTATTCTGCTTTTTACTTTCGCGGGATAGCTTCTTCCATACATTTTCCGAGGATATTAACGTTTACTCTCGCCCATTATTCCGGGTACGAAGGACTCTGTTCGCTTTACTCGGCTTCTACCTTCCGCGGACACAAAAAATGGATTTGTATCAGTTTCTGTTGGTTCTTCTCTTCCAAAAGAGAAAGTTTTCTTTCCGTGACGAAAACCATCGACGAGCGTGTTGCGTTTCGCGTTTCGAGATATACAGGGTGTTCGACCACCCATGGGAAAAATTTTAATGGGAGATTCTAGAGGCCAAAACAAGACGAATATCAAGAATATCAATTCATCAATGGAGGCTCCGTTAAACAGTTATTGACGTTTAAAGTTCCGACCGTTTCGAATTTTTTTCTCGAAAATGCGCAGGATTTCGGGGATATGTCTATTCACCGAAAGTGATTGTAATTGACCCCCGCAACAGGAAATAATTTTTTCAAAACGATTTGACATTTTTTTTTTCGTCGAAAAATTTAGGCACCTAATTAGATTTTCGGTAAGGAATTTTTTTTCTCGAAAATTCGTAGGATTTCAAGGGTGTATGTAATAACCAAAAATGATTGTAATTTACCCCCGGAATCGAAAATAATTTTTTTAGAACGATTTGAAAAATTTTTTTTTCCATCGAAAAATTTCAGCACATAACCGATTTTTTTTCTGGAAAGTGGTTAGGTTTTGGGAGGTATATGTAATGACCAAAAATGATTGTAATTGACCCCCGCAACCGAAAATAATTTTTCCAAAACGATTTGAAATTTTTTTTTTCGTCGAAAAATTTAGGCACCTAATTAGATTTTCGGTAAGGAATTTTTTTTCTCGGAAATTCGTAGGATTTCAAGGGTGTATGTAATGAACAAAAATGATTGTAATTTACCCCCGGGATCGAAAATAATTTTTTTAGAACGATTTGAAAAATTTTTTTTTCCATCGAAAAATTTCAGCACCTAACCGATTTTTTTTCTGGAAAGTGGTTAGGTTTTGGGAGGTATATGTAATGACCAAAAATGATTGTAATTGACCCCCGCAACCGAAAATAATTTTTCCAAAGTGATTTGAAATTTTTTTCCCCCCGTCGAAAAATTTCACACCTTCTCGAATTTTTTTCTCGAAAGTGGTAAGGATTTCGGAGGTATGTGTATTCACCAAAAATGATTGTAATTGACTCTCACAACCGAAAATAATTTTTCCAGAACGATTTGAAACTTTTCAATTTTCAGGGTAACAGACAGTTATGATCAGACATTATATTTCCAGTAACGAATTTTTTTCTCGAAAATGGTTAGGATTTCGAGGATATGTCTATACACCAAAAATGATTGTAATTAACCCCAGCAACCGAAAATAATTTTTCCAGAACGATTTAAAATTTTTTAATTTAATTGTAATAACTTTTTCAGGAAGCCTCAGTCAAGAAATTGATATTCTTGATTTTCGTCTTATTTTGGCCTCTGGAACCATTAAAATTTTTCCCAGGGGTGGCCGAATACCCTGTATACGAACGACTCTGTTCGCTTTACTCAATTTCTACCTTCTGCAGACACAAAAAATGGATTTGTATCAGTTACTGTTGGTTTTTCTCTTCCAAAAGAGAATGTTTTCTATCCGTGACAAAAACCATCGACGCGTGTGTTGCGTTTCGCGTTTCGAGATACAAGTCAAGAGAGTGCAGCTGTGTCCCTCCCTTGGCTTGTTTGAACAAAGAATAGGACAATTGGGTTTGAGGGTACGGGACGAATTTTTCCTTTTTGACCTTTCTCATTCTGTATGTTTCTTTCAAACCGTGCAGACATGCATTCCAAGTGTTTCTAATAACATTAAAACTTAGTTATATATCAGTTTCTGTTGACTTTTCTCTTCCAAAAGAGAAAGGTTTCTATCCCTGACAAAAACCATCGACGCGTGTGTTGCGTTTCGCGTTTCGAGATACAAGTCAAGAGGGTGCAGCTCTGTCCCTACCTTGGTTTGTTTAGACAAAGAATAGGACAATTGGGTTTGAGGATACGGGACGAATTTTTCCTCACTGACCTTTCTCATTCTGTATGTTTCTTTCAAACCGTGCAGACATGCATTCCAAGTGTTTCTAATAACATTAAAACTTAGTTATATATCAGTTTCTGTTGACTTTTCTCTTCCAAAAGAGAAAGGTTTCTATCCCTGACAAAAACCATCGACGCGTGTGTTGCGTTTCGCGTTTCGAGATACAAGTCAAGAGGGTGCAGCTCTGTCCCTACCTTGGTTTGTTTAGACAAAGAATAGGACAATTGGGTTTGAGGGTACGGGACGAATTTTTCCTCACTGACCTTTCTCATTCTGTATGTTTCTTTCAAACCGCGCATACGTGCCTTCCAAGTGTTTCTAATAACATTAAAACTTAGTTATATATCAGTTTCTGTTGACTTTTCTCTTCCAAAAGAGAAAGGTTTCTATCCCTGACAAAAACCACAGCCGCGTGTGTTGCGTTTCGCGTTTCGAGATACAAGTCAAGAGGGTGCAGCTGTGTCCCTCCCTTGGCTTGTTTGGACAAACAATAGGACAATTGGGTCTGAGGGTATGGGACGAATTTTTCCTCACTGACCTTTCTCATTCTGTATGTTTCTTTCAAATCGCGCATACGCGCCTTCCAAGTGTTTCTAATAACATTAAAACTTAGTTAAAAGTAATATCAAACAAATTCTTTTATTCCACCACCTATGTGCAATAGTTTCGAAAACGTTCGTGATTCATTTGTAGCGTACGAATACGAGTAACTGTACGCGTAACGATCGTTGCAAGGTACAGTTGCAAGGTGAAGGGTAGAGAACACAACAACGGAGATTGTCAGGCGGACACGTCGTGTTCTAACGAAGAAATATCGCCGCGAACCGGGTCATTAAGTATCGAAAACATCGCGGGACCGATAAGAGCGTTTGCAAAAAGCTTGGCTCGGAGGCGAGCGGCCCCGGAGGAAATCAATGAGCGCGAGGGCGCTCGACCCTGAAATTAATCGATTCAATATCGAGATATCGCTGTCCATCGAACGACTTCCGAGGGCGTAGGAAGGAAAGAAGTCGACCGGTCGTGGGGGAGGGGAGATACGAGAGGGAAACGTTAAAGGCCATTCTAGGCGCAAAGAGTCAAGTAGCCGCAGGTGGTAAACCAATCAGCCGCGAGCGAATCGCGCGTGCATTTATGCCGCGGAGCCTAATGCGTCTATGGGATAGACACGGTCCCGAGTGTTTGCGGTCCACGGATCGAGGGGATCGTTCGCCTACGTCCGGCGCCCGTCCATCGCCGATTTGTCCGGCGTATTTTTTACGTTTGCCTCGACACGGCGTTAAAACGAAATTCAAAGGCAGCTGATCGCGAGTCAATTCCGCCGTTCCACTTAACCCCGAGTATATATTATATATCGCACGAGTTACACGGCTGCCAGGTTGCTCCATTATTAATTGCCGGTGGCAACGTATGGCCGTTCGACCATGGCGAGGTTGCCACGCTCGCCTCGTTATTATTTCCAGGGGCTCGTGGATGCGACTGCGTCTCGTTACCCCCGGTACAGAGTTAATTAAATCTTAACGCGCACGCGCGCCTCGCGAAACCTTTCCTGGACACCCAAGATATCAACCCTTGCGCCAATAATAGAAATCGTAGTTGCTCGATAATCGAGCTCTCCAGGTACGTTATTCCAAGACACGTCTCTTTCTCACAGTTGTCCCCCCAAGTACGCGTTTGAGGGGGGAGTCTCGTGTGAATGATAGAATATTGAACTATTTTTTTTTTAAGGAAATGTCACATCTGACGTTATGATAGGACAAACATCGATGAGTCATCCTGAGTTAGTTACAAGGCTCGTTAGACACTAGGTCTAAGGCCCTTCTTCCCTACTATTACTAAGATATATACAGAGTGTTCGACCACCACTGGGAAAAATTTTAATGCGAGATTCTAGAGGCCAAAATAGGACGAAAATCAAGAATAGCAATTTCTTGACTGAGGCTTCGTCAAAAAAATTAAAAAATTAATTTGAAAAATTTCAAATCATTCTGAAAAAATTATTTTCGATTGCGGGGGTCAATTACAATCATTTTTTGTGAATATACATACCCCTGAAATCCTACCCACTGTCGAGAAAGAAATTCAGATGGGCGCTAAAATTAAATTAATTATACATTAAATTAAACAATTTCAAACCATTTTGAAAAAATTATATTTAGTTGCGGGGGTTGATTACAATCATTTTTGGTGAATAGACATACCCTCGAAATCCTAACAATTTTCGAGAAAAAAATTCATTACTGGAAATATAATGTCTGATCATAACTGTCTGTTACCCTGACAATTGAAAAGTTTCAAATCATTCTGGAAAAATTATTCTCGGTTGCAGGGGTCAATTACAATTATTTTTTGTGAATAGACATACTCCCGAAATCCTACGCACTTTCGAGAAAAAAATTCAGGAAGGTGGACAAATTTTTCGTCGAAATTAAAATATTTCAAATCGTTCTGCAAAAATTATTCTTGGTTGCAGGAATCAATTACAATTATTTTTGGTGAATAGACATACCCCCGAAATCCTACGCATTTTCAAAAAAAAAATTCAGTACGGGCGGAACATCCTCCATCAACAAATTGGTATTCTTGATTTTCGCCTTATTCTGGCCTCTAGAATCCTCCATTAAAATTTTTCCTAGGGGTGTATACTCTCAAAAAATGGAATAAAAAAAAAGAATTGATATTTTTGAAGTCTCACATGAGACTCCCCCCTTAATTTTGTAAATTACGGTACAATGTATGGATTTCGAATACTTGCATTGACTCTGTACACGCAAAAATCTAATCGAACGATCGCTGATTCGTTAGGAATTTAGGTTGCAGCGGTTGCTCGTGCAAGTTTTCGCGCCCGAAACCGACCGGACACCAAAGTTCGTAAATGTCAAATTTTGAAGGAATGGACGACGGTCGCGGATCGGCTTTTCAGCGTTTAACGAGCGACGTTTCGTAATTTCGTGGATCGTTAAACCGGCGCGCATACCGTTTCAGAACCGATCGTTAAATATGCGGGACAGTATTGCCCCTCGCGAAACGGCCCTAGCGTCGTGAACACGGTTAATAGAAACGGGAAAGAACAAAGCGGCTCAAAATGGAGGGCACGAACAGCGCTCGGAACGTTTCGGCGAAATAGCTTGCTAAAAAATGATTTTTTTTGCGTAAAATCTCATTTTTACGGCGTGTGCTGCGAAACCAACAGGTACACTGAATTATTGAATATTTCTGTCGTCGGGAAGGAAGTTCGGACGCGAGTTCGAAGTTGCAACGCCCTGTAGGCCATGGACCCTCGGCTGGAACGAAAAGACGAGGGGGCGGACAGGGCAAAAAGAAATTCGCGAGCCTCCAGCGATTGATCTCGCCGAAACGTGGCTGCTCGGGGCCCCGGGATGCCCCTAATCGCCTTCTACACATATGCATATAATCGTAGTCTAGGATTGGGACTCGAAACAAAAGGCTCCGAAGGAAACGACGGTTCCTCGGCGGCCGACCTCGCGATCGACCGGTAATTACTGCCGAGCTGAACACTCCCGACTACCTGCTTCATTTTTTACGATCCCTGGGACCTCCGGAGATCTCGAATTCGGGATCTGCGAAACAGTGATGGGACTCTATGTAGACCGTGGGTCCTCTCGATGTCCCCGATAGCTCAATTAACGCATCGACTGGCACGACACTCATGGTTGACACGATTTTGAACGAAAACAAGATGTTTAAAATAGTTAATGGAATCTTGATCGAAATCGGAGACAAAGAACGGGCTGGAGGAACCTTTGAAACGCTGGCGAAAGTTCATTATCGAAAACCGATGTGCCAGCAATTTGGAGCAACGACTTCCGAGAGAAACACACGCGGTGCACGGCGACGGAAGTCCGAGGAAAAAGTTGTTCCTTGAACCGGACGAAGCTCGACGGATACCCAGAGATCGAGCACGGCATTCCGGTGTCTCGCGACACGGATATACCTAATTTCCGGCACGCGGAAGGATCCCCTACGGTCCCCGATGCGAGATCGACGGGGCACGAAGTCGCACATGTGCCGCTCGCGTTCAATTTTTCGCGCGTACTAAACGTACACCCGATACGTGGATTACGGGAAGCCCTACCGACCGGCTGGCGACGCGTAATTCCCAATGACATTCCGAATATCGCAAATTCGATTTAATCCGATTTACCGTCTGACGCTCTTTTCGTCGAACAGTCGCCGCGGGGATCGAGGATCGTTAATCGTCGATCTACGATTCCGCGCGCGCGGATAGAGCGTCGGGAATACATTTGGGGCAATTTTTATGGGTTGATATCCGTACCTAACGGGGTGGAAAATACCCCTATTTCAGAATTTTACTCTTTAAGTGGCCATTCTACTTTGTTGGCAAGGAAAATACATGCTTCTTTGTGAATTTATTGTGCGGGCTATTAAAGAGCGATTACTTCCGGGTTTTGTGGATATATTTATTACATATTTAACTATATTTACGAATTTTTGCAACGCATGTAGTCTATTGATTACGCAGTTTTTGTTGAACAACGAACATTAAGTTTTTATCAACGAATAGCGCACGACTGCGTAGGTAATATTTTGCGAACAGGCTATCCGTAATCTAGAAATCAAAGATATTCTTGATATAGATAAAATGGATAAACTAGGATCTTCTCAAAAGAACGAAAAATGGCACAATTGCAGAGTATTTTCATATATTCGGTTGCTTTTTTGTTAATAAAAGAAAAAGTATTGCGACCAGTTCTAAAGATACTGCATAAATTTGATGTTGATATTTTGCATAATTTTATTATATTATATTGATTTTAATTTAATATTTGATAGATATATTTTCGAGACTACATACTAAAAGAAAACGCAAAAAAAAAGCAATTTTTTAAATCCCACAAAGTAATCTCTAAAAAAATTACAAATAATTTAGAATACAATGATAATTTGTTTCGAAACCTGTTCAACGCCTGAATATAATATATGGAAAAATTGATTATCGATTAATGACTACGTGATTGGATTGGTCGCGTTGGGTACTCGAAGAATCGATCACCAAGCCCCCGGAATCTGAATCGCGAGACGAATCGACGATCAACGTTTCGCGCCGGGCGATACTTGGCCGAAGCTCCGGGAATCGATCGACGTTGATTGACGTCATCGCGAAATTTCACGGTTTCCACACACATCCACACGCACAGCCGGATCCGGCAGCGAATATCACCAGAATTGCACCGAAAGAACGTATTGGAATCTCTGAAATTTTCACCCACGGATGAAAGGGTGAAAATTTCCGCTTGTGCTTTCGAGCATTACGTTGGCAAAAAGGGGAACGGAAGGTAAATGGAAACAATGGATTTCGAAAAGCCGGGGGAAAAATCCTTGCGCTCCGGGATCAGCAACAAATCGGCTCCCGATCAATTTTCCACCGTGTACGTGGATTTTCTAGAAATGTCTGGCTCATGGTACTGGCTTATTTATCAAAATTAGAAACCTTTAGTAACGCGGAGAGCGAGTAATATCAGAAATACGCACAAAAAAGCGGAAGTTTCGCGGAATGCGATATCGTATCAAAGGCAAACAAGATTATTGGACGATGTTGTGGAAAAATGGTAGAAAAATGGTCGATACTTTTACAAACACCGGAATTATCCACTTAGCTTGATCGTTTCTAAAAACTCCTATCTGAGATTGCAAGATAAGCGTTACGAATTCATAAAGGATGATTCGACGGTAACGTCGCAGAATCGAAAAACAGAACTATCGCGAGAAAGCTCGTGGAGTCGAATCGAATGGAAAAATCTGACGATTATAACGTTCGATTGGCCACGTAACTTTTATTGTGTCGGCGTGTGACTGTGTCAAGGCTGGACACGGCATTAAAACGTGACTGTACAAGTGCACGGATACGTCTCTGGGATCCGTTTGACTCTATTGTTGTTGCTATTTTACAATGGGGAGAACAAATGTTGATGGATAGTATATGTCGGAATCCATTGAAAAGTTTTTCTTCTCGAATCGAATGTTACTTCACCTTGTGTAAATAAAGTTATGCTGGCCCTAATCGATACTTAAATTTAATCGATGCAAAGAATGTCGTCGGAAACGCAAACGTGCGTCTGGTTGGCGTTGGATTGATTCTCGAATTTTTTTCTAGAAAATGGATAGAATTTCGGGGGTATGTCTATTCACCAAAAATGATTGTAATTGACCCCCACAATCGAAAATAATTTTTTTAGTATGATTTGAAATTTTTTAATTTCGTCTAAAAATTTCATTACTTTCTTGAATTTTTTTCTCGAAAATGGGTAGGATTTCAGGGGTATGTGTATTCACACAAAATGATTGTAATTGAGCCCTGCAATCGAAAATAATTTTTCTAAAACGATTCGAAAGTTTTCAATTTTGTCAAAAAATTTGTCCACATACTCGAATTTTTTTCTCGAAAATGGTTAGGATTTCGAGGTTATGTCTATTCACCAAAAATGATTGTAATTGACCCTTACAACAAAAAATAATTTTTCCAGAACGATTTGAAATTTTTGAATTTAATTGTAAATAACTTTTTAACGAAGCCTCCATCAAGAAATTGATGTTCTTGATTTTCGTCTTATTTTGACCTCTAAAATCCCCCATTAAAATTTTTCCCAGGGGTGGTCGAACACGCTGTATTTTACAAAAATTAGGAAAGCAAAGCTTTGTTAAGAATTTACAGAGTATATCAAGTCCAAACACGTGTTTCCCAGAATGTATATTTACATTTGTGCCGCGACTTGAGAGGAACCGACGGCGACGTGGGTGGAGGAATGCTTGTAAAATGGAGCCAGCGTCCTCCGAAACGGAAGTGGTCGGGCCTCGAGTCCGAGGGGCACCTGTGAGAGGCGGAGGACGCGGTTTCACGCCGCGTGTCCTGCGAAAGACTTCTCCACGTCGAGGATATCGCGGGATCGCCGCTGAAATCGCCGCCCGTCACGGATCAGCGGGCCCCAAGGACGAAAAAGGAGAAACAGGAAGCGTCCTGGCGGCGCTTTCGCGTCGAAACGGTTATTTCACGACGACGTAATTTCGCGCCGCGGCTTTTTCTGGCCAGCCGATGCCTTCCTAAACCGGTAAACACGTAATCTTATTAGCCAACTTTCTGAAATCCGACCAGTCCCCGCGGCGTGCAATTTTTATATGCATATAACGTTATATCGTTATACTGATCCCTCGTTAGCAAGGGAACTATTGTAACACGGCTACTCGAAGACCTCGTCGATTCTTTTTAAAGTTCGAAAGAATTTTTCTGTTGATGAGGTCGGGATAAGAAATAATGAACTGTATACGAAATAATACACTCAGATACAATGGACGAACAAAAATGGAAATTTATGTAAAAGTAAAAAATGGCTGAACAGGACTGTTCCGTTTTACAGTTGACGATGTAATGCAACGAACTCATTTATTGCTTCTCAGCAGACGATGACCAGACATCCAGTGCCTGAGAAATAAGTTACTCCATTTCTCTAACATTTTCCAGACAGAATCCCGCATAGGAACGAATTTCACACGCTGAAAGTGTATCCGTTAGGATTTCACGGACCTGATTGGCTATCGAACGATATAATCGCGACGCATATCGAACTTCCCGCGTTGATTACAATTCCAATGGACGCTACCCATAACGAACACAGCGGATCATCTTAACGAACCGTTTCCCTCGTTCGACGCCTAATCAGACGTATCTTATTAGTACGGTATCGGGTTAGCCCATCGGATTATGAAACTGTCTCGCCATTATCCGATCGACTGCGGAACGATTCCGTTTTAATCAGAATTAACGACGCATTCTTTCGGTCGAACGGTTCCATGTTTCTAATTACAGCGAAAGATTCGAGAGTTTCTTAGCCCCCGGGCGGCTTTTCCGAGGCATTTTTACGCGAGGCAGTAGAAGACCGTGAAAATCGATAGCAGAAAACGTTCTCGCGAACAATGCAACGATACTGCGTCGACGAGGCTCCCCTAACGAATCCCTCCGGGGCCGAGTGATTCTATAAAACCGTGTCATATTTACAAAATTTCGGAATCTAACGCAATACGATCGTTTCGACGCGAGTTCGACGCCAATGCTGAATTATCTATTAGTTAAATTTGCGCAAACTGCATGAAAGTTGGATCGAACGGAAATTACGCTCGATCAAGCCTTCCTTCCTCCGTAGAATGTTCGTTCCTTGGGATACGTTCGATCCAACTTCCAATCAACGCCCGCTGCGAGTCTTTTATCCGCGCGCAGCCATTTTCCACCGAGTTTTCTGCTCGACGAAGCGTCGAATTCGAACGCATTGTTCGGCGTTTATCGTCGCCGATGACACTAAACAGAAACAATTCTTGACCTCTCATCGCGAGGATAGACGCGATGCCTTCTGGATTTTCTTCGTGCTCCATTTTACGATTAAATGGTCCGTAAACTTTGTCTGCCGCTTTATAGAACTACGAAACGAACAAAGAAACTGTAATCAAACGTCGTGAAGCAAAGACTTTGCAATAACTAAGGAAATTCGAGTCTCTCGACGTGCGAACGACACCCGGAGACAACTGCAAACGCATCGAAGACACGATTGTTTCGACCCCGACTACGTACGAACAACCTCGTAGCACGTACGTGATTTCTCTGCTAACAGGTTCCCTCGACGAGGTGAATCACTTATGACTCACGCACGAATTCATATGCGAAACAGAGTTGGAAGGTCCGTGGTTTTCGAACAACCTGGACACAATGTTATCGCGCCTTGGGCATCCTGCCTTTTATCCGCCGGAAATCGCCGCGAAACGAATTCGACTTCGATCCGAAAGCGGTAATAGCTTCTTTCGACTGGAAAAACGTAACCTTCTTACGTTCGTTCAGGGCGTAAATTATAATATAGTCGTTAGAGGAGGTATAAATAACAGAAGACGGTACACAAATTAAACGTGGAAGGCCTCTACGCGAAGCAACAGGTTAGCGTTCGACAGCCAGAATACGAGGGGCGTGCAAAATTATTTTTAGTTGCGGGGGCCAATTACGACCATTTTTGGTCAATAGACATGCCCCTGAAATCCTATCCACTTTTGAGAAAAAAATTCAAGAAAGCGGACTTTTTTGGTGAAATTAAAAAATTTCTAATCGTTTTAAAAAAATTATTCTTGGTTGCAGAAGTCAGTTACCATCATTTTTGGTCAATAGACATAACCTCGAAATCCTATCCACTTTCGAGAAAAAAATTCGAGTAGGTGGACAAATTATTTGGTGAAATTAAAAAATTTCTAATCGTTCTAAAAAAATTATTCTTGGTTGCAGAAGTCAGTTACCATCATTTTTGGTCAATAGACATAACCTCGAAATCCTATCCACTTTCGAGAAAAAAATTCGAGTAGGTGGACAAATAATTTGGTGAAATTAAAAAATTTCTAATCGTTCTAAAAAAATTATTTTTGGTTGCAGGAGTCAGTTACCATCATTTTTGGTCAATAGACATAACCTCGAAATCCTATCCACTTTCGAGAAAAAAATTCGTGTAGGTGGACAAATTATTTGGTGAAATTAAAAAATTTCTAATCGTTCTAAAAAAATTATTCTTGGTTGCAGGAGTCAGTTACCATCATTTTTGGTCAATAGACATAACCTCGAAATCCTGTCCACTTTCGAGAAAAAAATTCGAGTAGGTGGACAAATTATTTGGTGAAATTAAAAAATTTCTAATCGTTCTAAAAAAATTATTCTTGGTTGCAGGAGTCAGTTACCATCATTTTTGGTCAATAGACATAACCTCGAAATCCTATCCACTTTCGAGAAAAAAATTCGAGTAGGTGGACAAATTATTTGGTGAAATTAAAAAATTTCTAATCGTTCTAAAAAAATTATTTTTAGTTGCAGGGATCAATTATAATCATTTTTGGTGAATAGACATACCCCCGAAATCTTACGCACTTTCGAGAAAAAAATTCCTAAACAAAAATCTAATGTGAGACCAAATATGCTTCCCTGAAATCTTATACGAATCTTTAAAACATCATAACTTCTGAACGGATTGGCCGATTTTAATGTTTAAAAAGGCAAACGACGCGTATTTTAGTGTAGAATATGTAGAAATTCTAAAAATATTCGAAAAGTTGTTCCTTTACCCCGTAAAGTTAGATAAACCCCATAAAAATGATCCAATTTTCAATCAACCATAACTCCTACAATAGTGAATATATTTCAATAAAACTTTTTTCTGAAGTAGAGCTCATGGGTACCTACAAAAAAGTATTAGACAACTTTTCTATAAAGTGTTAAACAAAATTACTAAAAATTAAAAACGAATCTTTAAGGAAAATCGACAAGGGGTAGCTGCTAAAATTTTTCGACGACAAGAAAAAATTTCGTATCGCTTTGAAAAAATTATTTTTAGTTTCAGTGATCGATTACAATCATTTTTAGTGAATAGACATACCCCCAAAATCCTATCCACTTTCGAGAAAAAAATTCATTATTAAAAATATGACCAACCATGAATGAATGATTCCCCTGTAATTTCATACATTTGTTTAAAACGTCATAACTTCTGAACGGATTGGACGATTTTAATGTTTAAAAAAACAAACTACGCGTATTTTGGTGAAGAATATGTAGAAATTCCAAAAATATTCGAAAAGTTGGTTCCTAACCCCGTAAACAAAGAAAAACCCCATAAAAATTGTTCAATTTTCAAACGTCCATAACTCCTACAATAGTGAATATATTTCACTGAAATTTTGGGGGGAAGTAGAGCTCATGGATACCTACAAATAAGTATTGGACAATATTTCCGTACAACGTCAAACAAATTGATTAAAAATCAAAAACGAATTTTTAAGAAAAATCGACAGGGGTTAAATGCGTAAATTTTTCGGCGAAAAATTTCGTTTGGCCGTTGACAAACGAAAGTAACTGTCATCCGCTGGATAATTTCCGTGCAAACTGTTGTCGGATTTTCTTTAAATAATATATGACGAGAGCGGCAACGGGTCGCAGTAAAATGTAATGCACGGCGCAACGTTCAAAGTAACGCGCGCAATAACTTGCGCGTGTTATGGCCCTTAACTCTCCTTCATCGTGCCACGTGGAAATACTTGGATTAATGAGATTTGCCCGAGAGCGCCTATGATTTAGGATTAACGGACCGAACAACGGTGATCCTGACTCTTTCGTACCCCGTGCAACTCATTATGGTGCCCAGAACCAGTTTGCACTTTGATACCGTGTCGCCGACCGCGGACGTAAAGCAATTTTACGATCGATAGTACTTTAAAGACGATTTTTCGCCAACGCTTATTGTGAAAATAGAAAAAATGCTACTAGATTTAACATAATAACTTCCATAAAGCTTGATTCAAAGCGTTAACGTGGTAGTAAGAATTGAAATGTTTCGCCCTTGGGGTCAGAAATTGCTCGACTTTCCGGCGACCTTACGGCGCTAATTCGGCGAAAGGGGCGGACGGAAATATTCCGCGGAACGAGTCAGGGCCGCGACCGATGGGGAATAAAATTAGACAAGAGTGGCTGTTCTACGTGCAAGAATGTGCAACAAAGTTCGATCAATTAAGAGTTAACGAAGAAAGAAGAAACTCGGTTGTTTCTCCTCGCGATGGCCGCGGAGGGAACGAGAGGAGCGGCGCAAGGAGAAGGAGGGAGCGAGAGAAATCCGCTTTCTGCAATTAATCGCATCAAGGACGACTTTCCCAGGCCCCGAAGAGACGTCGAGGGAAAATTCATCGAATCGAGTCGCTCGAGAGGCACAATGGCCGGTTGATCTCCTTAATTGAAATGCTTTAATTAGAGCCTCGTCCGAAGAGAGAACACAAAGGAAACAGAAAGAGGGGCCGAACGAGGGGGCCGGGGGGGGGGAGGAAAAACAGAGAGGGAGGAGGATCGAAGGAGTCGTGTCACGAACAGTCGAAGCTTCTTTTTCGCGAAACGAGGAAAAAGAAAGTTCTTTCCCAGGCGCCGCTCAACGGATTCCACAATGGGCCAGATTCCCGCGTTCATTAGACGCGGATGCTTAATTTTAATCGGCCCCTCATCGGCGAATATGATCTCGAGAAGGGAACAAATTCGCTGCAATTTCCTGCCACCTGGTTAAGACAATCAACCGTGGCAAAATCCGACAATTGGCTACGAATATCCTCCAATTAATTAACGCCAACGGATTTCGACAAACGAAAGAAAATACCACGAAAGAGAAATCCTAATTACCGTGACCCGAGCTATCAATTAAAAAGAAACATCGCGACTTTCAAAACCCTGCGTTTGTATTTATATATCCGACGGAATCACTAACACCTTAATTACTGTCCTCTTAATCAAGAATCTAATTTAATATGCAACGCACTTTACATGGATACTATCTGTAATTTCTACGAATATTTCATTAAAAATACATTACCAATAAACTGTTAATTTTACGCAATTATGGCGTACGCTAATAGAGCAAATATGCAGAGTGTATTTTATTAGTACGAATAAAATATTCTGCATACGGTATGAATATTTTTCGCATTGGTACACTCAGCGAGCGCATAAAATTCACGGTTTAATAATCACGCATTTTTCGAGAACGTTATCGATAAAATTAATGCTTGCATTTCGTACTAATTAACGAAACAAAAAGAGCAAATATGGGGAACGTGCCCGAAAAATTCATTTGGCGGAAACGAGGTACAGAATTTTAGTCTGAAAAAACGCACGGTCGGCGTTAAGAAAATCTAAGCAATCGCGATAATTGCTAGTAACCTTGGAAACCCGTGTAAAATGGTCGCCTATTTCGTATCTCGAGGCGCGCTGCGTAGGTTTAAATAACGGGAATTTGCGTAATGAGCTCGAGAAGGCATTTAAACGCAGCTGACGTAAACAGGACAAACAATCTGACAAATCCCTGCAGGTATAGAGACTCACGCAATTATCGAGACAACCGGTCCGATGAAAAGGAACCCCACTTACGCTACGTACCCCAACTGTCTGTGGTTTCCCCGACCTTTTTATGCCAGTGGTTTCCAAACTTGGGAGTCAACCCCTTTCCACGTTCAAATTATTCTCATTTACACCTCTAATCCCAACGTGACACCCTCCCGACTGGCCACGCCCCTAATTTTGAAAAACACCGTGTTACGCAATCGTCGTTGTCTCAGCAACGATCTGCCTCTATCTGAAACGGAAGACTTCCACTTTCACTTGTTGCTAAGCGACCGCTCATTCCACTTGTCAACGCCACGCAACGAACAAGTCACGCGTGCAATTATCGAGGTTCCACCGAATACACCGCGTCCGTGCACGTACAACGCGTAATTAGGTAATCAAGATTCGCGTGCGAGTCCGATAATTTATTCGGAAGGCGGAATTTACACGTCTCGAGATTCACGCCCGATAACCGCTCACGTCCTGTTCGACGGCGAGTTCTCTTCGATTTTGCATCGAGATCTAGAAAATCAATGTTTAAACCGCTCCGTAACCTATTAGCGAGATTTTCTTTACGAAAGTGGACGTTCACCGAGTCGACGCGATCGTCGGTCCGCTTCTGCATTCTCATCCGATATTTTTCCCCCGCTTTCTATTCCCTTTTTCGGGGGAGTCCCACTTTCGGATCGTTTGCGATAACCGGCCTCTTTCGTATGCAAAGACCCGGTCGCGATACTGTTATTGTTTCTAAACGAGCGTCCAGCCACTGCGTGCCTCGGGAATTTAATCTTTCGTCCGGAGAAAGGTTGCTCCTCGCCCGATGAAACGTTACGCGGACAAGTTTGGGCGACGGGGAAAAGGCACCGTGTACATACAGAGTGTTCGGCCACCCTTGGGAAACATTTTAATGGGAGATTCTGGAGGCCAAAATAAGAAGAAAATCAAGAACATCAATTTCGTGAATGAGGCTTTATTACAAAGTTATTAAAAAATTTCAAATCGTTCTAAAAAAATTATTTTTGGGTACGGAGGTCAATCACAATCATTTTTGGTGACTACATGCACCCCCGAAATCCTACTCCCTTCCGAGAAAAAAATTCAGGTAGATACTGAAATCCTCTGGCGTAAAAACATTTTTCAAATCGTTCTGAAAAAATTATTTTTGGTTGCAGGGATCAATTGCAATCAATTTTGGTCAATACACGTAACCACGAAATCCTACGCACTTTCGAGAAAAAAATTCAGGAAGATGGACAAATTTTTCGACGAAATTAAAAAATTTCCAATCCTTCTGCAAAAATTATTTTCAGTTGCAGAGGTCAATTGCAATCATTATTGGTCAATACACATAATCACGAAATCCTACGCACTTTCGAGAAAAAAATTCCGGAAGGAGGACAAATTTTTCAACGAAATTAAAAAATTTCCAATCCTTCTAGAAAAATTATTTTCAGTTGTGGGGGTCAATTACAACCATTTTTGATGAATAGACATAACCACGAAATCCTACGCACTTTCGAGAAAAAAAATCAGGAAGATGGACAAATTTTTCGGCGAAATTAAAAAATTTCGAATCCTTCTGGAAAAATTATTTTGAGTTATAGGGATCAATTGCAATCATTTTTGGTGAATAGACATACCCCCGAAATCCTACCCACTTTCGAGAAAAAAATTCCTTACCGAAAATTTAATTTCTGGCCACAAATGTCTGCCCGAATTTTCATGCGAATCTTCAAAACGTCATAACTTCTGAACGGATTGGAGGATTTTGATGTTTAAAAAAGAAAACTACGCGTATTTTGGTGGAAAATATGTACGAATCGCAAAAATATTCGAAAAGTTGGTCCCTGACACCGCAAAATGAGAAAAACCCCATAAAAATGGTCTAATTTTCAAACAGCCATAATTCCTATAATAGCGAATATATTTCAATGAAACTTTTTTCTGAAGTAGAGCTCATGGGTACCTACAAAAAAGTATTAGACAACTTTTCTGTAGGGCGTCAAACAAAATTACTAAAAATGAGAGAGGAATTTTTAAGAAAAATCGACAGGGGTGCCTAAATTTTTCGACGAAAAAAAAAGATTTCAAATCGTTCTAAAAAAATTATTGTTAGCTGCGGGGGTCGATTACAACCATTTTTGGTCATTAGACATAACCCCGAAATCCTATCCACTTTCGAGAAAAAAATTCCTTACTGAAAATCTAATGTGAGGCTAGAAATACTCCTCGGAAATTTCATGCGAATATTTAAAACGTCATAACGTCTGAACGGATTGGACGATTTTAATGTTTAAAAAAGCAAACTACGCGTATTCTGATGGAGAATATGTACAAATCGCAAAAATATTCGAAAAGTTGGTCCCTGACACCGCAAAATGAGAAAAACCCCATAAAAATGGTCCAATTTTCAAACAGCCATAACTCCTATAATAGTGAATATATTTCAATGAAACTTTTTTCTGAAGTAGAGCTCATGGGTACCTACAAAAAAGTATTAGACAACTTTTCTGTAGGGCGTCAAACAAAATTACTAAAAATGAAAAAGGAATTTTTAAGAAAAATCTGCAGTTGTTAGGTGCCTAAAAACAAGAAATTTGAAATCGTTCTGGAAAAATTATTTTCGGTTGCAGGGACCACCTACAATCATTTTTTATGAATACACATAACCCCGAAATCCTACGCACTTTCGAGAAAAAAATTCCAGAAGGTGGACAAATTTTTCGGCCAAAACCAAAAATATCAAATCGTTCTGGAAAAATTATTTTCGGTTGCAGGGACCAATTGCAATCATTTTTTATGAATACACATACCCCCGAAGTTCTACGTACTTTCGAGAAAAAAATTCCTAACCTAAAATATACCATATGGGCGTAAATGTTTCTATAACCTCATAATGAAGCCTCCGTCAACAATTTGGTATTCTTGATTTTCACCTTATTTTGGCCTCTAGAATCGCTCGTGTAAATTTTTTCCACGAATGGCCGAATACCCTGTATACCGTAAAGCTTTTTTACATATAAATCAAAAAATGCCACAAAAATCTAAAAGGGGGGTAACAATAACGGTGGTGTCAAATTTTAACCGATAGCCACGCTTCGCCGGGAGGTAAAAAATGGCGAAGCGTCCTCGCGACGAATTTTTATCGGGGGTTTTTGTTTTTATATTCCAACGAGCGCGCGGCGAAAAATCGGTACGAGAGACAAAGGGGGGTCGAGCCGAAACAACGGGAACTCCGCGGTGGAAGCTTCGAAATTAGCATTTCAATTTGTCCGCGCAGGTGTTTCGCAGGCTGCAACCGCGACGCGGAGCCGACGACGATCGACGAGTCGTGTCGTGTTGCGTCGCGTCGAGCCGAGTCGTCAGCCGGCGAGCACCTGACATTTTCAATGCAAAGCCTCCGCACACAATACTCGAGGCATAGCATTTACATAGCCGCCTGCACGCTCCTATCCTATCTTATCTGCCTTTCTACACCGATGAACGAACGTTATTACGTTCGCGCACGCGAACCGTCGGTTATTCCTTTTTCCCGAAGCGGCGAAAAATCGGATCGCGGTCGGCCTCGCTCGCCGCGCCAGAATAGCGGGTTTAACGATTCGACGCAAAGGGTATAGCCGAATAAGGGGGTCAAATGTGCCCCCAAACCGAATTGAACGAATGATGGGTCATTCGATAGCTTATCCAAAAAAAACCATGTGTGCAAATTTTTAACTTGAAATCTCGACCGTGAGGGTAGTAATGGGGTGAAAACGAAAATCATGTTTTTCAACAATTTCTCTTAACCTATTGAGTAAAAAAATGTAAAAAAATTCAGAGACACTTCGGGTACTGGGACACATATTTTGGGAGATTTTCAGATTTTTTGATCGAAGAACCAGGTAGTAAAAAATAAAAAACCGCAAAAAATGCCGAAAAATGCCAATTACGTATCGAAGGAGGCCCGGAACTACTTTTATACTTTTACAGTAAACACGTATTGCTATTACTATTATTCTCAATTTTTTTCAGATTTTTCATTTTGGTGCGCCGCAGTGAAAAAAAATAAAAACCGATTTTTTCCTCATTTTCTGCATATTAGAGTAACTTACACGTTGAATTTTTATGCATTCTTCGATATACGAGTGTTTTGTACACTGTTTAATGTTTCTACACTAAGCAGAATTACATAACAATTGAAAGAAATAAAATAAACCAACCGTTGAGCGCAACATATCCTAAAAAATCAACGATGTTTTCAACAGGGTCGTTGGCGTAACGTTAGAGTGTCCGACTGTGGAATCGCTGGAAGTTTTTTTACCGTAGGTTCGAGTCTCTCTTTGGGACTTAGAATTTTTTTTTATTCGTTATTTTTTTTTCCAAATTCTAACTATATAACAATGGTTTATATTTATTTATAAATATTCTAAAGGCATTTTACAAATATTTTAACCTGAAATATGTATAAATATAATTTTGGAGCGTCTTTGCGTCCTTATTTTTTTTGCCAACCACGATTATTGTTTAACATCTCTTAAACTGAAATTAATGTGAAATGTTAGTTTTCAAATCTCTTACCTTTGACTATTGTGAATGGATTAGAACAGAAGATTCTATACTGGCTTACTATTACTTCTTCTCCCCCTTCGATCAAGCAGATCTTTCCTTTTTTTTCTCTTTCTTTGATAAATATGAATGTTTGCTACAGAGTAACTTGCTAAAGAGTGACTAATAACGAAAAATAATCTTACGAAAAAAACGATTCCTAATAACTACAATATACCAGAAAACTGTGTCATAAACCGAATTCTCAAATCACTTTGGATTTTAACAGTATATTAAATATTGCTATAGTTTAACAATATGTATCCTTAATTTTTTTGAAGTTATTTTTAAATGATGTGGAGATAAGAAAATCATCCTATGCAAAAATCGCTCCAAAATTATATTTATACATATTTCAGGTTAAAATATTTGTAAAATGCCTTTAGAATATTTATAAATAAATATAAACCATTGTTATATAGTTAGAATTTGGAAAAAAAAATAACGAATAAAAAAAAATTCTAAGTCCCAAAGAGAGACTCGAACCTACGGTAAAAAAACTTCCAGCGATTCCACAGTCGGACACTCTAACGCTACGCCAACGACCCTGTTGAAAACATCGTTGATTTTTTAGGATATGTTGCGCTCAACGGTTGGTTTATTTTATTTCTTTCAATTGTTATGTAATTCTGCTTAGTGTAGAAACATTAAACAGTGTACAAAACACTCGTATATCGAAGAATGCATAAAAATTCAACGTGTAAGTTACTCTAATATGCAGAAAATGAGGAAAAAATCGGTTTTTATTTTTTTTCACTGCGGCGCACCAAAATGAAAAATCTGAAAAAAATTGAGAATAATAGTAATAGCAATACGTGTTTACTGTAAAAGTATAAAAGTAGTTCCGGGCCTCCTTCGATACGTAATTGGCATTTTTCGGCATTTTTTGCGGTTTTTTATTTTTTACTACCTGGTTCTTCGATCAAAAAATCTGAAAATCTCCCAAAATATGTGTCCCAGTACCCGAAGTGTCTCTGAATTTTTTTACATTTTTTTACTCAATAGGTTAAGAGAAATTGTTGAAAAACATGATTTTCGTTTTCACCCCATTACTACCCCCACGGTCGAGATTTCAAGTTAAAAATTTGCACACATGGTTTTTTTTGGATAAGCTATCGAATGACCTATCATTCGTTCAATTCGGTTTGGGGGCACATTTGACCCCCTTATTCGGCTATACCCTTTCAAAGCTTTTACGAGGCCCCGCGAACCGTTCCACGCCCTAACGAAGACGCACCGACGTAATTGGCTTTCGATTGTAACCCGGCTACCTGTTAATTTATCAATGGACCCGCGCGCGAGCTACGAGCAGATGGCGGAGTTAATCCTGTGATTGAACGCGGCTCGCGGTTCGCTGCTAACCAAAAGAAGCGAGCCCGGACGGTTCTTACGAAACGATCGCATTAATCATTCGTCGGTACTCTTTCTAACGAAGCCCGAATAGAACGAAAACAAAACCCGTTGACGGAATCCTTTCGAAGACGCAGGACGCTACACGCCCCTGTAATTGCATCTACGTGCGCCGACGAACCCATGGAAAAAGTATCCCGGAGAGGTTACAAAATGATGCAAATGTCAACGGTGACTACCGCCACCTACAGACATTCTTAATAAATGAGGTGTCTCGTCCGCGGCGTGGAAAAGGCAAAAGAAATTGTACTGGAAACCAGCTGCTTTCCCGTCGTGTGTAGCATACCTACGACACGCGTAGCCTCTTTCACGACGGATTCTATGGCAACATTTTTCTTGCTCCCTGTCGGGAAACAATATGTCCGCCGCGGCGCGTGTTCGCGCGGGAAAGAAATAAAAGATTAACGCGAACGCCGAGGGAAATGGTCCCGTAACAGATCGTTGGAGAATGTTTCTATATATGCCCGTTAGAGCATTAACGCGCCGTAACTTTTCAGCGGCCCGAACAAATGCGGCTCGTTACGTTCCTCGTTAAACGAACGAGCTTTTATTGCGAACTACGACGCGTACTGTTATCGTTAACTGTACAAGAGAACGTAAAGCGTAACTAGATACATAGCGTGATCCTCCTCGAGGAACATTCGCAGTGGTATTACCTTAGAGCGCGTTGTGTGGTCTTCATTTCTGGCTGTTTCCCCGCAAATTCTTCGAACGAAGGTCCCCCTCAGCGTCGATCCATCGGTTCGTTTAGGCGTTCCGAGCACACACCTCGCCGTATCGATGAATAAAATAAAAGACAGCACACACGGGGGCACAGCTAGGCACGCACAACGCGGAAAAAGCCACTTTGCTACGTTACCCTCGCGAGAATCGAATAACGACGGTGATCGAAACGACCGACGAGACCACAAACTGCATCGATCACTCGTAACAACTTCTCCGGATTCGACGAGGACGGATCGAAACCTTCCGTCGATCGTTCTCGTTCCCAGATTTACCAAATCGACACCGGACAGTTACACGTTACACGGCGCAAAGGCTGATTGCACTTCCATCGAGTGCGCAACGATAAGACGCACGAATTAGATTAGTGGGACTCGCGACCGAGACACTTGGAGGTTAGGTCGAGCACGGAGAGAGCCACATAACCTCTCTCTCACCAACCAGACGATCCTGCGACCGTGGCGTCAGCGACGAACTCTTCCGCACCGTCGAAACACCCGACTCTGTCGTTCATTTTATTTTCACGATGCATGCTTCGACGACTGGCATTGGCCCCGGAGAAGATGGTTCCGATCGAAACTGGCACGTGTCACCGACTCGACTGATTCACTGACAACTGTCCTCGCCACTCGCGAAATCGTTTTCGTCTTTACACCTCGGTGTCCTCCGAAAACTAGATCGCGACAAATCGAGTGACGCGAGCATCACGACGTTCGCGCGACGGTGTACGGGATCGGTTTGTTATTATCGTCGAAATTCTCGTTTCGCCCCGACGCTTGGATCGTTGTCCTCGATTCCTGCCGGTATCGAGCTCGAAAAGCTTCTGCCCCGAACGCAAAAGCGTGCCACTTAACGAATGACCGATGCGTCCTTCCGACCGGCAGGACTGGTTTACGCGATAAACACGCGGCGGGCCCCGGTTCGCGAGAAATCGATTCGAGGCTCGCGGCACGATGGAAAACAACCACGACGTAAATCCAGGCGAGCGCTTCTCGGAACGGTCCGCGTAATACGTAGAGCAGAACGACTTGGGGGTTTGGAAAGCCGAAAAACTTGGAATCTCGCGGCAGGTGCAAAAGGTGCCGGTTTACACCGAGAATCAGCGACCACCACTCTTCGCCAGGTCCCAACCGAGAGGTCCACCGTACGAGGACTGGTTCCACGAGACTCCCCGTGCTCGACCGGCCAGACTACTTCGGACACGATAGAAGGAGAGGGGAAACGCACACAGAAAGAGAGTGTTCGGCCGAGCGACGACGGAGGGGCCGGAGGAGCGTGTGGAGAGCGGACTCGTGGAGTGTGGGTCCCGTTCTTCGGAGAGAGGCTTGTTCCAGCGAGCGCGAGGAAGTACTGTTACTTAGACAGAGCCTTCGGGGCCCACAACGTGCTGCAAAACGCGATGCAGACCAGGGACGCGGTGCATATAATTCCGGAGACGTCGCCCGGCAGATGCAAAAACACGACCGTTTTCGCGACTGTCGCTCGCGTACCAACCGAGACACGGACCGTGCGTTATCGACAGAGCTGGTAACCGATCCGCTCCCGTCTTTCCCTTTTCGACCACCGTGCTCAAGGATGCGTTCGATATACAGCTACGACGTACTCGTTTCCCTTCTTTTTTTTTATTACGAACTTCCAGCCGATGGATCCGGTATCGTCTCCAGGTCTACACCGAATGTCCGACGACGACGGATGCGACCGTGTTATCCCCGAATTACCAAACTCGTGAAAGTCGGGTCGCGCGAAACGAATCGTACGATCGCTAGAATGCACATTGCGTATAAACGTATCGCATGGAACGTGTACGCGTGCGTGGACACGCACCGACGAATCGCGTGTCCTCGTTCACCCTCTGTTTACTTCTGTGCACGCGAGACTTCGGCGAAACGTAGACAGACCTTCGCGCAGCCAGCTATAGCACCACAGCCCTGCACGCTCGAACGGAAATACATAATCGGGTACAGTGACAATTTCGAATCCCTTTCCTATTATTTTTTCTCCCTGCTTCTCCGTGACTTTCTTTCCCCGTCGAAGCGGAAGACAAAGTACGAAAGATACGCTCACCGCTCGGTGGTCGCGGCTCGACTGGACGACTGGCCGCCTCCGCGCTATTACCCGCCGTGCTCACACCCGTACCAACCGAACCGGCGCACCCCGCCTAACGCACTACTACCCAACGTGCTCGCATCTTAACTCCTACCTGTGCGCGTGTCATATGCACCACGTACGTGTCGTCGGTGACCACTGATACTTCAACGATCGGGTGTAACCGGTTTCACCGATTTTTTCCCGAAAAGCCCTCGCGACCGTTTGTAAAATTGTTCGCCCTTTGTCGTTTCTTCGAGCGCGCGTTCGCTGATAGAAAATACACCTTGACCCTCGAACGAGGGAAACATCGAGTCCAGAATCTTTTCCTCCCTTTATTTCAACGAAGGGTTAATATTCTTTCGAGGAAACTACATATAGAAATATCGTAGGAACGTAAATTTCCGACGTTTCCTGGCTCGTGAAAAGGTAAGTGAAATGCGTTAGAGAGGCAGGAAAAACAGTGGCTACCTGTTCGAAGCTGCGTAACAGGAATGAATTTTTCAAAATTCCAAACCTATAATCGTCATGCACTGGATGATGTAAGGTGACACCAAGGCAGTCCAGTACGGAATCGAGATGCAATAGCAATATCGCCGTGACCAAGCGCGATCGAACAGAGTTTCCCAGCTTCGATGCACTGTCAAACTTCGGTCCGTAACGTTTACGTAATGAATTCTCCGGGATAAAAAGCACCGTCGGCACCGTAAAACCGTAACAACGAAGCCCGGCGTGATTACGTCGACGGCAAAAGTAGGAAGTTCGATGCAATTTGCTCTACTTGAGAAGCAAAATGATTCCCGCTTCTACCAAAGCGTGGAAACCTCTCTATCGAACGAACGCAACGCGGGGAATTGTTCCGTAGTCATCGAACCCCCCCATTTCACTTTCCACGGGACTTTTTCTCACGGTGTTTCGATTAATCGCGGTACGAATTGAATAGCTTTGTACGGAGAATGTTAATTGCAGAAAATTATACGATTCACTGGCTCGATTGAATTTCGAGTCGACTTTCCCCGACCGGCAGCCTGTTGCTCTCGATTCGGCGTACGCGGCTTCGACTTTTACGAGTGACAAAGTCTCGGAATTTGTTTGCCGAAAAAGACACTGCGCGTTCTTAGGAAAATTCTCAAGCTGTACTTGGAGCCGTGGAACAATTTGGCTTCGATTATGCCGCTATTATGTTTCCGTTGTGGGTCTTAATAATTTACGATCACCGTCTGCGTGCGGCCATAAATAAAACGAAAGCTTTGAAAGAAAAAGAAAAAGGCGCGATCTCTGTTAATCCGATAAGATAGAATAATGAAATTGCGTTTAACCGTCATAAATCTCTGTCGAGGGTTGCGCGTTGCATGATCTTTTGAAGGTGCAATATCAATGCGACGAAGCCTAGGGAGGCGAGCTTTTGAATCGCCGCTTAATAAATTGAGTCATTAGGAGCACGAGGCAGAACACATAGCGAATGTAATCCCCGACGCTGTGCAGCAGCGATCGCGATGCAACGTTTTAACAATAAAACCAGAAACCAGCGTGTTTTTGCGCTCTGTAACATGATGTACGAGTATATGTATAGCACACGCGGTACATTTCTTTGTCGAGTCCTCGCGGCCAGAGATATTCTTGGACACGCTTTGAAATTGCAATACTAAATTGCAACTTTCAAGTCATTGTTCCGATTTAATAATTTGTCTCTACACCGCCGACCTTTAATTTAGCATGTCTAGAAAATTCCAGATTCAAGAAATATAAAACGAAGCAACGATTACGACAGTTTTGGCTCGACGGTCGAGAAAACAGAACTCGCGCGCATCGACGATCCGCAGCGGTGCAACCGTAATGTGGCGCCAAGACACTTGCGGAGAAAAACTCCCTATATGCCCTAGGGTATTTAAGTTAGGTATAGTTTCTAGCCATAGGATAGTTAGTTTTAAGATCATTAGTTGGTAAACCTAGTTTTAGGAAGATTCATACTGTTTTGTTATCTCGAAAGATTCGCTTACTCCGTGGCGATCGGTTACGATAAATGTAAAAATGTACAAAGAAGAATAAAGTGGTCGTATACCGAGAAAATAAAAATCGTTTCGATAAGTCTCTTCCATCTTGTCCACACCGGATCGCTGCAAGATTGAGATTGCGCCGTCATCTATACATATGTTTGGTGTACTATGCACTATTTCTCGATAAACTTGGACGTTCTGTGTATAGATGGCAGTGGAATCTCTCTTGCAGCGGTGCATCCTTTTCTAACATAAAAATAATCTTGTTAAATTTGAAATCTGCCAAACCCGATCTTGCATATTACTATTGCAATTATATAATATTTGTACTTAGATCTATAAACTCAGTCTGTAAGCCTGAGATCTCTATTTACAACCGAGGAAACATGAGTTTGGAGTACAGTACAGTCACCGCTAGATGGTTATACCATTTCATTATCCTGTGGAATACGCGCGTAAATTTCCACACGGAAATAAGCTAGAATTTGGTAACGAATGCTGAAATAGTTAACAAGTATTTATATAATCGGTAGTAAATAGAAATATTCCTTTTTCCCTGTTCTTTTTTTTGTGTTACTATGTAAGTGTTTATTACTTATCGTCCAAGTTCTTATCCACAGGAAATCTTTTACAATTATTTAAGCAAAGCATAAGCTTCATCCAGGTTTGCTTCGCGATCGGATCATCGACGATCGACTGGCAGAAAAGGAAACGAGATAACGCGTGAAAGTATCCAAGACACGCGCTCGCATAAAACGAAAAACAACCAAGGCTGATTTCTTATCTGTTAAGCTTGGATGTCAGGCTAGCGAACGTATTATCGGTCGAACCTTTGAACTTTGAGAGGGCAGAAAGAAACAGTCATACTCTTTCTCCCTCGTCGACGATAATGGTCATCCAGTCGTATCGTTCCGTCTGCTTAGACACCCATGCTCGAACCGTGACGTCAATTAGACGGCTATTAGTCGTAATTCGACTATACAGGGTGTTCAGCCACCCCTGAGAAAAATTTGAATGGGGGATTCTAGAGGCCAAAATAAGACGAAAATCAAGAATATCAATTTCTTGACTGAGGCTTTGTTAAAAAGTTATTAACGCTTAAAGTTCCGCACTTACTGAATTTTTTTCTCGAAAATACGCAGGATTTCGAGGGTATCTATTCACCAAAAATGATTGTAATTGACCCCTGCAATCGAAAATAATTTTTCCAAAACGATTTGAAATTTTTCTTTCCCGTCGAAAAAATTCACACCTTCTCGAATTTTTTTCTAGAAAATGGGTAGGATTTCGGAGATATGTCTATTCACCTAAAATGATTGTAATTGACCCCCGAAACCGAAAATAATTTTTCCAAAACGATTTGAAATTTTTTTTTTTATTGAAAAATTTCACACCTTCTCGAATTTTTTTTTAGAAAGTGGGTAGGATTTCGGGGATATGTCTATTCACAAAAAATGATTGTAATTGACCCCCGAAACCGAAAATAATTTTTCCAAAACGATTTGAAATTTTTTTTCTCCGTCGAAAAATTTCACACCTTCTCGAATTTTTTTCTAGAAAGTGGGTAGGATTTCGGGGGTATGTGTAATGACCAAAAATGATTGTAATTGACCCCTGCAATCGAAAATAATTTTTCCAAAACGATTTGAAATTTTTTTTCTCCGTCGAAAAATTTCACACCTTCTCGAATTTTTTTCTAGAAAGTGGGTAGGATTTCGGGGGTATGTGTAATGACCAAAAATGATTGTAATTGACCCCTGCAATCGAAAATAATTTTTCCAAAACGATTTGAAATTTTTCTTTCCCGTCGAAAAAATTCACACCTTCTCGAATTTTTTTCTAGAAAATGGGTAGGATTTCGGAGATATGTCTATTCACCTAAAATGATTGTAATTGACCCCTGCAACCGAAAATAATTTTTCCAAAACGATTTGAAATTTTTTTTCTCCGTCGAAAAATTTCACACCTTCTCGAATTTTTTTCTAGAAAGTGGGTAGGATTTCGGGGGTATGTGTAATGACCAAAAATGATTGTAATTGACCCTCGCAACCGAAAATAATTTTTCCAAAACGATTTGAAATTTTTTTTCTCCGTCGAAAAATTTCACACCTTCTCGAATTTTTTTCTAGAAAGTGGGTAGGATTTCAGGGGTATGTCTATTCACCAAAAATTATTGTAATTGACCCTCGAAACCGAAAATAATTTTTCCAAAACGATTTGAAATTTTTAATTGTCCTGGATCGGATCTCGCCAAATACAATCACAAAATGCGATTTAGGAAGTGGCCACGTTTCCTGGTATTAAAATTAAATGAAATTCTCGAGCAAAGATCGAGCATAATCTAAGATGGCGCGCGTCCTCGCGTAATCTGACCGGCGGAAAAATCGTTTGTCGCTCGACTGGACCAATCGGCGGAGCTCGAGCGCGATTATTTACTTTCTAAGGCGAAAGAATCGGCGTTGGTCGCTCGATAACGGCCTCCCTATCGGTTTCACCTTTTTCTCCGGCGGTTGGTATTCGTTATCGGTCGGTCCGGTAATAACTAGCGCGCGTTACGTAGAAATTGCTAACTGCTAGCCGATATACACCATAAATTTTGCGCACAGCTGCACTCGGTGGCACGTGTGTAAGACTGCGCGTCTTCTCCGACAGAGGCTGACCCGATAAACGGGAGGCCGCGATAAATTTGCGTTGCAAACACCGCCCGGAGACCAGCCAGCCTCCCGATAGGGGGTGAAAATTAAAACGATTATTAGCAAGTATAATGCAACCCGACCACCCACGATCAAATAATATCCCTGGCTTCGAGAGTCTCAGCTAAGTTTCTGCATATGTACGTACAAGATTCGCCGTTGCGTCGTTTCGAAAGGCTATTTATATAAAACTGTTCGCCGCGGGAATCAAGATGTTCGATTGCCGAGGAAAACAAGAATTCCCACGCGCCAATGGGGAATTAATCTGGGGTCGTCGATTCGACGGGTTTATTCTTGGAGGCGGTTCGCGATCGGCGAGCGTCTCCAGGGCGATAAACGGTCAAGGAAAGAAGGGGGGAAAAACGATCTGGTAATCGCGGATCAATAAGAAGAAGGAGAACGGTTGGTATCGGGAGACAAAAGAGGACTCCGCGGAGAAGCAGTTGCTATCTTTCGAGAGCGTCGTGCTAATCTGCGCGCAACAAAACCGAATCGGAGTCGGTGCCGAAGTTAATTAGCGAACGACCGCGAGGGAACGAGTACGAGCCAGTTTTATCGTGGGTTCAAGACACTTTCGATCTTTTTCGAGCTGGCGATAACACCTTTCCATTATAGTCGCCTGAAATCCCCAGCATTTTCGGGGATCAGAAATCGATAAGCTATCGTGGCCTGTTCTCGCAAAATTTCATTCGTTTATCGGTCTCCGTGAGCTTTGGAAAACCGATTCGGAGTCCTCTTCTATCGTTTAAGACGAAAGCAAGCCATTGGCTATTTAAAGTAGGAGGCGAGCAGGTTGGAGACGTTAAGGTCAGAGAACGCAAGATCATCGTCTGGATTAGCATTTCTCAACGCCCCTTCACGAAATGCTCCACGGATCCTCCCTTTCGACTACAAGATTCTTTCCCCATATGAAACACACTCGGATGTAACAGTGTACTATCCAGTGAGAAACTTGTTGGCTAGGCACCCGCAAACTAAACGGGGCAAGGGCAAGGAGAGAAGGTCTTCGCGGCGTTACGCTTCTCTGACATTACGCTGCATAGCAGTAGGGTCTCCATAACCACGAGAGATACATTTTTCTCCTATTCACGGCTAGTATTTTGAGCGTACGGTTACGCCAGTGCCTCTCAGTCTTGTTCGCGTTCACGTCCTTTGTCACGCGATGGAATTGTAGTTGCGAGCGGCTCAGCCAATAATGACAATACGTGTGAGAGCAGGCGTCGCTATTACGGCCAATCAGCGCGCCTAGCCATCAAGTCATCACTGGATAGTAGCTTGGTATAGTCTTGGTCTCTTCTTCCATCCTATCCCGTTTTTGACCTCGTTTCGTCCTCGTTTTCGCGATAAAAGCGGGGCCAGCGAGAGATGAGGAGGAACTATCGCCGGGTATAAAAGGCATTTCATCCGCGACGATGTCGACTGCAATAAAAGCTTAGGTTATGCGGCAACCTTCGACCTCGGTAAATGACTCGCAGCTATCTTTACGTAAGTCTCGACGGCGGGCAGCGCGACGGCTGGGAATAAACGACGGGAATCTATGATGTTCGACGGAAGAAGAAAGGGGAGGCCATCTTCTTGGAGATTCGAGGGAAGCAGCGGTTAATTAACACGCCGAAACGGAGAGGCCAGGAATCCTGTCGGACGCGCGGTATCTGTTGGCGTGGTCTCTACGCGGCAACCATAATTTTCGACGTTCCTCGCTGTAATTCCCGATGTTTTCGGAGTCAATGGCCGCGCCCATCGAACTCCTCGATCGTGACAGGATCGAGTTTCCGGCTGGGATCGAAATTCGAATCCCTGTATTCACGCATTCGTTTATACGATGCACGATTCTCTGTAAAATCAGTCGCTTTGAATCGTCTCCTTTCATTATTTCCAATTTCATGAATTCCTAGTGTAATGAGAAAATGCTTCACGCGTCTACGCGCCATCTTTTCTTTTAATTCCACGTTTACGTTTTTATTAGATACGGGATCCATGCTGCGACTCGTGACTTTTGGGAAAAAGGCGAGGATACGAAAATAAGCTACGACTTGATCGTCGACGAATTACGCAACGACGTCGGAGCATTCGATAGGGAAAAATCGACGGTGTTTTATCGACGCATCGATTACGCGATGCTTATATGGAGGCAGAAAGACGCGAACGTGTAAATTGTCTTGCAAAATAATGCGATGCGAGCGGAAATAGATGAGGACACCTGTAATGGGAAAAGATAATTATACTATAGAGAACGATAAAGCCGGTGTTACGAATTGGTAGGCGTAGCGAAGAATGTGTTTCCGATGGGAAGAACAATTGACAGGTGTTGCTTGCGACGTAAAAGAAAACGGAACGTCGCTTGCGCAATAGCAAACGATATCGACTCTCGATCCCGAAGGAAGGTCTTAGCGCCGAAGAAACTCCGTTTTTGGCTACGCCTACCGATTCGTACCAAGTCCTATGGTATCATTATCTCTTCCATTACTGGTTTCCCTTATCTACTTCCGTCCCATCGTATTTTCTCGCGTCCTTCTACTACCTTGTAACGTATGAAATATCCCTTCGATCCGTATACGTTCGAATATTTCAACCGTCCTGTACGATCAGATACAAAAATTATCAGTATATGGCGATACATGATCGAATCGGATACGTATTTCGGGCAATATACGGGGTGTTCGGCCACCCCTGGGAAAAATTTTAATGGGAGATTCTAGAGGCCAAAATAAGACGAAAATCAAGAATACCAATTTGTTGATGGAGGCTTTGTTTAAACATTATTAACGCTTAAAGTTCCGCCCGTACTGAATTTTTTTCTCGAAAATGCCCAGGATTTCGGGGGTATGTCTGTTCACCAAAAATGATTGTAATTGACCCCCGTAACCGAAAATAATTTTTTTAGTATGATTTGAAATTTTTTAATTTCGTCGAAAAATTTCAGTACTTTCTCGAATTTTTTTCTCGAAAGTGCGTAGGATTTCGAGGGTATGTGTAATGACCAAAAGTGATTGTAATTGACCCCCGCAACCGAAAATAATTTTTCCAGAACGATTTGAAATTTTTGAATTTAATTGTTAATAACTTTTAAACGAAGCCTCCATCAACAAATTGGTATTCTCGATTTTCGTCTTCGAACACCCTGTATAATGGCGTCAAGCAATGCACGTGTCATATCGGTCTAATTATATTCGATCTTGAGATAATATATTATAATACAATCGCAAGCAATACCTTGCCAGACGCTAAAATTAATCCTAGTGCCTCTACGCTATTTTGTATATCAACAAATTGGTTGATCGTAGAGCAAGAATAGGATTTATTTATCGAAGGGGAAGGGAAATATCGAGCAGTTTTCTGTCGTCGGGAGTGAAAACGGGGTCAGAACGAGCGATGGACGCGACAGGAACGTCACCGCGGTGTGTATGAGCCGCCATTTCCGGTCTCCGCGGTACCGGAACTGCACGCACGGCCGACTCGCCGTCGCGACGAGGTCGCCACGCTCGCGGCGGTACTCGCCCAAAGTCATTTCACGCCCGGCGGAGCGCGGAAACGGGCGTTTACTCGAGATTTTCGTTCATAAATCAAGTCTAGCAAGCTTTGATGCTTTCAGTGCCCCCTCGATTCGCCCTCGGGGGGTTTGACCCCCGCCATTCAGGGCACAATCGCCTATCGTGGCCGCGCATGGAAATCGCCGATACACCGGAAACGGAAGGGTTGGAATCACGGCGCGATTCCGTCGCGCCATATGGACGAAACCGAGAAAACGGAAGTCGCGTGAGCCCGGTGTTCGCGTGAGTCCGAGATCTTTGAGAGAAAGCGGCTCCGGGCTCTATGCGGTCTAAACTTCCACGAAATTTACCGGATTACCAACCATTTGGTAAACCAAATGCGACCAGTACGAAACAATATCGACCCCGTGACGGTGAATCAAATTTAGTACGGGGAAAGCTGTTCGTTATTGCAACACGGACGCGTCCTTATTAGTCCCGACAATGGAGGACACGAAATATACAGTAAAACATTGATCATCCGAACACAGGAGTAACGGAACTCGTGTGCTTTATCTTTTCATCGTTAGTTGTCATGCAAGATGTCTTTGGATCCTCGCTCGGCATTTGTAGGTCAGTTTCCGGCGAGCAAAGTACGTGGTTTTATGCATCGAGACACGTCGGTGAAACGAGAACACGTCGTTGCATCGTTTGGAAACGGAATACGAAATGATAGAGTTTCGAGTATACAATTTTGATGCGGCACTAAGTTAAATCGAGTCTCGATAGTCTTTTCCAGCCCTTTGATATTTGATTTTCCCTCCTGTCCCTCACGTTTTAGATAAATTTCTCGACGCCCATTTGTTTCCTATTCGAAGTAAAAAGATCGACGTTTGAATATCGGAATGGACCGTTCCCATGGTGGGTGACGTTCACGCTTCTCACGAAGGAAAGCCCAGGAGTACCGGTTACCGAGGAACCGTGGAAAGCCACGTGTATTATTTTGATTTAAAGGAAATCAACAGGTGACCGCCGACAGACGGGTAGCGAGTGTCGAGACTTAGAGGCTCCTCTACCTGTTTCGGATCATTTTCGATGTTATCCCCGCAACATATGCCCGACAAGGGGCAGATGGTAAAAAAGTGTTGAGCAGAGCGGCATCGTGCGACACGGGACAGTTTAAAGGGACGTTGTTGCATCGAACCAGCCACCAATCGGTGCTCCTCGATTCGACTTGGACGCGCCACGAACCACGAACGACTGTTCCTCCCTGTAATTATCTCGATCTTCGAGCGGGCCATCCGCGGCGAAACGCGCGCTTACGAGGCCTCCAAACCGAATACGCCACCCGGGGGGCGCATCTTCTAATGAAAAACTTCGGGAAGACTCGTTATTCAGCTCCGGGTGCAGCTGCCGCGTAATTTACTTCGTCGTTTAACCCTTAAGTGGACTCTCAATCTCATCTGAATTATTCTACTTAATGTTTATTTTTACCAAATTGGTAAATGGAAATCAACTTTTCTTTAAAGTATCTAAAAAGTAATGGAGGATCGTATAAATTTAAGGGTTAACGAGCTCGAGACTTCCACATCGTCGTAAAATTTTGCTTAGATCAGCAGTGATCTACGGAATAAAATGTGATTGGGTACCAAGATGGCGTCACGCGATCAGGGTTCGCCGTTTAGTCTTCTTTCGATCGTAACTTGAACGATTCCTTGGATATTATCGTTCGAATAAAATATTGCCTGGTACCAAGACGGTGTCTTTGCGTCGCGTGCACCTTGAAGGGGGACGGAAATCAGTGCCCCGCGACATCTGCGCGAACAGTCTCGCGTCAGGATAACGAAGACGTCGCGTTCTGCGAGTATTGCGGGCCCGAAAAAGGGGCCCGTTACGGCCGTCAGTCGGCGGACGCCGCGCTTCTAATTTGTACGGCGGTCCAGCGGTCCTCTCGAGTTCGTGGCCGTTGTCGGGGGCCCAGGAAACGAGAGAAAATTTATGATAAGGACGGGAAGATCGAGCGGGCTGCCCGAAGAGAAGGATGATGGCTCCGTCCCACCTGTACGTACACACTGGCGTACCGTGTGCGACACGCGCTCGTTCCCAGCTGCCATTCGCCGCGTTCTAGCGCGAGGAGAAAGGAACGTACAGGTGCGATCGTTAACTCAATTGAACTTTGATACGTAAAAACTCGCAAACGCGGGTTTATCGACGCGATACGGGACAACTTTATCATCGTCGTCCGTTACCATTCCGGTCGACGCGATCAATTATCAGCTACGAACCGCCATTCGTCAAAACCGGACACGTTCCTCCACGCATTCCCCGGACGATATACAATCAGTGGCCTTTGGAATATTAGACTGCGCCAAATGGCACCTCGCGACGAGACGTTTGCAATCTTTAGGTCGAAAGTTAACCCTTTGCACTCGATTGGCCCCTCTGAATGGACACGATAATATTGTTTTAATGTGTGTTTGAGTTAGTAAGTGGTCGAAGAAAAGTCTCCAGGTGCAAAGGGTTAAAGTTCGTTGGAGTATTCTATCGTACAATGCAAATTTTTAGTTCCGGTATTTACAAAACGCGTACAATCGGTCAGCCATTTTGTATAGATTAGAACGTCTTTAAAAAAATATATTTGCAACTTCCTACGCAGAATTTGTATACCGGGGGGCGTTGGAGACGCCGTGCAACGGAACGACGAACGGAAATCCGGGAAGACCGCGAAAGAAGAAAGGCACGAGTCGTGAGGTGCGCGTGTGTGTGGGACAACGTGTCATTAAATCGAGAAAACACTTGCGCCGCCTGCACTTGCCGTCCAGGAAGAAGCACCTGACAGCGGCCACGACACAGGGTGGATTCTCAACGGTCGGAAACGTACCGGCACATAGTGATTCCCGAGGGTAGCTCCGACTGGAGGCCCTCTTCGATAGATGATCGATAATGAGACGCAGGTGCTTCGACGCTTTGTGTTCGCGCGCTCTTTTCGTACACCTTTCTTCTCCGCCCTCTCACCGCTTCTATTCTTTCACCTACTTTCCCCTACATTTCGCGATTTAAATGTTCGTCGAAAGAACTGTAGTAGTAAATTTGCAAGGTGTAAGTACAAGCGACATTTAAATTGAATTTTCTCGAAAACGAAGCCCCCCTCAATGCGATTTCCGTTTTATTTCCAGCCCCAGGGTACGAGGAATGATCTATCAAGGTGTAATCGTCGCTGGGAGGACTTTAGAATCGTTATTTGGTTTCTAAACGTGGGACGTCGATTAAGATTCCCGGGGTCCGTGTCTTTTGGGTCGTTTTTCGGCGCCCGTATGAGGTACGATCAGAGGGATTCGCGTTTGGTCCCGAGAGGTGCGGGTCCCGACGATTCCAGGACGTCGAGAAGCGTTTAAAAGACGAAGAGGACGAGGCTGTCGTCGCGGTTGACGCAGGAGGCAGCGGGTTCGCCGGCTCGGAAATATTCCAGCCGGGTCTACCGACTGTTTCTTTCTTGCCGTATGGCATTGTGCTGTCGCGGGAAGACGGAGGACGGGCCCGTTCCTGTGTGCACGCCGAGCGTGGGCCAGCTACGTGGGGTGGGAGCCGAGGGGTGGTGGTGGTGGCGCTCGAAGAAAACGACGGTTGAAAGTCGCCCGGTTTCTCGTGTGGGACCTTCAGGTGGACGTGAAACTTTTTAGCTCTCCACGGCACTCTCGAAGCCGCTCAGGGTGTGCACCTGCTATACACCTGTTGGCCGTTGCTGCTCCTGCTGGCCGCCGTGAAACAAATGCGTCCGCGGCGTCTTACCGTATTCGACTTCTAGGCCCGTCCGTTAGAAGGAAATACGCACCGACCTTCTACGGTGGACGCGACACGCGCTATTTTTCAAACAATTTACCTTTGTTTCTAAAACGGTTGGACGAACTCCGAACGGGGAGTGGTATCGATTGGAAACGGTCCGCAGATTCTAACGGTGTTGCGTCGCTAATCGGCTGTAGCAAATCACAGTCTTTCGCTAACTATAATATAGTTGGTCATTGATTCTGGAATAGCTAAATTTTCAATCAAAGGGGACCTTTGGATATTATCTAAAGTATTTACTAACAATGGTGTTACGTCCAACAACGAGTACTCGGAAAATTTCCATATTATCAGTTACACGGCAAGGATCTCGCCACGGTCAAGTTTTATTCGTTATCGCTACGTTTATTAGCGACGTTTCCAAGGTTCCCCGAAGCTGTAGATCGGAGACCGCGGAGAGGATTCGTCGATAGATCGTTGAACCTTCGCTGAACTCGAACCGTAATCGTGCGGTCGTCTCTGCTTTGCATGCACAATGTAAGGGAATATCAAATGCTACGACCGCAAATAAATTTTTATCTGCATTATTACATCCGTAGTCGATTTTCGTCGATCGAAGTCGAAGTCGTTGGCAACCGCACGGGGCAATTATACTTGGACCAACTTCGAATCAAAGAAGCAACCCTGTACTTGCTCTCGATGGCACGAACGAGTCCGGAGCGCATTCCAAAATGCCCGATCATACCAATGATAGTGCAATTACCGTTCGAGTTATCCACGGCTTCGTTTCGGTCCATTCCGCCGATTGACAGCCCGTCCCGCGTCAGATCTTAAAAAACGGACGGGACCAGATTAATGCAAAAAATCCGGTTCCCGTGTTAGCGCTGTTCTCGACGAGGACGCCGTCGAAAGCGGGCCGTAATGACCCGTGGTTTCCGGCCGCGGAACGCAGGCGCGCCCATTCTTAGACCGTTTCCACCCGAAGAGCAGTCGCTTCGAGGATCAATTATCCTCTGGATGGCCGTCAGGTATTTCCTAATCGAGAACCATGGATGAGCAGCTCCCTGAAACGGAAGATTAATATCGTCAGTATTACAGCGCCTTTATATACGTAAAATTTGGTAGCAAAATTTCGGTTGCGTAGACGTACGAGAAGATAGAATTAATATTAACCCCTTGACGCACGATTTAATGTAATTTTTTGAACGTGTACTATTTAATTTTGTTTAAATTTGTCACGAAAAAGAATAGATTTGTTTTACGAATATCTCGCGAATGGAAAAGTCGATTTTGATACACAGGACTCGATGACGAGTGAATAGAATTGCGATTGCGAAGGGGTTAAAAGCGTAGGCTAAAAGAATCTGGTGTTTTCGAGGACGTTGAAGAAGCTTTGAGAAGAGGAGGAATCTCTGTAGGAAGGGGGAGGATCCACGGGAAGTTGAAGTTTGGAATTTAACAGTACGAAGACGGGAGGATCGCGAGGATCAGGACGAAGAGCGAGTAAAAGAAGAAGGATGAGGAGGAGGAAGGCCTGATACACTTTTAATACGGGACCGAAGGAGCCCCCTGCACAGCAGGTGCACCGCAGGTGATTCTGCTCGTCCTTCTCTTACCGGGCGAGCTTCCTCTCACGACTCCTCGACCGGCCTGCACCCTGCGTACGCGATCTCCCACAGTGGTGGACTCGTCTTTTTTTCCGCGAGGGGCACACACAGACCGATCCTTTTTCGAGCCCGCCTCCCCCTCTGTCTCTCTGTCTCTCGGGGATCG
The DNA here is from genome assembly GCF_051014445.1 of Colletes latitarsis. Lineage (NCBI taxonomy): Eukaryota > Metazoa > Arthropoda > Insecta > Hymenoptera > Colletidae > Colletes > Colletes latitarsis. Next base: position 25,267,236 of record NC_135141.1, on the reverse strand, counting down.
AGAAGCGAGGGTTCGATCGTGACGGTTACGTCGGCCGCTTAGATCTTACGCGGGGAGCGCTCGACCGTTACAGATCACTATTATTCTCGATATTAACCTGCACCGGTGATTGCAAAGCCATCCTACCGATTCTCACGAATTTTTAAAACAAGAACGACAGAAGAATATTGCTGTAAGTCTGTGGAAATTCTGGATAACCGTGGGTCCGGTAACCGAACGAAGATCGCGAGAACGGAGCAATTAAACCGATAAATGGTTCTCCCCGGCGACGAGATCCAATTTAAATGGCCGCTCCATCCGCGATCGGTTAATTGCTACGCAAGAATTTCATTTCGAGCGACGTCCGCGTTTCGTCTAGATGCGGCGGGAAACCTCGACTTTTAATAAACGTTGGAGAGTCTCGTGCTGGGCAAGGGCCCGGAAGGAGTCGGCCGCGACGAAAGTCGTCTCGTCGGCGATGCGTGGGAAAGTCGAGGGGCGCCAACCGTTTTCAAGACGCCGACCAGAGACGCTGGGGGTGGACGCGTAATTGATACGCTTGGTAAGGTCGTGTTTGAATTTCATTATTGTCGCTGACGCCACCTCGGGATCCATTCCGCTTCACCGGGCCCCGTTCGCTCCAACGACCAGGAATTCGCTAACCGGGTCTTCCTCGAACAGTTAGACGAGCAAAAATTCGCATGGGAAAGCGCGGACCGAAAGGAGACGCCGACCGAAGTTCAAAACTGAGAATGACTTTTCACGAAACGTGGACAGTTTCGATAAAAAAATTTTATATTCCGCATTCCAAGTGCTCGATACCTTCTCCATTAATTTTTATTAGCCCACAGCGAGAAGATCAAATTACTTTTGCCCTAAAGTCGTGCGCCGTAATTTCTACGGTTTACGAGTATAAAAAAAAATCCGCGGGTAGCAAAAAATAATAATCGCCCAGTGCTTAATTACGAAATACTGTTGGACTCGAAATTACGGGAGTTATCGATACCGGACTGACGCGCGCATAAAAAATATCGTCCCGACGCTTATTATGCGTTTCGCGTGCAGTCGTCGATCGAGGCTACAATATCATTATTATCGAACGTTCCTGGTACCCTCTGTTCCGTCGTTGTCGCGTACCCTGTCGCGCGTAAATTACAAGGAGCGTTTTACGACGGAAATATATAGTCCAGTTCCGCTATCGTCTGCGTAAAACGCGCGTGGCACTTAACGTTTAATGAAGTCGTGGGCAAACGGTCGTGAAAGCGGTCGATTTTCGCCTGGTCGCTAATTGTCGATTCCGTAAGGAGCGCGAAGATCGGATCTACGGGCCCGTTCGAGCCACCGACGCGAATGGGCATCGGCCGAGGGCTAAAAAGGTGGTACGATTACGGAACGGGCGCGTGCTCCAGCGAAATTCCGTGGGTTTTCTTTGGACGGGGCCCGAATTACCGTCCCGGTGCGCAGGAACGCGACCGCCGCGCGGCATAAACGTCCGTTGCACGCGAATCGAACGACGCCGCGGCTCATTGTCCGTCGTCGGTCACCTGCTGCCCGATGAGGAAACCCTGACAAAGAACCAACACAGGTGCCATTCCATCTTTTTCGACAATGTTACAGAGCCGCCTAAAGCGTGCCAATTTATAACCAGTCTGTAGTCGCGTTGCGCAACGCGAACCGATCGGCGGAAAAACGACGTCGCGCGGTGGTCCGACGCGTATCGAGATACGTTCCGAGATTAAACCAATACGCCCGCGAGTAATTGCGTCTTCGATCAAGGAGCCGGGCCCCTCCCGACTCCCCCGCGTTCGCGAGGGCTAAGCGTCGGCTAATTACAGGCAAGGTCAAGCCGTGGCGAGGCGAAACGCAGTCAGAAGCGCGCAAGCTGCGCTGGGACGAGAGAGCAGTCAACGGACCCCCATAAAAGAGCGGCGCAGCTGGGTTTTTTTCGAAAAAATCCCGGCCGTGTGTGCGGGGGCATGTGGTCGGCTCGAGACGGTCACGAAGAGGAAGAGAAGACACCGGGGAGGAGGAGGAGGAGGAGGCAGAAACGGGCGACGAATGGAGAAGGAAGGCCAAGTACCCGGGGCCCGGGGAACCGACGGAAGAAGAAGCGAGCGAAGACGCGGTGGAAGAAGGCCGACGGAGGTGAAGGAGGATAGCGATGCGGCAAGGTGCTGCCAAGGTGGCGGTTAGGGCAGCTGATCTTCGAATAGCAGCAGGTGAATGCGAAGAAGCTTGCGCTGCTGGACGGAGCGAGACAGGAGGCGATGGGTTGGTAGTTGCGGTAGATGCGCCGCTGGCCCTGCGGAGGAGGAGGACGAGGAGGTGGAATCCACGCGTGCATAAAAGGTGTTTCGTTATTGTTACCAGGCGCGCGCGAGCTGCAGGTCCCTACGGATTTATTAATCTTGTTCTCGTGGCAACGGGTTCTCGCCGTGCCGACCGACCAATCGAAACCAACGCCCCGAACAGCACCCCGCTGCTTATCCTTTTCGATTTACATCTCGTCCGGCGACAACGAAAATTGTCCGTCCGGCGGCTTTACGACCTGCTAATTTACCCGGATCGCGCTTTCCTACGGACGCGTCGTTCAGAATTCCAGCCGGAGGAAAGCCATTTCTTTATCCCCGGAGTCCAGAGGGTTCGACTTGCAGAGCAGAAAGACGCTGCGTCGAACTTTGATCGAGAGAAGTCGCTTATGTCTTTCATGTACTTTAAAATAGATTATCGCAACATTAAATAATATAGTTTCTATCGTTAAGTTTAATGTGCCCGAACCATTGAATCTGATCACACACCTGTAACCATCCCTGACGTCCTTACCTCCTGGACCTGTACACGATTCTACAAATATACCTGCTAAGAGCAAGCACGTTTGCTAGAAAATAAATCGTAATGGAGGAATCATTTTTTGACAATCGCCCAGGAAGAAAGGCACCCCCGAGAGCGTCTATCGTCGGCAGTCCCGTTAGCGTCGTCGCGTTCAATGAAATACGCGTCTCGCGCGAGCACGTTGATGAATTTATGACCGGTTTCGCGGCGCGAAAAGGCCCTGGACGCTCTGGGCGCGCGTGCACGTACTCGATCAACGACATTCTTTCCCATGCCGTGAGTCTTCCGTGGACGTCGCGAAGGACGAAGCCGCGCGCAGGGATGAGAAAACGCGTCGATCGCCGATCCTGGAAGCCTTTTTCCCCCCCGGTTGCGGTTTCTGGCCCCACGGTGTATCGCTCCGAAACTTATCTGTTACGCAATCGCGGCCACTGAATGCACCGAGCCCCCTTCGGAGTTGCGTGTCGGAGTCCCCGGGTGCCCCGCGTTCTTCGTCTCTTTTTGCGTCCCGTTCGAGCAGAAACGGTTTTAAATGGAAGTCGAACCTTTTCTCCGGGAGTTAATAAACGTCCGCTTATCCGACGATAAAGGCCGTTCCCACATCGCGGCTTTCGCGCGGTCGACGCCAAGCTCGTTGCGGTTCCTAACAATCGAGGGCTAATTTCACGGGTAAAAAGATCGATTCTTCTGCATTCCTTCGAGAATCGTGCCCGAAGCGAAGTATTTAGGAGGAATTCGAGAAATTGGTAGAGTCACGGGTCTTTGCTCCGAACGTAGGACCAAAAGAGTCAAAGAGTTCGCTCGAAGCGTCCACTGTGGGAGTCTGGGGCCCCGGAAAAGGAATCTCGAGGGAGTATCTACTCGCGTCTATTTCCTGGTGGTCACCGGTTCGCACCTACGCCTTTTCCCCCGTCTGGAGAGAGGTGGTAAGGAGGGGGGGAGGTCGCGCGTAGGACCGTACGACTTCCTTGCGAACGCTCGTTCCCATGTCCTCCGCCGTTTATGGGGCTTTCCGTTGTCGCCGCTTCCCATGAACTTCCTAAACATTGACTTCCTCGAAGGAGCTGGCAAGAAACGGCAGATGGCCTATTAATTCGACGGCCACGAAGGAACCGCCGCCACCTTCGTGCCGGGGGCACCCTATACGCCGCAACGTGCGCAGGGAACACCCCTGGCCTTCTTCCCACAAGTGCGTGCACTTGTTCTGTCCGTCTTCGACCGTTAAGTTTCACAGATTCCCCCCTCTGACCACCTTGCGTTTCGGTAGTTTCACGGCAACGGCCAACGAGCGGTCTTCCCTCGAATACTTTCGACTACTTCGATTTAAGAAAGGAAATCAAACAGAATCGTTTTGTTTATTCGCGTAACGAGTATGTTGTATCAATAATAGTACCCTCCCAACGTCTTCGTAGTATTTATTCGTCAAAGTTCAAGCAGATATCCGCGCGGAATGCAGACGTCCGTCAGCTGGGGAACCGTCGATACTGACAATAACCTTAAATCGTAACGTCTGTCTTTTTCTAGCTTCGTTACGGTATGCAAATTATGAAAGATCGTCGCGTTTAATGTCCCCGCGCCGGTTACGTAAGGCGAATAGTACATAAAAGCTAGAAAACATCGGTGTCCCTGTGAATTTTACCCCGAGGAACGCGACGCGTTTCTTTGCACTTTCTCGACGAGGACCGTCGCCGGAGAGACGGAGACGGAGGAAGAAGGAGGACAAGCCAGCGGGAAAAACTATCGATAACTTCAGCGGAATTCGCGTTAAAGGTTAACCGCGAAACGAATCGCGTCGCGCGTCGATCGGAGAAATCGTCGGTCGCCTCGCGAGCCTTTATGCAATCCGGTCTACTATTATGCAATTACTTTTAACGCTCGTCGTTTCGTCGGCCTCATTGTCGACCGCGATCCGCGAGGCGTGGGTCAATTATGTCCTCGCTGGCGATAGGATCGATCCATCGACGTACGTACTCGTTAATTCCGATAGGTGTAGATTCTCGAACGGGTTTCGAAACGAGCTGTCGTCGATGTTAGCTAAATATACCTATTGACAGTCGTTCCAGGCCAGATACAATTCTATTGCAGGTGTCATCGACGCTGTCGGAGTCGAGGATCGTTCGAGCAATTTCAAATAAATCTTTATCTACGTGTATCTGTACGATTTAATTAATAAAATTATTTGCGATACTTCTTGACTTGGACTGTATTCTGTTGGCGAAGGAAACAGTTCGAGGAATATGAATTTCCAAGACGGAAAAATTCGATGTGTGATTCCCATGCAACGTGATTACTCCAACAGTTTGTTGGTATTCAACGCCAATAATCGTATACTGAAACTGGCCATTTCGCTAGAGAGTGTATAAACAAGTTGTTGATATTCCTGGAAATCGTTTTCACGTTATCACGATTAGCTAGAATAGAGTAATTATAAACAAATGGATGTATCGTCGACGTAATTCTTGAAAAAATAATTCCCGCTTGCCACTCTGTCCACCAGCGATTTCAGAGTCAGCGAACGAGGAAGCCAAAAATGGCGGCGGAGGATCGAAGGTGATCAACTCGGCATTTTTAGCAAGACCGGGTTTTACCGAAAAAACGACCTCAGCCTCCGACTGCGTAAGATCCAAGATCAGATGGTTAACTACCTGGCGCCAATATGTTCTTCCTCCGGATGGAGGAGCCACGGAAGGCCAGGGCCGTCGATTGTCCCCGGCAATCCTGCGGTTGATGGAAGGCCCGGACGAATCGGTGGAACGAAATAACGCGATCGGTAGGGAGCGGCCTGTTAAAGGGAGAAAGGGCAAACGAACAGAGACAAAGAGGGGAAAGGGAGTGCATTAGAAGGGTACGCGATAGGATCTAGCAGGGCTCCCGTCTTCAGCATGACTGGTAAAGGGCTTGGACCTTCGGGACACCGGTCTTTGATAATCGCCGACCGGCCAGATCGCATTTACAAGTATACACAGCCCTTTTTCGACCATTGTTTTGACGTACAATTATACTCTTTATTTTTCCTTCTGCTCTGCTCTGCGGTCGAAGGAGGACTGTCATTACGGGAACCGGCTTTCCACGAGCTCCGGGAAATTGGGACCGTTCGATTCCTAAACACGTTCCTCTAACTTCTTTTTAATGGAAGACAGACGCGTTCCCAAATATAAGTTTTATTATTACGTATACGAGAAAGTGTTCGTAGAAATTGAAATCTCCCGCTCCCTTTTGCCCGTGGACTCTTTATTTAAAGACGGTTCGGTTATCTTGTTTGCATCGTGGCAGGTGATAACTGTAAACAAATTCGACGGATACGTTTACCGAGTAATCGTCGATCGCGTTCGATGACAGGTAAGAGGACCCGGGCGAATAAAAGAAAGCGTCGCCCGCGAAAGGAATCGATCGTAACGAGAAGAAAAAAGGCGAGGGAGACGTTCGAAACGTGTTACACCATCGCGCTTCCTTGACCCTGAGAACGCTTTTTATAATTGAAACAAACTGGTTATCGTCGACTTGCGAACGCAGACGAGAGAAAGAGAGAGGATCCCGGTGAATATCGAGGAAAACAAACGAGGCAGGTTCGAGAAGCTCACCGGAACAGGTGTCGCGCATCAAACGATATTGCGATATTCCTACTCGTGTGACAGAAAATTGGCACCGATCGACGGCGGGACGGTATTTCATTTTTTAATGCAAAATTCGCAGAAACGTTTCATCCACGCGACCTATATAATTATTCGGTTTGTAGCGGGGATCGTTAAAGAAAAATGCAAATGGTGTCTTTTTAAGACGACACTAAAACTGCGGGATCGCCTCGCCGAGTCCATAAAATTTGACGACTCCAAGGTGCACGAACGGTGACAGACATTTTTATGTCATCTTTTCAACTGAAAACTTTTTCTGTTAGCAAGCAATTTAACACGATTATTTCTACCGATGGTGCTCGAATCCTTTAAAGTTCAATCTAACAGATCTTTTGGTAAAACGCGACAAAATTTCAGGATGCAGCCGACGGGTGCGGCGTTTGCGTTCGAGTTTGCGGCAACCCGACGGGAAGACCGTGAAAAAGAGCCTCTGGAAGGGAACTGGTTGGCGTCACCGTACAATGGCGGGTGGGATTACGTAGGCGCCCTTGGGATCCCTATTCAGGATCAGTCTCCTCGAATAGAATCTCGAAAAGGATACGCGGTGTTCGCGTCTTCGCGCGCACCCACGCGTGCGGTACAACGTTTTTTCCAAAACGAAAGAAACGTAAGAAAAAAAAAAAAAACACGGAAAGGAAAGGTAGAAATAACGGTAAAGGAAAGGTGTCGCGTAACAGCGCGAGTTTCGCCTCCGCTGTTAAGTACACCGTTCCCGCGTCGTTTACGATAAATTCGCGTCGATAGTCGCGAGACATCGAAAGTAAATTGATGTCGTTCGACAAGTGTATCGATTTACCGGTCGGAGGCGACGCAGTTTAAAGCGATTGTTGCTTGCAATTAAACGCAACGATTGCCGGAGTTTCGACGATATCGCCAACGAATCTCGAAGCGACGCCGAGAGACGGTAAAGTTTCTCGTAATTTATTTGCGCGATATCAAACGTCGCAGATGCTCCGTTGCGTGTCGCATTTCTACCGGGTAATGTTCACTGCTAGGCACTGGAAAAAGCCTTAGAACGAAACTAGTACTCGTGAATTTGAAAAATGTGCCAGCAGCTTCCATAAGTAAATTTGGAACAGTGGAGTTGTTGATCGCATAGGAATAGATCGTTTCGTGGCTCGTAAAATCCAAGCTGACACGGAGAAGCTTTTTCAGGGACGTCGTTTATAAATAGCGAGAATAATAACGCGGTTAATATTTAAATAAAGATCGCTACCGGATACGCGGAGTGGGACGAGTCGACTGATTAAATTCGCCGCGGTTGTCCGAGTCCATTAGACGCGAGGAGAGATGACTATGCCGTTCGGGATCGTTCTCGATCGGCGCGTCAGGGCCGTCTCCGCAGAAACCGAGAGCAATGTCGAATTAATCGTGGCATCGATCGATAAATCGTCGAAAGGCACAAGTTGCGCGACTCGGCCCTATTATTCGGTTCACGTACGTGCTCGTCCACCTGTTGCTCCCTCCTCTCGGCCGCACGCACACCAGGAGACTCCTTTCCTGGAGGCAACGCGAGTCCTGGGCCCGAGTGAACGTCCACGAGGACCACGAGAAAGCCGTTCGGGTGGGGGAACTGCCGCTCGACGATCAGGCCCAGAGGGACGGCCACGGAGGGGGAGAGACAGAGGAACCTGGAGGGGGGAGAGATGAGTGAGCCGCCCCCAGCAGAGCACGCAGCCTCCGTGGCTCGTCCTGTCCCACGCCTGGCTATGCTCCGCTCGAGCCGAGTTCCTTTCTCTAATCTGATCATTCTTAACCTTTTTAAGCTTACGGTACGCTTCGTGGGGAGATGGTTAATATTCTCTCGACCTCGCGGCACACTTTAGAAGGACAGATTCAGATTCTTTCCTAGCCTATCGATTGCTAAATTTGTCACTCTATCTTTAACATCGATCATTCGCAAAGCCAAGAATCGACGCTACGATTAGACTTTGTACTTTCGAATTTAGGAGTACTTGCACTTCCTGGTCGAAAACCGGGCCGAAAACGAAAGATACGTCACGAGTTTACAACGCAAGGAGAAAACGGAATCAGGGATCGATAAGACGTTATTGCTTTTTAAGGAAAACCAGGGCCATAATCGCGCCCCGATTAATTCCAGATAAACATTAATCGAGCAGCTGCTGCGAACAAAACTTCTACCGCGAGTTCCCGATCGATCGACGATTCCGAGGAAGCTCCTTCGTGCTTTCTCTGTCCTTAATCCTCCGCACGTATCGCGGCGCGTTCGTGAGCCGGGTGAAAGAGTTCAGGCTACCTAAATCGATCATTTCACGGGCATCTCGAGAGTCCGGCGTGCTCTTTCGTTGCTTTATTCATTCGAGGCGAAGAGGGCTCACAGAGGGAAGAGACGCGAGAGAAAGACGGAACAGCGGGATGAAAAAAAAAAAAATTAAGACGAGGGGAAGAAGCAAAGGAGCAAGAAGCCGCCCCCAGCAGAGCCAGCAGCCTCCGTGGCGCGTCTTGTCCCACACGCTGCTACGGTACGCTCCGCCCGAGTTCCACGATACTCTTCCCGCGAACGTATTTGCAATCGAGAACCCTAACTCGATCATTCCCGACTGGTAAATGTTTTAAAAATAATTTTCAAGTCCCAAGCATCTTCGCTCGAATGGATTCCAAGCAAGAGGACGTTTTGTTAACAAGAATATTTTGAGAGGTTCAAAGTTGACCGAAGTCAGAAAATCTGGTGAACCGATACCGTTGACCGATCGTCAATTGGTTCGTCACAGTCCCGGAGGACGGTAACGCGAGTCCTTTTTCGGCGTCTCGACTGACCTAATTGGGACCACCGTGGTCGAGTCCGCTCGTCCACCAATCGCAGCACGCCGCAACTCGCGTAATTAACTCGATTTGCTGCGGTAGGTCTTTCCAAATTTTTAGCGACACGGCGGGCGACTATCTTCGAGATCGTTCGCGAACGAATCCCTCTAGACAAGAAACGGTAACCCGGTTTGACGACTGGACATTAACGCTTCCTGTCAATTCCGTATATGGCCGATTAAAAAACAATTGAAAAGCTCTAGCTAGTAGTTAGATAGCTATTAAGAGTAAAAGAGTACGAGATTGCTTAATAGATTGACAGACTTTCCGCGAACTGTACTTTACGATTCAATCATCCGAAGTTCCTGCAATGCAGGGATTGTGACTGTTATGATTAATACATTTATGAGTAATAATTAGTTCCTGACTGTTATGAAAATATTCACAAGGAGTGGTCCCCAAGGTGTGACATACACTTTTTGATCCGCTTTCGCACAGTCGATGGTGGTGAGGTACTAAAGTTAATGGTGCCCGGTTTTTGGGGGCAGACGGCTTATCGATTCGAGGTTACGGTTTCTCTGATGCATGCTTGATGAATTATCGCTACAAATCTCAAAGATGAAGCTGGGTTTGGATCCTGTTTCTGGTACTTTCAAGTACGCGTATGTTTAATTTACGACTAACCTTTCTATATTTTTGTTCAAACAGGTATTTAATCCCTCCTTTCGATACAGGAATTGCACGAAGGAAGATAATTATCATAAAAACATGCGGAACATAAGAACTGTAGGCACCATGTGCATCGAACGAACGTTCTACCTAGACAGCTGCGCAGTGTTTCTTTCGCCCAGGAAATTCAATTGTAGAACAACCATCGCTGCGTTTCTATGCAACGGTATGTTGATAAAAGAAGTCAATTTGGCCAGTATGGGATCGAAACAAAAACGAAAGCTATCGATTTTCGTAAGGTATTAAAAGAATGGCTCAATGTTATTCAATGTGCACATACTTGAAAGAATCTTATACAGGATGTTCGATCACCCTTGGAAAAAATTATAATGAGAGATTCTAGAGGCCAAAATAAGTCGAAAATCAAGAATGTTAATTTGTTGATTGAAGCTTCGTTAAAAAATTATTAATGAAATTTGTCCATGTACACGATTTTTTTTCTCAAAACTACGTAGGATTTCGAGGGTAAGTGTATTCATCAGAAATGATTATAATTCATCCCTGAAGCTAAAAATAATTTTTTCAGAACGATTTGAAACTTTTCAATTTCGCCGAAAAATTTAGACAGCTACCCCCTGTCGATTTTTCTTAAAAATTCGTTTTTCATTTTTAGTACTTTTGTTTGACGTCCTATAGAAAAGTTGTCTAATACTTTTTTGTAGATACCCATGAGCTCTACTTCAGAAAAAAGTTTCATTAAAATATATTCACTATTGTAGGAGTTATAGCAGTTTGAAAATTAGACCATTTTTATGAGGTTTTCTCCATTTTGCGGGGTTAAGGACCAACTTTTCGAATATTTTTGCAATTTGTACATATTCTACACTAAAATACGCGTAGTTTGCTTTTTTAAACATTAAAATCGTCCAATCCGTTCAGAAGTTATGACGTTTTGAAGATTCGCATGAAAATTCGGGCAGACATTTTTGGTCAGAAATTAGATTTTCGATAAGGAATTTTTTTCTCGAAACTGAGTAAAATTTTGGGGGTATGTCTGTTGACCAAAAATGCTTGTAATTGACCCCCGCAACCGAAAATAATTTTTCCAGAACGATTTGAAACTTTTCAATTTCGCCGAAAAATTTAGGCAGCTACCCCCTGTCGATTTTTCTTAAAAATTCCTTTTTCATTTCTAGTAATTTTGTTTGACGTCCTACAGAAGAGTTGTCTAATACTTTTTTGTAGATACCCATGAGCTCTACTTCAGAAAAAAGTTTCATTCAAATATATTCACTATTGTAGGAGTTATAGCAGTTTGAAAATTAGACCATTTTTATGAGGTTTTCTTCATTTTGCGGGGTGAAGGACCAACTTTTCGAATATTTTTGCAATTTCTACATATTCTCCACCAAAATACGCGTAGTTTGCTTTTTTAAACATTAAAATCGTCCAATCCGTTCAGAAGTTATGACGTTTTGAAGATTCGCATGAAAATTCGGGCAGACATTTTTGGTCAGAAATTTGATTTTCGGTAAGGAATTTTTTTCTCGAAAATGCGTAGGATTTCAAGGTTATGTCTATTGATCGAAAATGATGGTAACTGACTTCTGCAACCAAGAATAATTTTTTTAGAACGATTAGAATTTTTTTTTTCGCCGACAAATTTTCCGGTCGGTATGAAACTTTAAACGTTAACTTTTTAAGGAAGCCTCAATCAACAAATTGGTATTCTTGATTTTCATCTTATCTTGGCCTCTAGAATCTCCCATTCAAATTTTGTGGCCGAACACTCTGTATATGGTACGTATTCGGGATCTGTTCCTGGACGAGTCATAGCAGAAAAGAACCCCGAGAGAAAACGGGGGGTTTCAGAGACTCGTACCTTTGTGACTGGGGTAACGATGAGACGGCTAGTTATTCCGAGCCCTTCATCCCTCCCCCTGTCCCTCTGTAATCGTGCACTGAGGTGGGAGAGCTCGGGTTCGTGATCTTCGTATCAAGGATCATTTATACAAACCGAGACCGGGCTGAATTCGAGCCGATTTTTTCTGGATGAACTTCTCGATTACCTGCCCCCTCTTATAATAATTTGGAAACAGGTTATAAGCTAACGTTACTAAAATTTCTATCGATTGCGACTGAAATCTATTATCGCTCCAACGATAAAGGTTGCGCTACAAAACCTGAGACAACCACGTCGCGTTGTCTCCAACGAAGAGGACACAGCCGCGCCCCAAGCGGCTCTCGGATTGTCCTAGTCGTCGATCTGCACCATCTCTGGACTATTGAATAAAGATTAGCTTCCCAGGCGTGGTCGGAGATACGCGGCGGCCGGCCGATAATTTACGGCGTTCCACGGACAGCGAAAGTCGAGAAATAAATTTCGGTTTCGTCAGCGCGGATGCGCCGCGCCGTGAAACGAGCCTCGAGACGGAATAAATCTCCGGTACCGCGATCGTCGTTGGTTCGCGAATGACAAATGCGCGACCGTATAAAAAGGGAGAGCTCTCCCCGATCGACCAGGCGAATCGATGCCTGGGATCGATCCAGAACGCTGCGCCGTGACTCTCGGATCGAATTAAAATAAACAAATAGTCGCGCTACCGAGACGCGAGGCGCGCTGCACGCGAAGGGTACGAGGAAGAGGGGGGCACGGACGACGGGGACTAACGGTACCATTATCGACCGCGTAAATCGACTTGGGGCCCCGCGGGGCCCGATCGAACGAGATCTCGTCCGCAGAAACGCGGCCCAAGAGAAACGAGCCAACGTTTCCTCGCCGGAAGAGACCAGTAGAGCTGACTGATCGATTCTTGGATCGCGATCGTTTCGAAAACGCGGCGGCAAATTGGCGTCGATTTGAATTTTAACTTGTGACGCTGCGATGTGGGAACTCTGGAGAATCGTAGGAGGACAGAAGAGGAAAGGAGGCGCGTTTCATCCGGGCCTGCCGGTGGACTCGTCAGTAAGGCTTCCTAGCAGGCCCTGCCTTAGACGACTGGTATATTGGAAAGTCGTCGAGAAATTTTAATGGGGGATTCTAGAGGCCAAAATAAGACGAAAATCAAGAATATCAATTTCTTGACTGAGGCTTTGTTAAAAAGTTATTAACGTTTAAAGTTTCACCAGTATTGAATTTTTTTCTCGAAAATGCGCAGGATTTCGGGGGTATGTTTATTCACCAAAAATGATTGTAATTGACCTCCACAATCGAAAATAATGTTTCCAGAACGATTTGAAATTTTTTTTTTCGTCGAAAGATTTAGGCACCTACCCCCTGTCAATTTTTCTTAAAAATTCGTTTTTGATTTTTAATAATTTTGTTTGACGCCCTACAAAAAAGTTGTATCACATTTTTTTGTAGGTACCCATGGGCTCTACTTCAGAAAAAAGTTTCATTCAAATATATTCACTATTGTAGGAGTTATAGCAGTTTGAAAATTAGACCATTTTTATGAGGTTTTCTTCATTTTGCGGGGTTAAGGACCAACTTTTCGTTTATTTTTAGAATTTTTACATATTCTACACTAAAATACGCGTAGTTTGCTTTTTTAAACATTAAAATCGTCCAATCCGTTCAGAAGTTATGATGTTTTAAAGATTCGCATGACATTTCAGGGAAGCATTTCAGACCTCACAGTAGATTTTCGGTAAGGAATTTTTTCCTCGAAACTGAGTAGAATTTCGAGGGTATGTGTAATGACCAAAAATGATTATACTTGACCCCTGCAACCGAAAATAATTTTTTTAGAAAGATTTGAAATTTTTTAATTTTGTTGAAAAATTTCTCACCTCGAATTTTTTTCTCGAAAATGCACAGAATTTCGAGGGTATGTCTATTCACCAAAAATGATTGTATTTGACCCCCGCAACTGAAAATAATTTTTTTAGAATGATTTGAAACTTTTCAATTTCGCCGAAAAATTTAGGCAGCTACCCCCTGTCGATTTTCCTTAAAAATTCGTTTTTCATTTTTAATAATTTCGCTTGACATCCCATAGAAAAGTTGTTTAATACTTTTTTGTAGGTACCCATGAGCTCTACTTCAGAAAAAAGTTTCATTGAAATATATTCAGAATTGTAGGAGTTATGGCTGTTTGAAAATTGGACCATTTTCATGGGGTTTTTCTAACTTTACGGGGTCAAGGAACAACTTTATGAATATTTTTAGAATTTCTACATATTCTACACTAAAATACGCATAGTTTGCTTTTTTAAACATTAAAATCGTCCAATCCGTTCAGAAGTTATGACGTTTTAAAGATTCGCATGAAAATTCGGGCAGATATTTCTGGCCAGAAATTATATCTTCGGTAAACAATTTTTTTCTCGAAAATGCGTAGGATTTCGGGGGTATGTATAATGACCAAAAATGATTGTAATTACCCACTGTAACTAAATATAATTTTTTAATTTCGTCTAAAAATTTCAGTACCTACTCGAATTTTTTCTCAAAAGTGGGTAGGATTTCGTAGGTATGTGTATTCACCAAAAATGATTGTAATTGACCCCCGCAACCGAAAATAATTTTTCCAGAACGATTTGAAATTTTTGAATTGAATTGTCAATATCTTTTTAACGAAGCCTCCGTGAACAAATTGGTATTCTTGATTTTCGTCATATTTTGGCCTCTAGAATCCCCCATTAAAATTTTTCCGAGGGATGACCGAACACCCTATACATATATAGCAACCGAGGGATCGGTCGAGCGCTTGTGAGAACGCGAACCCCTCTAGTGGCGAGCATAGGAGGCAACGCCAAAAACTCGACCGGCAAATCTGTCACGGTGCTTACGTTTTCGGTCGAATTCAGCGACTCGTGGGTCCCATTTCCGAGTGATCGGGCCCGCGGTCGTTCGTTAAAATTCTCATTCAAATTGCCGCCGTGGGGACACCGTCGAACAAAAATCTCCGTGGCGCATACAAAGTCCGGCGAGGCGCTCATCCGTCACTCGGCGACGGAATAAAATTTCCTCCGATTCCGTTACGGTCCGCGTGTGCGATACACGCCGTATTGCGCACGCGCACGCACACGATCACGTTCGAAACGAACGCAAGAAGGCGATGTCCCTTCGCTTCGATCGTGTGGGTTGCCCTGTGGGAGTCCCTCGGAGCTTTCTTATTCCTGCTGCTCCTTCCTCTCTCCCGGCGACCTCTCCTCTGGAGACGTCCGAGGCGAATAATCCCCGTGTGCGTGCGCGAGCCACTCCGTGCGAGCCAAGCTCCCGGTTCGTACGAATATATTACTACCGCGTTCGAAAAAGAACGCGCAACCGCAATAACTCTTTCGCCGCGACTCCGCGAACGCGGCCGTCTACGTTTCGTCCGGGGAATCGAGTAGCTCTACCGGACAATGGCCGCCCGTTTTTCGACCATCCGCCGCCCCCGAATTAAACCCTCGTTATTCTCTTTCGTACCAATCTTTCATATCGCCTCGCTTTTTAACCGGTCGTTGGATAATCTATTCCGAACTATCGAACGCTCACCGATAATTTCACGTTCCTGCATCGTTCCATTCACTCGTTTACGAATCGTACGTGGAACGGAAAAACGCTTTTGAGCGGCGCTGTAGCTTAATTTTGCATAGCAGTTCCGAGCAATGACAAATGTATTCGAGTTATTAGCAACGGGTTAAAAATACATGCTGTCACATTCAGTTACTTAGTGATCATAGAGTTCATTTATCATCGTGCAGAACTGCTGCGCAAAAATTGAACTACAGTACCGTTCAAAAGTATTCGATCGCTCGAAAGAGTAAGAGTTTCTTTTCAAGAGATTCGGAGTATAAGAATGTGCGTTCGATAAGTAAGAAGGAATTATTTTTGAGACGATTGCTGCCTTCGCAGATATAAATATTTGTAGTAAGAATAGGAGTTCGTGGACTCGATTCTTTCAGCGAATAAAAGGAAACTTTTATCGTGCTTGATGGGGCGATAAAATACTTTTGAACGATAGTGTATGCGCGAACACGCAGCGTTCGCTTCGATTAATCTTCGTACGAACAATTTTTAAAGGTCACCATTTTTTTTTATTTGTCCACAAAGAGGACAAACAAGCTCTATATTCTCATTTTTATCGAATTCCCTGTTATTAAAAAATTGTTGGGTAAAATGGTCGTGGAACAATTTTCAAATTTCAAGAAAATACGAACACTGATCCGCGAAGAGCGATGAACGCGTATTATAATAATAATAGCGATAAAGTCGACTGGATGGAACGGAGTCTGGCGAGCATAGCGCTACGGCGTTCACTATCGAACGATTGCCTCGCGGTAGGTCCGCGACAATGACCGGTGAACTTGGAATTCATGTAAATAGATTCGGCGGACTTTAACCCTGCTTCACTGGAGGTATGCTTCGCAACTCGACTGTCCGTAAGACAGCATCGCGTTCGACGACAGATATTTTACACGGACGCCCGAGAAAATGTATCCAAATATGGTCTCGAAGAGGAAGGATTTCTATTCGCGTCTGGGAGAACGTTTATTTAAGCGGTTGAAAGGTGAAAGAATGGATGTATTTTTTCTAGTCGACGCTTCTGGCAGAGAACTCGAGTCGAAAGAATCGAACGAAGCGGAAGTTACAGGTTGCAGGACGGTGAAAAGAGTAGAAACGAGCGGTAGCTTTACCGTAGGCAGGGTCAACGACGACTTTTTGCGTTCCGCGGACCGTTGACAGTCGGGCGTTTAGCGCAGCGCAACGTTTCTTCTGTTCTCGTTCCAGGGACCAGTCCGGTGCGAGGCGTTTCTATTAATTGCGCGTGATTGCCACGTTCTCGGTTCCCGGGGGCGTTCGGGTCACGAAAAATGGTTCCGGCCGCGAAATGATTCATCGTCGGTGAAGGAGCAGAAGAAGAGGAAGAAGAAGAAGAGGTGGTCCCGTCGTCGCAGCTGCACCGCGCATCGGCAAAGCGAGACGCGATCGCGATCGGTACACGCGACACACGTAGAAACGCCTCGGCTTTCGGTGGGATCTAAGCCATCGTGAGAGAAGCAGAAACAGAGGAGAAAGAGAGGAGAAAGAGCCTCGCGAGAAGGGCGGAGGGGATAAGGGTTGAGGGTGTGAGGTGGTGGGGGCTGTTTGGTCCGGGTTAGGTTAGGTTAGGGGCCTCCCCACTCCTCGCGGCTGGACGACCGCCTCCCAGGGGCCCTGGGGGCCCACAAACGCCGCACCATCGTCGGCCCTGACGAGAGAGAGCCCGCGAGAGGGACGAAGATCGAGGCGACAGGAAGGAGCGAGACCGCGATCGAGAGAGAGACGGGGAACCCACGAGACCCACGTGGAGAGAGAGAGACGGATCGAGAGCGCAGGAAGACAGAGACGGAGGGAAAAAAGGGAAAAACGAACCGAAAACCCACACCCGAGGCAGGGACTCGCGAGGAACCTCTTGGTGCTCTCAGTTCGAACCGAGCATCCTTGGAAACTGGCGGTTCGATTCAGAGACTTTGACTCGCCCGTGACTCACGCCCGTCGCGCTCTTCTTTCCCCCGTTTCCTCCTTCTTCCTCCTCTTGTCATCGTCCCTTTTTATTTTTCTCGTCGTTTCTTCTCGCCAGCTCGTACGGTCGCGCGGTCGCGCAAGCACGTGTTCTCCGAGGCGAGCCGTGAAATCCGCCGTTTACCCGGACACTCGCGACCAAGTTTCAGCACTCGGAACACGTGGTGGCCGCGAGACGTCGTCGACGGTGACCGGTGTGCCGTGTAACCCGATCAGTTTATCGTCGACGATTACCGCGACTCGAGTGACTTCCTGTTTCGGACGGTGACGTTAGCCACTCGACTGGCCGAGGGATTTTTCGCCACGGTCTCGCTGCTGCTCGGGCTTGGGACGCGGATTCGTCAGCCTGGGAATACCGGCGAACCGGTCGACTCGTCGTTGGTGAGTTTCCACGATTTTCCACACTTCTTGTTCGCGGGATGCGCACGCGCGCCTCCTTTTCCGGCGATTCGAGGTCGCGGCTCGAGGTGACGGAACTTTTTCGAACACTCGTCCCGTTTGTAGATACCGCGCGAAGGTTGGGTTACCCGACTTCCGTTTTCGTCGTATTCAAACGAGCACGTTGCACGATATTGCGTAACGTGCAAATATTCCGAATTCGCGTGTTCTCAACCTTGGACCGCGATTCTTCTCTCGCAGGGGCCTTAAGGGCTCTCGTCGAACGGTGCGGGACAAAACGATGGAACTGTACATTTTGCACACTCTGTACATCGAACACTTCCCGGTGAATAAACACGCCGAATCTCGTGTTTATACGGTGTTCGGGGAAGGAGGAAAAAAATGTAAGCAGAAGTTGACGTTAGGCCAAACGATGGGACACGTTGGAATGTTTCGCGATTTTCGAATTACCTGTCAGTTGCTAATTTATAATGATATATATTAGTAAGGAGGCACCGCAACATATTCGTACCACTTTTTCATACGTTTTATACGAAATACACAGTGTTCGATCGTTTTGTCCCGCACGGTGGACAACTCGACAAAGTTCCCGAGGATCGAGCCCCCGATCGAGATCATCGAGGCTGTCGTTTCTCGGCCTCGATCTGTCCGTTGTTCCGATGCTCTAAAAATGATCCACGGAGTTTATCGCGATCGAATTTTCGGGAGGAGCTATCGATCTCCCGCAGGTTCTACGAAACGACAGCTTCGAAGGACCTTTCAAACCAGTTTCCTAAACTCTCGCGGACGTGAGAAAGGTTCCGAAGGACGAATCGCCTTTAAAATGTTTCGCGGTACCAGCAAAAATCGACCAGAGACGCGCAAATTATAATACTCGCTCGCCTTCCAACGCGGTGCTTAATTTATCGCCTGCGAATAAATACTCCCGAGGCAGTCGTACGAATTAAAAACCAGGGAAAGGGGGGGATTTGCTTCGAAGGGATCCCGTCGTTGGATTCGGTTTTACCGCGACGCGATGCTCCTCTCGACAGAAAAAGGAATAAAATCGTGGAGAGTCGGATATCTCGGATTAGATTTTAAAGACCACGGGAACGAACGAAGGTCTGGACCCGATCGTGTCCCCGCTTTAATTAATGAAGATTGACAAGGACCCCTCCGGCCTCGCCCTCGGCGCTCCTCGAGATAAGACAAGAGGAAAGAAACGACCGAGACCGAAGACGGAAAGACCCAAGCGGCCCAAAGATATACGAGCCGCAGCGCCTACGCGTTTGATCGTGATCTAGAATCTCCCCCGCGTATTAATCAGTTTGAAAACACTGCGTCCCGGCCCGGTTATACGCCCCACGATTTTCTCAGATCTAATAACCACGCTGAACCTCGCTTTCAAGAAGATATAATAAGAATCGAATCCATTAACATCGCTTCTATATGCGAACCTCGTCGTTATTTGTTCCTTCGTATTGCTTTTCTAGAATTAGAAAACTGCAAATAATTGATAAATCGTTTGTAAGGAATTAATGGACTGAACGATCCACGGCTTAAGGGTTTTATTCTTCTCTTCTTAATCTCTAGAACGATTCGGTCGCTTTGCGAGACCACGGGGTAAGCGTAAACATTCACGGGAATCCCGGCGGCGACCTGAAAGCGAACCGCCGAATAAACGACCGTCCGCGATACGCCATTTCTGCACACGTGCTAATCAGGTCGAGTGTCGGATATTTCCTTACGATTCAAAAGTATCGTGCACGTGTTAATCAGGCCAGATATATCCTTACAATTCCAAGATAATCGAATAACGTTGATAAATATTTAGGTTGGCGGCATCTGGGGGAACCGCGGTTTATCGCGTATCGAAATTCCGTTTCTGAAAAGTCCGCTGCAACGTCCGTGCAACCCCGGTTGGGACCATTCACCCGAATCCGAAAAGGAGACGATCTTCCCCCTCGTGTTCCAGCGCGAGAAAAATAGGGGGTGAGAAAGATCGTGGTCGCGTCGTGAGATTCGCTACGGGGCGACAATGACGGGCGAAAGGACGGATGAAAGAGAAAAATCGGTCGACGGGGCAGGAGGACGGATACCCACCCTTATATAGCGCGCGTATTTTCGAGTCCATGGGGGGGACAAAGTATCCCGGGATAATGCCCCCATGCTCCCAGGATGGGATTATCTTGGGTCAGGTAGGAGGATAGAGGAGGACCCGGGCCCGATTCGTTGCATCGGCGCAACAATATGACCCGCAGGGATGTTCAATGGAATTGCGTAAGAATCGGTGCGTTGAAAAGTGTGGGAGTCCCGGGGACCGTGCGCGTTCGAGTCGAGGACCAGGAGGAAAACGACGAAAGGGCGGGGATCGATCCGAGCTCCTGTAACGTACTTTTTTTCCGCGACCTCCTCCGTAACAGACGCACCGGAAACCGACCAAGGATCGTTCGACACCTGCAGCCTGCGGAACGGGCGATTCGCTGTGTGAAAAAGTCCGGATCAGTCGTTTCTTTCGAGGAGGAAACGAACCGTGAAACGGAAGATCCAGGAGACCTAGGACGCCTGGAGCATTTTTCAACGTACTTTTCCAGACCCGGACGCGATCCTGGGCCCGTCGACCGTTGGCCAGAAGCTCGCAAAGCCTTTCCACGGACCGATGTCCGTCAGAAAAATCGTCTAACGTACTTTATCCGAGTCCAGTCTTCGGATCCGTTGGCCGGTCGCAGAAAAAACGAACGGATCGAGGAAGTTGATCGGCTGCGAAGTTAGACCCGCTCGGACCGTTAGATCCGTCCTTTCGGGAGTCAGTTTCACGGGCCTAATCTCCGCTAGACAAAAGGACACCTCACGTGTCCCCGACAGGACGAATCGTCCCGCTCCGGAATACAGGAGGAACCGGTATCCTGTCGCAGGACCGTTGGCAGGAGTTCGCTCCTCTCGAAGGCAGGATAACGGAGCGCGTGGAAAGGGAATCGAAGGAAAGTTGGGTCCCGGAGGATGCATATGTATGTCCACGTAGACTCATAGGAGCCCTTTTGTGTTTCGCCGTGATTGTTCCATTGTTACGGGGGGTTGGAGGAGACAGGTTTCATTTATGGTCACGTATGGTAATGACTCGATGGAAAGACGAGTGCTCTTTCTCTCTCTTTCTCTTCGGCATAGGTGTTCCGGGGTTCGTGCAAGTGGGTAAAGCAGGCAGCCAGTCGGGCAGGATGAGGAATCGTGTCCCGGTACGCGCATATAAATTTGCATATTTTCGGCCCGCATCCTTCGACTCGCGTCCCACGTGGGAATCCACGAACTTCTGGCTAACCGGTGCTGGCGGAGTCGTGAGGAGAGTGACGATGTTTTAACGGTTTCTTTTGTCACGGGGATCCTCGGTCCTCGCGGTCTTTCCCCGTTTAATAATGGGGCTGCCTACGCATACTTTGCTTCCTACGGATCATTCTCCAGGTACCCTGGGGCCCCGTCTATCTCTAACAAGGAGACTACGAGGCTCACCTTTTGTATATCATTTGGAAACGCAGTATTCTTCGAGTTTCCATATTCCAAGTTACATCTAACTACCATTCACCAGCAACTTGCGTCGAATTTTTTTAATCTACACCTTTAGAAACTAGTACCGTGATCGAGTGGGCGAGAGAGATCGTAAGAGGCGAAACATAACTGGACAATATACCGCGTAAGTGGAGGGGGTTGCTCCTTATTGAAACGGTTATCTGGGTAATTGCTGGTTTACAAATTCCGTCGTATCGCGATGTAAGATAAAATCGAAGGAGGATTCCTTTCCGAATCGCGTGATGCAAATGAAATTCACCGCCGGAATCGGTCTGCCCACGGTTTGTTTGATTCGGAGTAGCGATTGCGCGCGGCGCATCCTGCGTTCCAGTGACTTTTTGCGCGCTGTCTGCGTCGATTGCGCTCGAATATGCAGTTTCGGCCTGCAGTGGCCTTCGCGGCGGCCGGAGGTCGTGAAACACACCGTGAACGAAACAATGTGCCAACCGACCTTTCTTCTTTCCGGTGATCGGACGATCCAGAAAACAGGAAAATGTTTTTCGATCGTTTACCTCTGTTACGGAGTTTGTCGGTCGACCCTCGAATGGCGGCGGTTTGGAACAGACGAAACAATACAATTTCCATTCTACGCCAGTTTTCTGAGCTATTTGCAAGAGAGAAATTGAAGAACCCTAGAACGACTGACAGTACAGGGATATCGAAGATAAAATCTTGAAGAATACGGAAGCAATTTCACCTGGGCCAAGATGTCGCGTCTCGACAAAGGGGTGAAGCATTATTCGAGTTCTAGGTACTGGTTTTGCGGTGAGCACAGAGTTCCGGGAGTTCATAAAACTGCCAAAATACACCATAAACCGAACAATGACGTGTTTTCGCGACTGGGGCCTTTCCTCTTTTCTTCGTCCCGCAAAAACCAAGTCCGCGGCGGTCGAGAAGCTCCTTTGTCGAGCGTTTACGGGACGACCTTCGAGGATGGCGGCTGGTTCCTCTGTCGTAGGTGGCCGTAGAGCGTTGTCATTGACGCCCGGCGAAGCTCTCTATAGTCTCGAGGCATAATGGACCACCACAGAGCCGACGTTTTCACCGTCGAGACGCGCAATTAGCAACAATGCGGGAAACCCCCCGCCAGGAGAGCCGCTGCTAGGCGACGACCTTTTTAACCCGCATAAATCTTACGGGGGAAGCCTGTTCCGTGCCTCGTCTCTTCGATCTCTACCAGCAACACGCTGTCCTCTGCCCCCCATCGACTCTATTTTGCCAACATAGCAAGTGTTCAGGAAACGCGTTCGAACCTACGGTTCCTTCGCTTTTTCGAGTCTCTAAACTAACATTGTTCGGGGCTAAAAAAAAGTTGAAATTGCTGGCGGTGGACGTAGCTACCTGATATATGAGAAACGGTGTACACCGACTCGAGTATTACTTTTCGAACGACCCAGTACTTGCGAGCACGTAATTTCGGCGTCGAGCGTTACGCGTACCATCTGGCAAGGAAATTGGCCCGACCGGTTGAACTCTACGAATCGGTGAAACGGTATCTCTCCTTTGTCGACCTCCGTTTAACCCGGCGAGGAGCAGCATGGGTTGCATTTTTACTCGCTTTAATCGACTCGCCAAATTGGAAAATGAAAACGAAATCCATCCAAGCCCCCATACATGCTCCTCAGCGTGTCGAAAGAAGCGTAAAAATATTAAAATAGCGATCGTATAACGAGAGGAAACTTGGGTAGAGAGGACACGGAAAGATTTAGACGGGCCCTGATAATTGCAGAATTATTGGTACGCGAGGGCAGGCAAACGGAAGACTTTGGGGCAAAAAGGACCTTGTAAACAAGGTAACAGAGTCGAAGAATAATCTGGCGTGTATTCAGCCAGCCAGAACGTCGAAACGGTGGAGTAACGAGGTCGAATTTACGAGACCGGCACGAATAACGAACACGATTTTCGGTTACGCCGAACAAGCAAGGATAGTCGAGAAAAACAGGGGCCATAAAGCACGTCGTGACGAAACGAGGAAACCGAGAAGAGGATCGAGAGAGCGAACGGGATCCAGAGTGGGAGAGGCTGTCAGGAAACGGCGGTCTCGAAGCTCCGTGCGTCGTTGGAAGGACCGTCTCACCTGGAAATGGTGTTCTCCGTAGCGGTCGACGCCCAATGTCGCGACCGATTTCGTAACGAGCGACGCTGCTTCCAGAATGCGTTTAATGGCGGTTAAGCGATTCCTCGTTTTTTGCCGTCGTCCTTCCCTCCTCTGGTCCTCCTTTTCTCCTCTTTTTTTTTCGTAAGTTTCGCGCGGAAGGAGGAGGAACGAGGAAGGCCAAGTTGCTCGGAGAGAGAAAGACCAAAAGGGAGGGGGCGTCCTTCGTGTGTGGTCCTCGTGGAGTCCTCGAGTCGGAGCCGAGGTGTCGCGTTGTGTGTGGCGCGCCACGGTGTCTTGCGTCGCGGCGAGTCGTCCCACGTGAAGCGCCATAAGCATCGAGCAACTTCGGCCAGTTCTATGTCCCGGTATACTCGATGCACTCGCATGCTTCGCAACCGGCGTCCTGGTTCGTCCCTCGCTACGCACACCGACCCCCTGCGGAGCCCGGACCGCGTCTGCGTTCAATCCTCGTCGCGCATCGAACTCTCCGATTCGCACGAAACGCTCTCGAAAAATCGCCGCGGTCGAAACGTGCACCCGGTGAACGAGAAGAAGCCCATCTGGTTACGGATACCTTGCCAGCTGGCGTGCGACCTCTTTACGGCACGCCGTTCTCATCGTCGAGCTGATCGAAACTGGGATTCGCGATCCGAGGTGCCAGGCAGATTGGAATTTGTTTCTAGGCTAATGCTACCATTAATATGTACGATGGAGTTTAAATAAAATGAATACTACGAAAGGTAATCTGGTGTTCGTTGTTTTATATTCCCTAATAAACCCACATAAATCACGCTGTGCCTCGTCGATAACGCGATGTTTCCAACATGGCCGCGGGAGACAGAGTCTAACAAATCAGAGACAAAACGATAGCTTTGCTTTCGTGGTTCCTCTAAATTTATTGAATTGAAATCTCCGTATCGATTCAGGTTCGATAAATCCTTGCTAGTTACAAGCGCTGTTACGTTTCTTTGGACACCGCGAGTCGAAGGATTGCTCTCCGTAGGCGTCCGATGGAAACAGTGGTAGGAGATAGCTCATCCGCAGGGACCCCTAAGGAGAGGCTGCGAGGATCTAAGGAGTCCCCGGCGTGTCGCGCGAATTTATGAATTCCTGCTCCCGGGTTTCCCCTGTTCGGATCGCGCGAAATTTACAGATATCGCGTACACGGGTCTTCTATTCGTGCGCGGAACGAGGCGGGAATAGCGAGACGAGGAGTCCGAGTTCGTCGCCGGGGCTATTTTTAATCCGGGAGGACCGTGTCATCCGGGAACGTCCGCAACCTTGAGGCCGTAAAGTAAAAAGGAGAAAAGGAAAGACGGGAGAGGAACCACCGAAAGCTCTACTCGGGTCGAGCTCGCTCTCGCACGACGTGGGAGGTCCTTCGGTTTCGTGGCTACGAAACCGTTCGAATCATTTGTCAATGCAGCCCAGTTTAGCGATTCGTTTCACCGGCACCGAACTTCCACGGTTGTTGAACGCCACGGAACGTTTCCCCCCGACGCGACCGCGCGTTCCATTCATTGTTCGGGACCGCGTAGAAAGAAACGTCCGTGAATCCTCGACGGTTTCCTTTCTTTCACGCGGTCGAATCGAGGTGTGAAATTCGTGATTAATTATCCAGGCCCCGGCGGGGCGGGGAACCGAGATTAAAGAACCGCGACTGCCCTCGGACCCATATGGCCGATCGAAGGTCCGAGTCGATTCCCAGAAACGCGCTCTTCCTGCTCTCGATCCTCCTGGTATTACAGAAACCGAGGACTCGAACATATTATTTTACTATATTATAAATTGCGTAGTAGTTCAACGTCTCATCTATCGGCGTCTTAAGATTGTCTCTGTTCGTTTAATGATTAAATAAAATATTATTTTCGGGGGTCCGCGATTCTCTTTTGCCAGATGTTCGGTCCGTTCGCGGAAATTTTCGTGCGTCTCTGTGGCGACCGGCGTCGTGGAATTTCTGCGCGACGACAGTGGACAAACAAGGGGAAAGTCCGCAAATATTTTCCTTCCTATCGAGGCTCGCGCGGGGCCGCGTTCCTTCCAGAAATCGAGAAACGTGCGAAGGGCGCGTCATAGCGGCCCGGAGGAACAGAGGGCCCCGAAACGTGTTTGAGGAAAGTAAAACTTCGCCCGGCGGCCTGTTTATTTTTGACCTCGTGAACCATCCAAGGGGTCCCGTCAGGTTGGGACAAGGTAAAACTCTCGCCCTCCCCCGGATCGTCGACCAACGTTCCCGGCGGACAGAATATTTTCGACGACCGGGCTCTATTTTGAAAACTACGGAACGCGGCTCCGTAAATCACCAAAACAGTATTTGCCAATTATACGCGTGGAACCAAACAGTACATTCTAATGCAACGATAAATATGCTCGATCGAGTCGTACTTAATAGCAGAGCGTTCCACTTTTCTAATCGTTAATAAACAACTTACTATTTAGAAACACGAGTTCCAATGATTTGCTTTCTCGTTACCGCGAGGTTACGCGCGAGAATATCCTCGAGTATTCGCAATGCTTAGAGAAAATTAACGAATCGGCAATAACCTATTGGCGAACCGTTAACCGGCCACGTGGTTACGACGGCGAGGAGGTTTACAACTTCCTGCTGGCGTGCCGCGAGCTGATCGAGGATATTAAACGCGTAATGAAGACGTCACCGGGGTCGCGATAAAGGGCAACGGAAGTTTAAGTGACACCGTGTAGTCTCGACGGGGGTCTGGTGGACCCCAAGCCGACGACGGTGAACCGGGTCCGTTCGGTCGGCGCCAGGGGCCTATTAAAAATGATGCTTAAAGAACGAATTATGGAAATGAGCCGTTATACCAGCTCTCGGTTCCCATATTACCGGCGACTTAGTCCGCTCGCGTTGAAATTACAGGTTGCGCTCGTCTACCTCCTATTTCTCCCCTCCCTGATCTAAGTCGGGAACTGGACGGGCCCCTCGGGGAGGAATACATTACGTTGATTTTCGGAATTGAAGATTAAAACCTCCCGCCGCGGGGTCCTACGCTTCTTCTCCTTCCTGCATCGACCCTGTACATCGGGACCCGTCACGTGATCGAGTACGATCTTTTTCCTCCGGTCTCTGCTCTCGATCTTCGAATCGAGAAAACACGCTCGAAACTTGAGACGAAATATTATAATGTTTTATACAAATAACGTTACGTGAGTCGTAATAAGCCGTAACTAGGATCTCTCGAAAGATCACCTAAAAGTGTTACATAGCCACAGTTGCTCGAACTGTTACGTAAAAGGGAGACGAAAGTATTACGCGGTTTTACGATCCCGACATAGAAATCATTGGCCACGTTCGCGTCGATGTCGGAGCAAAGCGTTCCGATAATGCGATTCGGTTCACGCGCGATATTTAACACAGAAGCCATCGCGCGTGAGAAAATCTAACGGTCGAGCGTGTTGCTTGCGGTGCCTCGCGAGCGTCACGCTCGCGTATCGTAAACGATTTCTTGCAATCTCGTAATAATCTGAGACCTGGAAAGGTCAGCATGATTTCCGAGAAGCTCGTTAGAAGAACGCCCCGTCGAACCGCGAGATCGGAAACACCGACGCGGAGCGGTTTTCATTTATCTTTGGAGAACAAAGTAACGTTCAGAGTATCTACGTTTTCCCGATCGACATTGTCCGCAGTTTGGACGGGACACCGGTCGATTTCCATGTCGCATTTTATCTCGCGTCGATCGTCTCGGCCGCAACGCAAATGCACGCTGTTCCAGAAAAATAAAGCCTTATCTTTCGATCGAGCACTCCAGATACCTCGGTAAACGATCGAACACGGCAAACAAGGAATCATTACCGCTTTGTTGTGTGTACATAGAGAAAACGATAAGATAGATCGTTGCTTTCGCAATTTTCCCCGAAGGCGATCAACCGCGATCATACAATGCGTGCATTTCTGCAAATCATACAGATTAAAATTGCACACGGCTTATTTATTATCTCGCTAGGCAAACTCTCTTTTAATCCTAATCGATTATTGAGACTTCATATTTAAAATTACAGGATTTGATTGATCTAATTGTGAAAATTTTCGCTAAAAATCTGCAGTGGATTTTCGTAAATCTAGTATCGGGGAACTGCGAAGCAGTAACTGTCGGGACGAAGTGCGGCGGACGAGTGACGCGATGTTGGGCGCCGCGTTCTTTATAAATTGGTCACGTGACTGCGCGAACTGGACGAATCAGCGGAGACGGTAGCGCCGCCGGTGGCGGGCGAGCACGAGGAACGCGAACCGGGACCAAGACAAGAAGAAGAAGAAGAAGACGAGGAAGAGGAGAGGAGAGAAACGAAAGTTTGCTTCTTTCTCGGTAGCAAGGTTCGAGTCGGCGGAGAGGTAGAGGACCCCCGGCGTGCTCTCCTGCTGTGACCGGTAGCCATCCTCTGTCCCGTTCGTAATACCTATCGGATCGGTGTGCGTGCCTGCATCGAGATCGGGACGCACACATACGATCCTCGTCGCTCGGTGTGCGATCGAGGACGGTCGCGGTGGCTGGAAAAGGACCGGAGGCGCACGCCATGCCGATATTAATATTCCCTCCTGAAACGTGATAAATCATCCAAGGATACGCGTCGTTCATCCCCAGCAGCGACCTCGCCGCCGCTATCGCGTTACCCCGCAAGGTCGCCGCCAACTATCTTTCGCGATTACGAGGGTTCTCGCGATCGCAGATTTCTTTTATTAACCCTGGAACTACCAAGTCAAGACGGCTGTGACACTCGAGGGTTGTCGACGGGTTAGGTCCACTTGGAGATTGCTTTGTGAGAATTGTGGGAAAGAATCCGTAGAGCTCGGAGGCGAAAGTTCGCGGGCGAAGAGAGGAATCGAAGTAGGTTTGGAGGGTCATCGAAGGGAGCCGCGGGGGTTTCGAGGGAATTCGTCGTGCCGGGTTTCGCGAAAGACACCGGTCGGTCTTCCCTCTGGAGTCTGTTTCTCTCACGGCACTCGAGGCTCGCGCGTATCGGTTACCGTCGAGGCGACGGGGGTAAAAAAGGAGCAGAACCACGACGCTGCCGGCCCCCCGACAGCGCGATCGAATAAAAATGCGCGTCGAGAACGTCTACGCTAGATGACGCGGTGCCGCGCACGAACCGCGGGAATTTCAACCCCCGCTGCGCACTCGACGAGCCCGAGGATCGTGCACCCTCGTTTCGCAGGGTATTTCTGTAGTGGCAGCCACACGCAAAGCGCCACGCGTTCTATATACGCGACTCTCCGGTCGTCTCGTTCAAACTTTCAGACGACGAACGGCGCACCGGGTGCCGTGTAAATTCTTGGAGGTTCCTGAACCTCGGGGGGTTGCTCCACGTTCTCCCCCTCCGTCTACGTTCTCGATTAGCCATTTCTTCCAAAGCAAAACCTGGATTATCCAAACTAGTAAACTCCTTAATACGATTGTCACGTGACTCGAATCTATTCCGTTTCACGGAAGACGCGGTCGTCCTAGTGGCGAAGGGGTTAACGAAATAAAAGAAACGACTTGGGCTACCGAAAACGAGCGACTCGTTGGCGAGTGGGGTCCTGGAAAAATCCCAGCGCGACGACACTCCGGCCAAGGTATACCGAAATCAAATCTAAATGAAAGATCGGAGATGCTAGGTGGCGAGGGGTCGAGAGAGGGGGCGAGAAACCTCTTTCGGCGTTCCATGGAGGGCACCGCGAGCAGGTGAAGAGGAACCGAGACGGAGATCGAGCAAGAGGGAAAGGGCTATCTCTGCCGGATCTCAATCTAAAAACTCCGAACATATTTTCTCGAGTTTAGAGCCGGGCTTGGATCTCTCATTGGTCGTCGTGGAATCTCCGTCTCCGGTTATTCGTCTTTCTCCTCCTGCCTTCCCGTCCGTTCTCGTCCTCTTCTCGGTCGCCTCTACCTGTTCGCCGCGTTCCACGAGATCAAAGCGAGCCGACGCCGGCAGTTCGGTTCGTGGGGTGTCATGCGAGACGGGGGGTGGGAACGCACCAGAAGAAAGGGAGGAGTGAAAGCTGTTGGTACCATATTCATTAATATATCTTCGGGGTAGGGCCGCTGGGGGTACTCGAACACGGGAGGCAGCATCGCGGTTCCACCGATCGACCCGGGGCCCATTCTCTAACGCAGTCTTTCGAACGATCTTGATAGAAATACGAACGCGAGACCCGGGCATTCGAATTTTTACGCGTATTAAGATAATTTATTAAGCCTGAGATTATATTATAATCGTTAGTACGTATGTAGGGGTCAAGGAAAGAATTTAGAGCTAGTTTTAAAGTAAAATCATTGTTTTGTATCTGACTCACCGACAGTTGAAACGCGTGGAGGGATCTTCGTCTTTGGTACAGGAAAATGAGGATCGACAGAGCGGAAAGTTCGATCAGGTGGCCACGGGAACCGGGGAAAATCTGAACGATGGTATCTTTATCTTCGAGCGAGCAGGACGAGACTCCGGTGGTTGATCATCTTCGAGTTAAGACGGGGAGACAATGGCGACCGTGTTCCTCGGGAAATCCTTTATTTTTTTAAACGTCTATCTTCCGTCTG
This sequence comes from Colletes latitarsis, assembly GCF_051014445.1. Classification (NCBI taxonomy): domain Eukaryota; kingdom Metazoa; phylum Arthropoda; class Insecta; order Hymenoptera; family Colletidae; genus Colletes; species Colletes latitarsis. The sequence continues at coordinate 25,237,299 of NC_135141.1, read as the reverse complement.
GCATCTGCCGTGTCGCCACAAGGATACCGTGCGCCTCTATTCTGCGTCGCCTTATTATACCGACCCTCTAATGCCTCTTTGATCGTTCCTTAATCTTCCAGCGAGCGCCGTTCTGGTCTAGTTCGTTTACAATATGGCCCCCCTTACGTAATTCGCGATAATTGGCCTCGGATCGGTCTAATTTGAGGGACGACACGCTCGTAAATCGCCAGGCCACGCGTATCTCTGACGAGGACAGAAAAAAACCAGCTTGGTCCGAGGGGCACGTTAAGAACCGGATCTATCAGCGACATCGCGGATTGATAACGGCAGAAAATAACAGCAGAGCGCCGTTAAAATTTATTCGTATCCCCGTCCCGAGCAGACCCCCTCGATCGTCTTATCGAAATGTCACAAGAACGACGCGTGAATACGCTGGTGCTCACCGTGTCGTGCAACGCTCGTATCGTTGCTTTCGTTTTCGCGAACGTCGAGTTGGCACGATTCGCGGAATCGGAAAAATCACACGCAATAAAAATCGTTGTCGTTTCCGCGACGTTTATCGGGATTACGAAGGCACTTCTGATTATCGGAAACTTTATCCGCGAGGCGCAAGCCGATAAGTTGCAGGAAAAAGTAAGCGGAAACGACGATTAGGCGGAGCGACGCGAACGGGGGGGAAAGAGTCACGCGGCGACGTATTTCTAAAAGAAGAACTGAGAACCACTGACGCTGATAGCAACAGGTAGATCTTAATTTCTGCGCGAGCTTGTTGTTTACCGTTGCCATTCAGACGAACGAAACTCCGTCTCCTGTCGAGATTAGATTGATGGTTTGTTTTGCATTCCGGTGACGAAACGTCGATCGTCTCGGGAAATAAAAATAGAGAGTGGATATTATTCAATGTCTTCGAAGAAAAGCGTGGAAACGTGTAAAGATATTTCAAGGTTCTGGATTTATGAAAAATGTTTAAACGCGGTTTTCTGTAATCGTGTCTTTGTAGTTCGTCGTTAATACACTCGACGCCTCAATTGTAGGGCAAACGACGAGTGAAGGCTCGTTCGCCGAGACGAGCCCATTTATCCAGATGTCTACAGCCTGACGGAGCACCTGTTACGTCCGGAGGAAGCGTCTTTCCTCTCCAATCAGCTACCTCCTAGAGAGGAGGACCGTCGAAAAGCAATTTTTCGTTCGCACGAATTTATATAGATGAAACGCAGTTTTCGACTTTACTCGTCATCTATCAGAAATACCGGGAACTTCAAAGATCGCGCGTAGAAACTTAAAAAAAAATTGTAGTAATTATTTAAATAATCGTCATCCTAATGGAAATTTTTCTTCGGTATCTTACGAGGGAAGTAGAAGCCCCGATTGCTCGAGTACAAGAATTTTTTTTATTTCCATCCGGGACAATGTAGAACAATGGTCGTCAACCCGACGATCACGAGTCAACTCGATGTGGGAAAAAGAAAAATTGACTTTATCGTTCAATTCATTTCATTCCCTATCGTGAACTTTGATACTGAAAATGTATCCAGCTGCGCAGAACGATGCTTTCAGCAAGACTTTCCTTCTAAGGGATCATTCTACCGTAAAACGCGTAATTTCCAGTCTTCTTTCGTAATTTTTTCGCAGAAAATTATACAACTTTTTCTATTGCGATCGATGGAAGCCTCGTGATATTTACATAACCAACTCCCATAGGCTGGAAGATCGACGATCACTGATAGAATAATTCGGCTAGTGTAAAAATAAGACGGTTGTCGTCCACTGGAAGCATCGATTCTCGTAATCGTAACCTTGGCATACTATCGTTAATCGCTCTTTTTTCTTCGAGCGCAGATATTTTCGGCTTAAACGTCGCAGTCGACGTGGAAAAAGACCGAGAAGCGCTCCGATTGGAGAACATTGGATCGAGCCCCGACGATTGGACACGCGGCTACCGATGATCGCCTATTGATCTTTTTGCAAGGCTCCTCGATCGACGATCGAATGTCTGCGAGCCGGAATAAAGTCAAGGCCAATTATTGGACGCGCTAAATAATCGAACCGCGTCGGGAGCAAAGTCGTTCGATCTGCAATCGATACAATTACCGAAAAAAATATCCATTTGCTTCCAAACAATTGAGTATAACAATTCAAAACGCGTTGATTCTATTGGGATTAATTTTTTTAAATCTCACATAGGTTAGAGAACAGTGGCGGTAGACGCGTTATTCTTTTTGTAAGCTGTTTGCTCAATTTTTATCGTGTACGGAGTTTGTCATTTACATATTCTTCGATAAACAAAACGGAGACTTTGCGACAAAAATAAAAGTCTCGCCAAAAATTTATTTGCTTCCCGCGTTTAGGAGAGAACAACCTGAACGTTCATAGGCATCCCTGATATGTGTTTTGCGATAAAACATTGTAAAAGTTGATCGGGCTACATAGTCTTTATCTTTGGACGTGTTTTTATGCGATGCTAATTATCGCGTACCGTACGTACGAATTACGCCTCGATACGTCTTACTTTTGCATTGCACAACGTTGTATCATTCCGTAAGCAACTTTCGTCTTTGACATTTCGCCTTATGTAAACATAAACAAACGTTTTTCCGTCGTTTCTTACTAGTTGCATTTCTTCCATTCAAAACAAATTTTCCTCGTTCGTGTGGTTCGAAGGGGGGATCGAACACTCGTTACGTCAATTACTTGAATTATTCAGAATTGAAAACTGCGTCACGAGTTCGAGAGCCACCGTTTTAAATTAGAAAATTCTCGGAAGAGCGACGTATCTTTCCAAGAGAACGTTCCGATTTTTCGGCGTGCCTTCGACATAACGTTGCCCCCCCATCACCACGTGGACACTCGAGCCCACGAGCGTTAATTTTAATCAAGGAGATTCGATCGTGTGATACGCAACCATCGTAAATCAGATCCAGACTGTCGCTAATCTCCCATCGGCGATTATCGCCCGCGAAGGTTCGATCGCGGGAGCGGCCATTGGTCACCTTGGTCCGGTGACGTTTCGAAACCGGACTTCCCGTGCCCGGGGGGCCCACCCACGGTGGACCAGCGTCCTCGTAGCGACGCCAAAGTCTCTCGATGGTAATTATTCCAGCCGTGTTGACTCTGCTCGCGAGCATCGATTCGCGCCAGCGTGCTAATGCAACCGCGATAACGCGACAGAGTCTCCAAAGATACGCGGGACTTTGTTCTCTGTCGAGAATCGCGTCGTGTCGGTCGCTTGGGGGTCGGGAACAAGTGCAATATTCTCCGAGAAATTCTCCTCGTTTTGAGTCTCCGATTACGTCACGGACGCGAGAGCACTCCGACTCCCCAATTGTACAAATCCGAACCATCGGTTCGACCAATCGGAACCAGGACCCTGTGACGTAACGACAAGCATCGTGCACCTCACTTGTCCTTGATACGCCGCTGTCTCGCGTCGTGTCGCAAAGTTATCCCCACCACGCGTCCTCGCGCTCGCCCCGATCAAGGTCTCTCGGAGATAAAAAGGGGCCAGAATCACTCATCTTTCGGAGGCTTCCAGCGCATTAAAAAGAGACGATATTTTGTGTAACGAGTCATTTTTTTGCTCGGAACAACAATATTGTTGCGTTTCGTCTCGCATCTGTCGGTTGAATTCCTCGATAAGGCGGATCTTAACGCTTCGACCGCCACGTCACTCAGGATTTACCACGCTACGGAACTAGAATAATTAATCCCAGGCTTTTTGAACGATTTCCAATTATTTGAAAGCTAATTAGACACCTTCGTTTCGAAAAATATCGACGACGATTCATAAATACGAGTGACCAATATGGCGGCCATGATGGTTATAAGTCCTAATGCTCCCGTTAGAAAACCCTATAGAATGTCGAGCGAGCCGCAGAGGATAACGACGATCAAATTTCACTACTTTGCCCTCCGAGAAGATGGCGATAAGTCGGTCCCGAGGCAGCTACGATTTTCGTGGGAGTACCGTGACGCTCGTAAACTCCGAATTCGACGCGTCACGACGCTCGCCGGGGGGCCAAACGACTATGATGTCTCATTCTTTTCATTCTTTTCGGTGGACGATAATGTTCCGGGCGATCGAGGACCGCATCGGTTCGGAAGCTGCTACCGGGATTCTAGTCGTGACGGGGACTGGGGACCGTCGAAACGATCTCGAGCGCACGCGCGTCAGAGATAAGTAATCGTAGAAGTTGCAAACCAGACGCTGGTCAAACGATTCGAAACTATTTGTGAAACGTTATCGCGAAGTTGCTTGATCGGAGTGAAAGCGAAACCGGACGAATCGGGATCGATCCTTCTCATGCCTTCCAGAGGTGAATCTGGAGCACGATGCATGGAAAAAGTCCTACGAACGTTTAATCTCGTCTAGACTGTACAGGGTAGTTCAAAGTCGTTGCACGAAACAAAGATAAATTGCGAAGACAAAAGAAGGTGGAGCAATCAAAATCGATGCTAGGTATTTTAGTTTACCGATTTAGCGTTCGCTTCGATATTATATAAATGTTGACCTCTTTCGAACAACTAGAAGTCTCCGATGTTAAAAATTCTATCGAAGATCGTTGCTTGGTAGGAAACACAGAAGTTGAAGTTTAGACTAAACACTCGAGGGTTATCAAACGTAGGTTAGAATTGTGGTTAGCTTCAGAAAATTTCTTAAATATATTTCAGTGAAGTTAAACGTAACGTCAATGCGAGCACAACACTGTTGACCTGTTTTTTCCATGAATATTCCAATGAGTCAGTTATTAAACACGAGACGACCATTTTTCTTAACGAGTCGACTGCCACATCTGTTTTCCATATCTAGGAATGTCGTCAATGCTTGATTAAACAGGGAAAGACAGAGATATTTAATAGTTTAACGATATTTCACGTCGTTTCTAATGACTAATTTTATCGTAAAATTTATGAGTATTTGAAAGAAACGACGTAAGCTCGAAGCATCGGTCACCGATGACCACCAAGTCAGGCAACGTGTCAATAATTAACCCGTTGGGAATGTAATTCTATTTTACAATAACTCTGTCCACTTAATATTAGAGTCTTTTCGGAATCTACTTTCAGAGATTGAGTTTGTCGAGTCTCTGATACCAGCGATCCAGAATCGCTGTGGAGGAATTTCACCCATCGTTTTTTAGCAAAAATTCCAAGAAATCCACGTCAGGGGAACAGTTTCGCGCGTATTTCGTGACTCGATGACGCGGATGATCGCGGATTCCGGCACGCGCGGATCGGCGTTTTGGTCGCGATAAGGCGACTGGCGACCGCAGGTTTTGAACGGATCGGTAGGTCGCGAGAGTTGTTGGATCGTTCGTCCACTGACGCATCGTCTACGAGGAGCGACGAGATTACGCGTTATCAGCGTCGGTGTATTAGTGGGACGACAAGGAGGTACGCGGGGCGTAATCGGCGACGATAGGACGGTTATATATAAGGCCACGCGGAGTCGTCGTTGACATTAGTTGAACGTTCGTCGCTAGTGTTTTCGCGCGCAGACTGTTCCTCCCGGCGCTTCGATTCGATCCATCGTTGAATTCCGACGAGCGTCCCGCGGCGAGCAGCGATAATCGAGAACGGTAGTTGACCACCGAGATACGCCATAGACGTCCCTCGAGGGTGAACTCCGATCGTCGACGCGTCACAGATAAGGTTCGAGCGACGCTCGACGCCGCGGAGATCGAGGAACACGATAAACGCGGAAAAATGGAGACCGCGGCGATCTAGCATCGGTTGTAAACGATCTGTTCGGGCTCGTATCGGCGTTCCCCTTAATCGTTAAAGAGGGTGGTCGGGACTTTACGAGGGAAAGGACGCACGCCGAACGATCACGGCGCAAAGGAATTCGACAAGAGAGTGCCCGTGTTTGATGAATTTGTCGCTGACCAGCCTAGTTATGTTCTCGATCGAGTACAGCAAACAGTTCCTGAGCTACCGTATACTCAAGTCGAACCGGTTCAAATACATCTGACGATACGGACTCGGACTTTGAGTGACAAAAGGGTGCGCGCGCTGGGGGCGATTGTGTGTATGTGAGCGTGCTGTGTTACCGTGGGCGACTTGTTGCTACCGGTGCTCAGGGATTACCGGGGGAAGATCGAGAAAACGAAAAGGATATCGACTCCTGCGCTGGCAAGACCTGGAACGTCTTGTTCGCGATCCTCGCCGATGCGTGAATCGATTGTCTCGCGTCGTACACAGCCAGAGGACGCGAGAAGAGGAGACGAAGGGTTCGAATCGACGCCGCGAATGAAACCGAATCACCAGACATCCCAACTAAAAATTTATGAAAATAACCAAAAACCTCCGAGATTTCATAAGCGGACGAAGAACGCGCGCCGAGCAAGGCTTTAAACCTTTCAGCGATACGATCGGGGTACAGGGAACACGAAATCCGCTCGTAAATTCCTCTTTCTCTTTACCACGCCGGTGGAGAAACACGGCCACCGAGTTTCCACGATTCTATTATCGGGGTATTAAACGGGCTAATTAAAACTAGCGTCCAATTAAGAGGATCGCGGGCGAAATTTGCGCGTCTTTGGTCGAATTAGCCTAAAAAGAAACGAACAACGGGAATAAAGATGATCGTTCACGTTCCGGGTAGAATGCCAAGCCACGTTGGTCCGTACGGCGCCGCTCGTTACCCGGGCACCCTGCTAGGAGCGGTCCCGGGTTTTTACAGCCCGATTTCCGGTTATTCGACCAGCCCGAACTCCAGCTACTACGGGAGTCTCAGCCTGCATCAGCAGCCGACGCTGGACCTTCCGGTTTGGCCGCGAAGGATGCCGGTCGAGGAGGAACTGGGAGCAACATCTCCGTCGGTCGCGTTGCCAGGACTAGCCGTCACCCCGGGTGGCCTGGCGAACGGTGGTCCACCGAGTCCTGCACACAGCGACTCCGACGCCTCCAGTTCCAGCTTGGAACTCGGCTCCATCCGGCGCGGGGAAAACGCCCAATTGAAATGCAGGTAATTTGCAACTTTTCCTTCTTTTCTTTACAAAGTTCATTAGCAACTACATTCCTGATCGAATCGTTCGACTTTTCACTAAACCAATTAATCCTCGGACAACCCGTTGCCCACCACTGTACCGAAGTATTAATAATCGTAATCTTTGAACCTCTTCGTGGAAGAGGACTGCGTGTTATGGCCTCGGATGTAAACAAACAGAAGACGATATTTCAACGTCGCCTCGGAGAGTCGGGTATCTCGGGAACCGTTATCTACGAGATAAACCTCTATCGAATTCTGTCGTAAAAACTGGTTGTTCCGTTTCGAAAAAACTAGTAAGCAGATCCTCGAATTATCACTACGCCCCCACCAATATCACGTCTTCCTCGAACTCGCTCTTTTGCGAGTTACAAATACAATATCCGGATTGTTTTAGAAACCGATATGAAAATTTTAGTTCTTCTACAATCGCGTGGAACCAGAGTCGATATTATAATAGTTTTTGGAGAGAACCACTGGTACGCGCGAGATATTGAGGAGGTCGCGAACGCGCTTCCGGAAGCGCCTCGCGCGAGTCGCCTAAGTGACGCTAATTTATCTCCGGCGCGCGCGAGGGCTCGCGAAATCGCGTCACGAGGCGTATTCCGGTTGCAACCAGTTTGCCGCATCCGTCGCGATATCGGGAAACGCGCAGCGGCTCCGCCGCGTCCAACCAAGATTCTAAAGTTACTGCGTCGTAGACTGTCCCACCCGCCGCGTTTCCAGACGATCCGTTCGGGACGAACGCGCGAAATTCAACGTCGACTTCGCAGTGAGTCAACGAACCCTCGATACCCTTGGCCTTCTTCGTCGCTGATTCAGAGTTTGCGCGAAAAAGAGAGACGAATCTCGGGTTTCGCCAGAGCACGTACAAATATTTACGATCACGGAAGCGAGTCACGTTTCGATAACCCCGTGGGTGGCAAAGGGACCGTCACGCTCTGTTTCGAGACATGGCGTGTCCATGAATGGACTAAAATTAAAAAAAAGTCCATTCTTGCATCTCGAGATACCAAGAGTTTAACGTCGCTATTTGCTTTTACTTAATTCCATCGTTTACCGTTTGGTTTGTGAGAAATTATTTCGAGGACGACGTTGAAAAATATTAATTTTCAGCATATTAAAAATAGCTTTCATTCGCGTTGTGGCATGCGATTGGCCCACTGAGCGTGGCTGCAGAGATGCGATCGTTTATCGCGCGCGACAAGAACTCGTTACGCGCGCGTGCTTTGCACGAGTCCGCCTCGTGCGCTCCGGGATACGTTCTCTTATCGTCGAGAAAACCGGAATACGCGTACGATCCGCTCGTACTTGGTCGAATTACGGATCCAGGAACGCGACTCCGGGGATCTTTGGTTGCACGCGTTACGGAAACGTAATAGACGGAAGCTATGTTAAACGATAAGAGTATGAAAACAACGTTCTATTATGATTCGACAGGGGGTCGTATCGAACGGATCGTCGATAAAACGCCGAGGCGTTACCTTGATCCGCGACCCCTGTGACGAGCTGTTCGTGAACGTCGATTCGTGGATCGCGATGCCGTTGACTGGAATAGCAACTGGTGTCAAGCGACGCCAATTGCACAATCATCGGAATTGGTATCAATTGGTCGGTCGAACGGACGTTCTTGACGCAAATCGCGCGTCGATAGATCATACAGTGCATCGACGCTGTATTTACCAGTGATGGTCAGCTACTTAACACCTATGCTGTCGCGTCACCTGACGTTAATTCTTTACTTGGCACGTTTATTCCCCTTTGGATACCTTCGATTCGCAAAATATCAGTATTTTTAAGTAGCTGGCCACCACTGTCCGCGCCGAGCGAGCCTGGTTCGCGTGACGACGAGCCGTTCGATCGTTACGGGGCTACGTTTAACCCTGAATGCAGGAAAAAGGAAGAATCGAGATAATTCCTAAACGAACGAGAACCTTCACAGCCATTGGTTTCACGATTCGATTTGTGAAGTTTCGGGCAAGGATGCGCACGCGAGGACTCGTCGATCGATCAATATGCAACAATCGTCCCGTCGCGCGTGTCGGTTATATTTAGAATTTCTCGGTAAATGAGCGACAGGGGAAATAAATGGTATAAATAGATCAATAATTGACCGCGAGAGAATGAGAGAAAGATTCGAGATATTGGCTTTAAACGATCGCGATCTCATTGACGACCACGTTGATCGGAACGATCGCACGATCGAAGATCAATACCCTTAACACTGCGTTGAGCAAGAATAAGTACCATGAAAAATTTCACGAATTTGTATTAGATCGAAATAATTGTACTTTCGGGGACTAACTTGTATCGTTGTGATTGCAGATGGCTAAATTGTGGTCGATGGTTCACGTCCTTGGAACAACTGGCAGGACACGTCGCGCGACTCCACGCTGCGCCAGGACCACGAGGACTATTTTATTGCGGCTGGGAAGGATGCGCGAGAGGCGAACGTGGATTTAATGCTAGGTGAGCACAATTATAGTAGTCTGCTTCCGTCTGTGTCAATCCGTCTGCTTTTCCTCGGGGAGACTGTCCTTGGAAAAGTTTGAAAACCGCTACCCTAAAGAATCGTCTCACCGATTATGTCCCCATCATAATTATATAGATACTATTGGATAATAATACTCAGTCTCACCTTGCTTTCTCTTCCCCCGTAGATACAAGATGCTGGTCCACGTCCGGACGCACACGAACGAGAAACCGCATCACTGTTTCCAATGCGACAAGAGTTTCAGCCGGGCAGAGAACCTGAAGATCCATGCTCGTTCTCACACGGGCGAGCGGCCGTACGTCTGCCCCGTGGAAGGTTGCAACAAGGCTTACTCAAACTCCTCGGACAGGTTCAAGCACACCAGGACCCACGCCGTGGACAAACCGTATTGCTGCAAGGTTCCAGGCTGTCCGAAGAGGTACACCGATCCCTCGTCTCTGCGCAAACACGTCAAGACTTACAGACACTACGTAAATAATAACGACAAGGTCCAGGAGAAGAGCTTCGACGAGAACAACTCCCAGGAGAAGGCGAGGTTCGACGCCGTCTCGCCGGAGAAGCAGAACAGCAGTACTCACTCGGAGTCGGACAAGAAGGACAGCAGCATCGAGAGCAGCATATCCGGCTCGAGCCCCAAAATCAGCTACAGCTTCGAGGAGCAGAAGAGTTTCGTCGAGTGGAACAACATGTACAATCTGCAAGAACAACGCAAAGAACAGGACCAGATCATGCCGAGAAAACCGTACGAACAGGACGTCAAGATCCATCCGAGGATCTACGACGAGAATTATATAATGGCGGACAAGATTCGAGCGAATCCCATGTACCTATCGAATAACGCGATTATCGGCGAGAGCCAGTCGGTAGGATCGCCGCAAACTAGTCCTCGCCACGTTCCTGACTCCCTGCCGCCACGCATCGGGATGCAGTCGACGCCCATCAAGACCGAGGAACCCGTCGAGCACCAGAGCAAAGCCTGCACGGTCGATTACAGGAACATCGAGTCGATCGTCAACAGCACGCCCTGCAAAAAAGAAAATGCGTCAGTTTGCGAGCCGGTGAGGAACTCTGTGATAAAACGGGCGGACGATATCAAGATGGAGGTCGAGCAAACGCCGATCAAGGAGGACGTATGCAACGACACTACCGACTGCTGTTGCCGTCGCAAGTGTTGCGTGCACAGCAACGACAACATCCTGGAGAAGACCAAGATCCTCTCCGACTTGATACTCAAGGCGCAGAATCCTCTGTTCAGACACCTACTCGGCTCGGTGGATCTGCAGTACGGGTTGCAGAACGTGTGGGGCAACATCGTGGACACGAACAACACCTGCGGACAAGACCTTCGTGTTAAGAACGAGAACGTCGTCGAAATGGAGCAAGATCTTCCTCTGGACCTGACGGTCAACAAGTAACGAAACGTCCTCGTTCCGGAAATCGTGGATTTTATTTTTCAGATTCCGACGGTGGCTAGCTCAAGCTACCCGCCGTGGCCTGCGTTAAACGTTCTCGTGGTCGTCCTCGAGTTGACCTCTTTCTCGGCACGCGACCGAAAATATTTGTTAAATCTGGAAACGTTCCGACGAAACACGCGACGGGGCGACTTCGAGCGTTCGCGAATTGCGTGAAATTCTGCCCGGGCCACGGTTGGTTTATGCATCCCGCGATTCGAGTCTTTTGTCGAAGCGATTGTCGAGGATGCATGGAATGTTTGGGAACCCGTATTTTTCGATACAAAATTTACTCGATCGTTACTCACTAATTTCTTAGGACCAAAGTGGATAATGGAGATCGACATCGATGAAACGTGTACCGGTGAGAAGAGAGATTGATCTTAGCGAGAAAGTTGTCAGTTTTGATTAGAGTGCGAAACCAAATATATCGTAGAACGTTATAATAGCCGTCGAAGAAACAGTTTAACACCGAACGAGATTTGCTCAATCTTAATTCGTTGGTGACTTGATTAAAGAGTCTCGGATCTAGATTTACAGGTTATTCGATTAATCGATTATCAATGTGCCTGTACATATTCGACCAAAATGGTCGAATATGTCGCATGCAAGCCCAGCGTAACGTTACGATAGGAAAACCTTTGTATAATAACGCCTTCGAAATATCAAACGCGGTCGAAAGTATCCCGGTATTTTATGCTAAACGCCTATGTATAATATGTATATAAAGATATATTATGTATAAGATATAGTCATCCAAAAAGTTAAGACGTATGGAGGAAAGTATGTGCGTTTCTGATGAGAAGAGTGTGTTCGATGACATGAAACGATTCAATAAAGCACATTATTTATGTAAAAATGATTTATTTTTCTCTGTATGTAACGAATACCTATTTATTTTTCTTCTTCGGTACCTGAAATATAAACGCGTCTCGACATTTTCTTCCACTGGAAAAGGCAATCGCTTTGTCATTAACAACCGTGTAACGTGAGAACAAAATTATTACCGAGGCAAATCAAGTCTTCCGTCGATACGCGTACGATCTATAATAGTAGAACACAAACATCGATAGATTTGAAACGGACAAAAATAATAAATATATCACCAAATATCAAGGGTGCAAAAATTCTCTTGTTACGGTCCATGCCTCGTTTTTAGTTCTCGCGATTCTATTACAGTCAGCGCCGGTACGCGTATCGTAGTAAAAATTTTGATAAAAAAGAAAGAAAAAAACGTTAATAATTTACGGAACTAAATATAAATTTCACGATATACTATGACTAATTAAAAGGTCCGACATGCCGTCTTTAATGATTTTCAAACTTTCTAGATCAGCGTTTATCGTTGCTATAAGTTGTGCCATGCCCTGTTGTTCCATCGAGAGGTACTGAAACAAATAAAAACAAAAGATATAGTTGTGCTTTTTGATAGGTATATTTATTTCAGAAATATCGTTTCTTGCGTACCCCTTTTATATCGTCCTGTGCTATAGGATCCATCGCGTATCTCTCCTGATTTTGAGGATCTACGTGACTTCTCATTCTCAACTGAGAAAGCATTTCGCTAATTCTACCTTTAAATTGAGTCGGCGCGCTAATTTGCGAGTGCATAGCTTCGAACCTACGCGTCAGAACTTCTTCCTCCGGTTGTAGAGATAACCCAACCTTCCGCGTAATTTCTTGGCGCACCAATACCTTACACCAGAAATACAGGCGTAAAAATATGTAGACGCGACTAGAGACAACGATCGAAGGAACGAGATCATGGAAATATACTTACTTGCAATACCCTGTGTTGAAGTTCCAATAAGGTTCTCCTATGCTCTTTAAGTCTAGCTTGTATCGCCGTGTGTTGTCTCTGTAGTTTCTGTATTTCTTCCGCCGCCATATCTAAGAAGTTTCTGTGCCTGGTCGTTTCTTCTTCTTGACACTTTAATCTGTGTTTCACTTGTTGAAACCCAATCATTGGCACTGGTATGTAAAGTTCCGGATTAGGATTATCCAACTGAGCCTGCTTCCATAATCTAGGATCGATGGAACACGGTGGATTGTCTAAATATTCTTTGAGTTGAGCGGGATCTAGTTTTACTAGAGGTAATATATCTTCCACGCCATTTTGTACCAATTGTTGCTTTTGCATCGGTTGCGATAAATACGCGACCAACTCGTTGGCGGGAATTTTTCTCGGGGCCCCAGTGATTCCCTTTTCGGTAACAATGATGGTCACCTGACTCTTTTCTTCGCCGACAGCTTTTATATTGTCCACCGTCAACGTTAAGTTGGGCTTATTCCCTAAGATATTGTTCATAAAACCGATCAACTGTATCTCGCCCTCTTTGATATCTTTTTTCTTTTTATTAAAACAAAGTACAACCAGTCCGTCGTTGTTGTCGGCTTCGGGCATACGACTGTACCCGATAGCCTTAAATCTACATAGTGGGTTTTCTTGAGTAAGATCAATAGCGGGCATGTTCATAGAATAGTAAGCTTTCCCTGTACCCCAAAGCGATTGTAGGAGATTCCATCTAGCAATGATATTGTCGCGTTCATCGCTGTACAATTGACAATTAAAAACGGCATTATATAGCGCTTCTGATATAGTATTAGCAGTTTGTTGTTGCAATTGCTGCTGCTGTTGAAACTGTTGCTGTTGCTGTTGGAACTGTTGCTGTTGAGGTTGCGCTAACCCAGTTCCAAAGCCAGCAAATCCTGAACCTGGATGAACAATTTAACGTCCATCAACGCCGTTATTATTTAAAAAAAGGACGTCGTTCTATCGGAACTGACCTGTACCAAAACCACCAAAACCAGTGGTTGTGGCTGTGGATGTTGGTTTGGTTCCAAACCCACCGAACCCAGTGGATGTACCAAAACCGGTAGACGGTGTGCTTGTAGTACCGAATCCTCCGAAAAAGGAGGGTGTCGAGGTAGTCGCGGATCCAAATCCACTGAAACCACCGAAAGCTAAAGAAGACGTGGTTCCAGTGGTGCCAAATCCACCGAAACCTGTTGTGGAAGTAGGCGCGCCGCCAAAAGTGGAGGCTGTGCCAAATCCGGTGTTCGTTGCAGCGGGTGTAGTACCAAAGGCTGGAGTGGATCCGAATCCACTGGTAGGAGTCGTACCAAATGCAGGCGTTGCACCGAAACCTGTCGTCGCGGTAGTACCAAAACCAGTAGCAGCCGGTGTACCGAATCCAGTAGCAGTTCCGAATGCCCCGGCTGCTGGAGTCGAGGACGAACCAAAAAGGCTCGGAGCCGAAGTCGCCGGCGTACTAAATCCAAAAGATGGCGTTCCAAATCCTGCTAAAATCAGTTTTTAAACGATCTAAATATTTGTATTTACAGGAAATAAATATTAACAAGTTTGTTCGTACTTTATTTATTACAATGTAAGAATATACTTATGATTCGTACGGGGACACTATGAAATAATGCACGTATAAAGTGAAACTGTGCAATGTTGTGTCACAAAAATTAGTTTTTGTTTCCACCGATCTGAAAATGCCGCGAACAGGGAAATTAGTAAATGACAGAAATGTCTTGCGTACGGTCGCGACAATAATTTGCATTTTATTCGTGGAATTTATTAATTGCGCGCGTCGTGAGTACGTTAAATACTTTAGCAATATTATAATATACGAAGGGTTTCCATACCTACAAATTTTCTGAAATATTTTAAATTATACATTATTGTGCATTACCTAATACAAAAATTTAAAATCATGTCATACATAGATCAGTATAATGAGGTAAGTTTATTATATTTGTTTACAAGAATTGGAAACTTTAAATTATATGTAGGAAATTTAACAGAATAACAAGTACGGTCAACTTGCACGCAAGTTGTTGAAGATAAGTACAATGTCCGGCAGTAAGTTAGTTATCCGGCATGCCAAACAACCCGAAGAAACTGCTACAGAACTTCTACACGTAATGGGTACAACGGATGTAGCGATTGGGGTATATTTTGCAAAGATATTTAATAGGTTACAATAGATTAAACACATCATTTTAATACAATCAATTCTACTGTAATAACTTCTTTTAAGGATGCTACAGCAGAAGTTATGATTACAACATTAGGTAAAATTCCAAATGAAATGTATTATTTAGAAGATACAACTCCAAAAGCAAAATTTGTAACTTCTAAACTTGATCTATTGACTACATCTCGATATGCAGAAGCTGTCATGGCATCTTCAGAAACAACTAATAAGTCTAATGGTGAATCTGAAAGCCATTCGTCGGTTTTAGTTGCTTTATTAAGTGCCCTGGTGGTTATATTGTTTATGTGCTGTATCACAGCCTGTCTCATAGCTAGATCAAAAAGAAGAAGAAATTTCTTTGGGAAAGGTGACAAAGAATGTGAACCAGGATGTTCTGGTATAAATCAACCTCTACTAGATAAAATGTCAGATAGTACTAACAAAACTAGTCTTGGTTCGTTGAGAGATTAAAGCATATTGATCTTTATAAGTCTACATAGAGTCTGGAAATTCTTTTTATCAAAGAAGATACTGTCTAAGATATAGCAGATCGCGATATGATTATGTATGTGGGTGTAAAGTGTATTTTAAACGCGGATCAAGGTGAAACTGCGTATTAGAAATTGGAGTATCTGGTCGAACTGACGTTCCACAAATATTTACAACGATATCTCCCATAACAAATACAAAGTACGCGATAACGTTTGTATCGACACAATACAAAATGAGCATCACGATCGAGAAAATTTCTTAAAGAGTCACATGTAGCAGGTGGATATTCGAAATGTAACATAACCTAAAAGAAGTCGACATACCCGCTTTTACTGGCGTCGCAGCAGTAGACGCCGTGGAACCAAAACTAAAGGCAGGAGCAGGCGTCGAAGTCGCCACTCCGAATCCCGTACCAAATGACATCTCTGTAATTTAACCAAATTCCACACACGTCGAAAACACAATTTACCGCGCGCGCCTTATAATTTTGTATAAACGACAGTGCAGCGAACATGGCGGCTGACATGCGCCACGAACGCAAATTCCCGCTTTTGCGCTAAACTCGCGTCACGTGACGTCGCAGAGCATTTGAAATTTTCAAGTTTCCACAATACACGTTACAACCTCGCTGTTAAATTGTAACTGAGTTTATTCGACTATTTTTTTTAATACAATCGTATATTCATTTGTACTACATATATTCGTAATCGCCATATGCATCTACGATGTATCAAATATATGATTTTCTTTAAAGAATTCTTTGTGTTTGATATTTCAAATAAAGGGAGAGGTTTGAAACTTGCAAAATTTAATCGATTTAATTGCGGTCGCTCGATTTCTCGATATCGATACAAGGGATACGAGAGCGGGACACCGATAAACGCAGGGTTTTTAATAACAGATACAATATATGAATTTTTAACGAATTTTATAATTTAAAAACTTAAAAATAAATATATCTCCATATTCTAACGTACATATATATGATACTTTCTTTAACAGTTCGATAAGACTATATATATATATATGTATATCGTATAGCAATTTTAGTCAGGCGCTGTGCGCGCGACAGTCGATCGAAGAAGTACAGTAAAAAATACCGTGGATGAACGCGACGATGATGAATTATGCTAGAAACAATTTCAACAAAAACATTCGTAGAGTCTTCCTAAACACCATGTACACGTAGAGTGGCGAAATTGAAATGCACGTACGAAAAACTTGTGCTCCGTGGCTTATCCAATCTACGTTATACACATACATAAATCATCTTGTATACTGATAAAGTTTGAATTGCAGTCAAATCACATTATCTTCTCCTGAATAATGTAAAGCAGTTCTCGAGCTCGACGTCTCGATTTGTCTAACGTTTTTAGAAAAAGTTGAACTCCGTGATCCGAACGAAAATTACTTCAGAAATATTTCTTTTTTGATACGGTGTCTTGTGTTTTGACTAAGACGCGACACCAGCCGATTCCAAAGTCCGCCCGCAATACTTTTAAAACAATATCCCTGGGAATCACCCGACGTTTCCTTCTGGTTAGAAAATTGAGAGTCCGATGTTCCGTGGTAGATTGCACGCGTGTACATTTAATGCTAGTTTTAGAATAAAGAAGTAAGACAGATAGACAAATAGAGCTTTGTCGTGAGCGTTTAGCCCGTTCACACATGTATATTGCTTTCGTCGTCCTAATCGACGGGACTCTTGTGTTTTCAGCCGACCTGGTCCGTTTCTAGAAAGAAGAATTGAAAAAGCGATAATCCTTCGGATATTATGCGAAACAAGCGTTCAAAAATTTGTTGTTTTTTTTACCATTCATAAATAATTACTTCGATCGGCTCGAGCAGTGTTTTTTCGTCCTAGTTTGATTTCGAATCGCGAGGACGCACGGTCTGTTAGATTCGAGCGTGGTCCCGGTGGTCCTAATCGCGTTGGTCTACCTCATCAAGACTCCCAAATTATTTATGAATGGCGCAACAGTTGAAAGCGTTTAAATCTCGTTAGCACGTTACGAATCTCGTTTGCCCGCGCTCGAACGTCACCTGTACGCGATAATCGCCAATCTCGCGTACCGTTGCGGAGAGTTCCGTACAATTTGGGAGCAGACTTCATGAGGTTCACATCGATTCGCAGATTCGGAAACGACCAGGTGGTTGTCGTCTAACGAGATTTAACTGCAATTGCTGGAAACCATGCGTGAACAGTAAATGGGGGATGGGGGAAAGAAAGACCTCTAGGCCTGAGACGAAATGAACGTTCGTGGTGTCTTTTGTTGCACGCTTGGACGAAGCGAATCGCGAGCGGCAAAACTTTATGCAACACCTTTTGCGTTACACCTCGCGTGGAACTGTAACGATTCGAAATGTTTAAAAATGGAAATGTTTCCCTCTTGCATTGGATCTCGACGTTTTTCGTAAAATATTTAAAAACCAATGACAGTAAACGTTTCACGTGGCATTTGGTCCGTGTTCAATGTTCGCGTAATTGATTCGTTCTCGCGCAAACTCCGCCTACTCGCGACTTCGTGTAGAATCCGATAAAATTTCTCTGTACAAATATATCGTATAATATAATCTCGTTAATCGGCGATTTAGCGTAACTGTGCGATAAACTCTCGAGGTAACGAAAATTGTCGTTGTAAACCGGGGCGCAATATTCGTAGGCCAGCTTTCGATCCGCGATTCAACTGATAAACGTGCGGTACCGCGGGGTTTCCTGGGTCGATCTTCGTGTCGAGACACTCTACTGCTCACATTTAGTTAACGATTTTCTCTACGCATACGCACACGTATTAGTATACACATACATTCAAGGACATTTATACGTTTAGACACCGAATACATTAACACAGAGCCGTACCGACTACGACGAAACCTTCGAAACGAAGCCGTTCCTCGGAACAACGTTGCGTCGTTTCGTTTTGGTAGTTTGATTTAAAAAGTGCGCGACTTAGTGTCGTTCGGCGCGACCACCCCGGATATGGTCGCGTTGCAGCCCCTTCGTACGATACTTGGAACGATTCGGCCATTTTACCGAAACCTGCGTTTGGTAAAAGGACCCTGATCGAGAAAACCGTATCGCGCGGGCTCGGTGAAAATAGAAATTTGCGTGTGAGATTCCAGAGGCTGTTCGTAAAACCGATATTCGTAAGAAAGAAGCGACGTAGCTTGTCCGTGTTAGGTCCCAAGGTTGCTTAAATTAGTAACGATTCCCGGCTCACGGGGTTCTACAAGTACGACTCCGAGAACTCAAAGTCGGAGGCAGAAGCTCGAGATGATCGTGTATAAACAGAAATGCCCCCACCGATTGCGCTGTCCGAGGTCCCCTCGCCGGTCACGAAATCGGCCACGATCAGTGAGTCCTTGGGGACGTTCATGCCATCGCCCTTGGATGCGTCCCGCTCGGCCAGCCTCTGCTTCAGGATTTTGATCTTCTCCTCTTTCTGGAAAACAGAACACTCTGCAAACTCCTAATCTTTCGTTAGGTGCAGCGATGGAAAATTAATATCAAAACATGCTCTAAACCGTTCAACATCGCCCCGTGACATTTTTCTTTCCCTATAAACGTTTTAAATAATAATTTATGGAAGATCGAGAAACCCCCTCACCGCTGCGATGAGCTTCTGAAGCTCGTCGTTCTCGCTGAGGAGCTTCTGGTACTTCTCCTCGTCCTCCTTGGACACGCCCACGTCCGGATTGTACTTGGACTCGGCCTTGTCTTTAGGATGCCTGATCACTTCGATCATTTTGGGCACGAAGATCAACGCCATGCTGAGGAAGCAGCAGAAAATTATGGCGAGCGCGACGAACGCGAAGCTGGCGTCCTGCTGGCTCGCGATTACCATCGTCACGGGCGCTGTGATCACACATAGGATCACCACGTTGTATATCGACATCCCGACGTATCTGGAATCATTGATCTGTTTAACTTTGATGCTCCTCGTCTCGTAAGCCAGGAACAACCCGAACACCAGGATGATCCCCTTGTAACTGTAAATCAAACCTGAAAGAAGGGGGGAGAATTTCTTTATTTTTGACCGACTAGCTTCAAGAACTACGCGAAACTCACCGAGCCAAACGTTATTGTGGATGCTCTCGCAATGCTCCAATTCGGGCCTGATCCGCGCGTCGTCGTCGCCAAACGGTGACGACTCCAACGGGAAAGTCTCGATCTTCCTCTGCAGAGGATCGAGCACCTGCCAGGAGACTAGTAGCACAATGTCCAGCGCCAACAATCCACTTACCATCGTATATAGCTTCCACGGTTGGATTTTCTTCTGTATGGACGAAACTTTTTGTTTAGCCATGAACAACTAAAAAGAACCGAGAATACGTTAAAGACCAGGGTCGTACGAGCAGGATCTGCGAACCATGCAGGGGCGGTGCAGACTGCGTGTGAGAGACTAGAAACAGTTGCCACGTGGTTAATCGTCGAATCGACTTAGCTAAAGCGATAAAAATCGAACGACCTGGGCCGTCCGTTTACCTCACCTTCGCCTGGTCGGCTTTCGTTTTCGTCGTGAGTCTGTGGACCCGCCACACTTTGCTAAACATGGCGCCGAACGCCAGCGTGAACCCTGTGGACAGCATCCAGGCTCTGGCTTGGCAGACCGCCGGATACTCCCACTCGGACACGAATCTACCGTCGATGCCCAAAAGGAACACCGAGACGAAGCACGCTATCACCCCCACGAGCATTATCGTGTTGCACACAGGATGGGACGACATGATCACGCTGGAAAATTATTCTCCATCAAGTTGCGTCGCAACTTTTCCAACGATCCAGCTGGTAACTGTCCACAGAAAAATTAACGTACCTTCTGTGCCTGTTCCAGATATTAAAAATGATCAGTCCAAAGGCGATGACGATCCCCAACGATGATATAGTCCCCATGCATATGAACAGAGTCAGAGAGACGGTCCTCAATACGGTCCTCACGATGGTTCTGTCCTGCGGAATCTTGCCGCCTATCCATCTTTCCATGTTCCTCCAGGTCAGATTGTCGCTTTGCGTGTCGTAGTATCCCAACTTTACGTACTTTCCATCGATTACTTGCTCGATTTGGGTCAACGCAATTCTGTCACCTTGCGAGCTGAACGCAACGTATCCCTAGAGCGCATAAAATCGATCAGAGATCCGCCACTCGAAATAAAGCTTCCTTTCTATTTATTCGCGACACGTACCGAGACGCCCAGGAATTGAGTGGAATTGACCGCGGAATAAATTTCGTCCGCAATCTCCTTGTCGACGTAGGTGAAGTTCTTCAGACTCTTCCCTTGCTTGCTCAGCTTCTCCATTGTCTTGTTGAAAGCTGGTAGGAACGTAATCGAGCGATTGAATCCTACTTAACCGAGGGTCTTCGATACCTAGTCGAGGCTCTCGGGTGTGAGATGCGTCTTTGTTCGTCAAAATCATTTTGAACCCTGACGTAGCCCGCGCCCGAAAGCCTCGAATTCCTTTCGTACCTAACGCGACGGACCAAACCGCGTCGTACGCGAGAGGCGCCTCCTGGTATCCTTCGGGATACCGGTTGTTATCGATATCGTAGCCGTCTTCTTTGAGCATTTTGTTCAACCTCTGTCTGAAGTCCTCGGACGTCATCCCGCTGATCGTCGTGTCGTTATTTTGATTCCACATGAGAGCCTCCGTCGTCAAATGTCCTTCCGCGGCCAGTCTCATCTGGTCCTTCGTGCAGGTGATCCCCTCCTTGTCCAGGTTCACTTCGAACCAATTGTCCTCGTACCATCCGATGAAGAACCACACGTAACTCTTGCCGTAGAGGTTCTGGTGGTAGAGCTCGCAGAGGACCCTCCTCGCCGCCACCACGTAGAACAGGCCGACGATGATCCTCGCGTCCTGGCGACGCAGGTTCCTCACAGCGTCCGACGGATCCGACAGGAAGCTCTGACGGGTCACTATTTCTATCCCTGCCTCCTTGCAGCGCGCCTCTAAATCTTCTACGGTCTGTCGAAGAATTTTTCGTGGAAAAAAACGGGGATCTAAACCGACAGTTTGATCTAACGTAACCTTACCGATATGAACACTTCTTCGGCTTGCTGCAGGATCGCCACTCGAGACCAGCCGAACTTTTGCAACAGTTTGATTCTCGTGGGGTTGTGCACCGTGGCCGACGGGTGCGTCCTAAAGAGGGTAGGGAACCTATTTCTATCGGACAACGCTGGCGACGATGCACCGTAGCATAGCTGAAAACATCCCAGTTAGACTTCGTCCATCTTCGAAACGGAGAGTAATCAAGTAATCTTACTCACCACCACCAGGTTCCACATTTTCGCCGCCTCGGCGACGGTCGTGCAAACTGTACTACACCCGGCCAACAGCATCAATTTGTGCGGATTGTAGTACAGTAAATTGTACATCACCGAGGCACCGAGTCCTGGCTCGCACTGAAAGAAATTTACAACCTTTAAAAACTTTATCAACGCTAGATTTATAGAGTTTCGATAACACTATGTGCGATCGATAAATCTATCGTTAATTTTTCGTCGAGTCGGGAGTACCTCGCTATCGTTCGAGTGGAGCTTAAGAATGAAGCCAGGTAACAGGTTCTTCTCGCGATTAACATCGTCCAAGGCCAGGTTTACGGCTGGCATGCAAGCCTGTTAAATAAGGAATAAGTTTCTACCCAGTCTGAAACTCGGTTGAGAAAAATTGATTCGCGACATGGCATCGTTTTCTTGAAAAGAGGAAAGACGAGCGATACCGTCGATCATCTTATCAACATTTAACGGACGATCATTACTCACCTGACCACCTTGCCACCCACCCTCCCCCGCTATCGGGAATATGCCACCGATGTGCAACACATTGTCCGCGTCGTCGGGAGGTAACGAACCCTCGATCGCGCCCGTCGACGTTAGAATTATTATTAGAAGCTCTAGCATCGCGCTGCTCGAGAGATTCTTTCGCGTACCTGCGTAGAAGGCCTCGGACAAAATTTGTCTATTTCCTTGTCGGCCTACGACACACCCCAGCGCCGCAACGCTGAGAATCGTACTTTCCTTACGTGACTCGCAGCCATCGTCGTCGATCGCTGGTCACTTTACCGAGTCACGATCACTAATTCATGGGAACGACGATTACCCCGAGTCGAGAGCACGACGGACTGGACGGGCAACGGATCCCGCTTTCGTTAACCCTCGACGAGGATCCGCGACGTTCAAAACCGCGTCTCCGCGTTCTCCATCGTTCACCGGGTTTCTACGCTCCTCCTCGCGCGCTCGACACCCCGCGAATTTAGCGTGCGAATGGATTCAACGAGGACGGAGCGCGTTCGCGCGAGCTTCCTATTGATTTCATCCCGGCTACCAAGAATCGTAGTGGGGATGTGGCGGCTCCGTCCCCTAGGTTTCGACTGAAAAATCAATATACAGGGTGTCTCGAAACGCACGCCACAATTTGAGAACGAACGATATCTCTCCTGAGGATACGTATCCAAAATATATCGCACTCCTTTTTGAAAATCGACTTTGCGCGCATCGAATCGATTTGTTTCAATGGCCGCCGCTCGTGCGACGAACGTGCGCTTTTAAGTTGATCGTTTTAAAAGAGAAAGCCTTCGAGACTGTACAATGCATTTTGAAAGACTCCGTATCGATCCGACCTTATCTAATCTAGTGCTTCGTTCGTGTCCAACCGACACGCCAACTATCGAATTTCAGGTTTTCGAGTATTGTTCGAAGGTCGTCGATCAATCTTTGCCGTGGCGATTAAAAGTGGTTTTGAATCGGGCGATGCGCGTGTCCTCCCCTGTTCGGTCGATAAAATCGCATTCTCGGAAATCCACCCGTTCGGATATATGACCAGCATGTATCCGAACACCGTTATAATAGATAAATAATTATTACGAACGAATCAAATTACTATTATTACCCTGGTACAATTTTTAAATATGCACGTCCACCGTTTTAATGTGAAAATATTAAAATAAAGGTAAGTAATTGAATATGCTTTCGCATGTTGTCTATTTAAATTACTGACATACGAGTGTATTAGTCAAAATAATTACTAACATTTACCTAATACGTATTATTAAACTTTATTTTTTATCTTTTAACGTAATTCGATTCGTTCGCCGCTAGATGGAAGTTCCATTTCGCTTTCAAACTGTTAAGCCGCGTTTTCAGTTCCCGCGCAATTGCCAGTCGCTCGTTGCGTATAAAGTCAGAAGAAAAAACAAACAACGAGTACGATGAATACGCGGCTTTAGTGGTTCCACGATATGTCTTTGATGAATTATCAATCGAACGAACAAACTTTTATGAAACAAAATTAGTACCATTATTTTGCATATTTCATTCGAACAATGTATACACAAGCGTGCTAAAATGAAACAATTAGTATTTGATAAATAATCTGCTTAATGGATTCATAACCTATTACAAAGTTTAGACCAGGTTTCAGTGTGCGACAATTAGAGCCGTATATACTGTGTTGAAGGGTTAAATTTGCCTTTATATGGCACGAAACTATCACGAAATGTGTTGTAAGGAGAATAAAAGACAGTCTCGAATTATGAGTAGGTTGTGGACATTTGTGTAATTGTTACTTAGTCACGAATCTTACGAATACTGACTGAAACGATTCATCTAACACAACACGCAAAGTCTGTGAAACGAATCAAGTCTGATATCTTTTATTCCGTACAAGTTACACTTTACTTCGTGAAATAGAACCTTTTATCGAATGCCCGGCCTATTGTATACTTCTTTGGTGGTTCTGTCATAAAGCGGTACATGTTGGGTCCCATGTTTTGATAGTGCAATTGGTACGTTTTTATGAAGAAACAGTGCTTATTTTTCCAAAATCATGGCAGCACAACGAGCATTGCCACAAAGCAAAGAAGCTTTATTAAAATCTTACACGACGAGATTAAAAGACGACGTGAAGTCGATGCTGGAGAATTTCGAAGGTAGGTTCCCTAACCTCACTTTTTACGCGGCGCCAAGTATTTATCCAATTTTTAAGACGAAAGTGAAACCGCGTTACAACGTACAATTACGCGTAATAAATGCGTTCGTTGTAAATTGTTCCTTGTAATTCCAGAAATCATAAAACTAGCCAAAGGAGAAAGCGACTCGCAATTGTCTCGGATGACACAGTGCGAACAGGATACGTACGAAATGCACGTAAGAGCAGCGAATATCGTACGTGCAGGAGAATCTTTAATGAAACTTGTTTCCGATATAAAACAATACCTGATACTGAACGACTTTCCCTCCGTAAACGAAGCGATAGCACAAAACAGCAAACTGTTTAGGACGAAACAAGCGGAATGCGATCAGAAATTAGCATCATTGAGGGACGATATGGCTGCCGATTTGTACGATTTGGAAGAAGAATATTATACGTCTATATACAAATAACAGAAACTTTTTGTTCTCAAGGATGCATAATTGTGTACTTGTTGCATGGACCGTACCTTGAACCGAAATGTGATTTGTTTGGTAAACTGTATATATTTATTTAAATAAATAAGAATAATTTTGATAGTACATTCTTACTTCTTAATCGAGTGCTTGACAAGACACGTGGGAAGATAGGCTCGACGATAATTCGGGCGTAATTGTTTCATTTTATTACTTGAATACTTTGTAACACACAGACGATACATCACACGATACTTCTAACTGGTAAGTATACTCGATAAGGTAATGTGGATTCAAGCTTCGGATAATAATAACAATAATAATAATAAGAATAATAATAATGAGAATAGTGACAATAATAATCTTAGAGCGTAATACTATTTTCTTTTTAATCCTTTCTCGTATGACGATGCCTTTCCATACTGTACAGCGATAATTTACAATTAATACGGAGTTCCCTCAACCGGAGCAGCGAGATTACATCGATACTTGAACGATCGACAGATGGGAATAAAAAATAAACGGTACGACGTTTGAAATCTCGGAATGTTCTATGATCGTAATCTCGTTTGCTCCGTACGTAGTACTGTAGAAATACAAACTGAGCGGTCGACACGGTACTGGTTCCTTAAAAAATTGGGAAGCAATTATATATCGATACTAGGAAAAAAAAAAATAATAAAAATATCACAGTGTAAAATGCAAACGCTGTGACACAGACCCATCAAGCATCGATCGAACGATAACGTGGAATTAAAACGAAAAGCGACATTGTATCGCGGTACGCGCGAGTAATAGCCGGAAATAGCATCTAAATACAGCGACGGAAATTAGAACACAGCAATTGGTTCGGCGTATAAATGCACCTTAATCATTATTATTATCGTATCGCACGTTTTTTCCTTGAATCAGTCCGCGATCACGCGATTAAATCCTAATCGAATTACCCATACTGCCACAATCATACTCTTAAACGCGATTCAACATAATAATCGGAATTTTCGAAGCGTGTTACTGCCACAAACGTAATTACGGACAACAAAAAGAAACAAAAAGTACACGTAGATTCGGTCCCGAAGTAATTGAATTTCCGTGTTCCATCGAATTCTTTGAACGAAGCAACTCCATGACGAAGAACTTCGGGACCGACAATAATTTAGTATGTACAAAATTTGATTTCGCTTAAAATTAACATTTATCGTTAACGAATGAATATAGTTTACCAAAGAAACAATTGACAATAGTTTGTTATTTTCTTTTTTTTTTTTGGTCCTCGTCCGAATGTAAGAAACAAAATGAGAAATAAACTCAACGAACCAAGATCGTACATATATATATGTATATCTACACTGAAGTATGAACGAACCTTGAGCATCCGTAAGAAATATTAGTATGGTTTTAACATACTCTCAGTATAAATAATGAATTTTTGGAATTTACAATTGTTACAATTATCCCTGGACTGAAACCTTGACTTATTGTACATATACATTAAGTATACTAAGTAGACTTACGTTCTACTTTGGCAAAAACTTTTACAAATCTAAACTCGACCGTTTCCGTTCACTTCATTTTTCATCGATCGATTATTTCCCATACGCAGGATCGTGATTTTTTTTTTTCTTTTGTATATCTTTTCTAAAAAAATCTTGCATAAATTTCTGACCTTTGACTGGCAACTCGCATATGCGTTAACGGCTTAGCATTAAAGTAATCTCAAAAAGGTTACAAAAACGTTCAGTTCCATCGTCGACTTCTCTCTGTTTGTTATAAAAATGCGCCAAAAAGGTGATATGCTTTCGTTTATATCCTTTCTGTTTGTTCCCCTCCGCCCTAGAAACAGATCACCGGGGCTCTCCGTTTTGAGTGCTCAAATAAACGAAAAACACGCACAAAAAAAAAAAAAAAAAGAGAAAGAAAAGCACTGACATACCTTGGCAGTTTTAAATTACTCGTTATTCAGGAAAGTCTGTTCGCTTCGTTATCGTAGTAATACAAAGTAAATGCATATGCTTGGAATGATACTGTTTATCCGTTTCGTTTCTTTTCCTTCGCTTAATCACCTATGAAAAAACTTCGCCTCCGTCTCGACGCGTTCGCGAACCAAGTGTTTTCGCGCGCTTTTGATTCTTCCTCCGCGATCGTGAACGCGTCTCGCGACGATGCGTTCTTTAAAAAAAAAAAAAAAACAAAAGACTTATTTCGAGCGAAGAAACTATTGTTCCGGTCGTCTCTTCGGTGGACCGTTTGCTCGTTCTTTCGTGTTTGCGAAAAAAGAGGATGAGGGAGTGTAGTGGAATACTTTGTAATTAGTCTTTTCTCAGTTCACGGAACTTCGGGATTCCCGTGGCTCTACTAAAAGAGCCCTCGCGTTTTGAGCTTCTCGCGTGCATCACGCGTCTTCCCTCGAACTTTGGCCTCGTCAGTAGAGGAGATCACCAGTAGTTTCGGAACCCCATGCCCCCGCGTCCTGAGCTGGTTTCAGATAGTCGACCTCGGTGATCTCGTTCTCCG
Organism: Colletes latitarsis; assembly: GCF_051014445.1. Taxonomy (NCBI): domain Eukaryota; kingdom Metazoa; phylum Arthropoda; class Insecta; order Hymenoptera; family Colletidae; genus Colletes; species Colletes latitarsis. Next base: position 25,210,008 of record NC_135141.1, on the reverse strand, counting down.
GTTGGCTCGGTGTCGTCGACGTCGACGTCGGCGTCGAACTCGAGGACACGGCTCTCGTTACCCCCAGCTCGAAACCCTCGGACGTCAAATCCACCTTGCTGGGTGTATAACTGGCTAGGCCGCCACCACCTGCGGGGAACAAGCACTAGCTTTCAGCACACTACGCCGCCTATGCCAGGAGTCGAAACAGTCTCAATTTAAGTTTCAATTTAAATCTAACCAACAGAATGTTCCAACGGAAAAGAAAGTTAACTGTTCTTCGATTCCTGTTTATGCTAGCCAGACAATAGGAAGTCAACAACACAAAGCACCCCGGAAGTACAATCACGTTTTGAAGAGACGAATGCGAACATACTACGACGACAATTGGAGCTTTAGAATATCGTGTGCACTTGGAGGTCAAATGAAGTTTTGCCCTTAGCAACAATTATGGAACAAAGTTTTTATCTGCGACGGCTTACGGTATGGAGGAAGTGAGTAAGCGAGATAGCATTCAATGATCGAGGAGAGTGTACATAGGAATAGGTGATCGGTCGAGTACTTGTGAGAGAGGTACCAGGGTTGAGCGTCCCTCTGCTGGCGAGTGCGGGAAGTGTCGCCACAGAACGGTACCAGAGCTTGTTACTTCTATTGGAAGGGGTTAGAATCGATTCGACCTTATGTAGATGTACTCTATCGCCAGCTTCGAAAGGAATAGGATACTCGGTGGATGCAGCAAGGATTAAAAGCGTTTCTAGGATCCATCTAATCTACACTAGCGACTCTTTGCCAGGCTCGACGTTCAAAAGAAGCTGCAATCGATTATAGGTTTTTGCGCGGGACAGAACGTGTTGCGCGATCGTTGCCTCTGTAAAAGACCGGAAACAAGACGAAAAGGTATCTTTTAGATGGTATCGATAAGAGCGATTCGCGTCTATTGTTCGAGTACTAATAAAAAGATACGCGATTTACGCTGCTGGTAGCGAGAAATAACGATTAAAATTACCGAGAAGGGTCGGCATGCTTGTCGGCGAGCTGCTCGAGGACGTTTTATTGCTAATCGGAGCTGATTGCTCGACGGAACCGGAAGTTTCGTCGTCCACGCTGCTCTCGCCCTCCAGCATCGATCCCTCGCTGGGATACTCGAAGGTTCGGGTTGCTGTGTCGTCAAACTGTATTCGATGCTGAAACAATCGCAACGTACCACAATAATTAATTATCGAATTGTTGAACATAATTAAATGTACGAATAATTCAGTATTGAGTTTTCCTTTTCAACTTGTGACCTATTCCCATTTTCAAACCCTCTTGTTTTCTGTTAATAATGCGATGAAGCTAAACAAATTACGGATTATGTAACATTTAGCAATGGTTTCGAGTCGGTGTTCGTGGCGGAAATTGTGTCGGGAAACGAACAAGTTCGGGAGCGATCGAATAGGTTCGCGGCACGCGACCATTGTTGACGAGGCAGTTAGGCGTACGGCGGAAGGAGCCACATGTTCTCCGTGGTGTATCGCGGAACACGCGTGGCCAGGTACAAATAAGACACGGGAAGAACAAACAACGGCGACGGCATGCAGCCTCGAATAACAGTAACCCGTCACACTGGATGCTTTTTCGACTGCGAGCGAGGACATCGCCTCCTCGTTCGCTCCTTGTCGACGAACATGATCAAAAGAGAAAGCAATTCTTTTTCTAGAGAGCCGCTGGAACTTGCCGTTCGCTGTTCATCCTGCATCTGTTGTCATCGGGGAGGGGGAGTCATCGGCAAGATCTGATATTTCCAACCGCGGGAACCAAACAATTTCACCCACGCAAGAAAACCAGCGAGCTTTACGGAACGACGAAACTCGATAGTTAAGATCGATAATAATTTACAAGATTAAAATCTTTTCCTTTGCTCAAATCGTACTTTGATAGAATGTTATGTTTTCCTAACTTGGGAACAACCGCTGCGCGTTACAGAATAATCTCAGAATAGTCACTGGTTAGAGCATTCCGAACCCTCGTTTCCAGCGCAAAAGCTCATTGACGAGTCGGTTCCTTTCCCTTGTTGGACGCAACTGGGATTTCGCTTCGGTGATTTGGAATTGCAGTTACGCGGGAGTGCCGCATCGATCTTCGTTTCTTTGAAACTTGCAAACGCAGTCCGGTCACGGTTCGATCATGGGTTATTTCACAGGTTCGCGGCGTTGGATAACATCTGAGCGCACCGCGACCGGAATCGTAACGCGATTAGACCGCTAGTGCGAATAAATCCTTAAAGCCTTTGTGTACGACGAGGTAACAGTACCGGTATTTATTTCAACTAGACGCGTTGACCACTCCGCCTCGGTTAATTGTATGTATTCGGTTTCGACGTCTCTTCGGGGACAAAAGAAACAGTTCTGATAACACGGAAACTGTGATATCAGCGATATTCGCGAGCTTCGCAGCTGTGTATGAATCAGAGATTTGAATAAAAATAAGATTAAAATGCCCGCCCCTGTGGCGGGAGTCTTGAACTTACGCGAACGAAATGTGGTTACGGTCAATCGTTCAAGCACGCTACTTTCTAAGACCCTCGTGTCCCATAAATCTCAATCAGCATTTTCGCTCGAAGAAACGTGACAATAGCGTACGGTTTCGCGCTAAATCGCACCGCGAACAAACCTGACTTTCCGCTCGAAGATCGTTCGAAACAAGCTAGACCGCTATCGATAATATTTAATCGAACCAGGTGGACGATAGTATCGACCGTCTGTTTCGATTTACTTTCACAGTAATTTATACTATATTTGGTGTACATTTTAGAACATTGTTTTTCGATACGAAACCTTTTAAAGAGATTAAAGGATGAGATCGACATTAACGCGTTGATTGATCGAGAGACGTTGCCCCGAATGGTAAAATCGATTATTCTAATTGCGTTAGAGTGGACTGCAACCCATTTCAACGGCTCGTAGGAAAGGTGAAACCATTTTAAAAAGGCAAGATACTAATATGCGTGGCTTTCTATCCGCTGAGGAGTTAGCAATTATCCTGCGGTACCTCGGCACTGAAACTTCGAGGATCGTCTCTCTTTCTTCCTCGACCCTCCGGCACTCCGAGGCGGAGAAGAAAGGCGAGTCGAATAGATTACTCGTCTTGAAAATTCATTACGGCCGGTATCGTGGCTCGATCGTTTTTCGAAACGAATCGATTCGTAGCGTCGAACTTTCGCTAAGAAATCCATCCTGTCGAGTCGGTAACTCCGTTTTTCTTTTGTCGAATGCACGAATGGCTCTGGTGCGTTCCCGTAAAGGTGCGTCGTCGAGCACGTGTAAAATTCGCGCGGAAACTCCGTTAGTTGCGAGCGGTCGATGTTGATTTTACAGCCGAGAAAGCACGCAAGCGACACAAAAGGTTTACTCTCTTTCGAGGGTAGTCCGGTTCGCCGTTTTCTCCGTGAAAATCAATATACCGTCGGCCAATGAGAGCAGGTCCCGATGGTTTCCATGCATCCTGGTTCGGGGAACGATTTGACACTCGTCGCACGCTCGTCCTCGCGAGTCCTACGACGCACAACTTTCCATCTTGATATTTGCCTCTGGCCAACACTGCTCGCCTCCATACACCGTTTATCGGTGCGAATTTCGCGCCCAACAAAGCCTTTCCTACCGTCTTTTACGGCTGCGAACTTATTCCGTTTCGAACGTTCGAATTATCAACGACGAACTCGGTTTGTCGCGTACCGCGTCCAAGTGTATAGAAATTTCTTCGTCGACCAGGCCGTACCTAACGATCGTTAACTCGCGAACTAGCGTCGATGAAATTTCTTTCCAGGAAAGGCTGTTCCGCGAACTTGCCAAGTTGTTAAGCCGTTTCTAAAAACAGACGGTTGTATGTAGAATGCAAGTTCTTCGTTGCTGATGACCCGAGACGAATGGTGGCTGGTAATTAACTGGTGCCATTAATTAATTTACTTCCGGAAACGCTGACCTTGATCGCCTCTGATATAGACGAGGTATACGAGTAGACCTTACATCCAATGTACTTTTTTAGCCCATTTATCTGAGGCTCTAGAGCCCCATTACCATTTTCGTGTCACTCGCAACATCAAAGAATTTTTTTTTCGAAGGTGCGTAGAATTTCGGGGGTATGTGTATTTACGAAAAATGACTGAAATTGACCCCTGCAAGTAAAAATAATTTTTTCAGAAGGATTTGAAATTTTTTAATTTCGTCGAAAAATTTGTCCACCTTCCTGAATTTTTTTCTCGAAAGTGCGTAGGATTTTGGGGGTATGTCTATTAACCAAAAATGACTGAAATTGACTCCTGCAACTAAAACTAATTTTTTCAGAAGGATTTGAAATTTTTTAATTTCGTCGAAAAATTTCTCACCTTCTCGAATTTTTTTTTCGAAAATGCGCAGGATTTCGAGGGTATGTCTATTCACCAAAAATGATTGTATTTGATCCCCGCAACTGAAAATAATTTTTTTAGAACGATTCGAAACTTTTCAATTTCGCCGAAAAATTTAGACAGCCCCCCCTGTCGATTTTCCTTAAAAATTCATTTTTCATTTCTAGTAATTTTGTTTGACACCCTACAGAAAAGTTATCTAATACTTTTTTGTAGGTACCCATGAGCTCTATTTCAGAAAAAAGTTTCATTGAAATATATTCACTATTGTAGGAGTTATGGCTGTTTGAAAATTGAACCACTTTTATGGGGTTTTTCTAAGTTTACGGGGTCAAGGAGCAAGTTTTCGAATATTTTTGCAATTTCTACATATTCTTGACTAAAATACGCGTAGTTTGCTTTTTTAAACATTAAAATCGTCCAATCCATTCGGGAGTTATGACATTTTAAAGATTCGCATGAAATTTCAGGGAAGCATTTCTGGCCTCATATTAGATTTTTGTTTAGGAATTTTTTTCTCGGAAACGCGTAGAATTTCGTGGATATGTGTAATAATAAAAAATGATTGTAATCGACCCCTGCAACCGAAAATAATTTTTCCAGAATGATTTGAAATATTTTTTTTTCGCTGAAAGATTTAGGCACCTACCCCCTGTCGATTTTTCTTGAAAATTCGTTTTTGATTTTTGATAAT